>NC_139022.1:112279580-112877028 GCF_964662115.1 Mustela nivalis | reverse complement strand
ATGCAGAAGCAGCCAACTAAGTAAGGAGGGAATCTGAGGAAATAGAGTATTCATAGGGAAGGGGGGAGTGCTAGCAAACAGGGCACCTGGGAAGATGCCTTAACAAGATTTGGCCCAGAGCTGTGTTATTAAAAAAAAAAAATTAGGTGCCTCCTTGGGCAAAAGTTCCCTTGTTCCCTCTTTCCTGCGGTCAGCTAGGCTGGGCCACTCATGAGACTGATGTCATTTGAACAATCATTTCATCTGAAGAACAACTAGGAGTGCTATGAAAAACAAAACAAAACAAAACACCCATATATTAATCATCTGTAATTGAGTGTCCAGTCTAATTTACAAGCTCTGCAAGCTCAAGACCTTCACAGTGCTATCAGGAAGATTTGCATGTAGCTAATACCTTTTGTGTCCCTCCCTGTCTGCTCTCTACGTCATGGGTTCAGCATGTAGCTGCTCATGTCTGCTTTATGTCTCTATGCTACCAGTCAAGTCATGAGGGAGAACATAGGGAACAGCTGATTTCATGGCCCGAAGTTCTTGAGTTTGATCAGTAATTGCTCCAGATATGAGCAAGATGAAGTTCATATTTGGAATAACCAACCGAGAACTTAAGGTTTTTATTTTAAATAGTAAAAAATTATGTGGACCTTTGACATAGTTCCAGTGAAAGTGTACTGGCTTTTATTTTGTTTAAGGGGAAAACTTTCTTCACATATGTTTTTGGAAATTTCTGTTTATTGTGTTTAACCCTCTGAATTGTCTATAATGTGAAATAAGTTTTTGCCACTATTATTATCAGTAGAGTATGAAAAATTTGATATATAGGGGTTTTATTTATTTTTAAATTTTCTAATTATATTATGTTGATCACCATATAGTACTTCTTTAGTTTCCAATGTAGTGTTCCATGATTCATTGTTTGCACATAACACCCAGTGCTCCTTGCAATATATATGTGCCTTCCTTAATACCCATCATGTGGCTAACTCATCCCCCCACTCCACTCTCCTCTGAAACCCTCAGTTTGTTTCCCAGAGTCCATAGTCTGTCATGGTGCATCTCCCCCTCTGATTCCCACCCTTCATTTTGCTCTTCCTTTTCTTTCTTTCTTTTTTTTTAAGATTTTATTTATTTATTTGTCAGAGAGAGAGAGAGAGAGAGAGAGAGCGTGAGGGAGCACAGGCAGACAGAGTGGCAGGCAGAAGCAGAGGGAGAAGCAGGCTTCCTGCCAAGCTAGGAGCCCAATGTGGGACTCGATCCCAGGACACTGGGATCATGACCTGAGCCGAAGGCAGCTGCTTAACCAACTGAGCCACCCAGGCGTCCCTCCCTCTTCCTTTTCTTAATGTCTTCCATGCTGTACCTTATGTTCCACATATAAGTGAAATCATATGATAATTGTCTTTCTCTGCTTGACTTATTTCACTGTGCGTAATCCCTTCCAGTTCCATCCATGTCAACGCAAATGGTGGGTTTCATCCTTTTTGATGGTTGAGTAATATTCCTTTATACATATGGACCACATCTTCTTTATCCATTAGTCTGTTGAAGGGCATCTCGCCTCCTTCTACAGTTTGGCTCTTGTGGTTTTTAGTAGCTAATTGCTTTGTATAACTATTTTTAAAGTGAATAAGATTTTAATAGAAATCTTTTGCTTTTGATAACATTTGATGTACCATTAAATTGAGGATAATGGACATTCTTGTTTTTTAAAGGGGCTGTAAGTCTATTGATGATTTGAACTCTATTATTTCTGAAATGTGTTCTTACTGATTAATTCAATTTTGAATCAAAGTCATTTATCACTTTTATAAATTAAGTGACTTTCTCTTTCCCCCTTGACAATGAAGTTGTTAATCTAATGGTGCTGCAATATAACGATCTCTCTCAAAAGAACACTCCAGGCAGTTTAATTTTGGTATGCCGCCAGAGCTCAGGGAATATGATTAATTTACAGTATTCATATAAGTGACCTGTAAAATTATGACAAAAAAAGGATTCTAATTTGCCAAAGTGATTGGTTTTCATTATTCTGTCCAAAAGATCATTTCAATAATCTGGATAATACTATAAAATGAAGAGATCTTTATAGGCTCTTACCACAACTCAGTTACTTATGATTTTGCCAGTGATTATTATAAATGTTATTGACAATGGTAGAGTCCATTTTGGGAATTGTGATATGCCAGGCACTGTATTTAGAAACTGATACTGAATAGTACTGAAGTATGTTGGCTTCATGAATGAAGATGATAACACCTACTGTATAGGAATATTAATATGATAGAGAGTTTATGCATAGCACTAAACAAGAGTTTTCAGAAAATGGAATTAGTGAGCAGAACAAATCTACATAAAAGAAAAATTAAGTTCGAGGGACACCTCGGTTGCTCAGTTCATTAACCATCTGTCTTCAGCTCAGGTCATGATCCCAGAGTCCTTGGATTGAGTCCTGCATGGATGGGCCTCTTTGCTCAGCAGGGAGCCTGCTTTTCTTTCTGCCTGCTTTGCCTCATCTCCCTGTTTGTGCTCTCCCTCACTCTCTCTTTTTCTCTCTCTGATAAATAAATAAATAATAAAATCTTTTAAAAAGTTAGTTCAAAAGCCATTACTTGTGAAAAAGAAAAAAAATGGTATTTTGGCTTGAATTATTCAAATAATAACACTAACATTTCATTTCAGTTTTTTTACATAAATATGCCGTTTGGCAAGTTGGCAATTTTTTAAAAATTTTTTTATTTTTTATAAACATATATTTTTATCCCCAGGGGTACAGGTCTGTGAATCGCCAGGTTTACACACTTCACAGCACTCACCAAAGCACATCAATGAAACAAGATGGGATTGGGAGGGAGACAAACCATAAGTGACTCTTAATCTCACAAAACAAACTGAGGGTTGCTGGGCGGGAGGGGGGTTGGGAGAAGGGCAAGTTGGCAATTTTAAGTGTTGAATTCTATTCATAGACTCTTTGATTAGAACACAGTTCCTTTTCTGTTCCCCCCCATCCCATTATTTATTCAGTAATTGTTGATGTCTGTAGATCAGGGGCCCCTAGTACAAAATCTGAACCATGAAAAATTACATTATGGGGTATTACACAAATTACATTATTATGTTTTGCCTTTTTTATTCCCACTTGACTTTATAATTTTTGACTTCCATGATGACTTTAGACTTTTAAAAAATTGAAATACTTACTATCTATAAGCAAATCTAGGACTGTCATTAAGCTAATAGGAGCAGTTACCAATTAGTCACAATTTTTTTTACTACATTCTCTTTCTATTCTCTGGTTAGAATATGTTGGTTTTGGTGTTTAATCATGTATAAATAGAATTGGTGTGAGAAGATAATTTTCTCATATTTTAAAATAAGTTTTAATGAGCATTGAAATATTTTTACCTGTCACAGTAGACCAATTAGAGGCAGTCTTTTGTCTTACATATTTTCTTTCAACTAAGCATAGAAATACTAACAAAATTTAGACACTAATTTTAAATCATTAGGATTTAGGAATGTACCAGAACTTTGGCCTTTCTGAAACTTAATTGGCATAATTAAAAGAAATGATATAAGATCTGAGACTCTACAGAAGTACAGAAGGTATGAAATCAGCAGACATGTATACTCTGACTGCCTTACCTATGACGAGATGCCTTCCCATTCGTACCTATTAAAGACAGTGGAAATAGATGACATCATTGTATTGTAACCTTTTTCCTTTCTTAAGGAATGACTCTCTATTGAAATAATTATGTAAAAACTTAAGAGAATTAAAGCTTTAAAATGTGATGGAATACTTTAGGAAATTAAGAGAAAGGAGCAATCTAAATTTC
Organism: Mustela nivalis; assembly: GCF_964662115.1. Taxonomy (NCBI): domain Eukaryota; kingdom Metazoa; phylum Chordata; class Mammalia; order Carnivora; family Mustelidae; genus Mustela; species Mustela nivalis. Next base: position 112,873,195 of record NC_139022.1, on the reverse strand, counting down.
AGGCTTAATGTGATAAATTGTTTTAGGGGTTGTTTCTCTTGTTGCTAGCCTGGAAAACTAAATTTGAGTATTGCGAGTAATCTGTCACCGTACATATTCATGACACCGTTTTGCTTCTGCTGTCATTTGGGGGTAGTAACATTAATTGTATTTTGGTTGAAGAGTATATTAAAAAGATAGAATACAGCTCTTGGGGTAAACTATACAATGTCAGATAATTCAGTTAATTAAAGAAAAAGATATGATCTGTCAAATGGGGGGAAAAGAGCAAACCGATTATTCTTTATTGTTAATCATTTGTCGGTTGATTGTGTTTGGTTCATTTTAATTTGGGCTAAAGAAGAAGCAATGAGAGAAAAGCTGCAGGAGCTATGAAACAATTTCTAACTCATCAGGAGAGGTAAGTAAAAGCAATGATAGTAAATAATATCTTGATAGGGAAAGAAGTGGACACTTTTGTGGAGCCTCTGTGATGCTAAAGAAAACTTGACATTTATAAAAATGAAGTGTACTGCAAGATCTATGATGTACAAGATGGAGGAAAGTAAAAAGAAGAAAAACACATGTTATTGATGGCATCACCTCTAGAAAAAAATATTGGTGGCCATTTTGTTTTATTTCTGTGCATAAACTATAGTTTATGTATTTTTTGATCAAACTTCATGTGTAAATTTTTGTGCTAAGTTTTCTTAGTTTACCATTGTAACAGTGTTAGATTTTCCTGTTTCTTTAATAAATCTCTTTAATTCCTGCATAGTATTTCTTTTAGGATATCAACATGGGTTATGTAGTCATTCTCTAATGTTTCGATTTTTTTTCTCATTACACAAAAGTAAATAATGATATGTAGATATGTAGGGTGAATAAATTGAAGTAAATACCACATTTTCTGATGTACTTGTTCTTGACACTTTTGAAAGATGTTCAGTATAATTGCTAATGAATGCAGGTACCTGTTTTGATCTATTTAATGTTGTGGTCTTCTATTCCTTTTTTTTTTTTTAAGATTTTATTTATTTATTTGACAGATCACAAGTAGGCAGAGAGGTAGGCAGAGAGAGGGGTTAGCAGGCTTCCTGCTGAGCAGAGAGCCTGAATCGGGGCTCTATCCCAGGACCCTGGGATCATCACCTGAGCTGAAAGCAGAGGCTTTAAACCATTGAGCCACCCAGGCGCCCTGTGGTCTTTTATTCTTATTTGTGCAAAAACTAAAGCATCAGTGATTAATTTCATGATTATAGGGTATTTTTCATCCTTTAATATGTCTTATCTTCTTAAATTTTGTCATTCATAAATAGCCTATTTTCTCTTTTCTCCATCAGTGTTTGAAGGAACATGCTGTCTGCTTCAACCTTTACCCTTCTCAGTCACCTGTGTTTCAAGACTTTTTCCTGGGAAACCTGAGTTTGTCTAATTTGACTAACCTTGACTTCCATTCTCTTTGCTAAGTGCCAGTAGATTATGACAATACTTGTTATTTTTTGAGTTTCCATTTCTGTCCCAGAACCTATAAAGTCTGTCCAGATAATTTCTTCATAATAAATATGAACTGGGACTTATACAAATTCAAATATATATAGTTAATTCTTCCTATTTTCTTTCACCAAAACAAAAAAGAAGCAAAAGTAAATCATCTGTTTTGATCTTTGTCTTACTTTAGCTTTGTGGTGTTTAATTCAACTCTTTCCAGAAAATATCCATATACAATTACTAGTAGAAATAATACTCCTATTTAAACTTCTTTTTAAAATTTTAATTTCTCCATAGCCATCTTTGGAAACTTTAGTTCCATGCAGCTCCCTCCCCCCCCACACACACCATATACATCATTAGGAGATAAGAAGAAGGAAAAGTCCCTTTGCCACTGAATAATCTCAAAAAACTCTTTTGTTCTTATAAGAACAATTTTCATGATGCCTTTGAAATAAACATTCTGGTGAAGTACAAGGATCTTTAACAAATAGCAGCAAATAGATCAAATTTCAGCAAATAAAGCAGGGGCCAAAATCTAATTGCATCTAAATTCAGATTGTACCTTTTTTTTTTTTTTTTTTTTTTTTTTTGTACCAATGGCAGCAGTGGCATTTCTTTGGCCTCTTCTGAAGGCAGTGAGTGTTGTTCAGATTGTTAATTTTAATTTGTTCCGATGTGTTTTCATTAGGAATTGGTACAGAGGTGGCAAAGGGAAACGATCTCTGGAGGCAGAACAAATGGAGAAATGTGGTTTTTGAGTCCCTTCCAGTGGCAGCCAGTTTGATATCCCTTAGGAAATGTTTCTTGACAATAATTATAAGAAAAATACCAACATTTGATTTCCAAATGTTTGACAAAATGGAAACTCTTCTGTTTGCCAGGAAAATAGAACCAGTGGACTCTTTAATCTCCGTATTTAGTGGAGTTTTAAGAAAAAGCTATAGGGACGCCTGGGTGGCTCAGTGGGTTAAGCAGCTGCCTTCGGCTCAGGTCATGATCCCAGCATCCTGGGATCGAGTCCCACATCGGGCTCCTTGCTCCGTGGGGAGCCTGCTTCTCCCTCTGACTCTGCCTTCCACTCTGTCTGCTTGTGCTCGCTCTCTCTCTGACAAATAAATAAATAAAATCTTTAAAAAAAAAAAAAAGAAAAAGAAAAAGCTATAAAGGTGAGAATACGTGAATTGTGCCTCAAATAGTCTGTAAATTCAGTCTAACAGGTACTCTGGATTTGTCAAGTCCCACATTATTATTATTATTATTATTATTATTGTTATTATTTTGAAATTTGGGGACTTTCTGGTTTATTTTTTTATCTTTCCTGTCTTTCACTAACACTGAATTTTCTTTGTTCTTTTTCTTTATTCTAGTTGTTTGGGAATTGTGCATTTAAAAATCTTGTGGTTGGGGGTACCTAGGTGGCTCAGTGGGTTAAAGCCTCTGCCTTTGGCTCAGGTCGTGATCCCAGGTCCTGGGATTGAGCCCCACATTGGGCTCCCTGCTCAGCTGGGAGCCTGCTTCCTCCTCTCTCTCTGCCTGCCTCTCTGCCTACTTATCTTTGTCTGTCAAATAAATAAATAAAATCTTCCAAAAAAAAAATCTTGTGGTTGTTATTAGAGATAAACAAGTGTCAAATATATTAATTTTGATACCAAGCTGCTTAACCTTTAAGCTTGGTACCTTTAACCTTTTGATACCAAGTCTGAAATTGTGAAATTTCCCAACAGTTCAATAAAGTAAATTTAGCACATGGAACTGAAATTACTGTCACCAATTCTTGGAGTCTCTTCTTTTTCCAAATAAATGTTAATGAGAAAGTGGCAAGAAGAAAAGTGACCACAACAATTGGCATATTTAGTTATTTTCCTAACTTTTAAAGTTTTTTTAAAGCACGGAAGGCGAAAATATAGGCCAAAACCAAGCACCACCCAACCAATAACGCACATTTTAAAAAAACCTCAGTGACTTCAGTCCTCTGTTATTTTATTCATCTTTGTCCCTTTTTCTTTCATTTCCTTCTCTATTACACTGGACAATAACAGATAAACAAGATATACTGACTGAATGTGACTCAAGATAAAGCTTTTTTCATAAATCACAAATCATATAGTATTATTCTGCAAAGCTCCTTTATTTGCTGTATATAACATCTGACTGGGAATTTCTACCTTTTTAAGTTTGATAAATATTTGGGATCATTAGATAACTATTTAGTTTGAAATTTTATTGCATCACAAATTTGTATTTAACAGACACTCATTTATCTAATCAGTCCATAATTAATGAGTTCATTTCCTGTTAGAATTATTGTCTGAGTCTTCATAAACCCAAGTACTACTGTTCTCAGCATACTTGATAAACCTTTAAGCTTTGCAGGTGAGTTATACAGTGCTTGTCACCAGGGTGATCTCACATTTCTGCTTTTTCTTCTGTCACTTTGATAGGAAATCTATTCATGGCCTTCCTTTGTTTTTAATACCATATTGGATGATAATTCTTTGTGGTAAGAAAAAAAAATTTCAAGATGCCATTAGTAATTCCACATGATGAATATTTACTGATGTTGCTATTTAGATGTCTCAGAGGATATTCAAATTAATTTGATGTAACATGGGGAGAGTAGCAAACAACATCATTAGCCTTGGAAAAAACACTTATTAAAATAACTGAAGTCAAACACAAGCCAAAAAAGGGACAGAAAGGGTAACACTTTCTCACAAACTTGTTTTGGAAATTTCTGCAAAAAAGTTCTGACCGTTAGTCAGTAAGGCAAATGTTTTTCCGATTGTTTTGGATACTTATATATTCACCCAGTAAAATCGTACTTTTATTTGTTTTTTAATGTTGGTACATGATGACAGCCTTGTTCTAGCAAGAACAGTTATTTTCCTGTTCTCTATGCTCCTTCACTTCGTGTAACAGACATTTATAATTACCAGGGAAGTACAAGATAAATAAATGTGACTTTAAAAATTGTAAGTTATAGAATCATACTTGGACATTTTACAAATCTGGATTAAGTGGAAGGGGCCCCACACTGATAGGAATATTGAGTCAGTGCCGAAAATATGAATAAAATTCCGTGCCAATGTTAAAATGTTAGGTTTCTTTTCAGTTTTTCAGTAAACGTTTCATGAATATGTAGAAAGATCCTGGTACTGTGCATACATTAGGACTAGAGAAATGAATAAGTCATGGCTTCCATTCTTGAAGAGTTCAATGTAAATGTAAGGAAATACTCATCTAAGTTTTAGTCCAAGTTGGAAGTTTGGTACCATAGTCATATAGTCCTTTTCATCTACATATCTTTGATTTTACTTCCTGTAGAGCATCACAGATTAAACTGACTTCACCAAATCTTCTTGAGGCAACTAAATTCTATGATGGTCTTTTCCTGAACTTGTTATTGATAATAATTTTGGTCAGTGAACATACTTTGTGTGACCTGAATTATTTAAAATTTATTGAGATTTGGTTATAGTTTAACTGGGAGATATTCCATGTGTAGCTGAATACAAATGTTGGAATATTTTATTGATAACCAGTTCAAATTATTTGATAATGCCATTCACCCTTCCTGATTTTCTGTCTCTTCCATTAATTATTGAAAGTGGGCTGTTAAAATCTCTCACCTATAGGAGTGCCTGGGTGGCTCAGTCAGTTAATTGTCTGTCTTAGGCTCAGGCCCTGGTCTCAGAGTCTTGGGTTGAGCCCTGTGTCAGGCTTTCTGCCCTGCAGGAATTCTGCTTCTCCCTCTTGCTTTGTGCTTGCTCTCTTGATCTCTCTCAAATAAAAATCTAAAACAAAACAAAACAAAACAAAAACAAACAAAACCCTCTGACCTATAAATGTGGATTTGTCTATTTCTTCTTTTATCAGTTTCTGCTTCATGAATTTTAAAAAACTTTATCATCACATACAGAAATGTTTGAAATTAGGTCTTCTTGATGAATTAACCCCTTTATCATTATGAAACAACCTTCTTTTTCCCCGGGTAATATTTTTGCTCTATAATCTACGTTGTCTAATGTTAGGATAGCCTCTCTAGTTTGTGATTGCTGTTGCCCTAACATTAGATAACATTTACCAATGGTTTTCTTTTAACTTCTTTGCAGTATTGTATTTAAGGAGTATTTCTTGGGGACCATATAGGTGAGTGTCACTTTTTTATCCAGTTAGACAGTTCTTGCTTGATTGCTTCTCATTTATTTTCCTTTAATCATTTATTTCCATTTAAAAAAACTATACAGTAGTAAACATACAGTATTATATTAGTTTCAGGCATCCAATATAGTGATTTAGCAGATCCTTATATCACTCAGTGCTCAGCAAGATAAGTGTACTTTTAATCCCCTTTAACTATTTCACCCATTCCCCCACCCATATCCCCTCTGGTAACCATCTTTTTGTTCTCTATAGTTAAGACTCAGTTTTTTGCTTTATGTTCACTTGTTTTGTTTCTTATATTTCATATGTGAGTGAAATAATATAGTATTTGTCTTTCTCTAACTGGCTTATTTTACTTAACATTATACTCTCTAAATCCATCCATGTTGTTGCAAATGGCAATATTTCATTTTTTTTTAATCACTGTGTAATACTGCATTGTATATATAAACCACCTCTTCTTCATTCGTTCGTCTATCAATGGACTTGTCATTTATTTCCATCATTTGGCTATTATAAATAATACTACAATAATCATAGGGGTGCTTATCCTTTCAAATTGGTTTTTGTATTCTTGGTAGATACCCAGTCATGCAGTTACTGGATCATAGAGTGTTCTGTTTTTAATTTTTTGAGGAATCTCCATACTGTTTTTCATAATGACTGCATCATTTTGCATTCCTACCCAACAGTGCAAGACATTTCCTTTTTGTCCACATCCTCACCAACACTTACTTCTTGTCTTTTTGATTTTAGCCAATCTGACAGATGTGAGATGAGATCTCACTGTAGGTTTTAATTTTCATTTCTCTGATGACGGAGATGTTGAACATCTTTTCATGTGTTTGTGGCCATCAGGATGTCTTCTTTAGAGAAATGTCAGTTCATGTCTTCTGCCCATATTTTTTTTTAAAGATTTTATTTATTTATTTGACAGACATCACAAGTAGGCAGAGAGGTAGGCAGAGACAGAGAGAGGAGGAAGCAGGCGCCTCCAGCAGAGAGCCCGACGCGGGGCTCGATCCCAGAACCCTGGGATCATGACCTGAGCCAAAGGCAGAGGCTTTAACTCACTGAGCCACCCAGGCACCCCCTTCTGCCCATTTATTTTTTTTTAATTTCTTTTCAGCATAACAGTATTCATTGTTTTTGCACCACACCCAGTGCTCCATGCAATCTGTGCCCTCCTTAATACCCACTACCTGGCTCCCCCAACCTTCCATCCCATGCCCCTTCAAAACCCTCAGGTTGTTTTTCAGAGTCCATAGTCTCATGGTTCACCTCCCCTTCCAATTTCCCTCAACTCCCTTCTCCTCTCCATCTCCCCATGTCCTCTGTGTTATTTGTTATGCTCCACAAATAAGTGAAACCATATGATAATTGACTCTCTCTGCTTGACTTATTTCACTCAGCATAATCTCTTCCAGTCCCATCCATGTTGCTACAAAAGTTGGATATTCATCCTTTCTGATGGATGCATAATACTCCATAGTGTATATGGACCACATCTTCCTTATCCCTTCTGCCCATTTTTAATAGGATTATTAGCTTTTGGATGTTGAGTGGTATAAGTTATTTATAGATTTTTGCATATGTCATTTGTAAACAGCTTCTTCCATTCTGTAGGTTGTCTTTTAGTTTTGTTGGTTGTTCTCTTTGCTGTGCAGAAGTGTTCCATTTTGATATGGTCCCAGTAGTTTTATTTTTGCTTTTGTGTCCTTTGCCTCAGGAGATATATCTAGAAAGATGTTGCCACAGCATTGCCAGAAGAATTATTGCCTGTGCTCTCTTTGAGGATTTTTTCTGGTTTTAGATCTCACATTTAGGTCTTTAATTTATTTTGAGTTTGTTTTTGTGTATGGTTTAAGAAAGTGGTTCAATTTCATTCTTTTGCTTGTGACTGTCTAGTTTTCCCAGCATCATTTATTGAAGAGACAGTCTGTTTCTTATTGCCTCTTCTTGACTCCTTTGTTGTAGCTTAATTGACCATATAATTGTGGGTTTATTTCTGGGTTTTCTGGTTCTGTTCCATTGATCTCTATGTCTGCTTTTGTTCCGGTACTATACTATTTTGATTATTACAGCTTTGTAATTTAACTTCAAGTCCGGAATTGTGATACCTCCAGTTTTGTTTTGTTTTCAAGATTGGGTCTTCTGTGGTTCCATAGAAATTTTAGGATTGTTTTTTCTAGTCCCATGAAAAATGCTATCGGTATCTTGATAGAGATTGCATTGAATGTGTAGGTTGCTTTGTGTAGTATGTACATTTTAATGATATTTATTTTCTTTCAATCCATGAGCATGGAATGTCTTTCCATTTCTTTTGTGTAGTCTTCAGTTTCTTTCATCAGTGTTTTACAGTTTACAGAGAACAGGTCTTTCAACTCTTTGGTTTATTACTAGATGTTTTATTACTTTTGGTGCAGTATAGATGGGATTGTTTTCTTTATTTCTCTTTCTACTGTTTCATTATTAGTGTACAGAAATGCAACAGATTTCTGTGCATTGATTTTGTATCCTACAACTGTAATGAATTCATTTATCAGTTCTAGTCATTTTTTGATAGGGTTGTTAGGCTTCTTAAATATAGCATCATGTCATGTGCACATGGTAAAAGTTTTGCTTCTTTCTTACTGATTTGATTGCCTTTTATTTCTTTTTGTTGTCTGAATGCTGTGGCTAGGACTTTCAATACTATGTTGAATAAAAGTGGTGAGAGTGGACATCCTTGTCTTGTTCCCGGTCTTAGGGGAAAAGCTCTTGATTTTTCACCATTGAGTATGATATTAGCTGTGAGTTTTTCATAAGTGGCTTTTACTATGTTGAGGTATGTTCCCTCTAAGCCTACTTTGTTGAGGGTTTTATCATGAATGAATATTATACTTCGTCAAATATTTTTTCTGCATTTATTGAAGTGATCATATGGTTTTTATTTTTTCTCTTATTGATGTGATGAATCACATCAGTCGATTTGCAAAGATTAAACCACCTTTACATCCCTGGGATAAATCTCACTTGATCGTGGTGAATGATTTCTTTTTAATGTATTATTGGTTTGCCAATATTTTGTTGTTTTCATCAGAGATATTGGCCTGTAATTCTCTTTTTTTGTGGTGTTTTCATATGGTTCTGCTATCAGGGTAATGCTAGCCTCATTGAATGAATTTCGAAGTTTTCCTTTCCCTTCTGTTTTTTGGAATAGTTTTAGAAGAACAGATATTAAGTCTTCTTTAGATGTTTGGTACAGTTCATCTGTGAAGCTATCTAGTCCTGGACACCTTTAACAAGATGTGCACCAGTCTGCTTGCAAAGTGAGCTGCCCCTGCTTCTGTTTGGATCAGGACCATTTGGGCCTGTCCACAACACATTTGCTGGTGTTGGTGCTTCCACAGGGCTCTCTGCTGGCACCAGACCAGATGAAGGCCCCACGAAATGTACAGGTGGGGAGACATTATTTTGGCAAAGTTTTCTCCAGTCTCCTGGGGGAGGGGACTGGCATTGCCAGGACTGAGGCAAATGTGACTGGAAATGGCAGATCCATTTGTGCGTGAGGGGCACGACGGGCAGGACTTGGTTAGGTAGTGAATGTGGGTGCCCCGCTGCTTCCCCCACGTGGCCGTGTATTTGTGCTGGAGGTCTATGTAGGTAAATGGTGTCTTCCGCCTCATTTGTTCCTGGAGGAAACTCCCTGTGAATCCTGCCCCTCTAGGCACTCTCTGAGATGAGTTGATAACCTTCCATCCTGTGTGTCTCAGGCATTTTTCAAATTGCTGTTTCTATACTGTATTTCTGCAGGCTATTTGTTGTGTTTTCTCTGTAAGGGCAGTGTGCTTTCTCTTTAAGGGGAACTCAGCTTCTCATCTCCCTTGGGGTTCTCCCAGAAATTCAAGGCTTTAAGGCCCACTGGTTATAAGAACTCATGAAATTTGGCTCCTTTCTCTTTCACAGTCACCTGTTATGGGATTCATCTTCCCTATATGGGCAACTCAGTTTGATAGCCTTATTTCTCTCATTGTACTGGTAGCTCCCTCCCTCCTGTGGACACTGTGGTCCATTTAACTCCCCACTACCCTCTTCAGGGGTCTTCTTTCTACCCTCTTCATGGGTCTTCTTTACCTTTAGTTGTGGAGTTTGTCAACCTTCATGTGGTTTTCTGGGTTATTTATAGTCATGAGAGTGTTATCTAAGTGAATCCATAGGACCAGGTGAACTTTGGGTCCTCTGACTTTGCCATCTTTCCAACCTCCAGTCCCCTCACAGTATTTGCTTTTTAATGGGAATGATTAGATTACTTGAATTTAGTGTGCTTATTAATATGGTTAGGTTTAAATCTATCTTGCTATTTTCTATTTCTAATCTGTTCATATTTCTCTTTGTTCTTGTCTGCCTTCTTTGAATTAATTGAATAATTTTTTAAATTATTCTGTTTCTCTGCTTTGTTATTTTACCAGCTATGACTTTTTTTTTTTTTTTTTTTTTTTTTTTGCTATTATGCTTGCAGCTATTTTGGGGTTATATAATACACATTATTAATTTATCATAGTTAACCAATAAGTGGATGTTATGGCACCTCACATGTAATGCATGGATCTTATAACTGAATATATCCACTTCTCCTTGCCTGGCTTTTGTACTTTCACAGTCCTATGCATTCCTTCTCCATGTGTCTAAACCCCAGAGTGCATTCTTATTTCTTTTGCTTTAAACTCTCAATAATCTTTTAAAATATATGAAATAATAAGAAGAATGTATTTCATTTATACCTATAGAGTTATTTCCATTGTTCTTGCTTACTTTGTGTAGTTTTATATTTTCATCTGGTTATCACTTTCCTTCTGCCCTAAGGACATCTTTAAACATTTCCTTTACTGCAAGTCTTCTGGTGATAATTCTTTTGGATATTGCATGATGGAAAAAACTTCAGTTTTTCTTATCTTTTAAAAATATTTGTCGGAAATATAAATATAGACAGATTCCCCCCCCCAGTACTTTAAGATGTTATTCCACTATTTTCTGGATTGCCTTATTTCCAGTGAGCATTATGCTGTCATCTGTATGTCTTTTCATGTATACTGTATATTTTTCCCTCTGGTTGTTTCTAAGATTATTTCTATACCTCTAGTTTTAAGCAATTTGCTTAGAATGTGCTTTGATGTAGTTTTGTTTCTTTTGCTTCTGGTGATTTGAGCTTTTTGTATCTGTGTGATTGGTAGTTCTAATTGAGATTGAAAATTTTCAGCAATTTGTTCAGATACATTTTTTTTCTCCATTTTCTTACTTCTTCTTTGTGAACTCAAGGCACATGTATATTAAGCAATTCAAAGTTGTCCAGTAGTGTGTTCTTCACACACTGATCATTTATTTTTAGTCATTTGTCCTCTGTATTTTGTACAGTTTCTTTTGGTTTTTAAGTTCACGACTTTTTTTTTGACAGTATTGTCCAATTTGCCATTAATCACTGCCTATATATATATATATATTATCTTTGACATTATTATTTTCATCTCTAAAAGTACAATTTTAGTCTTTTTAAAAATATTTTTTATTTTTTATTAGCATATAATGTATTATTATCCCCAGGGGTACAGGTCTGTGAATCGCCAGGTTTACACACTTCACAGCACTCACCATAGCACATACCCTCCCCAATATCCATAACCCAACCACCCTCTCCCTCCCCTACAACCCTCCCCCCAGCCCTCAGTTTGTTTTGTGACAGTAAGAGTCTCTTACGGTTTGTCTCCCTCCCGATCCCATCTTATTTCATATTTTCCTTCCCTACCTTCCAACCCCCCCACTTTCCCTCTCAAATTCCTCATATCAGGGAGATCATATGATAATTGTCTCTCTCTGATTGACTTATTTCGCTCAGCATTATACTAGCTCCATCCATGCCATTGCAAATGGCAAGATTTCATTTCTTTTGATGGCTGCATAGTCTACCATTCTGTATATATACCACTTCTTCTTTATGCATTCATCTGTTGATGGACATCTAGGTTCTTTCCATAGTTTGGCTATAGTGGACATTGTTGCTATAAACATTTGGGTGCACATGCCCCTTTGGATCACTACATTTGTATCTTTACGGTAAATAACCAGTAGTGCAATTGCTGGGTTGTAGGGTAGCTCTATTTTCAACTTTGTGAGGAACCTTCATGCTGTTTTCCAGAGTGGCTGCATCAGCTTGCATTCCCACCAACAGTGTGGGAGGTCTCCCATTTCTCCACAACCTCACTAGCATCTGTCATTTTATTGACTTGTTAATTTTGGCCATTCTGACTGGTGTGAGGTGATATCTCATTGTGGTTTTGATTTGTATTTCCCTGATGCCAAGTGATGTGGAGCACTTTTTCATGTCTTCTTTGCAGAAATGTCTGTTCATGTCCTCTGCCCATTTCTTCATTGGATTATTTATTCTTTGGGGGTTGAGTTAGATAAGTTCTTTATAGACTTGGCATACTAGCCCTTTATCTGATACGTAGTTTGCAAATATCTCCTCCCCATCTGTCAGTTGTCTTTTGGCTTTGTTAACTTTATCCTTTGTTGTACAAAAGCTTTTGATCTTGACGAAGTCCCAATAGTTCATTTTGCCCTTGCTTCCCTTGCCTTTGGCAATGTTCCTAGAAAGAAGCTGCTGCATCTGAGGTCGAAGAGGTTGCTGCCTATGTTCTCCTCAGGGATTTTGATGGATTCCTTTCTCACATTGAGGTCTTTCATCCATTTTGAGTCTTTTTTGTGTGTGGTGTAAGGAAATGGTCCAGTTTCCTTCTTCTGCATGTGTCCAATTTTCCTAACACCATTTGTTGAAGAGACTTGTTTTATTTCCATTTATTATTTTATTTCCACACACTTTCCTGCTTTGTCGAAGATTTGTTGACCACAGAGTTGAGGGTCTATTTCTGGGCTCTCTATTCTGTTCCATTGATCTATGTGTCTGTTTTTGTACCAGTATCATACTGTCTTGATGATGACAGTTTTGTAATAGAGCTTGAAGTCTGGAATTGTGGTGCCCCCAACTTTAGCTTTCTTTTTCAACATTCCTCTGGCTATTCGAGGTCTTTTCTGGTTCCATACAAATTTTAGAATTATTTTTTCCATTTCTTTGAAAAAAATGGATGGTATTTTGATAGGGATTGCATTAAATGTGTAGATTGCTTTAGGTAGTGTAGACATTTTCACCATATTTGTTCTTCTAATCCATGAGCATGGAACATTTTCCCATTTCTTTGTGTCTTCCTCGATTTCTTTCATGAGTATTTTATAGTTTTCTGAGTACAGATTCTGTGCCTCTTCGGTTAGGTTTATTCCTAGGTGTCTTATGATTTTGGGTGCAATTGTAAATGGGATGGACTCCTTAATTTCTCTTTCTTTTGTCTTGTTGTTGGTGTCTAGAAATGCAACTGATTTCTGAACATTGATTTTATATCCTGATGCTTTACTGAATTCCTATACAAGTTCTAGCAGATTTGGAGTAGAGTCTTTTGGGTTTTCCACATAAAGTATCATATCATCTGCAAAGAGTGATAATTTGACTTCTTCTTTGTGGATTCAGATGCCTTTAATTTCTTTTTGTGGTCTGATTGCTGAGGCTAGGACTTCTAGTTCTGTGTTGAACAGCAGTGGTGATAATGGACATCCCTGCCATGTTCCTGACCTTAGCAGAAAAGCTCTGTTTTTCTCCATTGAGAATGATATTTGCTGTGGGTTTTTTATAGATGGCTTTGATGATATTGAGGTAGGTACCTTCTATCCCTACACTTTGAAGAGTTTAGATCAGGAAAGGATGCTGTACTTTGTCAAATGCTTTTTCAGCATCTATTGAGAGTATCATATGGTTCTTGTTCTTTCCTTTATTAAGCTATTGTATCACATTGATTGATTTGCAGATGTTGAACCAACTTTGCAGCCCTGGGATAAATCCCACTTGGTCATGGTGAATAATCCTTTTAACGTACTGTTGGATCCTATTGGCTAGTATTTTGGTGAGAATTTTCACATCTGTGTTCATCAAGGATATTGGTCTGTAATTCTCTTTTCTGAAGGGGTCTTTGTCTGGTTTTGGGATCAAGGTAATTCTGGCCTCATAAAATGAGTTTGGTAGTTTTCCTTCCATTTCTATTTTTTGGAACAGTTTCAGGAGAATAGGAATTAATTCTTCTTTAAATGTTTGGTAGAATTCCCCTGGGAAGCCGTCTGGCTCTGGGCTCTTTTTTGTTGGGAAATTTTTGATGACTGCTTCAATCTCCTCACTGGTTATGGGTCTGTTCAGGTTTTCTATTTCTTCCTGGTTCAGTTTTGGTCATTTATATGTCTCTAGGAATGAGTCCATTTCTTCCACACTGTCAAATTTGTTGGGGTATATTTGCTCATAATATGTTCTTACAGTTGTTTGTATTTCTTTGGTGTTGGTTGTGATCTCTCCGCTTTTATTTATGGCTTTGTTTATTTGGGTACTTTCTCTTTTCTTTTTGAAAAGTCTGGCCAGGTGTTTATCAATCTCATTAATTCTTTCAAAGAACCAGCTCCTAGTTTCGTGGATTTGTTCTACTGTTTTTTTTTTTTTTTCCCCTAAATTTGTTTGTTTCTATTTCGTTGATTTCTGCTCTGATCATTATTTTTCTCTTCTCCTGTTGGGTTTATGCTTTCTTTGTTGTTCTTTCTCCAGCTCCGGTAGGTGTAGGGTTAGGTTATATATTTGAGACCATTCTTGCTTCTGGAGAAAGGCTTGTATTGCTATATATTTTCCTCTCAGGACTGCCTCTGTCATGTCCCACAGATTTTGAACAGTTGTGTTTTCATTATCATTTGTTTCCATGAATATTTTCAATTCTTCTTTAATTTCCTGGTTGACCCATTCATTCTTTAGTAGGATGTTCCTTAGCCTCCATGTATTTGGGTTCTTTCCAAATTTGCTTTTGTGATAGAGTTCTAGCTTCAGAGCATTGTGGTGAGAAAATATGCAGGGAATGATCCCAATCTTTTGGTACCAGTTGAGATGATTTATGACCCAGGATGTGATCTCTTCTGGAGAATGTTCCATGTGCACTAGAGAAGAATGTGTATTCTGTTGCTTTGGGATGGAATGTTATGAATACATCTGTATTGTCCATCTGGTCCAATGTGTCATTTAAGGCCTTTATTTCCTTGTTGATCTTTTGCTTGGATGATCTGTCCATTTCATTGAGGGGGATGTTAAAGTCCCCTGCTATTATAGTATTATTCTCAATGTGTTTCTTTGATTTTGTTATTAATTGGTTTATGTAGTTGGCTGCTCCCATGTTAGGGTCATAGATATTTAAAATTGTTAGATCTTCTTGTTGGACAGAGCCTTTGAGTACCATATAGTGTCCTTCCTCATCCCTTATAATAGTCTTTGGCTTAAAATCTAATTGATCTGATATAAGGATTGCCACCCCAGCTTTCTTTTGATGTCCATTAGCATGGTAAATTGTTTTCCAGCCCTTCACTTTAAATATGGAGGTGTCTTCTGGTCTAAAATGGGTTTCTTGTAGATAGCTTATTGATGGGTTGTGTTTTTGTATCCATTCTGATACCCTGTGTCTTTTGATTGGGGCATTTAGTCCATTAACATTCAGAGTAACTATTGAGAGATAAGAATTTAGTGCCATTGTATTGCCTGTAAGGTGACTGTTACTGTATATTGTCTCTGTTCCTTTCTGATCTACTACTTTCAGGCTCTCTCTTTGTTTAGAGGACCCCTTTCAATATTTCCTGTAGAGCTGATACGGTGTTTACAAACTCTTAGTTTTTGTTTGTCCTGGAAGCCTTTTATCTCTTCTTCTATTTTCAGTGATAACCTAGCTGGATATATTATTCTTGTCTGCATGTTTTTCTCATTTAGTGCTCTGAATATATCATGCCAGTTCTTTCTGGCCTGCCAGGTCTCTGTGGATAAGTCTGCTGCTATTCTAATATTTTTACCATTTTATGTTACAGACTTCTTGTCCCAGGCTGCTTTTGAGGATTTTCTCTTTGTCACTAAGACTTGTAAATTTTACTATTAGATGACGGGGTGTGGACCTGTCTTTATAGATTTTGAGGGGGGTCCTCTGGGCCTCCTGGATTTTGATGCTTGTTCCCTTTGCTGTATTAGGGAAATTTTCTACAATTATTTGCTCCAATATATCTTCTGCCCCCCTTTCTCTTTCTTCTTCAGGAATCCCAATTATTCAATATTGTTTCGTCTTATGGTATCACTTATCTATCGAATTATCCCCTTGTGGTCCAGTAGTTGTTTGTCTCTCCTTTGCTCAGCTTCTTTAATCTCTGTCATTTGATCTTCTATATCACTAATTCTCTCTTCTGCCTCATTTATCCTAGCAGTATGAGCCTTTTTTTTTTATTGCACGTCATTAATAGCTTTTTTAATTTCAACTTGGTTTGATTTTAGTTCTTTTATTTCTCCAGACAGGTTTTATTTAACATCTTCCATAACTTTTTCGAGCCTGGCTAGCACCTTGAGAATCATCATTCTGAACTCTAGATCTGACATATTACCAATGTCAGTATTGGTTAGGTCCCTGGCCTTTGGTACTGCCTCTTGTTCTTTTTTTTTGTGCTGAGTTTTTCCGCCTTTTCATTTTACCCAGATAAGAATATATGAATGAGATAATAAGATACTAAAAGTGTGGCAAAGACCCCAGAAAAATGTATGCTTACCAAATTAGAAGAGATCCCCAAATCTGAGGGAGAAAAAAGGCATAAAAAGAAATTTTAAAAAGTTAAAATACACACACACACACACACACACACACACATACACATATATATTAGATTGCGAATAGAACAGATCCACCCACTTCATTTTGGGTGTATTTTGGTCTCTTAGAAGAAACAACGTCCCAAAATTTTAAAGAAAGAGAAACTTAATATATATACTAAAATAAGAGTAAACAGGTGAAGTGATGGAATATGACTATAAAAATGAAAGTTAAAAAAATATTCTGAAAAAGGAATTGATAAGTTGGCTGAATGAAGAAAAAGAAAGTGGAAAAATTTGTTCAGGCTGGATACTAGACTAACCTTGTGCTAGATTTAGGGTATATTTTGATCTGTTAGAAGAAGCTGTATCCCAAAATTTTTTGGATGAAAAAGCCCTATGTATCTACAAAAGATAAAGTTAGATACAATGAAGGATAAAATATGACTCTAATAATTAAGGTTCAAAAAGTTTTTTTTTTTTAAGAGAAGTATTATTAAGATAAATTAGTTAAAAAATGTTAAAAGAGGAAAGAGTAAAAGTTAAAAAAATTAGAATAATAAAAATATAAAATTAAAAAAATTTAACTTTGCAAGACTAAAGAATCATGGGGAGAAAGCCATGAATTCCATCCTTTGCTTTCCCCTCCTCTAGAATTCTACTATTCTCCTTGGTCAGTGAGCTTGAGGGAGAAAAAAGGCATAAAAAGAAATTTTTATTTTGGCTAGATTTCTTGCTGTTCTTCTAGGGGAGAGGCCTGTTGTAGTGATTCTCACGTCTTTGCCTGAGGTGGAATTGTACACCCTTGCCAGGGGCTGGGCTAAGTAATCTACTGGGGTTTGCTCTTAGAGCTTTTGTTCCATGAACACTTTCTGTAGAGCTCTGGAGGATGGGAATGAAAATGGCAGCCTCCCCATCTCCAGCCTGGAGAAGCCAAGAGTTCAGGGTCCCACTCCTCAGTGCGCCCTCGGAGAAAAGCACTCAATTGCTTCCCTCCCCCTGTCTCTGGACATACTCTGAACTCACCTGGACTGTGACCCAGCATTACTTTCTCTGGCACACAGCCCTGTTTGGAGTCTCCAAACCCAGCAGATCCCTGCCGCTCTTCCAGGGGGGTCTCCCTAGATCTGCCACTTGTGGGGTCCCTGCTCAAAGAGCAGTGGCCTGACTGCTCTTTTTAAGAGACAGAATAGTTATAAAACTTTTAATATTCTTGTCTTCTGGTTTTATCATCTATGTTAGAGCTCTGTCAGTTTATTTCAATTGATTTTCCTCTTATTATGCACCATTTCCCTTCTTCGTTGCCTATCTTTGCCAATAATTTCTTACTGAATGCTGCACACTGTGAATTTTGTCTTTTTTGGCACTGCATACTTTGTTTTGAATTTTTGTATTTCTTGTATTTTTATATTTGATATTTATCACTTTGTCTGCAGCAAGACCAGTGTTTATTCCCTCACTTTTTTCCCAGTGGTCCTTTTTTTATTTTCGTATAGTATCATCACACACATGTGCTAATCAGTCCTTAGCTGAAGACTTCAGGGGAAACCTTTCCCCATTTCTAGAGTTCCTGTTGGTCCAGCCCTCTTGTCTCTGGAATTCTATCCTATATGCTATAACTATTTAGTGCTCCCCTCTCATAGCTGTCATCTCACCTCAAGGGACCAAGATCCTCCTGATTTCCCACTCATATTGAAAGGGGTCCTCTAAACAAAGAGAGAGCCTGAAAGTAGTAGACTATAAAGGAACAGAGACAATATACAGTAACAGTCACCTTACAGGCAATACAATGGCACTAAATTAATATCTCTTAATAGTTACCCTGAATGTTAATGGAACCAAGATCCTCCTGATTTCCCACTCCTGATTTCCTCCTGATTTTGTCACATCCTTGTATGTGATGTGGACTTTTTTTTCCCAGGAAGTAAATCCTGGCAGTTGTTGGCCTCAGCTTATTTATTTCTTGCCTTGCAGGAATTATTCTTTCCTTCCCTAATGTATTATATATATATATGTGTGTGTATGTGTGTGTGTGTGTGTGTGTGTGTGTGTATGTGTATTTAATTTTTTAAATTGTTCTTTATTTAAAATTTCTTTTCAGTGTTCCAGATTCGTTGTTTATGCACCATATCCAGTGCTCCATGCAAAACATGCCCTCCATAATACCTACCACCAGGCTCACCCAACCCCCCATTCCTCTCCCCTCCAAAACCCTCAGTTTGTTTCACAGAGTCCACGGTCTCTCCTGGTTCGCTTCCCCCTCCAATTTCTCCCAACTCCCTTCTCCTCTCCATCTCACCATGTCCTCTGTGTTATTCCTTATATTCCACAAAAAAAGCAAAACTATGATACTTGACTCTCTGCATGACTTATTTCATTCAGCATAATCTCTTACAGTCCCATCCATGTTGATATAAAAGTTGAGTATTCATCCTTTCTGATGGAGGCATAGTACTCCATAGTATATATGGACCATATTTAAAACTATTCTTTCATATATTGTGTTTGATTTTTAACTTGCTTCTTATTATTTGGTAATTCTGACTAGAAATAGAGACCCAGTATATTTTTCTTTTGATTTAATCCATTGGGTACTCTGCAACGAAGGCTTGTTTGTTTGTTTTTCATCAATTTTGAAAGTGCTCCACCATTACTTTCCCACTCTTGCTATCTTCTTTTCTTCTGCTACTTCAGTTACGCATATACATATATACTGTACTTTTTCTCTATGTCCCTTTAGTCTTTCACTCTTCTGTATTTTTCTTTGCTTTTTCCTTTTTCTTTTTAAACTCCCTCCATACTTATTTCTGGAAATTTTTTTTACATATTTTCGAGTAAGTGAATAATTATTTTTCTAATATGCTGTGAAACCCATATTTAGAGTTACTACTTTTGAGATTGTGTTTTTCAGTTCTATAATTTAGACTTTCTTTTCCATTTTTTCTTTTTATCTCCTTGAACATTGTAAATATATTTATTTTAATTAGGTCTGGTACATTCATTATGTGTATTCCCTGAACATTCATTTTTCTTGTCAATTTTTTCTCTTATATATTTATGTTTTTTATTCCTCATACACCACTTTAATTTTGCACGATTGTCATACATGGGATATAAAAACAAAATATAGAAATAATTTTAAGCCTTTGATGTTCTTCCTTCAGAAAAATTATTTTGCTTCTGTCAGGTGGTTAAAACAAGTCAAAATCATAGAGCTAGTATGCTTCCACATTTATGCTTATTCCCATGTTACTGATCCCAGCACAGAGAATAGAGATATGTCAGGTTCTTTCTGATTTATCTTTATCCACTGGCTTGAAGTTGTCAAAATTATAGGTTAACTTTTTAGTTCTTAATTTAAGAAACAGCATTTAGAGAAATGCAGTTCCAAATGCTGGACTGAATCTCACTGCCTTCTTTTGGGTCTTGGCCTCAAAATTTTTATTGCTTTGTTGGGTCTCTAGTACTTTAAAGCAGACATTTAAAGTATTTTGTCCAGTTACTAATTGTTCTCAATGGCACTGTTGGTTTGAGGTACCTTGCTTGTGATTATTGAAAAGAAGAAGTTCCATTCTGATTCTTCCCTTATTATATGAGTACATATCACCCTTTGATAAAATAAAATTAATTTATAATTAAAAGCTTTTGAAATAAGTAAATTTTATTTGGCCAGAAATAAGAAGCCACTCTAAATTCTATTAATATTATTAAGGTAATGGACAAAATGAGAAATAATAATTGGCAATTGATATCCAAATTTTTTATAACAATTTTTATATTAGTAAGTGTAGTTTTGAACTAAAAGTAAAAATAAGTTCATGTCCCCGGTTGTTGTTCACAGATACTCTGTTGTTATGCTTTTAGTAGAGGTAATAGTTTGAGCCTGAGATGAATCTAATGTGGTAGAAAGTTATTTATGTGTATGTAACTTGGTCAGTTTAAACTCTACTAAGGAGAATTAGGAGAAATTAAAGCTTGGGCAAATGGTCAGAATTAGGAAGATGCAGGAAGATTACTTAAAATTTTATGATGGAAAAAATTGTTTTAGTAATGGAGGTTTATTAGGAAATATGTATATGAGCTCCCTCTTTTAGTAAGGAGTGTATTTTTCAACAGGGTCACCAAATAGAACCAATACAGTTAAAATAACAGCAGTGGATATGGAGGACAAGATATGATATTCATACCTTGTGCCTGATTTTAGACTCTGTTTCACTCTACATTAGAAGTATTATTTGAAGAATAGTTGATTTTGTGTTTTTGGGCAAGGAAACATTAAAAATAAAAAGTGTTTGAAGTATCTTATTGCCAGAAAGCAAAGATGCTTTTGAAATATCTAAGGTAGTGTCCAAGAAGCCAGCTTTATAGCATTTCTTTTAGCTAAATTGGTACAAAGAGAAACTCGAAAAGAGTAATAATTAACACTAATTGGAACAAATTAAGTCTCTGAGAATCTACATCTCCTTAATGATACTCAAAAGGGAAAAGTTAATATGATCTATATAAAAACAAAGTTGTAATACAAAGTGATTAAATATTCTTAAGAAATGAATTTAATAAACGGGACAGAATGTCATTTGCTGAGTATTAAAACTTCAATAATATGCTTCTTAGTTTTTGTCTTCTTGGCCCTACAGGCTATCAAAAGCACTACTCATTTTCTTAAAGTCTTTGCCTCCTATTCTGGAATCATTACATGTTTGTAGGAGAAAAGCAGATCCATACCTGGGATCAACTTACCAGGGTATGGGGGGAGTTCTGTCTTTCATTGGATATTGGCCTCATATAATTCAGTACTTGCAGGGACTGAAATCTATCTTCAAAGAAAATTCTCAATCCTTAGAAAAGTGTTGGGTGATCTTTGATTGCTCGTGCTCCTTGCCACCCATTAAAAACATGAAATCATTGTAATTTGCTAGTAACTAATTCACAAGTTTCCATTACTTCTGACTGATATGGTAAACGTATATTAATGCAAAACCATTGGTTATTTTAGGTAGACCAAGCAAAACTTAAAAGAATTTGTCTTTTGGAGAGAAAACAATAAAGAAAATAAAATCTATGTGAAAGAGATGGGGCCAGAAGTTCTGTTTATATAATAAGGGTTATATAATTTTTTAACTGTAAGAATAAAAATCCTGCATTAGGGGATGCCTGGGTGGCTCAGTGGGTTGGGCTTCTGCCTTCGGCTCAGATCATGATCTCAGGGTCCTGGGATCTAGCCCTGTGTCAGGCTTTCTGCTTCGCGGGGAGCCTGCTTCCTTCCCGGCTCCCCACCCGCACCACCACTCTATCCAATTGTGATCTCTGTCCATCAAATAAATAAATAAAATCTTTTTAAAAAATCCTGCATTAGGTAGTTTAGGAGCATGGTAGTGGAAACAATGAATGTCACTTAAGTTAATGTTACCACATATGACTATAAATTCCCTTATATTTGGGGCCATTTGTATTTTATACTGAACATTGCAGTAAATTCTGAGGACATAGAACTATAGCACTATTGTTCTAGGGGAAATTCTGGCTGTGTTTAAAAATAAAGAATTTTTAATACTGAATTTTTAAAACTCTTCGGTATTGTAAGTATTTCTTCTATGGTAAATAAATAATACAAGAATAGTTTTAAAGTGTTGTAAACAATAAAAATTTTTAAAAAGTGTTGTACAGAATATAGTAAATTCATTTTACTGCCATGACCAAAAACAAAAACAATTTCCTCTAAGTGGGTATGGTGGGAATGCAAATTCTTACTAGTTATGATGAAAATGCATCTATCTCATAATGAATGAGAATATTTTGAAAATACACTGGTCAGCCTCTACTACTTTTGGCAGTATTCTAAATGCTCAGCATAAAACAAAGAACAAGACAAAGAATGTCTGTCCTTCCACAGAGAGCTACCGCTCCAGTGAGAAAGAAATATCCAAACAGGAAACAAAAAAGATAATCTGTTGTTAGAGATTGTACTTCTATGTTCTTAGAGAGCAAATATCATATATGAAAAGTCTCAAGGATGTTACCCCTTTATAATGTGACTATATAATTTATTATCTAAACAAGGGCACATTATAGAGTAAAAAGGGGTGCTAAACTAATTGAAATAATTTAGTTTTCAAGTATTTATTGACTGAGAAATTAGTTTTAATTGTATGGATTTATAAAATACTTCTCAAAAATTACTTTTAATTATAATTTCTTTAAAATGGAAATAACATGCATCTGTATATACTAAAGCAAAATATAAAAAACCCTGATTTTCTAACATTAAAATAATATAACTTGAAAATTAATTTTGGTATATATTCACATGCTATAATCAGTTTTTAAACTTTATTAGTCTTTAATACTATATTAGTGGTATATTTCTGAAGGACATTTTTTTCAATAGGTCTTTATTTTGCCAGATAATTCCAGTACTTTAAAAAGTAATTTTATGGGGCATCTGATCAGCCCAGTCAGCTAAGCGTCTGATTTTGGGTTTCAGCCCAGGTCATGCATGATCTTGGTCATGAGATCAAGCCCTGCATGGGGCTCTGCACTCAGTGCACAGTCATCTTGGGATTCTCTCTCCCTTTTCTGCTGTACCTCCACTCATGCTCTCTCTCTAAAATAAATAAATAAATCTTTAAAAAAAATTTTTAAAAATAGGAAGTAATTTTATTATTGGGGTACCTGGGTGGCTCAGTTGGTAGAGCATCCAGTTCTTGATTTTGGGGTTGTAAGTTCAATCCCCATGTTGGGTATAAAGATTACCTAAAAAATAAAATCTTAAAGTAATTTTATTAATAATAATTTTGAAAGATTTGATATTTCTAATGAACTCCTTTCTGAAGACTATATTTTATTTAATGGAGAAAATATTCTTTTTATACATGGTGAATCACCTGAATATCCAAGCAATTATTTCCTAAACGGAAAATATTCTCAATTTTTATTCTTTGCATATTGAAGTATGTAAATATTTTAACCCATGTATTTTTCTAGATACTGCCTTTTTAGCCTCCTTTAGAACTTTCTTTGATGAGACCTTCTTTTTTCTTTCCCTTTTTTTTTAAAGATTTTTTTTTTTTTTTTTTTTTTTTACTGATTTGAGAGACAGGGCAAGTGAGAGAGAGAACACAAGCAGGGGAAAGAGTGGAGGGAGAGAGAGAACCAGACTCCCTATCGAGCAGGGAACCTAACACAGGACTCGATCCCAAGACCCTGCGATCATGACCTGAGCCAAAGGCAGACACTTAACTGACTGAGCCACCCAGTGCCCAAGATCTTTCTCTTTTAACCCCTAACTCATAAATTTTATTTAAAATCCTTTTGAATATTTCACCAAATTTAGATACAAATCATAGGCTTCTCATTTTAATTCCACTCTGGTATGGGATGTAAACTTTTCCAATTAAAAATAATTCTGTCAAAAGATTCTTCCAACAAGTCATGATATCATACAATTCAGTTACAGAATTTCAAAAATCTTGAAAACTGCTTGATAATTTTATCTTTCAATTTGTTCAGTTCCTCGCTTTTCTTGTAGGAATAATTTTCACTATCTCATATCTGATTTGCAAATTTTGTCTTCAAAGTGTTGGTAGAAATCAAAATAGTGGTTGAGGATTGATGAAAGGAGTGAAAAGAAAATTTTCTGGAATGATGGAATTATTCTGTATCTCACTGGGTAATGGTTATACACATGAATGCTTTTATTGAAACTCATCAAAATATACTCTTTAGATCTGTTCATTTTATTTTAGTGCATGCATATTTTACCATGATAAAAAAAATCAAAACCAAAACGTAACAAAAGCCTTACTGCTCATGTGTGAAAGATTAAAAAACAAATCAAAGTAAACTATAAAGCCCAGTATCATTTATATAAATTAAAAATACATATACAGGGGTGCCTGGGTGGCTTAGTGGGTTAAAGCCTCTGCCTTCAGCTCAGGTCATGATCTTAGGGTCGTGGGATCGAGCCCCGTGTCAGGCTCTCTGCTTAGCAGGGAGCCTGCTTCCTCCTCTCTCTGCCTGCCTCTCTGCCTACTTGTGATCTCTGCATGTCAAATAGAAAAATAAAATCTTTAAAAAAAAATAGATATACATAGATCAGTAATACACATACCAAACAAACAAATAAAAAACCCAACATATCATTTAACTGTATAAAAGTTTGCTTGGTTGGGAGATTGAGAGAGGAAGGTAGCATACAGGGGAAAAATGAGATACAGATTAAAATACAAGTTTTATTGCATTTTCTTTTCAGGTACAGACTTTTATACTAAAGTCCAAAATTTAAAGCAAATATGTTATTAGAATTGTATGAACAGTCTTTAAAGGAAATTTTACAAACATACTTATATTGAGAATTTGTCACTTGTTTATTCTAGCCTAATTGAGAATAAAATTTCGTGAAGCTTGGACAAAGAAAATTCTTCTCATTGTAGTCAAAAATAACAATACAGTAATAGAATAATTGAAAATTGTGAAATACACATGGATGACTTTTTTTAGTAAGAAAAATAGTTTGTTGCGAAGCACTTGAACCCTGTTTCTGTTTCTTCGCACATATAAATGAAGGGATTCATGCCTGTTATTTGTGGAAGTGCGCTCTTCACAGTTTCCTGAGGGTGGATATCCAATTTCTTCATGGAATGTGAAGGAATGCAGTTTTGCAAGAGAATGAATATTTTTAAATACAGGTTATTGATTTGAAGAATATTTGTACAAGTATTGTA
Organism: Mustela nivalis; assembly: GCF_964662115.1. Classification (NCBI taxonomy): domain Eukaryota; kingdom Metazoa; phylum Chordata; class Mammalia; order Carnivora; family Mustelidae; genus Mustela; species Mustela nivalis. The sequence continues at coordinate 112,848,112 of NC_139022.1, read as the reverse complement.
GTCTATATGTGAAGACAAAATTACCGTTCTTTAGGGCGGAGATGCCCAAGATAGCTCTTACCTTCGAATGGTATTCAGGTGTCTTCTGAACAAAACACATTTGTTGGTTCTAAAACATGGGTTTGTTGGTTCCAAATTAAGTAAAATTTTAAACTATAGAGTCAGTATCAGTAGGTTATAAAACATAATACTACAAATTGCCAACATATTAGCATGTTGGCTGGCTCATATTAGCATGGCTGGCTCAGTCAGTTGAGCATTGGACTCTTGGTTTCAATTGGGATCATGATCTCAGGGTCCTGGAATTGGGCCCTGCATTGTTGTCACCAGCCCCCCCCTCAGGGGACCTCCCTTACCCTCTCTGCCCCTCCCTCTCACTCACACTCTCTGTCTCACTCTCTCGCTAAAGTAAATAAATAAATTAGAAAATAATAATGAATATGCAGTTGTAGACTTCTGGCTGAAATATATGAGAAAAACTGTACTCTGTGTCTTTGTGACAGTATTTACAGGCTTCATAACGTGGGTTTAGTAGTGTGAAGTATTTTTATTTGTTTTCATTATTTTACATGTCCTCAAAACAGCAAATATTATTATAGTATAATTCTAGGTAAGCAAAACTTCATCTGTAGAATTATTAAATGGTAGTTTCAAAGACTAACCTGCAAGTTAGTGAGACTTTACTCATAACTTCTGTATGTTATTTGAGAATGGATGTTGGTACCCTGCAGGTGATTCAGAGGGTCATCAATTAAACTGCTGCTTGTGATATGTAATACTTTCTAAAAATTACATATAGATTTCCTCCTATCTAAAAGTATTTAAGTGACTTGTATGATTTCATATGTTTAATTTTTTTAACCTATAATGTACGTACCATCTCTAGTCTTTTGAGAAATTGACTACTTCAGATATTTTTGTTTTGTTTAATATGGAAAGTAGCTTTAAAGAAGATATATATTTGACCCAAGGGTACAAAACACCATATAATGGAATCTGGACTTTTCATTTGTAGGAATAGGTATTTATCCTTTCTAATAGTCATATGCTTTAGACTAGGGAAATTTCATACATGTCATTCATTCAGTACAATATTAGAGTAATTTAGTAAAAAGAAAATTATAGAGTAATATTACTGAGTACCCTGTATTCCTAACCCTTTGCTATATGAAATGTAGTTTTGCAGGTTAGAAGGGAAAAGGGGAGTGACTTTGTTATAATCTTACTGCCTAACACTCTCTGAACTACTCTATTCTGATTTAGATTTCTGATTTAGATAGTCACTTGATATATTACATTCCCACCAAGTCACAAATAAAGAGATGTTCTCCTTTAAAAGTATTTCACAGTAAAAACATGGACATTATGGTAAAAACAGAATTTTCCTTCATTATATAAAAATGGAAATCATACATAGCTTCTATAGAATTTGTGTCTCAACTACTTTTATTTTTTAATAATATAAATGTCTTTGTCAAAAATTGTATTAGTCCCTTTGAATAACGAGAATTCCTATTAGTTTTGTTTCGTCCTTAAAATAAACTAAATGTCTTGATGATTCTTAAAATCTTTCAAATTATTATGATAATTAGAAATGTCTAAAAATGTAGAGTATCTGTGTGACAATTTTATTCAAGCTTTACAGGCACTATTTAAGCACATTTCATCATTAAATGCCAATTCAGGCAGAGGTCTTTGAAGTAAATTGTTTACATTGATTTGTAATCCCATAAGCCTTTATAGTGAGCTATCCTCTTTGAGTTTACAACCTTGCTTAATTCAGCAGAAAATTGCCTTCCGCCTATTTGAGAGACCCACTTAGAGGACTTGAGCGTAATTAAAAGAATTCTACCTCTGATGATGATGAAGGCTTTGATGGCTGGTCATACATAACTGACTACACACAGAACAGCCTTCACTTACGGAGAACTGAGCTCCAAACCCCTGACTAAAGATGACAGAGGTGAAAAAGTACCTGCCACACATGGTGCCTGGCACAAGTTAGGCACCCAGATTACTGTTCCTGTGAAACAGCAAAGAAATGGTTACCTCCTCAAAACCGGTCATCTCTAATGAAGAGGTATAGAACTAAGATTCTTCCTGTGGTTAAACAACTCCTAAGGTAGTACTTTCTGTATTTTGAGAAGGTTGATTGCATCAGAGTGCCTGTGACACATGAAATTAAAAAAGGGAAGGGAATAATATCTTAAGAAAACCCAAAAGATAAGGAACACAGCTCTTAGGAAACCACATTTGCTAGTGGAGAAATTTTTAAAGAGAGTTAAAATCCTTCCTTAAAATTTACCCAGTAGAGGGTAGTGTTTCTTGATTAGAAAATGTATAAGACTCTTCCTTTTATATTCCATTGTGTACTCACAATTCTGAAAGGTCATACTGAGAGTCAACTATGTACTGAAAAAAAGGCAGCATGGGGAGAGGATCATATTCAATAGCAAATAATGAGTGAGGCTGAGTTATAGCTTTGCCGTTTACTGACCTCTTAAATGGGAATACTAATAATAGTTGCACCATAGGGTTGTTGTGAGATTAAATAAGTTAATATATGTGAAGCACTGAGAACAGAATCTACCAAGTAATGAACACTATATAAATATTGAGTATCACTAATATTTTATTCTTACTTTATAAGTATGAATTTTCTGTATTTGAAGAATGTAAGAGCAAAACAAGGAATCCTTGATGTGCTAAGCAGGTACATATTTGAGTTTAGCCACTGGAATTTCTATCACATGTGAAAGGTTTACCTGATAGAGTTTAGGCTTAAAGGAAATAACCAGTTAGCATGAGGTTTTATCTGTCCTTGATTCATTCATTTTCAGACCTTTTCTTTTTCTTCCTGTTAAGAACATTTACTCTCTTATCTGTCAAAGATCATTTCCACTTTCTTGTAGGTACACACAATTTCCTTGAAAATTGCCCCTCCCTGCCAGAGATGTCAGTCATATTCTGTCAAACCTAACACGGCTAATGGAATCAGGGCCTGGCTAGATAACATGTGTGTGGCCTGAGTATTACAAAAGAAGGGCTAGTTTATCTTCATGTAGAAGTTAATATATAAATACAGAGGCATACTTTGGGATCAGTAAGCTGGGATCATGTAAGCCTCAGAATGTCTGCAAATAGGTCACCCCCTCACCTTTTGTCTTCAGCATGGGGGAAGCTCATCTGCAGTGGAGGGAACAAGGCCAGCACATAGAAGGAAACAGAGGGATTCACCTTGGGAATGAGGTGGAAAAATGCAGAGACTACTATGAGTAATTACACATCAACAAATTGCGACAGCAGAGATAAACTCCTAGAAACATATTACCTACCGGGACTGAATAAATGACAAACTATCAGAGAGAGAAATTAGGAAAACAGCCTCATTTATAATTGCATCTAAAAGAATGAAAAACCTGGGAATAAATTTAACCAAAGTGATAAAAGGCTTACACACTGAAAAATATAAGACACTGATAAAAGAAATTGAAGAAGAAACAAATAAATGAAAACCTATCCCATGCTCATAAAAGGAAGAATTAATATTGTTTCAAAGTTCCATACTACCGAAATGAACTAACTGTAGTCAGTGCTATCCCTATCAAAATGCCAAAGGCATTTTTCACAAAAATAGGATGAACAATTCTAAAATTTGTATGGAGCCTCGAAAGGCTTCAAATAGCTAAAGCATCCTTGAGAAAGAAGAACAAAACTAGAAGCATCACACTTCCAGATTTCAAACTATACTACAAAGCTATAATCAAACAGCATGGTATTTGGCGTATAAACAGATACACAGATCAATGGAATAGAATAGAGAGCCCAGAAATAAATCCCCACATATATAGTCAAATCAGTTTACAACAATGGAGCCAAGAATATACAATCAGGAAGGGATAGTCTCTACAGTATATGATGTCGGGGAAACTGGACCCTTCTCTTACACCGTACATGGATTAGTTTTAAACGTTAGGCCTGAAACCGTAAAACTAAAAGAAATAGGAAGTAAGGTGTTTGACTTTGGACTTAGAGATGAGTTTTTTAATTTGACACCAAAATCAAAGGCAACAATAGCAAAAAGAAGCAGTTGGGACTGTTATCCAACTAAAAGCTTTTGCACAGCAAAAGAAACAATGAAATGAAAAGGCAATTTATAGAATGATAGAAAAACATTTGCTAATTATTTAGTCATGGGTCAATATCCAAAATATATAAAGAACCCACATATTAGTAGCAAAACCCCCCAAAATATCTGTTTTAAAAATGGGCACAGTAACCAAATTTTTCCAGAGAAGAGGTGCAAGTGGCTAACAGGCACATGAATAGGTGCTCAACATCATTTGACATCAAGGAAATGGAAATCAAAACTGCAGTGAGATGTCACCTTATACCTGTTAATAAGGCCATCGTCAAAAAGACAACAACTGTTGGCAAGGATGTGGAGAAAAAGGAATTCTTGTGCTCTACTGGTGGAAATGTAAATTGCTGTAGCCACTGTGGAAAAGAATATGGAGGTTCCTCAAAAAATTTAAAATAGAAAAAAATTTAAAATAGAACTACTTTATGGTATAGCAGTTCCATTTATGGGTATGTATCAAAAAGAAGTGAAAAATATATCTGCATTCCATGTTTACTGGAGCATTATTCACAACTACCTGATGCTGTGCAGTCCTCTCTGCTGTGCAACCCAATAATTCCTGCATTAAAATGTGCATTTCCTAGGATGAATCCTGGAAGAAAAAGATTAGCTTTCCTTCAACATCCCAGGGTATAATTTTATATTACTGTTAGGCAGCATACAACACTACCTTTTAAGTTGGTAATTAGGAAAAAGAATAAAACCCATATGCCAATTACTAGGAAATAGAAAATACTCGGATGCTCCCTCAGTTCAAAGCTCTGACTAATAAATATTTTGGCCTTGATTTTTAGGTAATGGAATCCACAAGGGCAAAATTAATAGCCAGCCAATTGGGAGTTTTATGAGAGTTGAATTGTCAGAGAAATCTGAGCTTGGCATCCAGGGGCACCTGATTTCCTAATACCTCTGTTGATTTTTAGGCCATAAAACTGGCACCAAAAAACAACTGGACTGCTGACCTGGCATAGTCACCAGAATTGGAGGTTTTCCCAGTGTGCCCTTCAAGTGGGGGAAGAGAGATGTTGCAGTGAGCAGACCCCAGGACAGCCAGATAGGTAGAACAAGAAACTTGCACTAAAGAGTAAGAAAACTTTGCTTCTCCTGCCCATCTGTATAAGTCCTAAGTTCTGGACCAATAAACACTACCACCACTATACTCTATTTCTATACAGGAAAAAATTCTGTCTTCCCTCCTATTGTGTTTTAGATAAAGTTATCACACTTTATAGGATCCTGGTAAACCCATTTCTGAATCTTATCAGTCAGCAGTGCTAAATTTGGAATTGGATAGAGAAACTACATATTACTGGACAATAGCTAGATGTTACTGGATGGAGAATCTAGATATTATCCTTTGGTGAAGGAATAATTCCACTTTCATTTATACATTGAAGAGTTAGTTGGGGCATTTTTGAAATAAGTATGCCTACAAGATTCAAAGATGAACTATAAAGAGAAAAGTGAAAAACCACAATCTTAGGTAATTCAGAGATAGGACACACATGCACATGCACACACAAAGAACAGAAAGTCAAAATTATATAAATTTTTTCCCTTGTATCATAAATCAGTAAAATTTAAATTTAAATTCCAGTAGAGATTACAGTGAAACCTAACCAGTTGATTCTAAAACTTAAAATAGTAAATGTGCAAGAATTATCAAAACACATTTTCTCCACTAAAAAATAATAGTTTTATTGAACTATAATTGACCTATAATAAACATTTTTCAGTGCTCATTTTGATACATTTTGACCTGCATATCTACCTGTGAAATCACCATAATTAAGACAGCGAATATATTAATCATCTCCACAAGTTTCTTTGTGTTTTATAATCCCTCCTTCCTTACCTCCTTATCCTTTGCTGGGTATAGGTTTCTAATTGGTATTTTTTTTTCAGCACTTTAAAGATATTAGTCTACTATGAGCAGGTTCACATTGTTTCTAATAAGAAATCTTTTGGGGCGCCTGGGTGGCTCAATGGGTTAAGCCGCTGCCTTCGGCTCAGGTCATGATCTCAGGGTCCTGGGATCGAGTCCCGCATCGGGCTCTCTGCTTAGCAGGGAGCCTGCTTCCCTCTCTCTCTCTCTGCCTGCCTCTCCATCTACTTGTGATTTCTCTCTGTCAAATAAATAAATAAAATCTTTAAAAAAAAAAAAAGAAATCTTTTGTCATCATTATTATTCCTTTATTCCTTTTTTCTCTGGTCACTTTTAAGACTTTTCCTTTATACTGTGAGCAGTTTCAGTGAAGTTTTAAAAATATGTGTCTTTTGCCTTTTGCATTTGTGGAATTTGTCACACTGTCTGTAGTCTCCTTAGACTTGTAAAATTTTAGCCATTCTTCTTCTTCTTCTTTTTTTTTTTTTTTTTTTTTTTGTACAACCTGTTCCTCCTTTCCTCCTGGAACTTTAATTACATATAAATATTAGGCTATTTGTAGTTATCATATCACTCAGTAATTCTCTCTTCATCATATTTTTAGCCCTTTGCTCTTTGTTTCATGTTCTGCAGTCTCTACTGCTATGTCTTCAAGTTGATCGGTTATTTCTGCTACAATATCTAATCAGCTGTCAATCCCATGTAGTGGATTTTTCATTTTTAACATAGTAATTTAAGCTCTTGAATTTTGATTTGGACTCTTTTTTTAAAAAATCTTTTTCGTATTTTGCATGTCTCTACTCAACATACTCTATAATTCCTTTAATTATCAACTATGTAAAATACAGTTGTAATAACCAGTTTAATATCATTGTCTCTTGATATTAATACCTTTGTTCTGGTTTGCCTTTGATTGGGTATTCTCCTAATTTGAGGCTGTATTCTTTTTTCTATGTTTTTTTTTTTTTTTAAATAGAATGCTAGATGTTGTAAATGTTACCTTCTTAGTGCTGGACATTTTTGTTTCGATATAAGTATGGATTGAACTTTGTTCTGGGAGGCAGTGAAGTTAGTTGGCAACAGTTCATACTTTTGAGATTTCTTAGGTAAGTAACAGCAGCATTTAGCTCAGTGTTATTTATAGCTAGTTGGTTTCCTTGGATTCTCAGCTCCGATTTCGTGAGGAAGTCTCCTATGTTGTCCCTGGGCTTCCTTGTCTGCTCCATTTTCTGGAACACTCAAGAGTAAGCAGTGGCAGTTTTAGGGATAATTTTGTTTGTATATTGGCTGTGAGTCATCACTGTCCTTTTCTGCTTAACATTAAATGTCCTGAGAACTGTTGTTTTTTTGTATTTCATCTAGTCTTTTAGTTGTTTCTGCTAGGAGGGTAAATCTGGTCCCTCCCATTTCATCTCAGAAGAACAAATTAACCAGGACAATTTAGAACTAAAATAGGAGAGAATTTGCTCTAGTAGGAAATAATGAAACCACTGCTTATTTGGCATAGAATTTTAAAAATGAATCCATTAGAAATACCTGCATGTATGAGGAAACAAGTACCTAATAATTAAAACTTTTTTGAATTAGTAGATAATTTATGGACTTCTTAAAAATTGGAAAAATTAACAAGTATTTGGTAAAACCAAGAGTTGTACACCTTCATCATTTAAATCTCAAAAAAATCCTTCTAGTTGGATTAAGGTTCCAAACACAGTACACATTTTTAAAGTTTTAAAAGAATATAAATGAGAATAATTTTGTGACTGTGGCTTATGGAGATTCTCTAGAAACCAAGATTGTAAGTCATAAAGCTAGACTGATAAATTTGATTATATAAAAATTAAGTCTCTGTCACCAAAAAATTCCACCATAAGCAGTATTATAAGGAAAGTGACAGTTGAGAAACAGTACACACATAACAGACATTGGATTCATATTAAAATATATAAATGGTTTACCAAGTAATGAAAATAACAGGGTAGTGGAAAACAGTAAATAAACACTGTTTACACAACAGAAAATGCATGTAGTCAAGAAACACGGAACATAATCAAACACTTTTTTTTTTGATTAGCAAGAGTTTAATATCAAATATTGTAGAGTTAGAGGAAATAGGTAATTTAAAAAACTTGAGAATTTGTCTTTGACCAACAGTTTTTTTTCTTGTTTTATATCCAGTTTTAACACCACACATAAGAATAAGGTATAAAAAGGTTTTCATTGTATCCTTGTTTCTTTTTATAAAAAATTAGAAACAACCTGTATTTCCATTGTGGAAAACATTTAAACTATAAATAAATCCCAGTATATACACATTATGTCATACCATATATCAATTTTGAAATGATACAGAAGACCTTTTTTTTTTTTTTAAATTTTATTTATTTATTTGAGAGAGAAAAAGAGAGCATGAGAAGAGGGAGAGTCTGAGGGAGAAGCAGTCTCCCTGCTTGGCCTGATGTGGGACTCAATCCCGGGACTCCAGGATCATGACCTGAGCCGCAGGCAGTTGCTTAATCAACTGAGCCACCACGTGCCCAGTACAGAACACTTTCTAAGGGAATTATTATGGTTGGAAGGGGGCAGAGCAAAGGAAGCAATTTTTTATAATAATACAGGTAGTATGATGTTTCTGCCAAAAATACAAACACATATAAAGACATCCACACTGTATATTTCTTAAAATTCATGGGTGAATGTGTGTATTTGTATTTAAAACGTAAAAAAAAAAAAAAAAAGCCTGGAAATATACTCATTAATCTGTAACAGGGATTATCTTGTTAGTCAAAGTGGGTTTTACATTAATCTATAATATTTCATTTTTTTAACATTGAGAACACATTCTACATTCCTTGTGTAATTGTATAAATAATAGCAAACAGGCACTAAAAAATGGTTTGTATATTTGGCAAGAAGTAAGTATGTGGGAGTTTGTGTGTGCATGCAAGGAGGCTAAGTAGTGGAACATGGCAGTTTCCTGCCGCTTTGTAGCATAGCGTTTCCTCCTTTCCCAGTTAATAGAGCCATTGAGCTCCTTTTTGTTGCTTTGTTTTATTTTGCTTAAACTAGTTGAAATGGGATTTGTATCATTGAAAACTGAACAGATCTTTATTTTCTTACTAGGACATTTTCTGTTCTATTGTCCATTATGTAAACAAAATTAGCCCATTACTATATAAACTCCAACTTCTCTTTAAGAAGAGTCACTACCCTAGTACGGAGCTTGACTTTAATATTGTGGAAGTGGAAAAATAGACTGGGAAAGGAATGGTGCTTTGCTTTGAGAAATGTCTGCATGAGTAAACAGCATAAGATTTTCATTAATCTGTTCAGTCAATGTGGCTATAGATTTGAACTATGTTGGGTGAAGATGGTAGACTAATAAATTAAGAAGAAATACATGAATAAGTAAGGTGTATAAGATTCTAATAGTAGGGGTTTTGATAATGGTTTGATGTCTTCTGTTTCCCTTCTGTCCAATGACCAAGTCCTCAGAATCTGTTCTGGGGATCTGAGACTGGGAAAACTCCCATAATTCACTGCTCTGCTCTCTCACATGCTACTATAGATTGCAGTATTGTCAACTATCTGGATACAGTGGCCTAGCTAAGTTGACACATAAAATTAACCATCATGCTTAGTATTACATTTCTTTAGAGAATACACGAATGGCTTTTAATAATGTACTAGTGGATCTACAGTATACTCCTTTTGAAAACTATTTTTTAAATTTTTTTTTAAAAATAAGGGTAACATGAGCGACTATGGACTCTGAAAAACAACCTCAGGGTTTTGAAGGGGCAGGGGGGGGTAGGAGGTTGGGGGAACCAGGTGGTGGGTATTGGGGAGGGCACGTATTACATGGAGCACTGGGTGTGGTGCAAAAACAATGAATACTGTTATGCTGAAAAGAAATTTAAAAAAATAATAAAAAGATAAGGGTAACATATGTCTATGTTGAAATAAAAATTTCTTTATATTGCTTATATGTTAATGAAAAGTGATAATAGCAAAATAATAATGCTTGCTATGTGTTTGCAGTTTTAATCTTTCTCAACCCATCTCTAATATCAGTCAATGTAGTTCTTGTGAAGAATGCATTTTTTATGGCCTTTGTTCTTTCTTTTTTCTCATTACATTTCCTCTAGTCTTATTTTTTTTTTAAGATTTTTTTTCTTCAGGGCGCCTGGGTGGTTCAGTGGGTTAAGCTGCTGCCTTTGGCTCAGGTCATGATCTCAGGGTCCTGGGATCAAGTCCCGCATCGGGCTCTCTGCTCAGCAGGGAGCCTGCTTCCCTCTCTCTCTCTGCCTGCCTCTCCATCTACTTGTGATTTCTCTCTGTCAAATAAATAAATAAAATCTTTAAAAAAAAAAAAAGATTTTTTTCTTCATTCATTTGAGAGAGAGAAAGACAGAACATAAACATGAGCAGGGAAGAGGGGCCAAGGGAGAGGGAAAAGCAGACATACCCATTGAACAGGGAGCCCAACTTGGGTCGGGATCCCAGGACCAAGGGATCATGACCTGAGCAGAAGGGGGATGCTGAACCAACTGAGCCATCTGTGGTTCCCTCTGGTCTTATTCAATTTGCATTCTTGTGGCTGATAAATCCCTGATATGTTCAGAACAAATACTACTAAATGAAAAATGCCATCATTTATGATTTTTTTGGTAATGAAATATGTAAATATTTTAACAGAAGTATTGTTGCAGGTGTAGTCTTTTCATTTCCATTTTATTTATTTTTTTTAAAGATTTTATTTATTTGACAGACAGAGATCGCAAGTAGGCAAAGAGGCAGGCAGAAAGAGAGAGGGGGGAAGCAGGCTTCCCACAGATCAGAGAGCCCAATGTGGGGCTCAATCCTAGGACCGATCCTAGGACCCTGAGATCATGACCTGAGCCGAAGGCAGAGGCTTTAACCCACTGAGCCACCCAGACACCCCTTCATTTCCATTTTAGACAAATATTTTTAGAAAACATCAAATAATTTACCACCACTTTTGATTATTTTTAGTATTTGGTATAAATGCTCAGTAATATAGAGCACAGTGTTATAACATTTCAGTGGAGAATATAAATATATCCAATAAAAATTGGAACTACATTCTTTTTACATGTATTTTTAGGATTCAATTAAATTTCACATATAAATCTCACTATTTGAGCTTACAGTGTTTAATTTGTTTGGTTCTTATGTGGCTTTTTAAAGTAAGTATCTTTCTTATATAACTTACATACTAAAGAGTAAACAAATCACAAATTGTACAGCTTGATGAAACCTCACTATGTGACCATTGCCAATGTAACTACCACCCAGCTCAGGAAATAGATCCTTATCAGGTTTCCAGAAGTCCCCATCATATCTCTTCCCTATTGGTACTTGTTAGGAGTCCATAATTTTTTTTCTTCAGCTCAGAAAAATCATCTTCCCCCACTCTTCATTTTATTAGGGGATGGATGCAGTGTCCATGTAGTTCATTCTGTGCGTGAGAGAGAGAATGCCATATGTGAGTGAGAGGAAGACTGTTGGTACATAACACTTCATTGACTTCTGTTATGATTTGAAGATAATTATATAAACCTATCTTGACATGTTCATTAGTAAGGATAGCCATTGAAAGAATTGTGTATTTAGTGTATGTGTAGATCCTTCACAAAAAGCCCAACACAACCATTTGGAAACATCAGTGCCAATTTCTCAGAGTAATATAATGAAGGGGGTTCCTCTGTGTACATAGCTACAGAGGCAGGTGCCTGGAAATCTGAAGAGAATGAGAGGAGAGATAGTAGGAAGTGAAGATGCAGAGGTGTGGGGGCACCAATAAATGACATCTTTTTTCCATCTTGAATCTAGAGTCATGGAAAAGAGATTGGTAGAGATATATATTGGCTTTGATACTGAGCAAGCTAATCATATAATATGGCTTTAGTTTTCAGACCAAAGGACTTGCTAAGACTCACCCAAGTGAGACTTTGGGTCTGCTAAGCAGATATATGGACCTGTGATAACTGCCTTAAATGGATGAAAATTATTCCCAAGTGCATACAGATGTTTAATAGATTAGTTTTGCCAGTTAAAAACCATGGATCAATACCTGTCAGACCCTTGGTAATAAAGGACATATATTCCACTTCTTTTATATGGAGTGAAATAAAGAAGGGATGAGGAAAGAAGACTGGGTATCACTGGGTCATTATTACTCTGCATGAAAAGATGAAACCAGGGGAATGGAGATGCTCTTTAATATTATACATTAGTTATCATATATAACCTCTTTATAGACTGCCTGTATGTCTCAAAGCTGCCTTGTGTTATAATTGATAATTGTAGCTTAATGTTTAAAAACCCTCAGGTGAACGCATGTACCTATACAGATGGTGGTATAATTCTCCTCAGCATATATAAAATGAATTACATAGACAGATAAATCAACACTTTAATGGCCTGTATAACACTGAAGTGTTAATCACTCCTTCCTTTCAAATGAATAGAAATTGATTAATAATTTGACCCCCAAATTCCAAAAATTATATATTTCCCTTATTGATAATGCTTCCCTTATTGATAAGTAAATGTTAGGTACTTTACAGAAACAAAAAAGACAGGAAAAAGTAGTTCTAATATGTACATTTTGTAATCTTGGCCTTTATTGCAGGCTAAAATTTTAGAATACATTATTGAAAGGTTTTGTGAGCAATTGGGGAAAAAAAAGCAGTGATCATTAAAGCCAGCATAGCCTTATTAAAATAAGCTATGTCAGAATAACTACTATAAATTTTTTCTCATAACAAGGTTATGATATTGGTAGTTTATGGAAATACTAAGGACAATAAAAATAGAAATAATGACTGTAAGGATATTAGCAACAATAGTAATAATATTCACTTTCATCTGTTGCGCTCTTACTATATGAATTAATAGTTTTAAAGCCATTGGAACACTGTATGATACATGCTAACAGTTTAAAATGTGTAAGCTCTTATTTTTATTATTTTATTTTTATTGCTGCTCTTTTAAGAAAATTTTAGGAAGTTTAAAATATACTGGGTGCTATGGGCTGAATGTTTGTGTGCTCTCAAAATTCATATGTTGTTATCTCAATGCCCAGTTATTAAGTACTATTATTATAATTGTAGGGGGTGGGTCTTTGGGAGGTGATGAAGTTATGAGGACAGATCTCCAGTGAATGAGATTAATGCTCTTTTTAAAAAAGAGTCCTGAATGAGCTCCCTTGCCTCTTTCACCATGTGAGGACAGCAAGAAAAGTTGGCAGTCTGCAACCTGGAAGGGGGCTTTCACCACACACACAATCTGTCGATGTCCTGTACTTGAACTTCCCAGGCTCCAGAACTGTGGGCAGTATATTTCTGTTCTTAATAAGGTACTGAGTTCATGGTATTTTTGTGAGAGCAGCCTGAATAGACTAAGACACTGGGTATTTATCAAAAAATTTGAGTAAGTTTTTAATACTGTATAAATTGATTAAATGGGACAGATTTTATTATAATAAGGTGAATTTGTAACTGGGTGGTATCAAAGGATTTTATATAAAGAAATGTCTTCAGTGGAATAAGAAAGGTCTATGATCTAGACCCTTTTTATTCAGCATTTTCATTAATGACTTTATGAAGATACATTCATTAAGTAGGTGAATTAAACAGAAGGGTAGCAAATCTGGACTCCAAGGATTTTGTCATTCTGGAACAGCATGCAGGTGCATATATCTTTTTAAATTAGTCTTTTTGTTTTCTTCAGATAAGTATGCAGAAATGAAATTGCTATTTGATGAAATAGCAATTAAATTGGTATTTCTATTTCCAAATTTTTGAGCAACTTCTGTACTGGTTTTCACAGTGGTTGTACTTATATTCGTACCAACATACATGGTTCCCTTTTTTCCACACCCTCACCAACAATTGGCATTTCTTATCTTTTTGATAGCTCATTATGGTTTTGATTTGCATTTCTCTGATTAATAATGTTGAACAACTTTTCAGGTACCCATTAGCCATCTATATGTCTTTTTTAGAAAGGTATCTATTCAGTTACTATGCTATTTTTTGGTTGTCTTTTTGTTATTAAGTTATCTGAGTTCTCTGTATTTTTTGGATACTAACCCATTATTAGATGTATGATTTGCAAATACCTTCCGTTCATTAGGTTCTTTCTTTCTGTTGATGGTTTTCTTCAGTATGCAGAATTTTGTAGTTTGATTTAATCCTATTTGTTATTTTCGCTTTTCTTGCCTTTGCCTTTGGAATCAGATCAAAAAAATAGTTGCCAAGACACATGTCAGGAAGCTTACTGCCTGTTTTCTTCTAGGACTTTTATGGTTTCAGGTCTTATGTTCAAGTCTCTATTCCATTTTGAGTTAATTTTTTAAAAGGATTTATTTATTTTAGAGAGAACAGGAACATAAGCAGGGAAAGGGGCAGAGGGAGAGGCAGAGATTCTCAAGCAGATATCCCCTAACCCCTGAGCTGAGCCCGATGTGGGCCTCCATCTCACAACCCTGAGATCTGACTTGAGCTGAAATCAAGAATCAGATGTTTAACCCACTGAGCCACCCAGGCACCCCTGTGTTAATACACATGGTGTAAGATGCTGATCCAGTTTTCATTCTTTTGGCTCTGGCTGTCCAGTTTGCCCAACACTGTTTATTGAAGAGACTGTCCTCTTCCCATTTTAGTTAGATTCTTGGGTCCTCCCTTGTAAATTAATTAACCATACATATTTGGATTTATTTCCAGGGTCTCTTGTTCTTTTCCATTGACCTTTGTGTATGTTTTTATGCCAATACTGTACTATTTGATTTTTTCCACTTTATACTGTCATTTGAAATTGCTCTAGCTTTGTTGTTTCTCAAGATTACTTTGGTTATACAGCATCTTTTGTGGTTCTGTACAAACTTTAGGATTGTTTGATTTCTATGAAAAATGCTTTTGGAATTTTGGTAGAAATCACATTGAAGCTTAGATTTCTTTAGGTAATATAAATATTTAAATAATAGTAATTCTTCTAATCCACGATCATGGAGTAGTTTTTCATTTATTTGTGTCTTTTTCAATTTCTTTATTGAGTGTCTTAACAGTTTCAGTGTATAAGTTTTTCACCTCCATGGTTAAATTTCTTCCTACATAATTTACTGCTTTTGTTGTAACTATAAATGAGATTGTTTTCTCAATTTCCTTTTCTGATGGCTTGTTTTGGGGTATAAAAACAAAACATATATATTATACCCTGAAAATTTGCTATATTTGTTATTTTAGTCATAACAGGTTTTTGATGGAGTCTTCAGGGTTTATTGTATGCAAAATCATGTCTTCCATAAATAGTGACACCTTTACTTCTCCTTTTCCAGTTTAGGTGCCTTTTATTTATTTTTTCTGTTCAATTGCTCTGGTTGGTACTTCCAGTACTGGGCATAAAAGTAGCTAGAGTGGGTATCTGTATCTTAGAGGAAAAGCTTCAACTTTTTACTTTTGGTTATGATGTTAGCTGTAAACTTGTCATATATGGTGTTTAGTATGTTGAGGTACATTTTGTCTATCCCACTTTGGTTAGTATTGGTATCATAAATGTATGTTGAATTTTGTCCAGTGCTCTCCACATCTGTTGAGATGATCACATGGTTTTTATACTTTGTTAATGTCCTGTATCACAGTGGTTGATTTGTGGTTATTAAACTGTCCTTGAATCCATGGAATAAATCCCACTTGATCAAGGTAAATGATCCTTTTAATATATGGTTGAACTTGGTTTGCCAAGGTTTTGTTTAGGCTTTTTGAATTCATGTTCATCAGAGATAGTGGCCTATACTTTTCTTTTCCTGTGGTGTCCGTTTTTGGTTTGGGCAATGCTGGCTTTGTAAAATGAGTTTCAAAGTGTTCCCTCCTCTTCAGTATTTTGGAAGACTTTGAGGAGGGTAAGTATTTAACCTTCTAATATTTGGTTAAGTTCACTAGTGAAGTCACCTGGTCCTGGATATTTGTTTATTGGGCTGTTTGACTACTGACTCTTAAAGTAATTGGTCTCTTCAGCTTTTCTGTTTCTTCATGACTCAGTATTGGGAGATTGTATGTTTTGAGAAATTTATACATTTCTTCTTGGTTGTTCTATTTGTGGGTATATAATTATTCAGAGTAGTTTCTTATGATATCTTTTGTATTTCTGTAGCTATCAGTTGTAACTTCTCTTTCATTTCTGATTTTACTTGTTTGAGCCATCTCTCTTAGTTAATCCTAAGTAAAGGTTTGTAACTTTATCTTTTTGTATAACCTGCTCTTAGTTTCTTTGCTTTTTTTCTGTAATCTTTTAGACTCTATTTCACTTATTTCTGGTCTGATATTTATTTCCTTCCTTCTGTATGCTTTGGGGATTTTTTTTTCTTCTTCCTTTTCTAGTCTTTGGGTGTCAGTTAGATTGCTTATTTGAGATTTTTCTGCTCGACATAGGCCTGTATCACCATAAACTTTCCTCTTAGAACTGCTCTTGTTGCATTCCATAGATGTTAGATTGTCATATTTTCAGTTGTCTCAAGGTATTTTTTAATTTCCCTTTTGATTTCTTCATTGACCTCTATGTTCATTAGCTTGTGTAATTTCCACATATTTGTGATTTTTCCAGCTTTCTTCTTATGACTGATTTTTATTTTTATATTATTATAGTCAGAAAAAGTGCTTGATAAGATTTCAGTCTCCTTGAATTTATTGAGACTTGTTTTGTGGCCTAACATAGGATCTGTCCTAGAGAATGTTTCATGTGCACTTGAGAAGAGTGTATAGTCTGCTCCTTTGGGATGGAATGTCCTGTATATATCACTTAAGTCCATCTGATCTAATATGTCAGTTAAGACCAATATTTCTTTATTGATTTTTCTGTCTTGATGATTTAGCCATTGATATAAATGGAGCATTGAAGTCCCCCACGTTTATTATGCTGCTCTCTGTTACTCCTTTTAATTATTGGCCTTATATATTTAGGTGCTCCTATGTTGGGTGCATATATATTTATGAATTATATTTGTAAATATAATTTGTTATATTTTCTCATTGGATTAACCACTTATCATCCTGGTCTTTTAATATACTCTTCGTATTAAAGTCTGTTGTCTGTTTTGTCTAATATAAGTATAGTTACCCCAGCTGTTTTGATTGTTTCTTTGTTTTTATTTCTTTTTGCATGAAACATCTTTTTCCATTCTTTAACTTTAGGTCTGTGTGTGTCCTTACATCTGAAGTGAGTTTCATCATATAGATGGGTTTTGTTTTTATCCACTCAGTCACTCTTTGTCTTTTGATTGGAGAATTTAGTGCATTTATGCAATTGCAAAATTATATATTAAGTAGTTATTTATAAGTATGCACTTCCTGCAGTTTTGTTCATTGTTTTCTAGTTGTTTTGTACTTCCTCTCTGTTCCTCTTTTCTCTTACTATCTTCCCTTGTGGTTTGATGGCTTTCATAATGTTATGATTATATTCCTGTATATATTCCTATATACATCTTTTATGTATCTGTGCTACATTTTTGCTTTCTGGTTACTGTGAGGCTCAAGTATAGTAGCCACTACAGATAACATTCTCTTTTAGGTTGATACATAATTAAGTTTGAACATGTTCTAAAATGCTACATTTTTATTCCTCTAGCTCCCCACCCATTTTATATTTTTGATGTAACATTTTACATATTTTTATGTGACATATCCCTTAACTAATTATTGTAGTTACATTTACTTTGACCACTTTTTTTTTTTTAAAGATTTTATTTATTTATTTGTGAGAGAGAGAGCGAGCACAGGCAGACAGAGTGGAAGGCAGAGTCAGAGGGAGCAGCAGGTTCCCTGCGGAGCAAGGAGCCCGATATGGGACTCGATCCCAGGACGCTGGGATCATGACCTGAGCCGAAGGCAGCTGCTTAACGAACTGAGCCACCCAGGCGTCCCTACTTTGACCACTTTTGTCTTTTAACCTTCATACTAGTTTTATACATGGTTAATGCACTACCTTTACTATATATTTTTCTTTACCAGAGAGATTTTTATTTTCATGTATTTTCTTGTTATTAATTAGTGTCTTTTTTTTTTTTTTTTGCAGCTTAAACTTGGGCTTCAAAAAATATTTATCCTTCTTTTGTTTTGTTTTGTTTTAATTTGGTAAGGTTTTGGAACTTCTTCATTTCTTTCCTCATTTTGTTTGACTCTATGTGTTTGTTCCTATGTGTTAAACAAAAACAGGTATCTTTTTCATTCTTAAAGGTGTAGCCTCAAATAAGACATGAACTTCACCATTTAACTTTGCCCTCACTCTTAATTGTCTCTGGAAACTTTAAAGTCATTATCTAAGCAGCCTGATGTATTCTTGAAAGGATCCAGATAGTGAGGACGTGCTAACAAGGTCAGTGTTTCAGAGGGGGGATCTTAGTCAGCACCTAGTTTCAGACTAATTCGAAGCCAGACCTTCAGGCAGCAGCTTTTAAGGTATGCAAATAAATACAGTCCTATTGGACCACAATTGTAAATCCTGCTGCCCTCCAGAACAGGTGGTCTGGAGTGTTCCCTTGGCCACAGTTGAAAAATGGATTTCAGACTGTGTTCTAGTCTGTGTTCCCTGAGAGCATGTCCATAGACTCTAAATGTGTGGTAGTCTGAAGCCTATCCTTAGCCTGAAGCTCTGGGACAAATAAAATAAGCCTTTTCCACAGAAAGACTGGAGGGTTGTTTTAGACTACCTTCTGTGTATTGCCCTGGAAGTGGTAGTCTGCCAAGAAGTACCTCTCTGATAATTTCAGACCCAAGGGGCCCAGAAATGGAGTTTGTCTTGCCCATCAGAGCAGGTGCTCAAGGGGTGAACCGTGTGTGGGTCACATGTCTGGCTTTGGGGTGGGGGGCATAGGAGTGTTTTGGGGGCAAGTAACTCATCCTGTCTTTAGTCAGGTCTTGAGAGTGTTTTGGGGGTAGGGCATGTCTCCAATGCTAACAAGGTAGAGGAAAGAGGCAAAAAAATGGTGTGCACTAGGGCCTCAGTCCCCAAAGAAAGTTCTAATAGACTTCTGCTCCTACAGTAGTTACTTTAGGAATAGCAATGTATCTCCTCAAGATGGTGTTTTTCAGACTCTGTTTTTGCACAATGAGTCCCAGGGTATCGAATCTGCAAGTGAGCCCTCAAGAATTGAATCTGCATTCCCTACAGACCTGTGGTCCTAGATATAAGCCATGTTGGTTTTCAAAGTCCGATGTTTTGGAGGCTCCTCTCTTATGTGCAGGTCCCAACAGTTGGGGTGCTTCTTTTTTATCCTTTGTTGTGGAGAAGCTGTTCAGCTAGTTTTCAGGTATTTTTCAGAGGGAATTGTTGCATATGTATATCATTCTGTTGTGTCCCTGAAAGCAGGTATATTCTCCATGGTCCCACACTGCCATCTTAACTGCCAACTTCTATGTTGTCTTGCTGTTACGGGGAGTATTCTGTAGATACCCATTAGGTCTAGTTGGATTATGGTTCCTCAGTTCTTCTATTTCTTTGCTTATCTACTGTCCAGTTGTTCTACCTAGTTGTCTGCATTTGTTCTCTCATATAAACTGGGCAACCTGCAGGTTAGCCTGTGCCTGAAATTTCCTCCCAGTTGCCTGTCACAGCCTCTGTTGTTCTTTAGAGTGCCCTTAGCCTTGAATTCCTCCATTGAAATTAATTCCTTTTGGAAGAGATTAGGAGCTATCTGTTTCTCCAGGATCTCTAATAAGGGCTCTGGAGCTGAGGGTGGGTACAGTGGCATGCTTCTCTTTGAGTGATGCTTTTCCCTCTAGGATCTGAGTGCTCCTGTAGTGGGGATGAGGTCCTCAGGTGTCATGGAGCTACTGCTTAATGAACCAGGACAAAGTGATTAAAGCCCATCTTCCTAGTTCACTATATCTTATAGGAAGTGTTCATTTCATGAATGGGGATGGGCAGCAGCCTCTCAATGACATTTACCTAGGATTATTTTAACAACGGGAAGCTGGGGGTGGGATGAGAAATGCTGATGTTCTACTTCTCCCCAAGGGAAAACAAACACTTCTTACTGGGGGTAGCCAGGGAGCGGGTTGGGGGGTGGGGACACGTGTAGTAGTAGGAAAGAGCCCTGTGTTCTTGGCTGCATCAGCCTGGAGTGGAGTCCCTACCTTTCTGAGTTGGGAGTGGGGAGTGAGATAATGGTCTTCTTCAAAGACCACAGGCTCTTGACCTTCTTGTTTTAAATCAAATTTTTTTTTCTAGATTTTTCTTTAATCAGTGTTTCTTCATTTGCTGTTTGCTCTTAATACTATTTCCAGAGATTGGGTTTAAAAAATTTTTTTAAATATAATTTTTGCCAATTTTAGTGAAGAATGAGCCAGTAGAGCCTCTCAGTTGTCATGGACAGTCTCTGATAAGCTGTTTCAAACTCTTAACTCTGGTGTTCAATGTGTGTGATTATAGTTCTTTAAGAAAAAAGTTACTTGAATAAATGTTACTTGACTCTCAAATAAAATAATTCTCTCTTGTTTAAAAAAATTACCTTTTGTCAGTCATTCAACATGTATTCAGTGGGGGATCATATTTTTTTTTAAATTACTACCTTACCAAGTCAGTAGGATTGACACACATGTGCTTTCTTTCAGTGTTGGTATGTAGTTTGGTAAGAGGTACACAAATTGTAACCAAAATAGGCCTTTCCTCCCACATTCTAAGATTGTTGCTGGGATTGACTTGTTTTCTACATTTTTATATTTGGTTTCATTGAGAGAATAATGCTAATATAAGCAAGTTTCTGTGTCAGTCCCTGACCATAACCCTTAGGAATAAGTAAAGAGTATGTTTGGATTACTAGTAATTTACCACTTCTTCCAAAAACGTGGCTGGATTACAAATTCTTCTTGCAGAGAGTCAATAACAATGTCTTTACAAAATAAGCAGCAGCACAGTGTCATTGTCATCACCATCACTGTGTGTTCTACAAAGGGGACTGCCATCCACACAGTAGCCATCCTCACTGAATAAATAGGGTTGATGCCCTGGGTTCACAGGGGGTGCAGCATAGTAAAGAGAGTACTAGAAACCTGGGTTTTCACTCCATATTTGTAATTAATTAATCCTCTGACCTTGAGAAAGTCATCTGAACTGGTAGATTTCAGTTTGCTCATCTGTGATAGGAGGGTATTGATGAGTTGATCCTTTTCTGGTTCTGTTATTCTATGACTGCATGTGAAGTTAGGTATGCTGGTGGGACACAGGAAATTAAAACCAATGTTCCCCTAACCACAGATTCTGAAAGGCATGATATTTAAAATAATTTATTTAAACATATAAGGGAATGTGGTAAATGTTACATAAGCACTATAAAAAATTATTCTGTCCTTGTCAAATATTTAAATCCTGAATATAAATTACTTATAACTTCTCATTTGCTGTTTAGTTTTCATTACCTACTAAAAGCTAAATTTTGAGGAGAGAAAAGTCACTTTCCCAGTTGCAAAATATGATGTCTGAGGAAATTCCTAGAATGGGGACAGATTTTTAATGAACCATAACATTTCAGAATACAAAGTGAATTAAAATATATAATTGTGGAGCCTTTAGAAGCAGAATTTTAATTCTAGAATTTGATAAATGCATTGAAAAATATAGTTGCATTATAAATCAGTATAGGCTTAGCCAATCACATGTTTAAAATGAAGCAGTAGGAAAATTGATTTCTAGCTGCAACTACCTGGTTTTTCTTTTTTTTTTATTGGTTAAATAATGTAGGGTATAGTGGAATCAAGTAATTGCTGACAGCCTCTAATAGCTCCTTCCTGTACCTTTGAGTTATCAGAAGTAGAAATATTTCCTCTTAAGGGTAATGGCATGTATGGGACCATTTGTCTATTTTGAAAGCTTTATGAATCATTTTCAAGTGATTTCCCTTGATACCTTGCAATATCAGGTATTATGGCCCTCTTCTGTTTTTCCTTTTTTTTTTTTTTTTCTTTTTAAGATTACATCCATTTATCTGACAGAGGGGGAGAGAGCACAAGCGAGGGAGCAGCTGAGGGAGAAGCAGGCTTCCCTGCTGGGCAGAGCCCAACATGAGGCTCCACCCTAGCACCCCGGAACCATGACCAGAGCTGAAAGCAGATGCCCAAATAACTCAGCCACCCAGGTGCTCCCTTTTTCTTTTTTAACTTCTACCTCTGTTCTCCATAGTCTTACTCATTTTGGATACAGCTACATGTATCATAGTAAATAACTTTTGGATACATACTACATGTATCATAGTAAATAACTTTTCATAATTAACTAGATTAAGGGAATATTTGTGACTTGATGTCTTATTATGACTTTCCCTGTAATTTATTCTCTGAATAATGAGAAAGACAGACTTGAGTGTGCTACAAAATTTTTAGATGCTAAAAACTCAGTGTAGTTACCTTATTTAGTTAAGTGAATTTGCTGCTAGGATTTGATACAGTATATTATAATTGCCATTAACTTTGATTTCCATAACAAAAACATTTTTATTAAACTCTTATGTGTATTATAACATCCCATGGGCTTTTAGTAGTATCAAATGAGGGCTAAAAGAAACGAGCATGAAACAATGAGTAAAGTCTGTTTTTTCAGAATAAAAACTTGCCAACATCTGTATTTTATAAGTGTTTGCAATATATCCTGGAGGAAAAATACCCAGCTCATTTGGAAATGAAAAACTGAGTCAAATTATTTATTATCTAAAAGATTTTTAAATACCTTCTTAAAAAATTTAAATTCAAGTTAGTTAACATATAGTCTGTTATTAGTCTCAGGGATAGAGTTTAGTGATTCATCAGGAGCATGTAACACCAAGTGCACACACATCATGTCATGTGCCTTTCTTAATGCCCGTCACCCAATTACTCCATCCCACAACCACCTCCCCTCCAGAAACCCTCAATTTGTTCCCATAGTTAAGAGTCTCTTATAGTTTTTCTCTGTCTTGTTTTTATCTTATTTTATAAAATATTATTATATTATATTCCCTTACCCTATGTTCATCAGTTTTGTTTCTTAAATTCCACATATGAATGAAATCATATCATGTTTGTCTTTATCTGACTGACTTATTTCACGTAGCATAATACACTCTAGTTACAGCCATAAAAAGTCATTGGCTTGAATTCAGTTAAGCTAGTATGTTCTGAATATGAAGGTACAGTTTTTGTGTCTTCAGAAATTCAGAGTATATAGACTCATGTAACTGCACAGTTCCAAAGGTCTATAAGATTAAGTGTCAAAGAACAGAATTTTGTATATTTTATGATAAAGCCCTAATCTGCATAATTGCAAGCAACTTATTAGTCTAGATATTTTTGAGAAATTCAGTTCAATTCAGGAATTTCTTGGCCAAATTTAAATTTGTCTTTGGTTTTGCATTTCTTTTGTTAAATTCATTCTTGGGTCTTTTATTCTTTTTCCTGGTGTTATAAGTTGAATTTTTAAAAATAATTTTATTATTAAAAAATAAAATAATTTTATTATTCTGGAAGTCATTCCTGGAGGTATTGCTTACAGCCAGCTCTTTCAGTTCTTTGATTGATACTATAGTTCCTAATATTAAAACCCTTCTTGCTTAAATACCTTGAATGATATCTATTCTCTGCAGTTAGTTCTGAATGATGGAAAATGACCTTGTTGGGTTATAATTCATGAATGGCATCATATTAACTTATATAAGAAGATGTCTACCTTTAGAAATCTGTATTCTCTGTCACATATGACAATGGTAAAATATCATCAATTTCATATATAAGATATAAGATGTATTGCCTGGGAGATGTGAAGTAAGACACTTCAGGATGCAGAAAATATCACACCATTTCAAACCAGTGGTAAATTTCATTGAAGTGTTCTAAAATGGACCTAAATTGGAAGAATTTAATCATGTAACATCTGTTCCTATATGTCCTATGAGTACAAGGGATATTTATAGTCTTTGGTGTTTAGGAAGAGACTAGCTTCTGTGCATTTGAGACACTTGATCTTATAAATAAGATTAGGAAAGCTGAACTTAACTTGAAGATGGAGCAGCTGTTTGATTAAAAAGGATGGTTTGAAGTCTTCCAGTTTTCACCACTTTGAAAAAGAGAGGAGTATAGAATTAAAGGTTAGAAATTGCAAGATAAATTTTAATTAGTCAAAAAATTTTTTTCATACCAGAACATATTTAAATAATAAATTGGAGCATATTATTCTCAGGAGTCTTATAAGAGCTCTGAAAGATACAATAGTAACTTCTCATTAATGGTAAAAATAGCTGTTATTTTATCATTTACCCTGTCTTAATCATTTAAAAAAATGTGGATAAGATTGGTAAGGTCATAATTTAGTTGTATACTAAAGTTTATATTAAAATACTTTTTGGTGCACCCCGGTGGCTCAGTTCATTAAGGGTCTGACTCGATCTTGGCTCAGGTCTTGATTTACCCTCATGAATTTGAGCCTCCCACTGGGCTCCACACTGGGCATGGAGCATACTTAAAAAAACAAAAACCTTTTTAATGCAATAAATAAGAACTCAGATACTTAGTTTTAGAATGTCATGTTTTTCAAAAGAAAAAAATATCAAATTCTATAACAAAAGCTTTTTAAATACTAGGTAAAATGATATGGAGATTAGCTTGATTATTATACCACATATCACTTACCAAAGATTTGATTATTATGCTTATTCTAATATGAATTAAAAAAGTGAAAAACAGAAGTTTACTTTGTTCATTAAATATAAGAGTATGTCTTCTTCACCACCCACAGAGCAAGTAGAAATTTATGCTGGAGGTCAGTTTTCATTTAAGAACTTCTTTATTATAAATGATTTTATTTTTACCAATTACTATGTAAAATTTCTTGATAATCTTCATATTTTTTCTATTCCATTTATTAACATAAGAAAATATTTATTTGAAGAAATGTTAGAGAAAGTATACATATCTATTAATTAATTGGCCAGAAAACAGTAGGGGAATTTTAATAAATTCATTTTGCTTACCTGGAAAGATGACAGCTTTTCTTAAATCAAGCTATAAAAATTCTGCTATATTTATGTTTCTTACATACTGCCTCACCCTGCATCCATTATATGGAGAGAAAAGCAGGATTTATTTCCAACTTGATTTTTCTGATTTGTACCCCTCCTCCCTAACCTGTAAAGTAGATGTCCAAAATACAAGGATGTTTAACTCTCTTCTGCTCTTCCTAACCTGATATTATTCTTTTTTCTTTTTTTTTTTTCATTTCATGCCTTTGACATTCATTTTAAATAATTTTGTTTTAAGATTTATGTTTATCTCCTGTCATCTTCCTCCTGTTAATTGAATCCAAAACTTTCAATAGGTATCTGTTATAGTCATATACTGTCCTTGGTGCAAGGATATAATGGAAAAGTTGTACAAAAATGTCATGCTTTGTATAGACTTCAAAAGGAAATATATAGTAGTAACATGCATGTAATATAATCATAGGATTTAAAGTAAAGAGTGGAGATTTTCCTTAACCAGAGTCTTCTCCAGTCCCATTCCAGGGACACTTAACCACTTTATTTCTTTTCTTTCTTGAATATTTATTTCTTTGAGAGTGAGAGTATGAGCAGGCAATTGGCAGGAGGGGCAACGGGAGAGGGAGAGAATCTTAAGCAGACTCCATGCTGAGCAAGGAGCCCAACATGGGGTTAGATCCCAGGACCTGAGATCATGGCCTGAGCTGAAGTTAAGAGTTGGGTGCTTAACCCAGTGAGTTACCCAGGCACTCCAACATTTAGCTACTTTCAAAAGTTTATTGTCCACCTTTTCTGTGGATTTATGCAAATACATTATTTATATAGAGAGAAAAATAAACTTCTCCTGAACAGAATTATGCTATAAATGCTTCTTAATTTTCTTTTTACTCTTAACAGTATATTTTATCATTCTTGACACTTCAGAATGTACATGTTCATTTAACTGCTGTACCAATTTCTATGGAGGTTAACTTAATTCATTTAAGATTGCTCTACTGGTTAACATTTAAGTTTTTGCTAACTTTTTTATTAAAAGAATCAACACTTTAATGAATATATATATATATATGTATACACATTTATATATATATATATATATATAGTTATTTTTAGAGGTATTTTAGATAGATATAAGTAGATAGATGTTGATATTCTTGTGAAATAGATTCTAAATTTAGATCTCTGTCCAAACAATATATAAATCCCATATTTGTTTCAATATATAATTCAAAAGATTGTACCAGCATATACTGCTGTCAATTTTATTAAATTCCTGTGTTTTTCACATATCATCCCCACAATAGTTGTTTTAATTTTAATGAATCTGAGGAATTAAATATATTGTTTTAATATGTATATTCCTGATTTCTGGTGTGGTAGAGCATCTTTTTTTTTTTTTTTTTTAATTTCTTTTCAGTGTTCCAGAATTCATTGTTTAGGCATCACATCCAGTGCTCCATACAATATGTGCCCTCCATAATACCCACCACCAGGCTCACCTAACCTCCCACCACCCTCCCCTCCAAAAGCCTCAGTTTGTTTCTCAGAATTCACAGTCTCTCATGGTTGGTCTTCCTCTCCAATTTCCCGCAACTCACTTCTTCTCTTCATCTCCCCATGTCCTCCATGTTATTCCTTATGGTCCACAAACAAGTGAAACCATATGATTATTGAGGTAGAACATCTTTTTGCATGAATGTGGGCTTCTTTTATTTATTTTGTAAATTGTTATTTTAGCCTTTGCCCATTTTTAATCAGTTCATTTATCTTTTGCTTACTGAAGTGTAGATATTATTTATAAATGATGAATATAAAACCTTTGTGCATTCCAAATGGGGCATTGATTGTTTAATATTTGATAATATCAATTTTTGTATGTACCTACTTTGTTAGTTTGGTAAGGCTACTGCATATTAGTTATACTTAATAGCATATGAGTTATACTTCCTTTTATGCTTTTTTTGAAAGTGGTTGCCTAGAGTTTATAATTAATACAATCACTCCAAGTCTACTTTCAAATAAACACCACAGCACTTCATGGGTTGTGTGGGTTTCTAATATTAACCAAATAATCCCTCCCTTACATCCCTTGAATTGTTTCTCCCATTCATTTCACTTACATATAAATACAAAGCATATTTGTGTGTGTAGGTATACATAAACACATATACATAACCATGCGTGATCAAATATATTATTGCTGTTATTATTTTGAGCAAATGGTCTGTTAGGTAAATTAGGAATTAGAATAAGAAAAATTTTTATTTTATCTTTTTTGTATACTTTGGTACTCTTCCTTTCTTTATGTTGATCTGAGTTTCTGACCTGTATTATTTTCCTTTTCTCCAAAGAATTTCTTTTAATTTTTCTTGTAAACTAGATTTACAGGCAACAAACTCTCTTGAATTTTTTATTTGTTTGAGAAAGTTTATTTCTTCTTCACTTTTGAAGGATAAATTTTGCAGGTTATAAAATTGTAGGTTGGCTGTTTCTTTCTCTTAACACTACTTAACACTCTACTTTCTCCTTGCTTGCATGATTTCTGAGGACAAGTGACATGTAATTCTTATCTTTGTTTCATTGGATAGGGTTTTTTGTTGTTTTTTTTCCCTCTTACTTCTTTAGGATTTTTGTATCTTTGGTTTTCTGCAGTTTGTAAGGAAGGTATCTGGGTGTAATTTTTTTTTTGGCATTTATCCTGCTTATTTTTCTCCAAGTTGCCTGGATCTGTATTTGTTTTCTGATATTAATTTGGGAAAATACTCAGTCTTGTTATCCAAATATTTTTCCTTTTTCTTTTCTTTCTGGTCATCTCATTATACATATATTACATATTCATTGGATATTCTGTGTTTTTCAATCTTTGTCAGTTTTAGAGGTTTCTTTTGGGATATCCTTAAGCTGATAGATTATTTTCCTCCCTTGAATCCATTTTTCTCATAAACTGATTAAAGGCATTCTTCATTTCTGTATTTGTTCATGTCTAACATTTCTTTTTGGTTCTTTCTTGGAATTTGCATCTCCGTTTACATTTGCTGTTACAGCATGTTGTATACATTATCCATTAGAGTCCTTTCCATATTAACTGTTGTTGTTTACATATGATAATTGCAATGTTCCTGCCATACTTATTTTGATATTTGTCTCCTCAAGTGCCTTTTAATTTTGGCTTATGCTGTGCCTTGTAATTTTTCTGGATTATTGGACATGATGTACCAGGTAAAAGAAATTGCTATAATTCGACCTTTAGAAGTGTGGTGTGAGGTGTTGGGTGAGGGGAAATGAGCAGTAGTCCTGTGATTTGTCTGAGTCTTTTAGTGAGCCTATGCCTCTGGACTGGGAGTTTCACAAATGTTTCTTAGTTCTCTTCTTCTTCCTTTGATGGGAGAAAATGAGTAAAGTAAGCTGGAGTTCAGTATTAGCCTTTCCCCGGGCCATTTAGGCTCTGTTAATAGCTTAGCAGGTTAGATTCTGCTTTACTAGCTTCTCCAGCCACCAAGCCTTGTTAGGAACAGAGGGCTCTTAGGTATTTCAAAATGGTTCCTTTGCTCCTCCCCCTGCCAGAAACATGAGGGGATTATTCTTTGATATTTGCTTTGAGATTGTGGCCAAACTCCTGGAGGTAAAACTTATAAAATTGTGCCTTCTTCCCCCTTTTACTGTGTCCCTTGGGGTTTTTAACTCTTGGGCTTGTTCTCTGAGCCTCCAGCAATTTCTCAGTTGTAATTCTGCTTTTCTCCCAGAAATTGGTTCCTACAGATGTTTCAGCTCATGAGTTTCTCTTCTAGAAAGTTGTGATTCTCTGTATTTACTTGGTGGTCTCTCCAGTTTGGGTAGCAGCAGTTTGCCTTGTGACCTAAAATCTGTTATATCCCTAAGAAGAATTGTTGATTTTTCAGTATAATCAGCTTTTTATTTGTTAGAATAGAGTGACAACCTCCAAGCTCCTTGTAAGAGCCTGTTATAAAGGGGTATAAAGAGTTAAAAAGGTTGATTGATGAAGTGAGCTACCAAAAACATAGGCTTGTTAACTATGATCTAAGGTTCCAGAAAGGGTAATGAAAAGAGAAGGAAAAGAAGCAGTGGACTGTTGTGTCAGGCAGAACAGCCTTCTCAGATGGAAGAAAAGGGGTTGTTAAGTTTTTTAAGATGGCTGAAGAAGCCTGAAGTTTGGATTTTTCTGAGTCACCCCAACCTGTTTCCCATTTTAATTTTCAGGATGCCACTCTTTTCTAACCAGTGTCCTAATCATGTCATAAAAGCCCAGATGATACCTCAAATTAAAACGATGTAGTTTAGCCATTTGTAAAATTAAATTATTACTGATCTTCTAGTTATTTCAGCATTGTAAAAGCAAAAGACTAGAAACTTTCTTAGTAAAATCATAGAAAGTCCCTGGTTCTTTATCCATGATTTGAGCCAGTAATTTAGAACATTGGGCTTGTCAGTTTGCTTCTTTATAATCTTTCCAGTATTTAGATAGCCCTTTATATTGTTAATAGGCACAATTACAAGTTTCCCGAAGCTTTGCCTTCAGTCTATACTTTATTCTAGGAGATTACAACTCACTGTTTTACCTCTGTCACTGATGTGTTACCAGAGTTGGATGACAAATACTAGTGCGATGTTCACTCATGTCCTGTAACCAATTGTTAATTCTCATTTCCTTCAAATTCTGATTCCTGCCACCATAGGTCTTACAAATTGCTATTATTAGTGAATTTTCTAAATTTCAAATGGCACAACTATTTTGGGTAGTTTAAGCAGAAAATAAATTGGTTTACAAATTCGATATCAGGGTAAGACAGTCAGGCTTGGAAGCAGTATAAGGATCAACACTGACACATTATAGCATGGAAGCAATCCAGTGAAACCCCATAGCTACCACCCAAAATCACAGTTGTCAGAGTACATCCATTTGTTCTCGGCACTTGATGTTTAAACTTGTACCCATTCTCTGTTTTTTCATAATTTGACCCTGTACATGGAGGAAGGGGGGAGGCAGGAAGAGACAGAAGACAGGGCTAACCACTTGATGTTGGCAGATGGCAGTTTTAATAAGCAAGGCAACTTACATGCAAGGCTTATCTGGGGTGGCCACAGGACAAGTAGATCTCCACACTCACCAGCCAAATTTTAAAAGTTTATAGATAGAGGCCTTAATTGTTTTTCACCATATACTCCCCACAGAGGGTCTCAGTAGCACTTTACTCTCTCAAGTTTATGTCCTTAGAATAGCACCCACTGGGCGAACCCTAAGGAGAATATATATCCAAGGACAGAGGAGAGGGTGAGAATCCTCTGATTGCCCTGCTTACGGGTCAGTCTGTGATCTCTCCTCTCTACCTCCTCCAGCATTCTCTCACTGAATGCTGGACATCTCTGCCAACACCATGATAGATGGTGGTGCTTGCTTCTTCACATTATCTACTTTTTTTAATTTATTTTATTTTATTTTATTTTTTAAAGATTTTATTTATTTATTTGTGAGAGAGAGAGAGTGAGAGCGAGCACAGGCAGACAGAGTGGAAGGCAGAGTCAGAGGGAGAAGCAGGCTCCCTGCTGAGCAAGGAGCCCGATATGGGACTCGATCCCAGGACGCTGGGATCATGACCTGAGCCGAAGGCAGCTGCTTAACCAACTGAGCCACCCAGGCGTCCCCTTTTTTCCCTGATGAAAAGAAGAGGATGCAAATTTATTTTATCTCTAAGATTGTTCACCACCTTCATCATATTATCAGTTGTAGTAAGTCCACTTTCTTTCTAAGGATATTCTTCTTGAAATTTTAAGACTTCCTTCATCCATTTTGGACTGATTACTTTTTTTTTTTTTTTTTAAGATTTTATTTATTTTGCCAGACAGAAATCACAGGGAGGCAGAGAGGCAGAGAGAGAGGAAAGAAAGTAGGCTCCCTGATGAGCAGAGAGCCCAATGCGGGGCTCTATCCCCGGACCCCGGGATCATGACCTGAGCCGAAGGCAGAGGCTTTAACCCAGGAGCCACCCAGGTGCCCCGGACTGGTTACTTTTTACAGGCTTCCTGCCTAGCTGTCTTTCCTCAGTTTTCTTCCATTTGCTGTCATGGTTTAGTTTCTTTCTTTGATTTCATGTACTTTCTCTCTTGAATTCTTTCATTTTTATAGACTATCCTCTTAATTAATTTTTTTCTGAAGTAGTGTGTGAAAGTTTTTTGAGGTTTTCCTCTACCTAAAATTCTTTTATTTTTTTTCTTTAACTTGATTAAAATTTCAGCTCTGCATAAAATTCTAGATTCAAAATCATTTCCCCCCCAGAGCTTTGAAGACATTGGTTAATTTTCTTCTAGCACTTAGTTTCTACAGTACTGATGGTAAATATATTGATTATGATAATTCTAATTTCTTTGGGAACAACCTGTTTATGTAACTAGGTAATAGCAGTATTAGCTACCAAGCTCTGTTTTTAACTGCATAAATAGTATTTTATTGGGTATGAGAAAAAGAAGCAAAGATGAAATTTTATTATACAAATCCTTTTCAATACCCTAAGTTTTTGGAATGTGGCAGAAAAAGAATACAAAAAAAAAAAAAAAAGAAAATAGGAAGATACTGTGTACTGATTTCACATTTTTTTTTAAACCATCCACAATCTTAGTTTCTTCCCTTTTTCTTCTTCTTCTACTTCTTTTTCCTCTTGATGTAGCCATCCTCATTCTTCTAGCACAAAAATACCATTCCTCCCACAGCAAATATAGGGTTGATTCTATATTCTTCAGTTAATATTAGTGCTTAGTTAGCAATTATGGGTTCAACTAGGGAAGCCAACCCAGTAAGATACATTTTATATACACATACATACCTATATATATACTTTTGCATGCTTGTTATAACTGATTGGCTTACACAATCACAAGGACTACTTAAACAGTCTTTTTAGAGCTGTGTTGGTCTACAAATCTAAAATTGGAACTTGAAGTCCATAGACAACCAGGAAGACAAAATTGTGAGCGGGAGTTGGAACCCCATGAGAATGTGCTGATATTCCACAAAGATGAACTGAAACTCTTGTCCATTCTTGTTGCCTCTGACCTTGGTGACAAGAATGTCCTGCAGAAGTCTTAATTGCAGAGCTAACCACATACTTGGCTTAGAAGTCAGCAAAACTGAAGGTGAGTAGAGAAGTTAGAGTAATGCAGGTGCTTCCTGCCTTTGAGATGAGGTAAGCAAACAGCAGCAGCATGGGTAAACAATAAAATGGCTCCTTCCTTTCCTACTTCTTCCAAGTCTTGCAAGAATTTATTTGTGGCTCATCCTAATAGGAAACATACAAAAAAGGCAATTCTGGGTAATATAGTTTTTACCTTACCACCTTAGCCAAATGACACATTACATAGCCATTGCACTTCCCCCAAAATACTAAATGATTTACCCTGAAATTTTGTTCACCACAACTAGAAAAAAATCTTAAATAAATGGCCATCCATATGATCTTCCTACATGTCTAACAAAATGTGTTACGGTAAAAATGTACCTTAAAGGTAATAGTTATATGATTTTCATAGGGATTTGTATAATACTGGCTTTTAAAATATTTGCCAATGGAAATTCTTTTTGTTTAATCCCACTTTTATGTCAGTAACTTTTGAATCTTACAGGGCCCATTTGTTCAAAACCAGGAGCAAAACCATAATGTTAGTATATACAAAGGTTTTTTTCCTTTTTATATGCTGTGGCAGAAGAATCATCTTTTGATTGATCTAAAAGTGGCATCACATTATTATTGGATGATTTAAAATCACTTTAAATTATCATCTGTTTCGTTAAGATACCCATCCTGATTTCTCCTGCTCTGGTGGTATCATAAGCACTGAGACATTATAGAAGCATTAATAATCAGACTCACAGCTGGGTCTTGTCAACACAATCAAAGACTAATGAAAGTGAATTAAAACTGAAAGCAATGGTTGGAACAGTTCTGGAATCATTCTGCTAACTCACATTGCCAAGGCCATTACATGGTATTCCAAATGTATAATCCAAAATGGAAGGAAAATGAGATTCAGCTGGTCTCCAAGACACACAGGAGAGCTGATGAAAGCTTTGTAAATAAGCCAGTGGATTCCATCTATCACAAATTGTAGGCTGGTTTTTAATAAAACAAAAGACCTGGCAGAGAAAGTGCCAAAATGCTGTTCTTTAATAATGAGGTAGAGCTGATAGTTTGTTCAATTTACACATCAGTTTGTCCAGAAGATTTTTTTTGAAAGGCAGAAGTGTTTGAATGCTAATCACTTCATATTTGAAAGGTGTCTAAATCTCCAGCCAGAGTGTATTGTGGTGAGATTAAAACATTCTTAATTTGGTAGAGGCTGAATTTACAGCAGTGAGTTTGGAATGCTAAAATGTAATCTCCCTTGGATAAAGCTTTCATAAAAATAGATATGTCTTGGACATAAACATGATCATTTTAAAGCTTTGACTTGTCACATCTTGCATTGGTTTTCACGACACACAAGAACTATTTCTTCTTCCTTCTTCCTTCTTCCTTCTTCCTTCTTCCTCCCTCCTCCTCCTCCTCCTCCTCCTCCTTCTTCCTTCTTCCTCCCTCCTCCTCCTCCTCCTCCTCCTCCTCCTATTTCTTCTTCCTTCTTCCTTCTTCCTCCCTCCTCCTCCTCCTCCTCCTCCTCCTCCTATTTCTTCTTCCTTCTTCCTTCTTCCTCCCTCCTCCTCCTCCTCCTCCTCCTCCTCCTCCTCCTATTTCGTCTTCCTTCTTCCTTCCTCCTCCTCATTTCTTCTTCCTTCTTCCTTCTTCCTCCCTCCTCCTCCTCCTCCTCCTCCTCCTCCTCCTATTTCTTCTTCCTTCTTCCTTCTTCCTCCTCCTCCTCCTCCTCCTCCTCCTCCTCCTCCTATTTCTTCTTCCTTCTTCCTTCTTCCTCCCTCCTCCTCCTCCTCCTCCTCCTCCTTCTTCCTTCTTCCTCCCTCCTCCTCCTCCTCCTCCTCCTCCTTCTTCCTTCTTCCTTCCTCCTCCTCCTCCTCCTCCTCCTCCTCCTCCTCCTCCTCCTATTTCTTCTTCCTTCTTCATTCTTCCTCCCTCCTCCTCCTCCTCCTCCTCCTCCTCCTCCTCCTCCTCCTATTTCTTCTTCCTTCTTCCTTCTTCCTCCTCCTCCTCCTCCTCCTCCTCCTATTTCTTCTTCCTTCTTCCTTCTTCCTCCCTCCTCCTCCTCCTCCTCCTTCTTCCTTCTTCCTCCCTCCTCCTCCTCCTCCTCCTCCTCCTCCTCCTATTTCTTCTTCCTTCTTCCTTCTTCCTTCCTCCTCCTCCTCCTCCTCCTCCTCCTCCTCCTATTTTAAATCATAGTACCATCCTTAAAAGTAGACTTTGGATGGATTTGATTTGTTTTTATAATTTTTTATTTTTTATAAACATATTTTTATCCCCAGGGGTACAGGTCTGTGAGTCACCAGGTTTGCACACTTCACAGCACTCTCCTCCTCCTCCTCCTCCTCCTCCTCCTCCTCCTCCTATTTCTTCTTCCTTCTTCCTTCTTCCTCCCTCCTCCTCCTCCTCCTCCTCCTCCTCCTATTTCTTCTTCCTTCTTCCTTCTTCCTTCTTCCTCCCTCCTCCTCCTCCTCCTCCTATTTCTTCTTCCTTCTTCCTTCTTCCTTCTTCCTTCTTCCTTCTTCCTCCCTCCTCCTCCTCCTCCTCCTCCTCCTCCTCCTCCTCCTCCTCCTCCTCCTATTTTAAATCATAGTACCATCCTTAAAAGTAGACTTTGGATGGATTTGATTTGTTTTTATAATTTTTTATTTTTTATAAACATATTTTTATCCCCAGGGGTACAGGTCTGTGAGTCACCAGGTTTGCACACTTCACAGCACTCACCAAAGCACATACCCTCCCCAATGTTCACAATCCCACCCCCTTCTCCCAAACCCCCTCCCCCCAGCAACCCTCAGTTTGTTTTGTGAGATTAAGAGTCACTTATGGTTTGTCTCCCTCCCAATCCCATCTTGCTTCATTGATTATTCTCCTACCCACTTAGGCCCCCATGTTGCATCACCACTTCCCCATATCAGGGAGATCATATGATAGTTGTCTTTCTCTGCTTGACTTATTTCTCTAAGCATGATACGCTCTAGTTCCATCCATGTTGTCGCAAATGGCAAGATTTCATTTCTTTTGATGGCTGCATAGTATTCCATTGTGGATATATACCACATCTTCTTGATCGATTCATCTCTTGATGGACATCTAGGTTCTTTCCATAGTTTGGCTATTGTGGCCATTGCTGCTATAAACATTCGGGTGCATGTGCCCCTTTGGATCACTACATTTGTATCTTTAGGGTAAATACGCAATAGTGCAATTGCTGGGTCATAGGGCAGTTCTATTTTCAACATTTTGAGGAACCTCCATGCTGTTTTCCAGAGTGGCTGCACCAGCTTGCATTCCCACCAACAGTGTAGGAGGGTTCCCCTTTCTCCGCATCCTCGCCAGCTTCT
Organism: Mustela nivalis; assembly: GCF_964662115.1. NCBI lineage: Eukaryota > Metazoa > Chordata > Mammalia > Carnivora > Mustelidae > Mustela > Mustela nivalis. The sequence continues at coordinate 112,812,588 of NC_139022.1, read as the reverse complement.
GTCATTTCCTGACTTGTTGATTTTAGCCATTCTGACTGGTGTGAGGTGATATCTCATTGTGGTTTTGATTTGTATTTCCCTGATGCCGAGTGATATGGAGCACTTTTTCATGTGTCTCTTGGCCATCTGGATGTCGTCTTAGCAGAAATGTCTGTTCATGTCCTCTGCCCATTTCTTGATTGGATTATTTGTTCTTTGGGTGTTGAGTTTGCTAAGCTCTTTATAGATTCTGGACACTAGTCCTTTATCTGATATGTCGTTTGCAAATATCTTCTCCCATTCTGTCAGTTGTCTTTTGATTTTGTTAACTGTTTCCTTTGCTGTGCAAAAGCTTTTGATCTTGATGAAATCCCAATAGTTCATTTTTGCCCTTGCTTCCCTTGCCTTTGGCATTGTTCCTAGGAAGATGTTGCTGCGGCTGAGGTCGAAGAGGTTGCTGCCTGTGTTCTCCTCAAGGATTTTGATGGATTCCTTTCGCACATTGAGGTCCTTCATCCATTTTGAGTCTATTTTTGTGTGTGGTGTAAGGAAATGGTCCAATTTTATTTTTCTGCATGTGGCTGTCCAATTTTCCCAGCACCATTTATTGAAGAGGCTGTCTTTTTTCCATTGGACATTCTTTCCTGCTTTGTCGAAGATTAGTTGACCATAGAGTTGAGGGTCTATTTCTGGGCTCTCTATTCTGTTCCATTGATCTATATGTCTGATTCTGTGCCAGTACCATGCTGTCTTGATGATGACAGCTTTGTAATAGAGCTTGAAGTCCGGAATTGAGATGCCACCAACTTTGGCTTTCTTTTTCAATATCCCTTTGGCTATTCGAGGTCTTTTCTGGTTCCATATAAATTTTAGAATTATTTGTTCCATTTCTTTGAAAAAGATGGATGGTACTTTGGTAGGAATTGCATTAAATGTGTAGATTGCTTTAGGTAGCATAGACATTTTCACAATATTTATTCTTCCAATCCAGGAGCATGGAACATTTTTCCATTTCTTTGTGTCTTCCTCAATTTCTTTCATGAGTACTTTATAGTTTTGTGAGTATAGATTCTGTGCCTCTTTGGTTAGGTTTATTCCTAGGTATCTGATGGTTTTGGGTGCAATTGTAAATGGGATTGACTCCTTAATTTCTCTTTCTTCTGTCTTGCTGTTGGTGTAGAAATTGCAACAGATTTCTGTGCATTGATTTTATATCCTGAACTTTACTGAATTCCTGTATAAGTTCTAGCAGTTTTGGAGTGGAGTCTTTTGGGTTTTCCACAAATAGTATCATATCATCTGCGAAGAGTGATAGTTTGACTTCTTCTTTGCCAATTTGGATGCCTTTAATTTCCTTTTGTTGTCTGATTGCTGATGTTAGGACCTCTAGTACTATGTTGAATAGCAGTGGTGATAATGGACATCCCTGCCGTGTTCCTGACCTTAGCGGAAAAGCTTTCAGTTTTTCTCCATTGAGAATGATATGTGCGGTGGGTTTTTCATAGACGGCTTTGATGATATTGAGGTATGTGCACTCTATCCCTACACTTTGAAGAGTTTTGATCAGGAAGGGATGCTGTACTTTGTCAAATGCTTTTTCAACATCTATTGAGATATCATATGGTTCTTGTTCTTTCTTTTATTGATGTGTTGTATCACATTGACTGATTTGCAGGTGTTGAACCAACCTTGCAGCCCTGGAATAAATCCCACTTGGTCGTGGTGAATAATCCTTTTAATGTACTGTTGAATCCTATTGGCTAGTATTTTGGTGAGTATTTTCGCATCTGTGTTCATCAAGGATATTGGTCTATAGCTCTCTTTTTTGATGGGATCCTTGTCTGGTTTTGGGATCGAGGTGATGCTGGCCTCATAAAATGAGTTTGGAAGTTTTCCTTCCATTTCTATTTTTTGGAACAGTTTCAGGAGAATAGGAATTAGTTCTTCTTTAAATGTTTGGTAGAATTCCCCCGGGAAGCCATCTGGCCCTGGGCGTTTGTTTGTTTGGAGATTTTTAATGACTGTTTCAATCTCCTTACTGGTTATGGGTCTGTTCAGGCTTTCTTTTTCTTCCTGGTTCAGTTGTGGTAGTTTATATGTTTCTAGGAATGCATCCATTTCCTCCAGATTGTCAAATTTATTGGCGTAGAATTGCTCATAGTATGTTCTTATAATAGTTTGTAATTCTTTGGTGTTAGTTGTGATCTCTCCTCTTTCATTCATGATTTTATTTATTTGTGTCCTTTCTCTTTTCTTTTTGATAAGTCGGGCCAGGGGTTTATCAATTTTATTAATTCTTTCAAAGAACCAGCTCCTAGTTTCGTTGATTTGCTCTATTGTTTTTTTTTGGTTTCTATTTCATTGATTTCTGCTCTGATCTTTATGATTTCTCTTCTCCTGCTGGGCTTAGGGTTTCTTTCTTGTACTTTCTCTAGCTCCTTTAGGTGTAGGGTTAGGTTGTGTACCTGAGACCTTTCTTGTTTCTTGAGAAAGGCTTGCACCGCTATATATTTTCCTCTCAGGACTGCCTTTGTTGTGTCCCACAGATTTTGAACCTTTGTATTTTCATTATCATTTGTTTCCATGATTTTTATCAATTCTTCTTTACTTTCCCAGTTGACCCATTCATTCTTTAGAAGGATGCTGTTTAGTCTCCATGTATTTGGGTTCTTTCCAAACTTCCTTTTGTGGTTGAGTTCTAGCTTTAGAGCATTGTGGTCTGAAAATATGCAGGGAATGATCCCAATCTTTTGATACCGGTTGAGTCCTGATTTAGGACCGAGGATGTGATCTATTCTGGAGAATGTTCCATGTGCACTAGAGAAGAATGTGTATTCTGTTGCTTTGGGATGAAATGTTCAGAATATAATGTGATGTCCATCTGGTCCAGTGTGTCATTTAAGGCCTTTACTTCCTTGCTGATCTTTTGCTTGGATGATCTGTCCATTTCAGTGAGGGGAGTGGTAAAGTCCCCTACTATTATTGTTTATTGTTGATGTGTTTCTTTGATTTTGTTAGTAATTGGTTTATATAGTTGGCTGCTCCCACGTTGGGGGCATAGATTTTTAAAATTGTTAAATCTTCTTGTTGGACAGACCCTTTGAGTATGATATAGTGTCCTTCCTCATCTCTTATTATAGTCTTTGGCTTAAAATCTAATTGATCTGATATAAGGATTGCCACTCCTGCTTTCTTCTGATGTCCATTAGCATGGTAAATTCTTTTCCACCCCCTCACTTTAAATCTGGAGGTGTCTTCGGGCTTAAAATGAGTTTCTTGGAGGCAACATATAGATGGGTTTTGTTTTTTTATCCATTCTGATACCCTGTGTCTTTTGACAGGGGCATTTAATCCATTCACATTCACGGTAACTATTGAGAGATATGAATTTAGTGCCATTGTATTGCCTGTAAGGTGACTGTTACTGTATATGGTCTCTGTTCCTTTCTGATCTACCACTTGAGGCTCTCTCTTTGCTTAGAGGACCCCTTTCAATATTTCCTGTAGAGCTGGTTTGGTGTTTGCAAATTCTTTCAGTTTTTGTTTGTCCTGGAAGCTTTTAATCTCTCCTTCTATTTTCAATGATAGCCTAGCTGGATATAGTATTCTTGGCTGCATGTTTTTCTCGTTTAGTGCTCTGAAAATATCATGCCAGCTCTTTCTGGCCTGCCAGGTCTCTGTGGATAAGTCAGCTGCCAATCTAATATTCTTACCATTGTATGTTACAGACTTCTTTTCCCGGGCTGCTTTCAGGATTTTCTCTTTGTCACTGAGACTTGTAAATTTTACTATTAGGTGACGGGGTGTGGGCCTATTCTTATTGATTTTGAGGGGCGTTCTCTGAACCTCCTGAATTTTGATGCTCGTTCCCTTTTCCATATTGGGGAAATTCTCCCCAATAATTCTCTCCAGTATACCTTCTGCTCCCCTCTCTCTTTCTTCTTCTTCTGGAATCCCAATTATTCTAATGTTGTTTCGTCTTATGGTGTCACTTATCTCTCGAATTCTCCCCTCGTGGTCCAGTAGCTGTTTGTCCTTCTTTTGTTCAGCTTCTTTATTTTCTGTCATTTGGTCTTCTATGTCACTAATTCTTTCTTCTGCCTCATTTATTTTAGCAGTGAGAGCCTCCATTTTTGATTGCACCTCATTAATAGCTTTTTGGATTTCAACTTGGTTAGATTTTAGTTCTTTTATTTTTTTTTTTATTTTTTATTTTTTTTTATTTTTTTTTAAAGATTTTTATTTATTTATTTGACAGACAGAGATCATAAGTAGGCAGAGAGGCAGGCAGAGAGAGAGAGGAGGAAGCAGGCTCCCTGCTGAGCAGAGAGCCCGATGCGGGGCTCGATCCTAGGACCCTGGGATCATGACCTGAGCCGAAGGCAGCGGCTTAACCACTGAGCCACCCAGGCGCCCCTTAGTTCTTTTATTTCTCCAGAAAGGGCTTTTATATCTCTCGAGAGGGTTTCTCTAATATCTTCCATGCCTTTTTCGAGCCCGGCTAGAACCTTGAGAATTGTCATTCTGAACTCTAGATCTACATATTACCAATGTCTGTATTGATTAGGTTCCTAGCCTTCGGTACTGCCTCTTGTTCTTTTTTTTTGTGTTGAATTTTTCCGTCTTGTCATTTTGTCCAGATAAGAGTATATGAAGGAGCAAGTAAAATACTAAAAGGGTGGCAACAACCCCAGGAAAATATGCTTTAACCAAATTAGAAGAGATCCAAAATCGTGAGGGGGGAGAAAGGGGATAAAAAGAGGTTCAAAAAGGAAGAAAATATAAAAAGAAAAAAGAAAAAAAAAGTAAAGGAAAGAATTTAAAAAAGAAAAGAAATAAGAAAAATATAAAAAAGAAAAAATATATAGATTAGATAAACTAGTTAAAAACGTTTAAAAAGAAAAAGTAAAAGTTAAAAAAAAAATTTAACCAGAAGGCGAGAAAAAAAAAAAGAAAAAATGAAAAAGAAAAAAATTACTGCAAGACTAAAAAAAATCACAGGTAAAAAGCCATGAGTTCCATGCTTTGCTTTCTCCTCCTCTGGAATTCTGCTACTCTCCTTGGTATTGAAACCGCACTCCTTGGTAGGTGAACTTGGTCTTGCCTGGATTTCTTGTTGATCTTCTCGGGGAGGGACCTGTTGTAGTGATTCTCAAGTGTCTTTGCCCCATTCGGAATTGCACCGCCCTTATCAGGGGCCGGGCTGAGTAATCTGCTCTGGTTTGCTTTCAGGAGCTTTTGTTCCCTGAGCGCTTTCCATAGAGTTCTGGAGGACGGGAATACAAATTGCGGCCTCCTGGTCTCCAGCCTGGAGGAGCCGAGAGCCCAGGGCCCCACTCCTCATGCGCCCTCAGAGAACAGCGCCCAGTTACTCCCGTCTGCCTGACCTCCGGCTGCGCTCCGAGCTCACCGAGCCTGCAGCCGGTTCAAGGTAACACTGAGCTGTGAGCTTACTGTCGGCTCTGTCTCTGTAGCTGGCTTTCCCATTCCAATACCCACAAGCTCTGTGACACTCAGACACCCCCGATCCTTTTGTGACCCCGTGTGGGCTTCGCCCCGGTTTAGCCTCTGGAGCAATGTCCCTCAGCAGAACAGACTTTTAAAAGTCTGATTTTTTTTTTTTAAAGATTTTATTTATTTATTTGAGAGAGAGACAGTGAGAGAGAGCATGAGCGAGGAGAAGGTCAGAGAGTGAAGCAGACTCCCCATGGAGCTGGGAGCCTGATGTGAGACTCAATCCCGGGACTCCGGGATCATGACCTGAGCCGAAGGCAGTCGTCCAACCAACTGAGCCACCCAGGCGTCCCTAAAAGTCCTGATTTTGTGCGCGGTTGCTCCGCCGCTTGCCAGGAGCCGGCCCCTCCCCCTGGGGTCTATCTTCCCATCGCTTTGGATTCACTTCTCCACCGGTCCTACCTTTCAGAAAGTGGTTGTTTTTCTGTTTCCAGAATTGCTGTTCTTCTTCTCTCTGATCTGCGGATGGATTTTCAGGTGTTTGCAATCTTTAGATAAGGTATCTAGCTGATCTCCGGCTAGCTGAAGTAGTCTCAGCCTGCTACTTCTCCCCCATCTTGACTCCTCCCCCTCTCTACTTAACATTTCTTAGGAGAAAGTATTTATGCTTCTGAAAACTTTGAAAATTCATATCTGAAACTGTATTAATGTTGAGTAAACCACTTATTCCTCTTTAAGTTCAAGGACATGACAAAAAAATCCTCTCCTGATTTCCTATGCATTCATGGCAGTGATTACATCCTTCCTAATAGAGCACAGCCCTATAGCTGTTTGTCGCCTTCATAGTTTATGTAATAAGTAGACGAACCAACCAGCACTAGCTGATGAGTTTAGAATAACTGAGAACTCCAGTAAGGAGAAGAGTCCATATTTACTTGAAATCTCTTTTCCATAGTTATCTACCTGGTGCCCACAATGAAGTGTGAGGTTGGAAAGTGTCTCTTTCACTGTTCAGGTATGCAAGTGGTTATTAGCTGCCTCTTGAGATAGGGTACAAAACACTGCTTTTTTGCATCCTGATTTCATATAAAAGAAAAGCATGAGGCTCTTGGCAGGGGATTCTAACCCTCCCAATCCTAAGACCCAGATAAAGATCCACTGCTTCGAGGAAAGGGTAAAGACAAAAGCCTTCTGTCCCAGGTGAGAAGCAGGGAATATCAAATGGTGCTAGGCTTTAGCATCAACACAAATCAGATCTGCTCAACTGGAGAAGGAGCAAGAAATTTTCTTTTGCTCCAGATCCAGCATGGAAACAGGTAGAGTTTAGCTGTCAAGTAGAATAGTGGAAATGCTGAAAAGGCCAATATACAAGGCCCAGCACAGGCCCGCATAATATTTGAAGCTGAGAAAATAGAACTACTGAAAACTGAGGGTGGAACAGAAACAATGAGAATAATAGTCTGGCATCTCAGACCATATACTGAGCACAAACTAATAGTAGCCTGTGGCTGGGGGAATTTGAAACTTATGATGCACAGGTAACTGAGGGGCAATATTGAAGAGTCTAACTTAGATGTGATTAGAATCCAAAAACAACAAGACAGAAAAAAAAAAAAACTGGGCAGAAGTGTTTGAAGATGTAATGGCCAAGAATTTTCAAAATTCGTGAAAGAATATATTGAAGGAGCTCAGCAAACCCTCGACGAATTAAACAAAAATTAAAATAAAAAACAAACAAACATAGCACTACCTAGATATATTATAGTCAAATTTCTGGACACCAGAAAAAAATGCCTTGAAAACATATAGGGGAAGAAATAATGATTAGAAACAGAGAAACAAAAATAAGAATTACAGCATACCATTTTTCAGAAAATGTGTAAGAGAAAAAAAGAGCATTTTTTATTCTAAAATTAAAAGAAAAAAGAAACTCATCCAAATTTCTATACTCAGCACATATATCCTTCAATAAAAAGGCAAAGATTTTCTTATAAAAACAAAAGGTGAGAGAATGCATTGTGAGCACATCTGCCATCATTAAAGGAGTTCTCGAGGCATAGGGAATATTATGAGAAAATGGAAATGGAAATTTGGAAATTTGGATCTATGTAAAGGGTATAAAAGAACTAGAAAAAGGTAAAATTATTGTTAATTATAAAAGATATATTTTTCTTTCTTTAAATCACTCTAAAAACTTTAAGTCTAAAGTTTAAAGAATACAATATATTTGAGATTTCTCTACCATCAGTGTGTGGGTTTCTTATTTAGTGACAGGGTTAGTAAGAGGCAAAATGTTGGTTGTTTCGTCAATGTTATTCCCCTAAGTTTCAAATTCTGGGACAGTCCTTGAATTTTAGGTGGCTTTTTCAACCATTCTTTATTTGTCATATGGGTGATTAGAGTCCTTAACCACTCTTCCTAATCTTTCTTCCCCTAAAAATAAAATCACTAGGATATTTCAGTATATAGTATGTTAAGTTAATTTTGATAATTATCCATTCCAAGTTGCTCTGTGCTTGATTATGAAAGCATAATGATGAATTGAAATATCCCTGTGGTAAAAACATACACATATATTGAACATAATTTTGTAAAAATGTATATTGTGCCTGATGTGACTTTGAGACAGAAATAAAGATAATTGTCAAACCTATTATAGCATCTCAACCAACTTGCCCTTTTGTACTTTTTGTACTGTCTTACCCCTGTGAGCACACCTAGAGTGCTAGGGAACCACCACTTTTCAGCCCATAGTGTACTCTCTATCTCCAGAAAATGTATATTGCATTCTGGCACCTCAGAACTATTAGAAAGAGAGCTTTTGGAATCAGTGTTTCACTTTCAATCATTTCTCTGATTAGGGCTATTATCTCTTGTTGCTCTCCTGGAAATCCATATTGCTTACAAGGAAATCAGGATAAGATTTTTAGCACATTTTCAAGGAGATTAGGAGCCCCTTCTTCACTTGTCAATGTGAAATAATTTACATCATCTCTGTTTTATCCTTCCTTTCTTCCTTCCTCCATCTTTCCCTCCTAGTCTCCTCCACTCCCCTTCTCTTCTCTTTTCTCTCTCTTATTGTTCTAGTCCAGTGGATAACTTTGAATGATCATTCTGAAGATGCCAGACACACAGAAATCTCACCAATTTTCTTTTCTTTTTTAAGATTTTTTTTTTTAATTTGACACAGAGAGAGAAATCACAAGTAGCAGAGAGGCAGGCAGAGAGAGAGAGGGGAGGAAGCAGGCTCCCTGCGGAGCAGAGAGCCGGACATGGGGCTGGATCTCAGGACGCTGGGATCATGACCTGAGCCGAAGGCAGAGGCTTTAACCCACTGATCCACCCAGGTGCCCCTCTCACCAATTTTCTTTACCCAAGATGTGTATGCCTGAAGCTATGGTTTTGTCCTGGTTTCTCTTCTTTTCCTCTGTAAGTGGAAGGTTTAAGACAAATGATGCATTTTTCATGTATAAGGATATGGTTATTTTTTCTATTTTTCTATTTCTTTCTCTCCGCCAAACATACTACATCTTTCATAAATACTGATGCAATTTTATTTGGCAAGTTTAAGCTATTTTGTGCACTTAGTCACACACTTTGAAATACATTTTTGTCAGAGAAATGTGGTTTTGCTATAGAGAAATCCTCAGTCCCAGTGACCAGGTATTGAGATCAGGACCGCATTTCCCTCCTCTGCCTCTTTTTGGAGCATTTTTCAACAGTTCTATCCCTTGTTTATTATTTGTCATGCGTTCTGCCTAGAGGATTAGAGATTTTTTTTTAAAAAAATGTATTTAAACCTCAGGATACCTTAGAAGGTAATCAATATTGTGGTCTCCATTTTTTAATTGAAATTGAAGCTTGGATAGGTTAAATAAATAGTCTAAGATCATACAGTTAGTAAATGATTTGGGGGGGAGATGGCATTTTTGTCACTAAGAAACATTTTACCTCATCTCTAGTAGTGGTAGCCTTCAATTTTCAGGTCATGTTTTTTTCAAACTCTACAAATCCATGGTCACCTTGGCTAGAACATAACCTGAAAGAATGTGGAGCTATAGCCATTTTCCACAATAAATAAAAGACATTGCATGGACGAGAGAAAACCATTCCAAGAGTTGGAGAGAAATTCAGTCCTGATAATACTGTTTGATCCTTGAATTTGGATCTTCCCGAATCTAGATTTCCCTGAAATTTTTGGTTTTTTCCCCCCAGTTTTATTGAGATGTAATTGACAAATTAAAATTGTATATACTTAAGCTAATGTTTTGATAGATGTATACATTGTGAAGTGATTTTCATAGTCAAGCTAATTCAAATGTCCATCACTTCACAGAGATGTGTGTGTGTGTGTTTGTGTGTGTGTGTGTGTGTGTGTGTGTGTGTGTGTATGTGTTGAGAACATTTAAGATCTACTCTTATGGGGTACCTGGGTGGCTCTGTGCACTCAGCAGGGAATCTCCTTAAGAATTCTCTCCTCCTCTCTCTGCCCCTACCCCTGCTCATGCACTTGACCACTCTTTTCTTCTTTTTCTCTCTAAAATAAATAAATCTTTTTTTAAAAAAAGATCTACTCTCTCAGCACATTTCAAGTATACAATCCACTGTTAGTGATTATGGTCACCATGGTGTATATACATTGCATCTCTCAACATATTCATCTTTTGCAACTGAAATTTGAAAGTATGTTTTGTTGCTGTGAAATGTGTAAACCTGATGATTCACAGATACTGGGGCAAATAGTACATTATACGTTAATAAAAAAATACATGTTTTGTGTTGGTGTGAATATTTTTTAGTCCTAAAAAAGGAGCAGTCCTGCCGTTTATTACAGCATGGATAAACCTGGAGGACATTATGCAAAGTAAAATATGGTAGAACAAGAAAGATAAATACTGTATGATCTCATTTATGAGTAGAATCTTTAAAATGTCAAAGTCATACAAGTAGAAAGTAGGTAGGTGGTGGATGTTGGTCAAAGGATACAAACTTTTAGTTAGGCTGGAAATGTTCAATTATACATGCAAATAAATTCCCTTTAACTGCTTAAGCTAGTTGAAACTCTGTTTTATGATACAGTAGTAGAGACATTACTTGAACCCAGCTCTGCATGACTGTGAAATTTATGATAATATTCATATGCTACTGTCTCTCTCAATTGGTGTTATACTGAGGGCAGAGGAAGTTCAAGGGAATCTTTAACAATCTAGTGGCTTAACAAGTAAGAGATATTCTGTTATTTTCTCCTCTATCAGTAATGAGAAAATTGTCTTGTACAAAATAAAATGTACCCAATATGAGATTATTGGGGAGGTACAAAAGTATTAGGTATCTTTCTCAAAGTGCTAACCTATGTTCTGAATGAATTTGCCATTACAAATGCCGTTATATATTCTCTGTAGACTTGAGGCATATTTATTTTAAAATGTCCAGGAAAGAGAGGTCTCATTGTTATTCTTTTCTTTTTCCAAAAGTACTTCTCTGATATGTGACCATTTTTTTCCCTAGTTCAAATTATGTCAGTGTTTGTTAAAGGGAGTTAGACATATGATCCATTTATTTTATTTCTTTCTAGTACCAAATCAGTGTATTCTAGTAACGGGACAAATGCCTGCTTTGTCCTCCTCTGTCCACTAAAAGAAAAATCACATCACCTGATTCAGACTCTGGACATGGCCAAACACATAGACGTCATCAGAATAAGTTGAAACTAAAAGAAAAAGGGCTATTCTCAAATACACAGCTCTTAGGAGGGCTTATGAAAGATTCCTTTTTCACTTGACGTGGAGAAATTGCTATTCCTATACTGAATAAAAACACAGTATGTGTTGATTATTGACTGATGCTCATACTTACTGTCTCTGAAATGAATCAGGTCCTTGTAATTTTTTTAAGTGCCCATTTAAAGACATTGATTCATCACCTTGGCACAGAAATACTCAATAGCAAACCTTGTGCTTCTTGCACTATAACTACTTTAGCCACCTGCTAGACAGTTCCTGTACATAGCTCCTCTGAAGCTGGTGCCAGCCACTTAGCGAGCAATGAATAAACACAGAAATAATTTTGTCTAAAAAATGCCCCTAACATGTAGCTGCCCTAGAGAGCTCTCAGAAAATGCCTCGAGACACAGAGCTGCTTGACAAAACAGACTTAGCCTTTTATTTATATTCTTCATTTTTCAGGCCACCAAATTTTAGCATCTCCTTGCTGCTTTGACTGCTGTTTGCACCTTCAGAGAGGCTGAGGGGATGTTAAAGAGTATTTTTCATAGGTAAGGACTCCATTTCACCTTGATGTCCCTTCAACATGAAAACACTTCTCCACTTAGACCATTTTGAGATATGGAAGTTGAGAGGGAGTAGAGGGAAGCTTTAAAAACTTTGCAGGTTAGAATAGAGGCAAGAGACCAAGACTTATTCATGCAAAGGCCAAGAGACAATTAAATGCCTAGAAGCTTGTGCCACAATTTTAACTTTGTATCCTTAATTAGGGAATAGGAAAACAGCATTTGTTTATTATCAACCTGCTTATTGAGTCTCCCATGAGTGGTCCTTGTAAGTAAAGGGTAGTAGGGTGGAGACTTAGAGAGCTAGACTGGAAAAGAAGAAAAACTCAGGGCATCATTAAAATGTGGTCTCTCTCATTAAGAAGCAACAAGTGGGAAAGTAGAACATGAATAAATTAAAAAGAATCAACATAGCAGCAAACATTCAGAGGAACCAAAAGTTCGGTAGGACTTGTCATTATTTCTCTCCATTACCCAAATCCCATCACATACAGGTTTGCTCACCAGTACTTTCCAGCTATGCCAGGATTGGTATCTATTATATTTTCAATATGCTCCCTGACTCAGTCCCTATCTTTTTCAGACTCTGAGTTCACCTCCTCCAGGAAGGCTTTCCTGAAATGCCATCCTCCACTGGGCTCTATCACAGCATATGTAACCTGACTGTAAGTACTTTGAAGATTACCTTTACCTTGTTTATCTGTAGGGCCTGAAATACAGTGAATATTCAATAAATATTTGATGAATAAAATAATGTTGTCAACCCCCATTATTTTATAGATGGGTTGATTAAGACCTCGGATGGTAAGATGTTTGCCCAAGGTTGAGCATGTAGAATGAAGACTTAAGCTCTGATATTTTGTTTTGTTTTGTTTTGATTTGTTTTGTTTTGTTCATGGGACTTTGCTACAGTCTTTCTGATGTCTTTGCATCATAGGACTTTCCCTGACATGCAGTGTTGCATACTCCAGACCAAGTATATTTCCTAATAGACTATCTATCATCATAGATAGATAGACTATCTATCATATTTGTCAAATGACTTTTTCTTTAAAAACTGAGGGTAAATATTTTTCTTCCCCAAGGATCAAAGGGACTAAGTATTATGACATATAACCTTAGACTTCAAGAGACTTTAGTAGTTACCTTGTATAACCCTCAGTGGTTGAGTAAAAATCTCTTGGGCATTTAAGACAAAATGGTCATTTACTATCTGTTTGAAAACTCTAGTGAAAGCAACCATACTCCTGAAGGATGCTGAATGGCTAACATTTTCGAATTCTTCCTCATAATGTACTGAAACATGCCTATAGTTTCAAAGGTCTGTCCTTCCACATGGCAAACTACAAATGTTACATATGTATCTCTTTTGAAGGGTTGTTCAAGATTGGACATTCTGTAGCAGTACATGATTTCAAATCCCCTCATGGCTGTGGCTCTCTGGAGGATGGGTCTGAACATCAGACAAATCAGTGTTCTGGGTGTGATGGCAGTACATGATTGTATAAAAATCGGTGGGTAAAAAGGAAGGAGGTGGAAGGAGTGTGGACAGAGGAATGATGAGGTAACTAATGACCTGTCTTGGGTGAAGCTGGTGCGACTATGAGCAGTACATGAATATACTAAGAATATGCAGTTTATTTGATAAATGTGAAATTTCTTATTAAAAAGAAACCTTTAAATAGAATGTTAACCTCTAGTGTATCCGGGAAGGTTATCTTTGTTGATTCAAAACAAATAAAAATAGAAGCCATGACCATTCCTACACATATAAAGTCCAAAGTAAATTTCAAATAAAGTAACTGCTTAGCTGAAAGCTTAAGCAATTTTGGATTGCTTGAGTGAGTCAAGGAATACTTATAATATAAGCTCATTAGGTTCACAGAGACATAGGCTGATTTAATTCACGTGTTCTCTAGCTCATTTAAACCTCACTTTCTTACTTTGGATTAGTGGGTGCTTTGGCTAATACCAAAGTAAGCTGCATCTTGTAAATTTGTCTGTTTATAAAAAATTCTATAACAAAAATCACGTGAGTCAAGTAAAATCATTAAAAATGCTGGGTTCTTAAAAGTATCTTTCTTTTGTCCATTATAATATCTAGATATTTGTGATGGTTTATATATGATGGCTTACACATGGTTTTTACATTTATGATAGTTCCCAAATTATGATAAAATTCATTCCAGTATTAATAGAGATCCAGTTGATATGATGATTCAGTCTTGATTTTATAGTTTGGTATTTTTATGGAAGATTTAGGGGAATCCTTAATCTCTCATTCAGCCAAATAATATGTTTCTTCTTAAAGGAAAAGAGAAAAGAAAATTTTTTAAATGCAGACTTTGCTCTCAGAAAGAGTTCTCCTTTTTTTCTGTAAAAATATGTACAAGTTTGTTGTATATTGTTGTATGTGTGTCCTGGTTTTAAGTCTTGAGTTTGGAAACCTCATGATTGTTCTGTCTAAACCTGTTTGGGAAACTATGTATTTCTCTGTTTAAGAAATTATTAATTTACAGTACACAACAGTGTGACATTGTAAGAATTTTACTTGCCTTAACTTGGCACTCCTGGACCATGAACACAATATAAAAATAGACTGGCACATCATGTTTAATTATTCAAGAACATAGATTCACCCTCTCTCCAATTTGCCCACAAAATATCAAAGCAGCAACAGCTTGGGGCCTAAGTCTACAAGGACTATTGAACTTGCCATAACCAGGAAGAGATGGTGAAAAGCATCATGACTAATAGCTGGACATGGTTTACACATTCTTTTTAACAGGATATAAAAAGAAATAAAGAATCCTTTAACTGTTTCTTATTAGTGCTGTGAAATTTTTTACATATAGCATGCTAGTAGAAAAACCACACTGGGGGTGCCTTGTGGCTCAGTCGTTAAGCATATGCCTTCGGCTCAGGTCATGATCCCAGGGTCCTGGGATCGAGCCCCAGGTCAAGTCCCTGCATTGAGCCCCCACACTGGGCTCCCTGCTCTGTGGGAAGCCTGCTTCTCCCTTTCCCCTGCTTATATTCCCTCTTTTGGGCACGCGCTCTCTCTCTCTCTGTCAAATAAATAAATAAAATTTTTTTTAAAAAAAGAAAAATTACACTGAGATTTGTCCCAAAATGAGTTGCTTTGAAACAGTAAGACTAAAAGCCAAATGTGTGTCTTTTAATAATGTAATTATTATTATAAATATTTTTTGCTTCTTAAAAATAATAGTTGTTCACTAAGTTTCTACAGAAGAGAAAAAATAAACATATAAATGTTAAGATTTGTCTCATTTCATACTTAATCTAGCATGGTTTGTTTTCACATTACTACTTGCATGGTCTTTTTGCTGACATTTTCCTCAAGAGATTGAATTGTAGAGATAACACTGATTGGAAAGAATTTCCATTTTATACTTAAGGGCAGATTCTTGGGTCTTATAATAATGGCCAAATATAGACTGCGTCTATACCACAGCAAAGCAAACAAGTAAAACACTGGAGCTATTTGAGTTTAAAAAAGTATTATCTGTTTCATTTACCTGAAAACTTCAGCCCAAAGGAAAATTTAATTAAGATCTGAATTGTCTCTCATTTGATCTGACTTTCTGTGTCATTGTCATTTTAAATGCCCCTTTCATTTTCAGCATTTAGGCACAGGTGTTGTTTACATGTATGTGATAAAATCTAGCACATTGTTGAAATATTGAACTGGCTGGTTTAAAAAGTCATACCGTATTTGATTTGATCTACTGTGTTGTTTAATTTATCCCCAACTAAATGATGAAAAACAAGAATATCTACAGTAGCTTTACTTTTGTCAGAAAGCTAGATTTTTTTCATGCACTTGCAAAAATTTGCCATATTCTTTCACACCTCAATTCTCTCATTTCAGAAATGAGCAAAGGATATTTATAGACATATTTTTGATAGATACCTCACTGACAGAAGTCACCTTTAAATTATGAGGTGAAATATGAAATTATAGATGAAATTTGACATTTCAAGAGGTTCATTTTCCTCAAATGCAATTATAAGAATCAACCTAGTTTGAAAATAGCAAATGCCTTTCACTATCCTCAGGATGGATATTTGGAGAGTCTCAGTATGATCTTGATAGGTTCATCAAAGATTATGGAGGATTGTGGTATAGTGATATATTGAATTATATATTACATTCACTATTTTTTCCAGCTTTACTGAGGCCAGATTGACAGAAAAAAGTTATATATGTTTAAGGTGTACAAAGTGATGGCTTGATATATGTATACATTGTGAAGTGATTACCACTATCAAGTTATTTAACACATCCATCATTTCAGTTATTTTTTGTGTCTTGTGTGTGGTGAAAACACTTAAGATCCTCTCTTTTGGGGCACCTGGGTGGCTCAGTCAGTTCAGCATCTGCCTTCGGCTTGGGTCATTATCCCAGGGTCCTGGGATGGGTTCCCCCATTGGGCTCCCTGCCCAGAGGAGAGCCTGCTTCTCCTTCTCCCAAACCCTCTGCTTGTGCTCTCTCTCTTTCTGTCAAATAAATAAATAAAATCTTAAAAAAATATATCTACTCTCTTAGCTAATTTTAAGTGTATAGTACAATAGTATTAACTATAGTCACTATGCTGTCCATTAGAGTCTTAGAACTTACTTATAACTGAAATTTTGTACCCTTTGACCAGTATTTTCCCATTTCCCTGACCATGCAGCCCCTAGCAACCACAGTTGCATTCTCTAGCTCCAAATGTTCAACTTTTTTTTTGACCTTTTATTTTTTATTTTATTTTTTAATTTTTTATAAGCATATAATGTATTTTATCCCCAGGGGTACAGGTCTGTGAATCGCTAGGTTTACACACTTCACAGCACTCACCATAGCACATACCCTCCCCAGTGTCCATAACCCCATCCCCCTCTCCCAAAACCCTCCCCCCAGCAACCCTTAGTTTGTTTTGTGACATTAAGAGTCACTTATGGTTGGTCTCCCTCCCAATCCCATCTTGTTTCATTCATTCTTCTCTTACCCCCTTACCCCCCATGTTGCATCTCCACTTCCTCATATTAGGGAGATCATATGATAGTTGTCTTTCTCTGATTGACTTATTTCGCTAAGCCTGATACCCTCTAGTTCCATCCACGTCATTGCAAATGGCAAAATTTCATTTCTTTTGATGGCTGCATAGTATTCCATTGTGTATCTATACCACCTATTCTTTATCCATTATTTTGTTGATGGACATCTAGGTTCTTTCCATAGTATGGCTATTGCAGACATTGCTGCTATAAACATTCGGGTGCATGTGCCCCTTTGGATCACTACGTTTGTATCTTTAGGGTAAACACCCAGTAGTGCAATTGCTGGGTCATAGGGTAGTTCTATTTTCAACATTTTGAGGAACCTCCATGCTGTTTTCCAGAGTGGTTGCATCAGCTTGCATTCCCACCAAAAGTGTAGGAGGGCTTCCCTTTCTCCACATCCTCGCCAGCATCTGCCATTTCCTGACTTGTTAATTTTAGCCATTCTGAGTGGTGTGAGGTGGAATCTCATTGTAGTTTTGATTTGTATTCCATGATATGGAGCACTTTTTCATGTGTCTGTTGGCCATGTGGATGTCTTCTTTGCAGAAATGTCTGTTCATGTCTTCTGCCCATTTCTTGATTGGATTATTTGTCTTTGGGTGTTGTGTTTGCTAAGTTCTTTATAGATTTTGGACACTAGCCCTATTCCTATTATGTCATTTGCAAATATCTTCTCCCATTCTGTCAGTTGTCTTTTGGTTTTGTTAACTCTTTCCTTTGCTGTGCAAAAGCTTTTGATCTTGATGAAATCCCAATAGTTCATTTTTGTCCTTGCTTCCCTTGCCTTTGGCGATGCTCCTAGGAAGATGTTGCTGCAGCTCAGGTCGAAGAGGTTACTGCCTGTGTTCTCCTCAAGGATTTTGATGGATTCCTTTCTCACATTGAGGTCCTTCATCCATTTTGAGTCTATTTTTGTGTGTGGTATAAGGAAATGGTCCAATTTCATTTTTCTGCATGTGGCTGTCCAATTTTCCCAACACCATTTATTGAAGAGGCTGTATTTTTTCTATTGGACATTCTTTCTTGCTTTGTTGAAGATTCGTTGACCATAGAGTTGAGGGTCTATTTCTGGGCTCTCTATTCTGTTCCATTGATCTATGTGTCTGTTTTTGTACCAGTACCATGCTGTCTTGATGATGACAGTTTTGTAATAGAGCTTGAAGTCCGGAATTGTGATGCCACCAACTTTGGCTTTCTTTTTCAATATTCTTTTGGCTATTTGAGGTCTTTTATGGTTCCATATAAATTTTAGAATTATTTGTTCCATTTCTTTGAAAAAGATGGATGGTATTTTGATAGGAATTGCATTAAATATGTAGATTGCTTTAGGTAGCATAGACATTTTCACAATATTTGTTCTTCCAATCCAGGAGCATAGAACATTTTCCCATTTCTTTGTGTCTTCCTTGATTTCTTTTATGAGTACTTTATAGTTTTCTGAGTATAGATTCTGTGCCTCTTTAGTTAGGTTTATTCCTAGGTATCTTATGGTTTGGGGTACAATTGTAAATGGGATTGACTCCTTAATTTCTCTTTCTTCTGTCTTGTTGTTGGTATATATAAATGCAACTGGTTTCTCTGCATTGATTTCATATCCTGACATTTTACTGAATTCCTGTATAAGTTCTAGCACATTTGGAGTGGAGTCTTTTGGATTTTCCACATATAGTATCAGATCATCTGCGAAGAGTAATAGTTTGACTTCTTCTTTGCCGATTTGCATGCCTTGAAATTCCTTTTGTTGTCTGATTACTGAGGCTAGGACTTCTACTACTATGTTGAATAGCAGTGGTGATAATGGACATCCCTGCCATGTTCCTGACCTTAGCATAAAAGCTTTCAGTTTTTCTCCATTGAGAGTGATATTTGCGGTGGGTTTTTCATAGATGGCTTTGATAATATTGAGCTATGTGCCCTGTATCCCTACACTTTGAAGAGTTTTGATCAGGAAGGGATGTTGTACTTTGTCAAATGCTTTTTCAGCATCTATTGAGAGTATCATATGGTTCTTGTTCTTTCTTTTATTGATGTGTTGTATCACATTGACTGATTTGCAGGTGTTGAACCAACCTTGCAGCCCTGGAATAAATCCCACTTGGTCGTGGTGAATAATCCTTTTAATGTACTGTTGAATCCTACTGGCTAGTATTTTGGTGAGAATTTTTGCATCTGTGTTCATCAAGGATATTGGTCTATAGCTCTCTTTTTTGATGGGATCCTTGTCTGGTTTTTGGATCAAGGTGATGCTGGCCTCATAAAATGAGTTTGGAAGTTTTCCTTCCATTTCTATTTTGTGGAACAGTTTCAGGAGAATAGGAACTAGTTCTTCTTTAAAAGTTTGGTAGAATTCCCCGGGGAAGCCATCTGGCCCTGGGCTTTTGTTTGTTTGGAGATTTTTAATGACTGTTTCAATCTCCTTCCTGGCTATGGGTCTGTTCAGGTTTTCTATTTCTTCCTGGTTCAGTTGTGGTAGCCTGTATGTCTCTAGAAATGCATCCATTTCCTCCAGATTGTCAAATTTGTTGGCGTAGAGTTGCTCATAGTATGTTCTTATAATTGTTTGTAATTCTTTCGTGTTAGTTGTGATCTCTCCTCTTTCATTCATGATTTTATTTATTTGGGTCCTTTCTCTTTTCTTTTTGATATATCTGGCCAGGGGTTTATCAATCTTATTAATTCTTTCAAAGAACCACCTCCTAGTTTCATTGATTTGTTCTATTGATTTTTTGGTTTCTATTTCATTGATTTCTGCTCTGATCTTTATGATTTCTCTTCTCCTGCTGGGTTTAGGGTTTCTTTCTTGTTCTTTCTCCACCTCCTTTAGGTGTAGGATTAGGTTGTGTACTTGAGACCTTTCTTGTTTCTTGAGAAAGGCTTGTACCACTATATATTTTCCTCTTAGGACTGCCTTTGCTGTGTTTCTTGTTTCTTGAGAAAGGTTTGTACCGCTATATATTTTCCTCTCTGGACTGCCTTTGCTCTTTCCCTCAGATTTTGAACCGTTGTGTTTTTATTATCATTTGTTTCCATGAATATTTTCAATTCTTTATTTCCTGGTTGACCCATTCATTCTTTAGAAGGATGCTGTTTAGTCTCCATGTATTTGAGTTCTTTCCAAATTTCCTCTTGTGATTGAGTTCTAGCTTCAGAGCATTGTGGTCTGAAAATATGCAGGGAATGATCCAAATCTTTTGATACTGGTTGAGACCTGATTTAGGACTCAGGGTATGATCTATTCTGGAGAATGTTCCATGTGCACTAGAGAAGAATGTGTATTCTGTTGCTTTGGGATGAAATGTTCTGAATATATCTGTGATGTCCATCTGGTCCAGTGTGTCATTTAAGGCCTCTATTTCCTTGTTGATCTTTTACTTGGATGATCTGTCCACTTCAGTGAGGGGAGTGTTAAAGTCCCCTACTATTATTGTAGGATTTTTGATGTGTTTCTTTGATTTTTTTATTAATTGGTTTATGTACTTGGCTGCTCCCACGTTAGGGGCATAGATATTTAAAACTGTTAGATCTTCTTGTTGGACAGATCCTTTGGGTATGATATAGTGTCCTTCCTCATCTCTTACTATAGTCCTTGGCTTAAAATCTAATTGATCTAAGGATCGCCACTCCTGCTTTCTTCTGATGTCCATTAGCATGGTACATCATTTTCCACCCCCTAACTTTAAATCTGGAGGTATCTTCAGGTCTGAAATGAGTTTCTTGTTGGTAACATATAGATGGGTTTTTTTTTTTTTTTATCCATTCTGATACCCTGTGTCTTTGATTAGGGCATTTAGCTCATTAACATTCAGCGTAATTATTGAGAGATATGAATTTAGTGCCATTGTATTGCCTATAAAGTGACTATTACTGTTTATTTTCTTTGTTCCTTTCTGACCTACTACTTTTAGGCTCTCTCTTTGCTTAGAGGACCCCTTTCAATATTTCCTGTAGAGCTGTTTTTGTGTTTGCAAATTCTTTCAGTTTTTGTTTGTCCTGGAAGCTTTTTATCTCTCCTTCTATTTTCAATGATAGCCTAGCTGGATATAGTATTCTTGGCTGCATTTTTTTCCCATTTATTGCTCTGAATATATCGTTCCATTTCTTCCTGGCCTGCCAGGTTTCTGTGGATAAGTCTGCTGCCATCTAATATTTTTACCATTGTTTGTTACAGACTTCTTTTCCCGGGCTGCTTTCAGGATTTTCTCTTTGTCACTGAGACTGTAAATTTTACTATTAGGTGATGGGGTGTGGACCTATTCTTGTTGATTTTGAGGAGGGTTCTTTGCGCCTCCTGGATTTTGATGTTCGTTCCCTTTGCCATATTAGGGAAATTCTCTCCAATAATTCTTTCCAATATACCTTCTGCTCCCCCTCTCTCTCTTCTTCTTCTGGAATCCCAATTATTCTAATATTGTTTCGTCTTATGGTGTCATTTATCTCTCGAATTCTCCCCTCGTGGTCCAGTACCTGTTTGTCCCTCTTTTGTTCAGCTTCTTTATTCTCTGTCATTTGGTCTTCTATGTCAGTTATTCTTTCTTCTGCCTCATTTATCCTAGCAGTGAGTGCCTCCATTTTTTATTGCACCTAATTAATTTCTTTTTTGATTTCAACTTTGGTTAGATTTTAGTTCTTTTATTTCTCCAGAAAGGACTTTTATATCTCCTGAGAGTGTTTCTCTAATATCTTCCATGCCTTTTTTGAGCCTGGCTAGAACCTTGAGAATCATCATTCTGAACTCTATATCTGACATATTACCAATGTCTGTATTGATTAGGTCCCTAGCCTTCGGTACTGCCTCTTGTTCTTTTTTTTTGTGTTGAATTTTTCCGCCTTGTCATTTTGTCCAGATAAAAGTATATGAAGGAGCAAGTAAAATACTAAAAGGGTGGCAAAGACCCCAGGAAAATACACTATAACCAAATCAGAAGAGACCCCAAATCATGGAGGGGGGGGAGAAGGGGATAAAAAGAGGTACAGGAAAAAAAAAAAGAAATTAACCAAAGGAAACAAATAAATAAAAAATATAAAAAAGAAAAAAAATATATATATATATATTAGATAGACTAGTTAAATAACGTTAATAAAGAAAAGGGTAAAAGTTTAAAAAAAATTAGCAGAAGAAAAAGAAAGAAAAAGAATAAAAGAAAAAAGAAAAAAATTGAAAAAAGAAGAAGAAAAAAATGGAAAAAAAAACAACAAAAAAAGAGAAAAAACAAATTAAATTAACTGCAAGACTAATGAATCATGGGGAGAAAGCCATGAGTTCACTGCTTTGCTTTCTCCTCCTCTGGAATTCTGCTGCTCTTCTTGGTATTTGAACATGTATTCTTTGGTAGGTGAACTTGGTCCTGGCTGGATTTCTTGTTTATCTTCTGGCAGAGCGGCCTGTGTAGTGATTCTCAAGTGTCTTTGCCCCAGGTGGAATTGCACTGGCCTTACCAGGGGCCTGGCTGAGCCATCTGCTCGGGTTCGCCCTTTGGAGCTTTTGTTCCCTGAACGCTTTCCGTAGAGTTCTGGACGACGGCAATGAAAATGGTGGCCTCCCAGTCTTCGGCCCAGAGGAGCTGAGAGCCCAGGGCCCCACTCCTCAGTGCACCCTCAGAGAACAGCGTCTCTGAGGGTGCACTGAGTAACTCCCGTCTGCCAGATCTTCAGCCGCACTCTGAGCTCACTGAGACTGCGACCAGTTCAAGGTAACCCTGAGCTGCGAGCTCACTGTCGGCTCTGTCTCTGTAGCCGGCTTTCCCATTCTAATACCTGCAAACTCTGCGACACTCAGACATCCCCAATCCTTCTCTGACCCTGCGGGACCTGGGCTTCACCCCAGTTTAGCCTCTGGAGTGATGTCCCTCAGTGGAACAGACTTTTAAAAGTCCCGTTTTTGTGCTCCATTGCTCCGCTTCTTGCCAGGAGCTGCCCCCCCCACACACACACAGTCTATCTTCCCATCGCTTTGGATTTACTTCTTTGCCAGTCCTACCTTTCAGAAATGGTTGATTTTCTGTTTCTAGAATTGCTGTTCTTCTTCTCTTAGATCTCCCATTGGATTTGTAGGTGTTTGCAATGTTTAGATAAGCTGTCTAGCTGATCTCCTGCTACCTGATGTAGCCTCAGCCTGCTACTTCTCCGCCATCTTGACTCCTCCCCAAAACGTTCAACTTTTTAAAATGCCATGTGTAAGTGAAATTATGTAGTATTTGTCTTTCTGTGCCTGGCTTCCTTCGCTTAGCGTACCGTTTCCTACATTTATCTGTGTTGTCACAAGTGGTCAGATTTCCTTCTTCTTTATGACCTAATAATATTCCTGTGTGTGCACACGTGTATGTGTTTGTGTTTCTGAGTGTGTGCACACCAGATTTTCTTTATAGGTTCATCCCTTGATGGACCCTTACATTATGTTCACATCTTGACTCTTCTGAATAATACTGCAGTGAAGATAAGTGCACAGATACCTTGTCAGGGTCCTGATTTCATCATCTTTAGATTACAGACCCAGAAGTGGGATCTCTGGAACACATGGTAGTTAAATAAAAATAGAAATTTTTAAGTTTTTGAGGGATCTCTATACTGTTTTCCATTTTGGATTTATCAGTTTACCTTTTCTAATTTGAACTTAAAGTTCTATTGCTTGATTTTTTAAAAGATTTTATTTATTTATTTGATAGAAATCACAAGTAGACGGAGAGGCAGGCAGAGAGAGAGAGAGGGAAGCAGGCTCCCTGTTGAGCAGAGAGCCCAATGCGAGACCCGATCCCAGGACCCTGAGGCCCAACCCACTGAGCCACCCAGGTGCCCCTATATTGCTTGATTTTTTAAAAAAATCAATTTAATTTTTTTTCAGAGTTCCAAAATTCATTGTTTATGCACTATACCCAGTGCTCCATGCAATACATGCCCTCCATAATACCCACCAACAGGCTCACCCAACCCACCAACCCCCTTCCCCTCCAAAACCCTCAGTTTGTTTCTCAGAGTCCACAGTCTCTCATGGTTTGTCTCCCCCTCTGATGTCCCCCATCTCACTTCTCCTCTCCATCTCCCAGTGTCCTCCATATTATTCCTTATGCTCCACAAGTAAGTGAAACCATATGATACTTGACCCTCTCTGCTTGAATTATTTCCCTCAGCATAATCTCCACCAGTCCCACCCATGTTGATATAAAAGTTGGGTATTCATTCTTTCTGATGGAGGCATAATACTCCATTGGATATATGAACCATATTTTTTTTATCCACTCACCCACCGAAGGGCACAGTTTGGCAACTGTGGCCATTGCTGCTATGAACATTGCTGTATTGTTAATGAACTTAAATCCCATCTTGTCTTAATACAATTTTAAGAGGAAATATTACTTGAGTATCAATATTACTTGAGTATTACTTGAGTATCTATTAGGCACCAGTAACCATGCTAGGTGTGGAAATAAAGCAGTGAATCAAACAGACACAGAAGAAAAGACACAGATGTAAAAGCTAGCAATTAAAAAAATCTTGATAAATTTGGTAAATGTTCTTAAATGAAATGGAATGAAGAAAAACAACTATGTTGGGGGGTGGAATGGAAATACTTTGTGAGAAAGCCTCTTTGAGGAATGATGTTTAAACTATGAATTGAATAATTAAAAGGCACTAGCTGTGTGAGTGACAAACAGAAGAACTCAATAAAGAAAGATGTGGCAGCATCACGCTCATCAGTCATGTTACGTAATAAGTTCTGTTGGAGCAATAAACCAGGGTGAAAACAAAGAAGAACCAGAAGATATATACATATCTTGAATTGAATCCCTAGTGCAATGGGAAACCTTTGAATTTCAAGTAGGTAAGGTATAGTGGTGATATGTAGAGAAGGACTGGAGTGTCACAGGTACAAGCAAGGGGAAAACTTTAAAGGTGGCTGCAGGAGGTCAAATGAGAGATGATAGGATTGACCAATGTATTGGCCATAGACATAGGAAGGTAGAGGTATTCCTAATAGATTTTAGAGGTAGATCAATTAAAACAAATTACTGAAACTGGACAATAGAGTAGATGCGGTGGCAAGCGGGGATTGGAAAAAACTGGAAGAAAATAATAACTTCCTCATTTCGGCCTTAAATTGAATATATCCTGGAACATTTAATCATAAGTGGAAAAGTGGTATTTGAGTGAAAATGAAGGGTTCTGTTCTACATGTTGAGTTTGACATGTTTGAAATAATCAGTTATAGTTGTTAGGAGCTTATGTGGAATGAGAATATAGAACCCAAAGAAGTGATTTGGGTTGCAAATATATATTTAGAGGTTTTCAACATAAAGATTTTATGAGAGAATTCTCCTTTCTACTGATAATAATGTAGTTGGGACTTAGTACCACTCCAGTAAAGCTCATGCAAATAGTGTTTGTTTCCTGGTATTATTCTTTTTATAGCCCCCCCTTACTTATCTTTTTATATTATTGGATAATACACTGTACACCTTGCTTCTTATATCAATGACGTAGAAGTTATCAGCAGCTCTCCTCATATTCCTCATTTTCCACACATATAAAAGGTGTATTCAGAGGTCCCAGGTCATGATTCAGATACTCCCTTTCAGGCCTCTGGAGAGTGTGTCACAGAATTCTTACTTTACTTTTCTACTTTGGGTTAAATCTTGAGTATAGCAATGAGCAAGTTGTTTTTTCAGAATTACCTGGATTTATTTGTTTTTATTTCCAATCAAAATTATTGTCTCTTGTGTCCCATTCTGAGCTGATAGTTGGTTAATATTTAGTTCTAATGAGTTAAAATATCTTAAACCAGCTATTTACTTGCTCTGATCTGCATGGCTCGAACCAGTTACCTCTTATAGATGACCATGATCCATTTCTAGCCATGAGTCTTCACTCCCCCTTTTTTTAAAACAATTTAATATCTACTCACCCTTCAAGGCAGGCAAGCATTCAGCCTCTATGAGCCAACTTAAAACCTTTAGCTTGCTTTTAAGCCCTTCTTTCTAAATTTTCCAAAGCCCTTAATGAGTACTTATTT
The DNA here is from genome assembly GCF_964662115.1 of Mustela nivalis. NCBI lineage: Eukaryota > Metazoa > Chordata > Mammalia > Carnivora > Mustelidae > Mustela > Mustela nivalis. The sequence goes on along the minus strand of NC_139022.1, from coordinate 112,786,792 downwards.
TATTCTTGTTACTTTATTTCCAAATATGTTTGATCTTATTTCCTAGAAAATCCTCATGATTTGAATTGTGACATATATTATTATTGTTTCTCTTGGTACATATGTGGGTATAGGGCTGAGTTTTAAAAAAGATGTTCAACAAATAGTAACAATAGAATTTGAAGAGGTGCTTACTGGAAATATTTTTCAAGTTTTTATTTAAACTCCAGTCAGTTAACATATAGTGTAATATTAGTTTCAGTAGTAGAATTTTGTGATTTGCTTACAGGAGATATAAATGAAGTCATTCATGTTTGGGCAGAAATTTCAAGTCGTCATAATTATAGAAATAAAGATGGAGGGATTGATAGGATTCTTGACACTTTTTAGTAAAACCATATTTGTGGTTACTTAGCATTCTACAAGGACAGTTTTATACAAAATCATACAGAATAACACAAGACACGTTTTTCCACACAGTGGTATTAAGACACATAGAAATGGAGTTTTTCCTTTTACTGTTGATGATACAGTTATACTACCAAGTATATTGTCTTCAAGAAATAGCCTAAAAGACAAACTTCCATTACACCATTGCTTTTGTTTCCATTAGCAATCATCTTGGTTTCTGAGTACTTAGTTCAACACTTAATCAGAACTTCCTGGAATTATTTATTTTAGCTTAATTTTAACCATTTTTTCCTTTTCACTTGTACTCACATGCCAGTTTAATAAATATACTATTAATCAAATCCCCCCCCCCCACATTCCATAACACATGTTTAGAATAGCACTTCCACAGTGACAAGGATATCACACAAATTCATATGGAGCCCCCACTAAACAACTGGAATAAAGTCTCAGATTTTGTTTAAATTTATGTCATGTGATCATTAGGTAGGTCAACAGAATTCAGTAATGTCCATCATTTTGATAATTTGAAACTTGAAACTTGAAATTTTTATCAACATTGAAGAGCTCAAAGGGGAAATAGATAAGCAAACAATGTCATATGATAAGTGCATTGGTGGAAATATGTATGTATTGTTTGAGAAATCAGTGGTATGCCAAGGAAGCTAGCCTGCAAGGGTAAGTCAGAATTTACCAGGAAAATGAGGAGAGCAACACATGGGAAGAACAAACACCATCAACAAAGGTACAAGGTGACCACAGGGGAAAGGCTGGTCTCTGGCCCACCTTCATTTTCCTTCCCCTAGCTGTATGCCTTATCCAACCCCATTTTCTCGTGTAGCCTCTATTCTTTCATCATTCCTATAACCTAGGAATGATCACACCAGAGATGTGGTCTAAATTCAAGAAGGTGGACCTGGGGAAGAGGGCTGGTTACAGGCATTGGATATGCACTTGGCACCATTTGGGCAGGGAATTCCCAGGTTTCAGGAGTCAGATGCCTGGTTTACTAGAGGGGGAAGCATACAGTATTACAGTGAGTTTGTTCCTTGGCCTCCCAAGTCTTAGTCCTTAGGCTTAGTGAGAGGAAAACTAGGGTAGGGCCATCTGAAGTATGTTATCCAAACCAAGGGGCTCATCTTCCCTAGGTTTAAGGAGTGTAGTTCCTGCAGTCATCTATTTTTTCTGTTTATGAGAAGTATCAATATAAATTCACACCTTGACTCCTAAATATACTTTTCCAGGTCCTAATGTTGATATTATAGACTTTTGTATAACAGGATGGTCTTTAATGGTTGCTTCAGTGTGACAGTGAATAGTGAGCAGAATTATTTAAAATAAGTGATGAAAATATAGCTCTGCTTGTAGGTTGGCTTTGTTTTAAAGATTACGTTTGTTTTTTCTCTTGTGATGTAATACAACTAAATGTAACAAGACAATTTTCTTCATTTTTAGCAAGAATGTGACACTTTCCTCTAAAAGTTCTAATAGTTAATATTATCTGTGACCTTCTCTGGGGGAAAATGGTTCAATTAACTGCTGTATTAAAACATCATTTGCTGTGAGAAGAGAGCACTCATCTTGATTCCATCTCATTTTCATAATCCTTTGAAACACCTTACACATAATGGAAAACAAATAAATATGCCAGACAATTTATCGAGTCAAATAGCAGTTCATCCCCTTTTTTTCTCATATATTTATCTTGCTATTTCTGCTTGAATGTTTTATCCTCTGGGTGAATGCAGTGTTTTTTAATTATTTTGAAGAAAGCTTAACAGAGATAGAAATAATCCAATTAAAAAGAGTCCTGTTCCTGCAGCTTTGTTACCTATTGTAGAAATTTAATTCTTGTTATAACTTCGGTCGATAAACATGTTGATAAGAGATTTTACTGAAAAAATAAAAAAGAAAGAGATAGTCTCTATACACAATAGACTCTTTTACAAATGATAATTTCTTACATTTCTTCACTGAAAATTCTAACATGTTTGCAGTGATTAAATTCCACAGTCCTCTAGTAAAATAATTTAACTTTACTTTGATATGAATAATCAGAGAAGCTAAGCCTACATTCTGTCTGTGCTTTTTCACCCTGCCATTTAACATTTACTTTTCAGACAATGGCATTTGAGATTATTAGTTTTAAATATCTGAGCATTGTTTAACATTAACAACTGACAATATTAATTGACACTATCATGTGTAAGCAGCTATTTACAAACCTCATTTCTATGTGAAATAGAATTTTTATATAAGCATATTGATTTTTGCCTTTGTAATGCAATGAAAACTATATAAATATGTTGAAAAAATTTGTTGATACATTCTGAATATAAACAGCAAAAATAGGAAGTACAGACATACAGAAATGCACACACATGCAGAAGACAGACTGCCCACACCAGAAAGTTACCTGTATTCGATTGATTCTTAACAGTATTTACGTTGCTCCCCTTTGATTTCAACTAATAATGTAAATGGTCCAGAGCTCCTGGCAATGATATATGCCTAGTAGGTACTCTTTAAAGTTTCTGAACCATCTATGAGCTGTATTCTGGTAAAAAGACCCTCAGAAGCTGCTAGTTTATATTTCTTTGGGTTCATTCCTATATCCTTGGTTGAGATTTGCCCATGATTATTAAACTTCATCTGGGGAAATGGACCCTCTTCTCAGTTCACAATGTGATGGATTTTGGGAGGTGAATAAATCTGGAAGGACTTATAAACAGCATCGGTTTTATTTCATGGATTTTATCAGGAGATAAAATGGCAATGAATCCTACACTTAAGTATCAGATTTGGCTTGATAGTGCAAGCTAAAGCAAAAGAATAGTTTAACATTTCTCAGAGACAGCAAAGTAGAGCAGAAGTTATGTATAAAGCCTGAGGATAAACACCACTGAAAGTACAGGCTGAGGAGAGGAGACCTCTAAGAGAAAGTCACGAAACCAAGCGAGGAGGTCAATTGTGTGAAATGCCATTGAAGGTCAAGAAACAGAGGCTGGAAATTTTTCTCTGTTTATGAATTTGGAAATTTGGGTGACTTAATAGAGAGATTTCATTAGAATGATAAATAGTAAATATAGAACTTCTTAGAATCTTAAGTAAGATAAGAAAGAGAATTGTTTTGTGAAAGAGTACAAGGTCAAGAGAGATTTTTTAAGCTTGAAAGAGCTCTTTGAGTCAGTTGCATCCTGTCTTTTTTATTTTTTATTTTATTCTTTTTATAATTTTTATTTTTTTAAAGATTTTATTTGTTTATTTGACAGACAGAGATCACAAGCAGGCAGAGAGGCTGGCTGAGAGAGAGGGGGAAGCAGGCTCCCTGCTGAGCCGAGAGCCCAATGTGGGAATTGATCCCAGGACCCTGAGATCATGACCTGAGCCAAAGGCAGAGGATTAACCTTCTGAGCTACCCAGGTGCCACACATCCTGTCTTTTTTTTTTTTTTTTAATTTATTTTCAGCGTGACAGTATTTCATTGTTTTTTTGCACCACACCCAGTGCTCCACACAATCTGTGCCCTCTCCAATACCCACCACCTGGTTTCCCCAACCTCCCACCCCTCGCCCCTTCAAAACCCTCAGATTGTTTTTCAGAGTCCATAGTCTCTCTTGGTTCACCTCCCCTTCCAATTTCCCTCAATTCCCTTCTCCTCTATAACTCCCCTTATCCCCCATGCTATTTAGTATGCTCCACAAATAAGTGAAACCATATGATAATTGATTCTCTCTGCTTGACTTATTTCATTCAGCATAATTTCTTCCAGTCCCGTCCATGTTGCTACAAAAGTTGGGTATTCATCCTTTCTGATGGAGGCATAATACTCCATAGTGTATATGGACCACATCTTCCTTATCCATTCATCCGTTGAAGGGCATCTTGGTTCTTTCCACAGTTTGGCGACCGTGGCCATTGCTGCTATAAACATTGGGGTACAGATGGCCCTTCTTTTCACTACATCTGTATCTTTGGGGTAAATACCCAGTAATGCAATTGCAGGGTCATAGGGAAGCTCTATTTTTAATTTCTTGAGGAATCTTCACACTGTTCTCCAAAGTGGCTGGACCAACTTGCATTCCTACCAACAGTGTAAGAGGGTTCCCCTTTCTCCACATCCCCTCCAACACACGTTGTTTCCTGTCTTGCTAATTTTGGCCATTCTAAGTGGTGTAAGAGCTGAGATCAATGAGGTAGAAACCAGAGATACAGTAGAACGTATCAATGAAACTAGAAGCTGGTTTTTTGAAATAATCAATAAAATCGATAAACCATTGGCCACACTAATCCAAAAGAAAAGAGAGAAAGCCCAAATTCATAAAATTATGAATGAAAAGGGAGAGATCACAACTAACCCCAAGGAAGTAGAAACAATCATCAGAAGTTATTATCAACAGTTATATGCCAATAAGCTAAACAACCTAGATAAAATGGATGCATTTCTGGAAAACTATAAACTCCCAAAATTGAACCAGTAAGAAACTGACAACCTGAATAGACCGATATCTAGTAATGAGATTGAAGCACTGATCAAAAACCTCCCAAAAAACAAGAGCCCAGGACCTGATGGATTCCCTGGGGATTTCTACCAAACTTTCAAAGAAGAAATAACACCTATTCTCCTGAAGCTGTTTCAAAAAATTGAAGCAGAAGGAAAGTTTCCAGACTCTTTCTATGAAGCCAGTAATACCTTGATCCCCAAACCAGGAAAAGACCCTACCAAAAAGGAGAATTTCAGACCAATATCACTGATGAATTTGGATGCTAAGATTCTCAACAAGATCCTAGCAAACAGGATCCAACAGCACATTAAAAAGATTATCCACCTCATTGTGGTTTTGATTTGTATTTCCCTGATGCCGAGTGATATGGAGCACTTTTTCATGTGTCTCTTGGCCATCTGGATGTCTTCTTTGCAGAAATGTCTGTTCATGTCCTCTGCCCATTTCTTGATTGGTTTATTTGTTCTTTGGGTGTTGAGTTTGCTAAGTTCTTTATAGATTTTGGACACTAGTCCTTTATCTGATATGTCGTTTGCAGATATCTTCTCCCATTCTGTCAGTTGTCTTTTGATTTTGTTAACTGTTTCCTTTGCTGTGCAAAAGATTTTGATCTTGATGAAATCCCAATAGTTCATTTTTTCCCTTGCTTCCCTTGCCTTTGGCGATGTTCCTAGGAAGATGTTGCTGCCGCTGAGGTCGAAGAGGTTATACGAAACAACATTAGAATAATTGGGATTCCAGAAGAAGAAGAAAGAGAGAGGGGAGTTTATGTGATTTTTAAGGTATGGTGAAAATACCAATTGCATTTGAGGTTTACTGTTACTTTTTGAAAAAGAATAAACAAGGACTAAAAAGAATAAAAAGATATTACATAAAGACAAAAGGGAAAGAGATCTTGAAATTGATAATAAAGAAAATGTGCTCCTAGTATACATCACAGATTGTCAAATTATGTATCACAGGCCAAATCCAACCAATGTCATATTTTTTAAATAAAGTTTTATGGGAATTCAGATATACTCATTTGTTTATGTATTGTCTCTGACTGCTTTCCCTTTACAACTACAGAGTAGTTGCTACAGAGCCTGGCCCACACCTAAAATTTTTAGTATCTGACCCTTTACAGGAAAAGTTTGCTGAGATCTGGCACACAGGAATTCCAAGACAAAAATGTTAATTAATGCCATTCTTAAAATACAACCCACATCTACTAACTGCTGCTTAGTTTAATTAATGTCTTTGGGCTTCATTATAAATAAATACATATATAAATGAGCATTGATAAAGCATTAAAGATAACAAATTTGAATTCCTAATAAATAGTGAAGAAGTTATTCCTTGTATCTATATAATTCACCATTATTCCACATTTAGAACAGTTTTTAATACCTCATTTGATTTAAAGTGTTTAAAGAAGGTTTTACATTATGGATTGCATAAAATTGGTATCTTTCTGAAGTAAGTTTCATACTCATAAATTACAGTGAAAGAATACTCCTTGAATTACAAAGTCTTCTTCACTGTCTTTCTTTTCCCATAGAGAAGTCTTCCATTCAGACAGTTTCAATATTTTCAGGGCCTTAACTGACACATGGCAGGTGCCCTCTAAACATGTTAAATAAATGACTTTCTTCTGACAGAACTTTTGTGACCTTTGTTATTATCTGTGAAAGGAAGATTTCAGTCGTTGTTCATTTTTTCTGCAGACAGCATTTGACAGAGAAGTAAAAGCAGGCCATGTAAATTATATTAATCATAAGCACACAATTTCCAGAGATTGCCTTTCACTTGGAGATAATGAAACAGCCATGGCTGGTTAGCATTTGATTTAAGTTTCTATGGCTGATCTTTCCTTTTAAATAAATTTGTGAGTCTTTTTCTTAAACATTGAATTTGTCCAGAGACAGTGTCTCTTTTCATGACTTTAAATGAATATTGAGATTTTTCTTTCGGTTTTAAAAATTATCAGTTGAGTTTTTTAAATGTATCTATGATTATTATGAGAATTAAATAATGTAAGTAAAATGGCCCACTTTAATTAATCCAGTTGAGCAGTTAATGATTACATTTTTATATGAAATCCTGTTCCCTTTTTCAGTTGGTACAGAGACATTTTGTCATGAAGAAGTACAATAGGTATAGTAGACTTCCTTCATAAAGAGCTGATCATAGAGGCACCTGGGTGGCTCAGTTGTTAAGCGTCTGCCTTTAACTCAGGTCATGATCCCAGGGAGATCTAGCCCTGCATTGGGCTCCCTGCTCAGTGGGAAGCCTGCTTCTCCCTTTCCCACTCCTCTTGCTTGTGTTCCTCTCTTGCTGTGTCTGTCTCTGTCAACTAATAAATAAAATCTTAAAAAAACAAAATAGTGCTGGTCATAAGATAGAGGCTCTGTAACTGATTCTTTCAGAAGCAGATAGAAAAAAGGAAGAATGCAGACAATGACCTGGCCCCTTAAAAATAATTTATAATGCAGGAGGTCCAAAATCAGGTTGTTTATCTTCTACCCAAATGTTTTTACATTTGAAATTTAAGAGGCAAAATTAACCAGCTGTTGAGGGGTATGTCATGTTCTTGCCATTTTAAAAATGATAGTTTTACTTTATTTTCTTGTGCTTCCTATTATTGATATATTCAAATATGTATCTCTACTTTTTCCTGAGAATCAGCTTTTCTTGCCTTTCCATTTATTTAACCACTAAAATTGGTTTAAATCCTTCAAGAAAGAGCTTTAAAGGCATTTTATTTAAATCTAGTTGAGATCAGATTAAGTCATGAGTAAAACTATCAGTCTTTGATAACACCCTGAGAAATTTTTTTTTATTAACATATAATGTATTATTTGCTTCAGGGGTGCAGGTTTGTGAATCATCGGTCTTACATAATTTACTCATCGTTGCACATACCCTCCCCAATGTCCATCACGCAGCCACCCTATCCCTTCCCTGGCAACCCTCAGTTTGTTTCCTGAAATTAAGTGTCTCTTATAAGACCTTGAGAAATTTAAAGTGGCCCCTGTAGCTTCTCCTCTAGACAGAAAGGCTTCAAAGAAGTAAAAGGGCATTTTCTCATAGCTCTTTAACTTTTCAGAAGAAATGAGCCTGCATGGAAGATATGTGTAAGAATGGCTTTTGTCTGATGGAGTGGTTTATAATCTAATATGCGGTAAACCCAGAAATTTTTAAAGGATTTGTGCTATCTTTGGGTTACAAGTATAGGGACTGTTCAAATGAAAAGAGACCTCTTGGCCCCTGTCCTTCTGTAGGGAGAAAGCAGTCTAGAGGCCTACCCAAATGCAAATCTGAGCCATTTCTTCTAGAAGAAGAATGATTCAGAAGATGGAATCAAGATTACAGAAGGGGGAGTCAAACAGCCTGAGAACTGTTCTCAGGGAGCCAAATAGGGTTTTAATCAATAACATTTTTAATGTCCCAGAGCAAGATAGTTGGAGAAAAGGCATTTGCTTTCAATATGTGATTGAATATGCTATTATAATACAAAATAAAAAATTTTAAAAACTATATATTAGAAACAAATGGAGATTTCTAAAGCCTAACAAAAATTTTTCATGAAAATCTAGAGCAACAATTTTCTTAAATAGGGTAACAATAGGAGCAATCCCCTCTTATACAAGTAAATTATGTTCACCACCACTGTATCTGTTTTGTTTTATTGGAGGCTCTAGGTAGTATAAAAAGAAATGAAAAAACTCTTAGGGTTGTAGGATAGGAAAGCAAAGAATTATTTTGGAGACACTTTTTATCATTCACATAGAAAATGCAAAAGAATACATAAATCTAACAAAAGTACAAAATAGAGTTAATATTTCTATACAACAGAGGCAAACACCTAGAAAACAAAATGACACTGTTTGCAATAGTGTAAATAAAATAGAAAAATATAATAATTGGCCTATCATAAGATGGATAAAATCTCTATAGCTACATTATAAAGCTTTAAAACTATTAAAAATAACAAAAAACTGCAGAAATATACTATATTTTTAGCTAGGAAAGGTTAATATTGTAACCTGCAGATTTAATGCAATTCCAGTAGAAATTTCTGTTAGTCATTTTTAATGGAACTTGTTCAGATTATTATTAATTTCTATGAAAGAATAAAGAGCTAATAAATAACCAGTGCTCATTTGAATAAGTTCAGGATGAGGGATTTGCCCTACTAGATATTTTGAAGCCATAATATTGAAGATAGTATAGTACTAGAGCATGGGTAGATAATATGAGTGTGTAAAAAGTAATGATCAGTATGGAATTCAGGATGATACATGTTTAGACTGAGGTAGGTAGGGAAATGAGATACAGAGTAATAATATAAAAGGAGAAATTCTTTAAATTGTCTGCCATTTCATCCACTGAGAGTGAATAAGCTATTAGAGATAAAAATGGTGATCTCTCATGGATATCAGTTCCTGAAAGCCTCACATGATGTGAGGATCCAACCTAACTGGATGTGATTCTAGTGTATAAGAATTAGTTTCTTGATGACATAGCTTCTACAAGTGCTTCTTCTCAGATTCAGCTGGGGATCTAGCCCCTAAAGGAAACATTATTCTTACTTAGCAGTGGCATGTCATCATCTAACATGACACTTAACTAGTATATTGAGAATAATTTTACTACCTGTAGATTTCATCTTATTACACTATTAGCATATATACTCACATTATAGCATAACTATTGTGTAACTTAACAATTTTTACCTTAGACATTTCTGTATCAAACAACATTTAATTAGCTGGGATAATTACAATATTATTTATAATAAGGGTTTCTGTTATTGCTTTTATTTTAGTTTAGTTTTTATTGAAGTATAGTTGACATACAGTATTATATTAGTTCTAGGTATACAACATAGTGATTATAGAATGATCATGAATGTAAGTGCAGTTACCATCTATCACCATATGAGGTTATTACAATATAAGTGACTGTATTCCCTATGCTATCGTTTTCATCCCTGTGACTTATCCCTGTATTATATTTGACACATACACAAATGTAAGCTTCCTAATAACATTTTGTCTTTGTATCCCACCTCAAGCACTGTACCTCTAGCATATACTAAGAACACAGTTTGCTGAGGAATGAATGAATGAATGAACGAATGAGGAGGCAAATTTACATGATGATTAAGAATGTAAGCTGTAAAGTTAGAAAGATCTGGCCTTTTTTTTTTTTTTTACTAGTTATACGAATTTATAAAATTTAATCTTTTTAATTGTTTAGTGAAAGAAGTAGATATGATAGCAACCACCTCATGGAGCTGTCATGATGATGAAATATTTATATGTATATAAAGTACATAGTGTGACCAACAGATATTAAAAACTCAATAAATTTAAGTCATTACTGCCATTATTATTATTATTATTATTATTATTATTAAGAATGCTTGCTTAACTAGAACTCATAATTACACAGTGCTACCCAATTAGGAGAATTTATTGTAATATTTAAAATTTGAGAATCTGTTATAGTATCTAAAATAAGAAATATACTACATTTGTGAAGTTATAAAGACTGAGATGTTACACTAGGCTCTTTATTAGGTACTAAAAGTTTTTCATCTTAGTGGTCTTTATGTTCCAGAAAAGATCATTTAAACATCTTTGATTTTTCTTTACTAAGCAGGAAATGTTGACTGTAGGACAAATGTTTGGTTTTTCCTTTCTGAACAAGAAGGATAAGCCAACTTTTCTAATGAATTGCAAAGTGCTAGGCCTTTCCAAAATCCTATCTTTATTGCAAAAGTATTTCAAGTGGTTTTTAAAAGCTTCTGATTAACCTTGAGCGAGAGAACATATCTACAGCGCCCTGAATCACAGTGCTAGAAATTTTCTTTCCTTCGGTTTGGTAATAGGCCAGATCCATTCTGTATTGTTATATTTTAGGGAAATTTTGTAGGTGGCCTGAAAGCTCCGTTCTTAGATTATGAGAAAAATGGTAAGCATGGCTGTCAAGGAGGCCATAAGCTTTTGTAGACTTTGACTCAGTGCTTTCTTCCAGAGAACCTGATGGGCAGGATTTGTGTTAGGTACTGAAGGTCCTAAAACTATCTACAAAATGTAATTCTAATTTTTAATATTTTGTAGTTAATTTCAAATTCCAAAAGAAACCTACATACTTAAGCAGTATAATTTTGCCTAGAAAGAGAGTGGTAAGAAATGATCAGAGGGATGGTGAGGGGCAGCATCAGGTAAGGGCCTTGGAAGTTATGATGAAAGATTAGATTTTTTAAAATCCACATGTATTTTGGAAACTGAGGTAAAAGATATACATATATACATTGAAATATTATGAAGGGCACATACTGCATGGAGCACTGGGTGTGGTGCATAAACAATGAATTCTGGAACATTGAAAAGAAAATTTAAAAAAGAAATACACAAATTTTTAAATATTCAGTTTGAGAAGCTTAACAAATGTGGTAATAAAATCATCATATCAGTGACGAAACAGAATCTTTCCATCATATCAGAAGCTCCCTTGTCCTGATAGTGCCCAATGCCATAGAACTTACTGCTTTGATTTCTATCATCATTGATGAGTTTTTCCGGTTTTTGATTGAACTTCATACAAATGGAAACATACATAGTTATGTATATTATACATATATAAGTTAACATACAAAGTTAACAGTGTGTACTGTTTCTTTATTTTTTAAGATTTTATTTATTTATTTGACAGAAAGAGATCACAAGTAGGCAGAGAGGCAGGCAGAGAGAGAGAGGAGGAAGCAGGCTCCTTGCTGAGCAGAGAGCCCAATGTGGAGCTCGATCCCAGGACCCTGGGATCATGACCTGAGCCGAAGGCAGAGGCTTTAACCCACTGAGCCACCCAGGCGCCCCAGTGTGTACTGTTTTGTGTCTGGTTTATTTCTTTGAATGTAGTGTTTTGGAGATTTATCCCTACTGCTGCATGTGTGAGTAGCTTGCTCAAGAACAAGTCTTTGTATAGACATATACTTTCATTTTTCTTTGGGAGAATACTTAGCTGTAGAATGGCTGAATCTTATAGTAGGTGTATGTTCGGTTTTATAGAAACTGGCAAACTTTTTCACAGTGCATTTACCATTTCACATTTCCACTGGCAGTGAGTAAAAGTTCCAATTCCAACACATTCTTGCTAACACCTGAATGAGCTGTCTTTATGATTTTAGCCTTTCAAATAGTAATCGTATCCCTTAGTTTTTAATTAGTATTTTCTTTGTAATAATCATTTTGAACATCCTTTTAAGTGCTGATTTATCAAATGTTTATCTTCTTTGGTCAGTGTCTGATAAAAATCTCTTGCCCATTCTTTTAATTGGATTGCATGTTATCTTAGTACCGATTTTTGAGAGTTCTTTATGCATTCTAGATACAAGTACTTTATCAGATATATGATTTGTAAATATATTCCCAGTTTTTGCATGTGTCTGGTGTGCATGTGTGTGCTTGCTCATTTAACATGACCTTATATTTAATTTTATATCTAAGAAATCTTTGATGCAGAGTTATAAGTATTTCTCTTTCTATTGTCTCCTAGAAATTTATAGTTAGAGGTTTAACATGTATGTGTAACATATATATTTGGCCAGTTCTTGTAAATTTCAAGGTATAGATTGATGTTCATGCTTCTGCCTTGGGTATCTGAGTGTTCCAGATATCTGAGATAGTACCTAGATATCTGCCTTGGGTATCTGAGTGTTACATATATCTGAGATAGTACCCTTTTCATCAGGGTTGAACCCTGAATAAACAGGGTTGTTTGTTGAAACGGGTTCAACCCTGTTGAAAAGAGTACTATCTCCACTATCTCCACTAAATTGTGTTTTCACCTTTGTCAGAAGTCAGTTGTCCAAACATGTGTAAATCAGTTTCTGGTATCTCTGTCCTTTCCATTTAATCTTTTTATTTATGCAAAAGCAGCACTGTCTTGATAACTGCAGTGTTATAATAAATATTGAAATGAGATAATGTCATCTTTTTGGAAGTTTCAAAGACTCTTCTATGAAGTTATCTTCAATGTTGTATTTTCTTTGCACTTCCACATAAATTATAAAATCAGCCTGTTAAGTTCTACAAAAATGTTACAGAATTTTTTTTTATCATACTTGAATTGGGTTTATCAGTTTGGGAGAATTGACAATATGAATCATCTGACTTAAGAATACAGATCTCCATTTAGTTTTATTTCTCTGAGCAATATTTTAGAGCTCTGGTGTCATGTGTATCTCTTTTAATATGTTTCTTTGAATAGACAGTGTTATATATGAATAAAGGCAGTTTTAATTTTTTTTTTTTTTTTTTTTTTTTTTTACAATCCAGATATATTTTATTTCTTTTTCTTGCCCTTACTTCACTGGGTAGTATCTCTAATACTGTGTTTAGTAGAATTTACCAGGCAAACCATCTGGCCCTGGGCTTTACTTTTGTTGGGAAGTTTTGATTATTTTGATTTTTCATTATTGGTATATTCAGATTTTCTGTTTCTTTGTGAATCAGGCTTGTTATTCCTTTCTGAAGGAAACTTTGTGAATCAGGCTTAATTGTGTCTTTCTAGGAATTTATCTGTTTCTTATAAGCTATCCAGTTTATTGACATTTAATTGTTAATAGTAGTCTCTTCTGATGTTTGTATATCTTTGTTACCAGCTGTAATGTTTCCTTTTTAATTCTTGATTTTATTTACTTGAACCTTTTTTTTTTTTATAGTTCAGCTAAAAAGTTGTCAGTTTTGTTTATCTTTTCCAAAAACAATCAGCTCTTAGTTTTGTTGATCTTTTCTGGTGTTTATTTCACTTTTTTCTGCTTTGGCCTTGGTTATTTCCTTCCTTCTCATAACATTGGGGTTAGTCTTCTCTTGTTTTTCTAGTTCCATAATGTAATATAAGGTCAGGTATTTTATCTGAGATCTTGCTTTCCTATTTGTTTCTTTCCTTTTTCTTATTTTGAAATCTTGCTTTTTTCTTAATGTAGGTGTTTATCATTATAAACTTTTTTTTTAGAACTGTTTTTGTTGTACCCAATAAGTTTTGGTCTGTTGTGTTTCCACTTACATTTATTTCAATATATTTTTTGCTGTCCTTGAAAAAAAAATGGTTGACTCATTGGTTGTTCAGCGGTATGTTGTTTAGTTTCCACATATTTGCTATTTTTCCACTTTTCCTCCTTTTAATGATTTCTGGTTTCATACCATTTTTATCAGAATAGATACTTGGTGTGATTACAGAATAGATACTTGGTCTTCCTATATTTCCTAAGACCTGTTTTATGACAAATATCATCTGTCCTTGAGAATGTATCATGTGTGTCTGAGAAGAATGTGTATTCTGCTTTTGGAATGATCTGTTATGTCCATTGTTCCTTTACTGATTTTCTTTCTGGATAATATACCTATTGTTAAAAATAGAGTATTGAAATCCTCTCTATTATTAGTATTCTTTTGTCATTTACTCCCTTCAGATATGTTAGTATTTGCTTTATATATTTAGGTGCTTCATTGTTGGGTACAACAATATTTTTAATTATTACATCCTTTTGATGAATTGACTGACTTCTTTATCATTGTATATTAGTGTGCTATGTCTCTTGTTACAGCTTTTTATTTATTTATTTATTTTTACTCGAAGTCTAGTTTGTCTGATATAGGTATAGCTATCCCTGTTTTCTTTTGGTTTCCATTTCCATGGAATGTCTTTTTCTATCCCTTCGCTTTAAGTCTGTGTGTGTCCTTAAAGCTGAAATAAGTCTTTTGTAGGCAACATATGATTGGTCTTCTTCTCTGATCCATTCAGCCATTCCCTGTCTTTTGATTGGAGAATTTTTTACATTTACATTTAAAGTAATTACTGATCGGTAAGGATTTACTAATGCCATTTGTTAATAGTTTTCTGGACTTTTTAAAATTCCTTTATTCCTTTCTTCCTGTCTCCCTTTGTAAATTGATGATTTTCCATAGTGGTATGTTTTGATTCTCTTCTTTGTATTTTGTGTTTCTAATCTAGGTTTTTGCTTTGTGGTTACCATCAGATTTACATAAAATATCTTATGATATAACAGTCTCTTTTAAGTTGATAGTAACTTACCTTTGATCACATATAAAATCTCTACCCTTTACTTCTATTTTGCATTTTTGCTATTACAAAAAAAAATTTCTTACTTGGTATGATATAATCTTTTATATTTTGTATTCTTTAACAAAGTATTATAGCTATATTGTCCATAATAGTCAACTTTATAATAATAGTTAGTAATTACTAGACTGTCACATAATAGTATAGTATTAGTATATTCTGAATTTGACTATATTTTCACATGTTTTCAAGTTACTTAGTTCTGTCTTCCACATTTTGTGGGAAATAAAATGTGCTTCCCTTATCTTTGGAGTGTGAATGTGAATTTCAGGCGGATTATAGGAAGATCTTTTCTAGATTAATTTTTTCTTTTGATTTATTATTTACTCCTATTTCACATCATTTAGCTATATTCTTTTGTTACTCCACAGATCATAGAGCATAGTCTTTCCCACAGTCTTACCCATAGTCTTCCATTTGTGTGTAGTAGGTTTTTAAAAAGATGTAGTACAGTGGAAAAGGGGCTGTGTTGCTGCACTTAAAAACAGACTTTTATTTAAGGCTACCATACTAACAACTTACTAAAAGTTTTCTCTTGTCATATGGAACAGTTTCTGTTTTACAGTCACGTTGGTAAGTCTCTCCTTTTTGTTTTTTCTTTACTTTGAAAACTCTCTTTTGGGGTACTTGGTGGCTCAGTTGGTTAAGCGTCCAACTCTTGTTTGGGCTAGATCATTATCTCAGAGTTGTGGGATTGAGCCCTGTGATGGGCCCGGTGCTCAGCATGAAGTATTGTTTATTTCTCATTCATTCTTTCTTTCAGAAATACTTCATTAGTGTCTGAAATGTTGCAGTAATCTTGTTGATGTCCTAGATACTGAGGATATAAAGGAAAATCCGTATCTTACATTTCTCATATATTTACAAGAGGGGTATTTTTTTTTAATTCAAGATTTTTATTTTTTTCCTCTGTGAAGAAATATAGAATATTGAACTTACTTCTGTGGGATTCTATTTAGTTAGTATATCTTACAGATATCAGCTAAAAGTTGATCTAACAGTTGAGACAACATTGTATTTAACATGAAAACAATAAGAACAGCTATAGGAGACATTATAAACAGTACATTGTTTGCACGAGTATGAGGAAAGAAAGAAATGGTGTGTGTGTATTGGGGGTAATTAATTGTGGATGCTTTTCTCTTTGAGATTTACCTTTTAATATATTCCTTCTAAAAACATATCATTTGTTAATGATCACAGAAATGGAGATTTCAAAGCAAGGCATTAAGGTAGAATTGAGAGCTATGAATTGCCTGATAATGAATTGGAACCAGACCTATGAGCCAAAAAAAGATAGAAGCACAGTTTTCATGACTTAATATCATTCCTCCCACATACTAGTGCTACAGATACATTAGATTGGAATTTCAAAATTACAGTGTGTGCTAACTTCCCAAATGATCCTAGGATGTCTTCATTCCAGTTTATAATATAAAAGGAGAGTTTATGAATAAGAAGCCAGAGAATATGATTCTCTTAATTTTTCGGCAGTAAAACTGTTATCTCTTACATAAATCAGATGACAGCTTCTTCATTAGCAGCCAGGAAATCAATATTTAAAACCTTTTAATTATCAGGCACATGAACATGCTACCACTCTTTTATGATATCATGGTTTATAACCATGTAAATAAGGTACACATATTTTAGTCTCCACTGCAAGAACCATTAGTTACTGGGAAAATGATCACATTTGGATCATTGTTAAAGATGGAAAAGTAAAATCCTCGTGCTTTTGCTGAAGAAATACTAAGTGCAAAAGAGAAAAAGAAAACAAAGAAGAAAACTCTATTGCCTGTGAAAATAGTAGTTAGTCATACTTCTAGATCATAATTTATGAAATACTTTTGCAAAAAGGAATGAAAGATAAAGCTGAGGAAGAGCAAACATACACCCCTGTAATAAAAGTCAGTGTGCAAAATTGTCCAAGAGGTGAGAGCAGAATTTGAGCTAATGATTCCTTCCTTGTAATATTAATATCTAAATGTGCATACATTTTGGTCTTTGTTAATAAGTTTACTAAGATAAATCAGAAACACAAAAAACAAATCATGGTGGGGGGAGGAGTCAAGATGGCGGAGAAGTAGCAAGCTGAGACTGCTTCAGCTAGCCGGAGATCAGCTAGGTAGCTTATCTAAAGATTGCAAACACCTGAAAATCCATCGGCAGATCGAAGAGAAGAAGAACAGCAATTCTGGAAACAGAAAAAAAACCACTTTCTGAAAGGTAGGACCGGCGGAGAAGTGAATCCAAAGCGACGGGAAGATAGACCCCGAGGGAGGGGCCGGCTCCCGGCAAGCAGCGGAGCAACCGCGCACAAAATCAGGACTTTTAAAAGTCTGTCCCGCTGAGGGACATCGCTCCAGAGGCTAAACCGGGGCGAAGCCCACGCGGGGTCAGCGTGGCCTCAGGTCCTGCAGGGTCACAGAAGGATTGGGGGTGTCTGAGTGTCGCAGAGCTTGCGGGTATTGGAACGGGAAAGCCGGCTGCAGAGACAGAGCCGACAGTAAGCTCGCAGCTCGGGGTGACCTTGAAACGGTCGCAGGCTCAGTGAGCTCGGAGCGCGGCTGGAGGTCAGGCAGACGGGAGTAACTGGGCGCTGTTCTCTGAGGGCGCCCTGAGGAGTGCGGCCCTGGGCTCTCGGCTCCTCCGGGCCGGAGACCAGGAGGCCGCCATTTGTATTCCCGTCCTTCGGAACTCTACGGAAAGCGCTCAGGGAACAAAAGTGCCTGAAAGCAAACCCAAGCGGATTACTCAGCCCGGCCCCTGGTAAGGGCGGTGCAATTCCGCCAGGGGCAAAGACACTTGAGAATCACTACATCAGGTCCCTCCCCCAGAAGATCAACAAGAAATCCAGCCTAGACCAAGTTCACCTACCAAGGAGTGCGGTTTCAATACCAAGGAGAGCAGCAGAATACGAGAGGAGGAGAGAGCAAAGCACAAAACTTATGGCTTTCTCCCTGTGATTTTTTGAGTCTTGCAGTTAATTTAATTATTTTCATTTTCATTTATTTTCTCTTCGTCTGCTAAAAAATTTTTTTTAAGTTTACCCTTTTCTTTTTAACGTTTTTTAACTAGTTTATTTATTATATATATATTTTCTTTCTTATATTTTTATTTATTTGTTTTCTTTTTTTAAATTCTTTTCTTTTCCTTTTTCCTTTTTTTTTCTATCTTTCTTTTTGAACATCTTTTTATCCCCTTTCTCCCCCCTCACGATTTTGGATCTCTTCTAATTTGGTTAAAGCATATATTCCTGGAGTTGTTGCCAACCTTTTAGTATTTCACTTGCTCCTTCATATACTCTTAGCTGGACAAAATGACAAGACAGAAAAATTCAACACACAAAAAAAAAGAACAAGAGGCAGTACCGAAGGCTAGGGACCTAATCAATACAGACATTGGTAATATGTCAGATCTAGAGTTCAGAATGACAATTCTCAAGGTTCTAGCCGGGCTCGAAAAAGGCATGGAAGATATTAGAGAAACGCTCTCGAGAGATATAAAAGCCCTTTCTGGAGAAATAAAAGAACTAAAATCTAACCAAGTTGAAATCCAAAAAGCTATTAATGAGGTGCAATCAAAAATGGAGGCTCTCACTGCTAGGATAAATGAGGCAGAAGAAAGAATTAGTGATATAGAAGACCAATAGACAGAGAATAAAGAAGCTGAGCAAAAGAGGGACAAACAGCTACTGGACCACGAGGGGAGAATTCCAGAGATAAGTGACACCATAAGACAAAACAACATTAGAATAATTGGGATTCCAGAAGAAGAAGAAAGAGAGAGGGGAGAGGAAGGTATACTGGAGAGAATTATTGGGGAGAATTTCCCCAATATGGCAAAGGGAACAAGCATCAAAATTCAGGAGGTTCAGAGAACGCCCCTCAAAATCAATAAGAATAGGCCCACACCCCGTCATCTAATAGTAAAATTTACAAGTCTCAGTGACAAAGAGAAAATCCTGAAAGCAGCCCGGGAAAAGAAGTCTGTAACAAACAATGGTAAAAATATTAGATTGGCAGCTGACTTATCCACAGAGACCTGGCAGGCCAGAAAAAGCTGGCATGATATTTTCAGAGCACTAAACGAGAAAAACATGCAGCCAAGAATACTATATCCAGCTAGGCTATCATTGAAAATAGAAGGAGAGATTAAAAGCTTCCAGGACAAACAAAAACTGAAAAAATTTGCAAACACCAAACCAGCTCTACAGGAAATATTGAAAGGGGTCCTCTAAGCAAAGAGAGAGCCTCAAGTGGTAGATCAGAAAGGAACAGAGGCCATATACAGTAACAGTCACCTTACAGGCAATACAATGGCACTAAATTCATATCGCTCAATAGTTACCCTGAATGTGAATGGGCTAAATGCCCCTGTCAAAAGACACAGGGTATCAGAATGGATAAAAAAACAAAACCCATCTATATGTTGCCTCCAAGAAACTCATTTTAAGCTCGAAGACACCTCCAGATTTAAAGTGAGGGGGTGAAAAAGAATTTACCATGCTAATGGACATCAGAGGAAAGTAGGAGTGGCAATCCTTATATCAGATCAATTACATTTTAAGCCAAAGACTATAATAAGAGATGAGGAAGGAAACTATATCATACTCAAAGGGTCTGTCCAACAAGAAGTTTTAACAATTTTAAATATCTATGCCCCCAACGTGGGAGCAGCCAACTATATAAACCAATTAGTAACAAAATCAAAGAAACACATCAACAATAATACAATAATAGTAGGGGACTTTACCACTCCCCTCACTGAAATGGACAGATCATCCAAGCAAAAGATCAGCAAGGAAATAAAGGCCTTAAACGACACACTGGACCAGATGGACATCACAGATATATTCAGAACATTTCATCCCAAAGCAACAGAATACACATTCTTCCCTAGTGCACATGGAACATTCTCCAGAATAGATCACATCCTCAGTCCTAAATCAGGACTCAATTGGTATCAAAAGATTGGGATCATTCCCTGCATATTTTCAGACCACAATGCTCTAAAGCTAGAACTCAACCACAAAAGGAAGTTTGGAAAGAACCCAAATACATGGAGACTAAAGAGCATCCTTCTAAAGAATGAATGGGTCAACCGGGAAATTAAAGAAGAATTGAAAAAAATCATGGAAACAAATGATAATGAAAATACAACGGTTCAAAATCTGTGGGACACAACAAAGGCAGTCCTGAGAGGAAAATATATAGCGGTACAAGCCTTTCTCAAGAAACAAGAAAGGTCTCAGTTACACAACCTAACCCTACACCTAAAGGAGCTAGAGAAAGAACAAGAAAGAAACCCTAAGCCCAGCAGGAGAAGAGAAAACGTAAAGATCAGGGCAGAAATCAATGAAATAGAAACCAAAAAAACAATAGAGCAAATCAACGAAACTAGGTGCTGGTTCTTTGAAAGAATTAATAAAATTGATAAACCCCTGGCCAGACTTATCAAAAAGAAAAGAGAAAGGACCCAAATAAATAAAATCATGAATGAAAGAGGAAAGATCACAACTAACACGAAAGAAATAGAAACTATTATAAGAACATACTATGAGCAACTCTATGCCAATAAATTTGACAATCTGGAAGAAATGGATGCATTCCTAGAAACATATAAACGACCACAACTGAACCAGGAAGAAATAGAAAGCCTGAACAGACCCATAGCCAGGAAGGAGATTGAAACAGTCATTAAAAATCTCCAAACAAACAAAAGCCCAGGGCCAGACGGCTTCCCCGGGGAATTCTACCAAACATTCAAAGAAGAACTGGTTCCTATTCTCCTGAAACTGATCCACAAAATAGAAGTGGAAGGAAAACTTCCAAACTCATTTTATGAGGACAGCATCACCTTGATCCCAAAACCTACAAGGATCCCATCAAAAAAGAGAGCTATAGACCAATATCCTTGATGAACACAAATGCGAAAATACTCACCAAAGTACTAGCCAATAGGATTCAACAGTACATCAAAAGGATTATCACCACGACCAAGTGGGATTTATTCCAGGGCTGCAAGGTTGGTTCAACACCTGCAATTCAGTCAATGTGATACAACACATCAATAAAAGAAAGAACAAGAACCCTATGATGCTCTCAATAGATGCTGAAAAAGCATTTGACAAAGTATAGCATCCCTTCCTGATCAAAACTCTTCAAAGTGTAGGGATAGAGGGCACATACCTCAATATCATCAAAGCCGTCTATGAAAAACCCACCGCAAATATCATTCTCAATGGAGAAAAACTGAAAACTTTTCTGCTAAGGTCAGGAACACGGCAGGGATATCCATTATCACCACTGCTATTCAGCATAGTAGTAGAAGTCCTATCCTCAGCAATCAGACAACAAAAGGCAATTAAAGGCATGCAAATCGGCAAAGAAGAAGTCAAATTATCACTCTTCGCAGATGATATGTTACTATATGCAGAAAACCCAAAAGACCCCACTCCAAAACTGCTAGAACTTGTACAGGAATTCAGGAAAGTGTCAGGATATAAAATCAATGCACAGAAATCAGTTTCATTTCTCTACACCAACAACAAGACAGAAGAAAGTGAAATTAAGGAGTCAATCCCATTTACAATTGCACCCCAAACCATCAGATACCTAGGAATAAACCTAACCAAAGAGGCACAGAATCTATACTCAGAAACCTATAAAGTACTCATGAAAGAAATTGAGGAAGACACAAAGAAATGTAAAAATGTTCCATGCTTCTTGATGGGAAGAATAAATATTGTGAAAATGTCTATGCTACCTAAAGCAATCTACACATTTAATGCAATTCCTATCAAAGTACCATCCATCTTTTTCAAAGAAATGGAACAAATAATGCTAAAATTTATATGGAACCAGAAAAGACCTCGATTAGTTAAAGGGATATTGAAAAAGAAAGCCAAAGTTGGTGGCATCACAATTCCAGACTTCAAGCTCTATTACAAAGCTGTCATCATCAAGACAGCATGGTACTGGTACAAAAACAGACACATAGATCAATGAACAGAGTAGAGAGCCCAGAAATAGACCCTCAACTCTACAGTCAACTAATCTTCGACAAAGCAGGAAAGAATGTCCAATGGAAAAAAGACAGCCTCTTCAATAAATGGTGTTGGGAAAATTGGACAGCCACATGCAGGAAAATGAAATTGGACCATTTCCTTACACCACACACGAAAATAGACTCAAAAGGGATGAAGAACCTCAATGTGAGAAAGGAATCCATCAAAATCCTTGAGGAGAACACAGGCAGCAACCTCTTTGACCTCAGCCGCAGCAACATCTTCCTAGGAACATCGCCAAAGGCAAAGGAAGCAAGGGAAACAATGAACTATTGGGATTTCATCAAGATCAAAAGCTTTTGCACAGCAAAGGAAACAGTTAACAAAATCAAAAGACAACTGACAGAATGGGAGAAGATATTTGCAAACGACATATCAGATAAAAGACTAATGTCCAGAATCTATAAAGAACTTAGCAAACTCAACACCCAAAGAACAAATAATCCAATCAAGAAATGGGCAGAGGACATGAAGAGGCATTTCTGCAAAGAAGACATCCAGATGGCCAACAGACACATGAAAAAGTGCTCCATATCACTTGGCATCAGGGAAATACAAATCAAAACCACAATGAGATATCACCTCATACCAGTAAGAATGGCTAAAATCAACAAGTCAGGAAATGACAGAAGCTGGCGAGGATGCGGAGAAAGGGGAACCCTCCTCCACTGTTGGTGGGAATGCAAGCTGGTGCAGCCACTCTGGAAAACAGCACGGAGGTTCCTCAGAATGTTGAAAATAGAACTGCCCTATGACCCAGCAATTGCACTATTGGGTATTTACCCTAAAGATACAAATGTAGTGATCCAAAGGGGCACGTGCACCCAAATGTTTATAGCAGCAATGTCCACAGTAGCCAAACTATGGAAAGAACCTAGGTGTCCATCAACAGATGAATGGATCAAGAAGATGTGGTATATATACATAATGGAATACTATGCAGCCATCAAAAGAAATGAAATCTTGCCATTTGCGACAACATGGATGGAACTAGAGTGTATCATGCTTAGCGAAATAAGTCAAGAGGTCAAAGACAACTATCATATGATCTCCCTGATATGAGGAAGTGGTGATGCAACATGGGGACTTAAGTGGGTAGGAGAAGAATCAATGGAACAAGATGGAATTGGGAGGGAGACAAACCATAAGTGACTCTTAATTTCACAAAACAAACTGAGGGTTGCTGGGGGAGGGGGGTTGGGCTAAGGGGGTGGGGTTATGGAAATTGGGGAGTGTATGTGCTTTGGTGAGTGCTGTGAAGTGTGTAAACCTGGCGATTCACAGACCTGTACCCCTGTGGATAAAAATATATGTTAATAAAAAATAAAAAATTAAAAAAAAACACCACTCTATAAATACTTGTGTGTTCTCATTGATCTTCTTGGCCTTTTTCAACTCTGTCAAAATTGTTGCTGCTTCCTGTAGTTGTAGTTTCATTGTCTAAAATGAATTTTACAATAGATCATATCATCGCTTTCCTATTTAAATGTTTGTGAGATTGACCCTTAAAGAGTTTTGGACCTAGTTTACTTTTGTGGAAATTATATGTTATAGATCCAATATCTTTTTGGATATCCAATATCTTTTATATATTCTTTTTAATAGGCATTGAGTTGACCTCTAAGACATTAAGCCTTTCAATCATTCCCCTTTTTATTTTTGTCCTCTGATAATCTCCTACTTTGTTCTCTTGTCTTTCTGAAGTTAAACTGTATCCTGAGATTAGTTCTTTATTCACATAAAGTAATAATCATGTTGCTAAATATCCTAATCAAACTATTGGGCTTATATTGATATAATTAGCATTAGATAGGCATCTGTTAAGAATGAATATTTTCAGGGGCACCTAGGTGGCTCAGTTGGTTAACCATCTGACTCTTGGTTTTGGCTCAGGTCATAATTTCATGCTTTGTGAGAACAAGCCCTGCCTTGGGCTCCATACTTAGTTAGGAGTTTTTTTGAAGATCCCTTCCCTCTGCATCTTTCCCAACTTATACTCTGTCTCTCTATCTCTCAAATAGATAAGTAAATCTTAAATAAAGAGAGAGAGAGAGAGAGAGAATGAAAATGTTTACATCTATTAAATTAGGCTTCCTGAGTTAGAGCAGGAAATGTAGTGAGATCTCCAGGTGATTTATACTTAATGCTAAAGTTTAAAAAGTACTTCCGTAACTAAATCAATTCTGATATAATATCTAAACATATAATTTATAAGCTTAGTAATTGTATTTTATTTAAATTTATAAAAATTTCATTCAGGTTTTTCCTCTATCTCAGCCAATTGGTAGTTACCAATTACGCCAGTCTTTTAAGTCATTTCTCTTACTCTGAAGAAGGAAGAAAAGAATGGGATAGAGAGATTAGTTATTTCCTTCCTACACTCCAGGAGTTAGGAGAAAAATGATTTTGAAGGGCACCAACTTTGATATTGGATGAATAAGCAACTATAAAATCTCTGGTAGGGATTAAAAAAAAAGAAAAAAATACTTAAAAAAAGAAAGAAAAAATAAAATCTGTAGTAGATGAGGTTGTAATGAAGAGAAATTATATTATGCTAAATGAAATAAGTTGTCAGAGAAAGACAAATACTATATGATTTTATTCATGTGAAATTTAAGAAACAAAACTGATGAACACAGGGGAAGGGAGGAAAAAATAATATAATAACAGAGAGGGTGGCAAACCGTAAGAGACTTAACTCTAGGGATACAAACTGAGGGTTGCTGGAGGGGAGGTGTGTGGGGAATGTGGTAATTCGATGATGGGTATTAAGGAGGGTAACTTGATGTAATGAGTACAAGGTGTTACATGCAACTGATATATCACTAAACTCTACACTTAAAACTAATGATACAGTGTATGTTCACTAATAAATATAAATATTATATTTATATATTATGTAACTATTATAGATATGTATCTATATAAATTATATACAGATATTATATGTAATATAATATATAAATATTATATAAATCTAAGGTATTAAGAAAAAATTCTGTTTGGGTCTTGTTCAAAGTTCTGAGAGAGTCTATACAAGTCAAATTTGGGAGAATTGCCATCTCTGTTTTGTGTACTCTAAGTAATTAAATGTAAAATGGTACATCTCATTTATTTAGGAGGTCTTCAGTGCTTTGCAGGATAGATTATAGTTTTATATATACAGTTCTTGTACACATTTTATACATATGTTACAAATAACTTTTACAGTCATTTTTGTATTATAAACCATAATCTTTTCATTAGAATTTCTCAGTGATTATTGTTGAAGTTTGACATTGAAATGATTTTACCATGTTGATTTTGTATTTTTTTTTTTTTTTAATTTTTATTTTTTATAAACATATATTTTTATCCCCAGGGGTACAGGTCTGTGAATCACCAGGTTTACACACTTCACAGCACTCACCAAAGCACATACCCTCCCCAATGTCCATAATCCCACCCTCTTCTCCCAAACCCCCTCCCCCCATCAACCGTCAAAAGCTGTTATGATTACTGAATTTATTTCTCCCAGTTTTGTTTTTTCTACTTGTCCTACCCTGTGTTTCTTCTGTACTGTTTTGTCCTCCTTTGTGTTCATTGCCTTTTTTAATTCTATTTACTTTACTAACCTCATATTTTACATTCTTATTCTTTAATAGCTACCCTAAGAATTTTTTTTTTTAAGATTTTATTTATTTATTTGACAGAGAGAGATCACAAGTAGGCAGAGAGGCAGGCAGAGAGAGAGAGAGAGAGAGGAGGAAACAGTCTCCCCGCTGAGCAGAGGGCCTGATGCGGGACTCGATCCCAGGACCCTGAGATCATGACCCTAGCCAAAGGCAGCGGCTTAACCCACTGAGCCACCCAGGCGCCCCTACCCTAAGAAATTTAAAGGATATACCTAAGGTTTTAATATCTAAACTTAATAATCTTATCTCCCAATTGAAGACTTCAGAAATCTTAGAACACTTATTCCAGAATCCTTTGCCTGTTTACATGCTGTATTGTTGTCATTTATCTCCAACTTTCTTTTTTCTCTGAAGGTATTTTAGGTTTTATGTTATATATAGACATCTATGTATATATTTATCTATATAGGAATGGACTGGATGTTTGTATTTCTCCAAAATTTATATGTTGAGTACTAACCCCCAGTGTAGTAGTATTAGGAGGTGGGGCATATAAGAAGTGACTGGATCATTAGAGTGGAAAGCTTATAATGGGATTGATGCCCCTTTTAAGTAGAGATGCAGAAAGCTTGTTTCCTGTCTCTATATCCTTTGTCATGTGAAAATACAATGAGAAGAAACCATCTGTATACCAGGAAGTAGACCCTCTGCAGACACCAGGTCCAGTAATACCTTGATCTTGAACTTTCCAACCTCCAGAACTGAGAAATAAATGTTTGCTGTTTAAGCCACACATGCCACGGTGATTTTTTATAGTAGACTGAGCTGAGACACATTAACCATTTTCTCAAGTGTCCTTTCTTCTTATGGAACAGACCTTCCCTCTAAGAATCTCTTTTCTCTTCCCAGAAATTTTAAGTTGTCTTTTAATGAGGATTTCCTAGTGGAACACATTTTTTGTTGTTGTTGAAAATATCCCCCCCGCATGGGAATATTGAGTCTTATTTATATTTATATTGAATATAAAATTTGAAGTTGACAGATATTTCTCTCAGCACATTGAAGATGGCATTCCACTGATATTTAGCTTCCTTGTTACTAAGAAGTAATTTCTCCTTGCGGAGGCTGAGTGGCTCATTCAGTCAAGCATCCGACTCATCTGACTTGTGATTTCAGCTCAGGTCGTTATCTCATGGGTCATGGGATGGAGCCCTTCTCTCTCTCTCCCTCCCCCTCTGACCCTGCCCCCACTCAGGTGTGCACACTTTCTCTCAAATAAATATTTTTAAAAACAACTTAAATGAAAGTAATTTCTCCTTATTTATAGCTATATTTTATATCTTATCTTTATGCAGATTTATTTTTATCTTTCTACCTTTATATAACTGGTCTTCTTAGTTCTGAGATTCAGAAGAATCCTCAACCATTATTTCAATATCGGCTCTGCTCTGTTGTTTTCATTCTGTTCTCTCATTTCTGTCTATAACTGTTTCCAGTTCGTAATCACTGACAAAGATTCTCTCCTTGACCAAACTCTAGTCAGGCTCCTCTGACTCTTTTTCAACGAGGTCACATCTCAAGAGGCTAATTTTACCAAGAATCCTGCTTGGTCTGTTTAGCCGGAATTATGTCCTACAAAATCTGATAACTGTTAATAGCTGACCAAATTTCTCATCTCCTGTTACCTCCCAGATGATGTCTGATGATCCTTCTTGCCTTTAGCTAGAATTGTATTAGACCAGTTTTGCCTGAATTCTTTCTTATCCCCAATGTTTTCTCTTAATAATGTTATATATTCCATATACTCTGTACCTTGGCTATAAATTCCCACTTTTCCATGTTGTATTTAGAGTTGAGCACAATCTCTCTACTCTACTGGAAAACCCTATTGCAGTACTCCCTCTGCTTACTGTGATAGTCCTGAATAAAGTTTGCCTTCTCAGTTTAGTAAGTGCACAGTAAGTTTTCTTTAACACCATCTATGTAGGGCAAATTTTGGTAGGAATATATGTGATGAATAGCTTATGGTTATAAATTCTGGAAAGATATTTTTTCCCCCTCCTACACTCAGTGCCACAGTTTGAAACAGGCCATTTTTCTTAAGGGGAAATTAAAGTTTACTACTAGACTCTTGGTGTGGTCCTTAAAGATCTCATTTTGTGGTGGTGATCTTCTGTTAGATATCTCAGTTTGGATGGGCCCTGGGGTTGGTTTCCTAACTACTGAATTCTGAAATACTTCAAAATTAAAGCTCAAATTAACTCATTTTGGTAAATATCCTTAAGGGTAAAAAAAAAAAAAAGTTGGCTTTCAAGTTCCATTTACCTTTATCAGCATCAGATTTTTTTTTTAGTGACATCATTTTATTAATGAATTAAATGAATGCAAATGTATTGAATAATTTTCAAGACAATAACATATAAGAAACATACTCAGAACACAAATTAAAAGGTGCCTTTTTCTAGAATTTTCTTTTTTTTTTTAATTTTTTATTTTTTATAAACATACATTTTTATCCCTGGGGTACAGGTCTGTGAATCGCCAGGTTTACACACTTCACAGCACTCACCAAAGCACATACCCTACCCAATGTCCATAACCCCACCCCCCTTCTCCCAAACCCCCTCCACCAGCAACCCTCAGTTTGTTTTGTGAGATTAAGGGCAATCATATGATAGTTGTCTTTCTCCACTTAACTTATTTCGCTAAGCATGATACACTCTAGTTCCATCCATGTTGTCGGAAATGTCAAGATTTCATTTCTTTTGATGGCTGCATAGTATTCCATTGTGTATATATACCACATCTTCTTGATCCATTCATCTGTTGATGGACATCTAGGTTCTTTCCATAGTTAAGCTACTGTGGACATTGCTGCTATACACATTCGGGTGCACATGCCCCTTTGGATCACTACGTTTGTATCTTTAGGGTAAATACCCAGTAGTGCAATTGCTGGGTCATAGGGCAGTTCTATTTTCAACATTCTGAGGAACCTCCATGCTGTTTTCCAGAGTGGCTGCACCAGCTTGCATTCCCACAAACAGTGTAGGAGGGTTCCCCTTTCTCCACATCCTCACCAGCATCTGTCATTTCCTGACTTGTTTATTTTAGCCATTCTGACTGGTGTGAGGTGATATCTCATTGTGGTTTTGATTTGTATTTCCCTGATGCCGAGTGATATGGAGCACTTTTTCATGTGTCTGTTGGCCATCTGGATGTCTTCTTTGCAGAAATGCCTCTTCATGTCCTCTGCCCATTTCTTGATTGGATTATTTGTTCTTTGGGTGTTGAGTTTGCTAAGTTCTTTATAGATTCTGGACATTAGTCTTTTATCTGATATGTCCTTTGCAAATATCTTCTCCCATTCTGTCAGTTGTCTTTTGATTTTGTTAACTGTTTCCTTTGCTGTGCAAAAGCTTTTGATCTTGATGAAATCCCAATAGTTCATTTTTTCCCTTGCTTCCCTTGCCTTTGGCGATGTTCCTAGGAAGATGTTGCTGCGGCTGAGGTCAAAGAGGTTGCTGCCTGTGTTCTCCTCAAGGATTTTGATGGATTCCTTTCTCACATTGAGGTTCTTCATCCCTTTTGAGTCTATTTTCGTGTGTGGTGTAAGGAAATGGTCCAATTTCATTTTCCTGCATGTGGCTGTCCAATTTTCCCAACACCATTTATTGAAGAGGCTGTCTTTTTTCCATTGGACATTCTTTCCTGCTTTGTCGAAGATTAGTTGACCATAGATTTGAGGGTCTATTTCTGGGCTCTCTACTCTGTTCATTGATCTATGTGTCTGTTTTTGTGCCAGTACCATGCTGTCTTGATGATGACAGCTTTGTAATAGAGCTTGAAGTCCGGAATTGTGATGCCACCAACTTTGGCTTTCTTTTTCAATATCCCTTTGGCTATTCGAGATCTTTCTGGTTCCATATAAATTTTAGAATTATTTGTTCCATTTCTTTGAAAAAAGATGGATGGTACTTTGATAGGAATTGCATTAAATGTGTAGATTGCTTTAGGTAGCATAGACATTTTCACAATATTTGTCTTCCAATCCAGGAGCCTGGAACATTTTTATCAGCATTGATTATTGATTACTTTTTGACAGTTCTTGGATGCATTTAAGATTATTATAAAATAACTATATATTATTTTGCATTTTTATTTGCTTACAATTTCAGTTCTGTCCAGAGAAAATTCCATACTGTTAGACAAGCATATCTTACCTTAATTAAAAAAAAAAAAAACTGTTTTATTTTTTTAGTCTTTGAGAGAGAGAGGATATGTCTTAAGTTTTACCTAAAATACCAAATATGTGACTCCACACAGGTAATCTTTTATGTAACTAAAATTACATGTGGCTTGACTAATTATGTATGGTGGTTGACTTTTGCTTTTGCATCTTATACTTTGCTCTTTTCAGTATTTTGTGTATTTTATTGGTTTTAATCAACTCCATCCAAATAAAAGGGAAATAAAAGGCAACAAAGAGTAGCAGTTATCAGCCCAAATTCTAGAGTTTTGGTTTTTCTACTTAAAAGCTATGAGATCTTAATTTCTATATGCCTCACTTTCTTCATTTGTAAGAAGGGAATAATGATATCTAAGACATAAGATTATTCTGCAGATTAAATGGGTTCATATGTTCAG
Organism: Mustela nivalis; assembly: GCF_964662115.1. Classification (NCBI taxonomy): domain Eukaryota; kingdom Metazoa; phylum Chordata; class Mammalia; order Carnivora; family Mustelidae; genus Mustela; species Mustela nivalis. The sequence goes on along the minus strand of NC_139022.1, from coordinate 112,756,430 downwards.
AAAATGCCTTGAAAAATAGTTAATTTGTAAATATCTAATATCATTGTTATAAAGAAAAAATATTTAAACTCCAAAACATGAGTTTTCAGTCCTTAGGACTTAAAAGGAAAAAATATAAAACAGTACCTTAAACTTTAAACCTTTTTTTCATGGCTTTTCTTCCAAATAACAAACACAATCAGAAGTTAGCTTTTAGGGGCACCTGGTGGGTGGCTCAGTTGGTTAAGCAGTTAAGCATCTGCATTCTGCTCAGGTCATGATCCCCTCGGATTGAGCCCCTCATCTGGCTCCCTGCTCAGCAGGGAGCCTGCTTCTCCCTCCACCCTTCCCCTCTGCTTGAGATCTCTTTCTCTCTAATAAATAAATGAAATCTTTTTTTTTTTTTTTAAGTTAGCTTTTAGAAACTATCTTGTATTTGTTTTAGATTCTTTCCTGGTTACTAATATAAAGAGGCAGTGTGTTTTGGTATTCAAGGTGCTATTGATGCTTATTTCATTATGGGACTTCCAAATGTGGAGGACATTGCAGAACATCCCTGACAATTACTCAAAAAGCCTCAAATTTACCACTTGAAGAAACAAGAGTAACTCTGCTTTAAGGCAGTCTGCCCTGTTGTTGATGGATAGCTGTAACTTTTATAAAGTTCTGCTGATTCCTGTATCAAAAGCAACTCCCCTCTAATTTGATGCATTGTATTTTGTTCTGCCACCTAAATAATGTATATACTGCATCTTCCTGTCAAAATGGAAACTGCTATTTCCTCTGAAAATAAATGAATTGAGTATTTTAAAAGCTTGTTGGGGAGAATAAGTATTTGAAATATTAGCTCTCCTTTCATTTTCTTTTTTACTTTTTAAATAAATCCTTTCACTTATTCCTATCTTATCTCCTCTCTTTTCCTTAGTCCCATTACAGCCTTCAGAAAATATGCATCATATAACTTTTAGCTTTTCTTTGCTTACAGTTTTCCACAAACTTGACCTTTATGAAATGGTTTCACATCTCTTCACCATTTTGACCATTTCTTTCATCACTTCGGTTTTCCAATTACCATCTTTAAAATGTAGCTCAGAGTACTGAAGTAAGTACTTTCTTCCATTGCCCTAGCTAGCTACCATGGTGCTGATAACATTCACTTAGTTTTTATGTACCAAATCCAAGTTGACTCATGATGAGCTCAAGGTCCTTCAAAATCCTCTGTGGGCTTTCTACATTAATTGCTTTAGTTAATGATTCCAATATTCAAATTGTGGTTGAACATTTAGCCTAAAACCAGCAGTTTGTATTTATTCCTCCTTAATTATATCTTAATACGTTTGTCCTAATTTCAACCTGTCAAGTTTACTTCTTGATTGACAATTTTTCCATTATGTTCCATTGAAAAATCTACCTATTGTTTTGTCCACGTTATTTAGGACATTTTTCACATATCCTTTCACCTATTCTTTTAGCACCCCCCCTCATAACATAAACCTATTATGTCTCCCCAAACTGTATAACTATATGAAAACATTTTCTGTGCTTTCAATACAGGTGTATTAAAAGACTTCATTAAATGCCAGGCAAAATTTAAAATTTAATATATACATGCTGTTCATATGATCTGCCAATCTGGAAACTATCCTCAAAAAACAAACTATTTTAATTTTCCATGACATCCTAAGTCAATTCATTCTTATTCCTAGAAAATGTGTCTTTATTTAAATGTTCATGAGCCATCTGTACAAAAATCTTTTCTAGAATTTTGCCAAAGTATATTTTAAATGTATTTAGCTGTAGCTTATAAAATTCCTTTTTCCATGTCTGAAAATCTGGAACAACATGTGCTAGTGTTTAGATATCTGGCAGATCTCCTGTAGTAAGTGAAGTCCCAAACTTACTCAAAAGGCTTTATGTTCTCTTCACATCTGATGGATTTATTTTCTCAATACTCTGTAACTTAATTCCTCTGAATACAGGTGCTTTGAATTCATTTAGAAAGACGGACTACTTCACTGTCTTATTTGGTATCTCATGTTTTAGTCACTTTACAATGTTTATAATATCTGTTGCACTCGTTCCAGTTTGAAGATAATTTTGGTAGATGGAGAATATAGAAGCAAACACAGCTTGTGTAATATTACTTCTTTTTTCTCATCTGTCATTACTTTAAGAAAAATGGGGTTGAGTCCTTCTTTTTTTTATTCTATTCATATACTTTATTTTTTAAAATATTTTATTTGGTTATTTGACAGACAGAGATCACAAGTAGGCAGATAGGGAGAGGGGGGTGAGGGAAGCACGTTCCCTGCCGAGCAGAGAGTCCAATGTGGGGCTCTATCCCAAGACCCTGAGATCATGACCCGGAGCGAAGGCAGAGGCTTTAACCCACTGAGCCACCCACGCGTCCCTTATTCATATACTTGAAAATTTTTTAGTTTTCTTAATTTGCTTTATTTTTAAGCTTTAATATTACACGATGTCCATTGTTCTAATGAACTGCAGCCTTTAATATTGGTGATGCTCTTTGATTCTGTGCCCTCTATTTCCTGACTCTTTAAATCTTAGTTTATTCATAGTTTCTTTTTTTTTTTTTTTAAAGATTTTATTTATTTATCAGAGAGAGAGAGGGGGAGAGAGCGAGCACAGGCAGACAGAATGGCAGGCAGAGGCAGAGGGAGAAGCAGGCTCCCCGCCGAGCAAGGAGCCCGATGTGGGACTCGATCCCAGGACGCTGGGATCATGACCTGAGCCGAAGGCAGCTGCTTAACCAACTGAGCCACCCAGGCGTCCCTATTCATAGTTTCTTATCTGGGTTTTTGCTTTGTTTTGTTTGACTGCTTCTTGTCCTTATTTAAATTTTTATAAAACTTTATTTGAAGACTTTACCATCTTTGGTCATTGTATATCTTAAGAGTTTCTTGTTATGAGGCAAAACATAGATTTTCTCATATTGAAAAGTTAATCTGATTTCTTAAAGCCTGGTATGCTTGTATCTATCTAAATGTGTTAATTACTCAATCTCTGTATTATTAGAATAATCAAATTTCTATTTTCATTTTTTCTCTCTTTTTTAAAAAAATATTTTATTCATTTACCCGACAGACAGAGATCACAAGTAGGTAGAGAGGCAGGCTGAGGGGCCGTGGGGGGAGAAAGCAGGCTCCCTGCCAAGCAGAGAGCCTGATGCAAGCTCGATCCCAGGACCCTGGAACCATGACCTGAGCGGAAGGCAGAGGCTTTAACCCACTGAGCCTCCCAGGTGCCCCTTTGTCTAACTTTCTATTACTTCTGTATTGTTAACCATTTCTTCTTTAACTCCAGAAACAAATCAAGATTAACAATAACCAGGGCGCCTGGGTGACTCAGCGGGTTAAAGCCTCTGCCTTCGGCTCAGGTCATGGTCCCAAGGTCTTGGGATCGAGCCCCACATCGGGCTCTCTGTTCAGCAGGAAGCCTGCTTCCTCCTCTCTCTCTCTCTCTGCCTACCTGTGATCTCTATCTGTCAAATAAATAAATAAAATCTTAAAAAAAAAAAGATTAACAATAACCTTTGCTCTTTATTCTAACTCTGTGACCACTTTTGGCAGATGATTACTATTAGTTGTTTAGATAGTTGGTATTTTTTTAATCACTTTTTTGTTTAACTGCTAAAATCACCCATATTCTCTTATGCATCTAGAATATCTCTAGCTGATTTATTCCCCCGAAATGCTATTGTTTTCTTCCTCAGTATCAATTTGTCTATAGGCTGTCAACCTCCACACTTACTCCCATCCTGTAAGTCTTCAATTTTTGTACAGATAAATGTAATTATTTTTAACCTCTAAATGCCAATTTATTTCTGGTTCTCATATTAAGCCATAAATAATCTACAGAAGTCTCATATTTACTCATGAGAACAAAAGAATTTTTTTAAAGCCAAGCTTTTTCTGTCATCTATATTGTATGCAATAAAACATACATATATGAAATCACGTATTTGTGACATAAGTGTTGTGTATATATGTATTGTGTATTGTGTGTATATGTGTATGGCATATGAACACAGATATGTCCTGTTCCTGAATCACCATCTTCAGTTTCCCCCTGACAGTTACTGAAATATTTTCCACTTTTTTCTTCCCTTTTTTTTTTAAGAGTTTATTTATTTATTTGACAGAGAGAGAAAGAACACAATTAGGCAGAGAGGGGGGTAGGGAAGCAGGCTTCCTGCTGAGCAGAGGACCCAATGCGGGCCTTAATCCCAGAACCCTGAGATCATGACCTGAGCTGAAGGCAAGGCTTTACCCACTGAGCCACCCAAGCGCGCTCTTCATTTTTATAATACAATTTTGACCTCCCTAGTATATGGTTGTCTAGTGTAATTTAGGATTGTAGCCTTCTCTTCATTTCAGAGTTCACTTTGATGCTTTGATAAATCTATTCTTTTGCCTACCAAAAATGTATATACTAATTTCCTAAAGAGCACCTTGCTTCTTGACCACCATTTAACATTCTAGCTATCATCTATGAAATAATGTTTTCTATGGTGTCAAATATTTTAAATTTTAAATTAAACATTTTAAAGATTATGAATTCAGCAAACATGTAGTAGGTTTTGGGGATGAAGTGATTGCAAGACTAACAGCATTCTTGTCCTCATAGAGCTCACACTCCTGTGAGGGAGACTGCTTGCAAATGACTGTACACATAAAGCAGTTATAGAATATGACCAGAGCTTTAATGGAAATATGCAAGGTGATGTGAAAGGGAGTGACCAAAAAAGGGGAAACTGTGTTAGATATGTGTCTGTCAGAAAAGATGCCAAGTTGGAGAAAAGATGAAATAAAATCAATGCTTTTGTTCTACTTTGTTTCTGTTCATTGCTTTTAAGAGATAAGAGTTGGGGTGCCTGGGTGGCTTAGTGGGTAAAGCCTCTGCCTTTGGCTTGGGTCATGATCTCGGGGTCCTGGGATTGAGCCTTGCTTTGGGCTCTCTTTTCAGTGGGGAGCCTGCTTCCCTGCCCAGCCGCCTGCCTCTCCATACTTGTGATCTTTGTCTGTCAAATCAATAAATAAAATTTAAAAAAGAGAGAGAGAGAGTTATATTTGTCCCCACACAAGTGAGCTGAAGTTACTAGATTTGAAAAACTTTAGGAGGGATTTGAATACATTAGTATCCAAGAATGAGATGTGCTGAGGCCTGGGGTCAACTTGATTCTGGACATGCTGATTTGTGTGTGCAGCTTGTCTCTGGGTGTAGGTGTCTGTGGCAGATGGCCTTGCTGTTTTGGGGAGGCATGGAGTTCTGCCTTGCCTTGGCCTTGACTCTTTTCTACTCTTATGCTATATTGAAGTAATGGGGACTGGGTTCATTTGCAAATAAATCTCTCTTTTTTTTGTTTTCCCCTAAGTAGTCTCCATGCCCAGTGTGGAGCCCATAATGGGACTTGAACTCAAAATTCCACGATTAAGACCTAAGTGAGATCAAGAGTTGGACGCTTAATGGACTGAGCCACCCAGGCACCCCACAAATAAATTTTTTTTTCCTTAAAAAAATGAATCCAAAATCTTGAAGACAACAGTCACCGTTGTTAGACCTCTGTCTTCTTCCATATCTGCCCTGGACCCTCACTAATAATGGAAAAGCTTCTTTTCTCCACAGGGCAGTTAAAAGAGTCCAACCATTTTTACATGGGATTGTTTGTTCATCTTAAGGTTGTACTGGATATTTGTTGTTGTTATTTCCTCTTGATATCCAGCTTTATTTTTCTGTTCAGTGGGTAAAATATAGCTCAAATAGTGGTTTTTTTCCTCTTTCTTTTTCTTCATTGTATTATTTCCATTCATCAGTCTCTTAACACTGGTTTTGCTTTTCTTCTATATACGTAGATTTTTTGCTTTTTGTATATTCTCTTACATCTGGCCCAGTAAAACTCTTTATCTCTGTTAAAAATTAACAGAGGATAGGTATTCCTCAAGATCAGTAATTGTGTTTATAGGCATAGTGATTCTCATCTCATCACATCTCAGTCTAGTATGGAAGAGTTAAAAGGAATTACCTGTTCCTGTGCTTCTGTGTATTCCAGTCCTCCAGGGAACAACTGAATGACCGACCCAGCACTAAAATGGGTCATTCAGTTCAAATTCAAGTGGTCTTGTCAACATACAACAGGATGAAGTAGAGATTTGGTTAAGTTTCTAGTTTAGCAGAGTTTGTACTGACACCTGGTGTTTGAGATCCCCAAACCTACTCTGAGTTCTTTTTTTTTTTTTTTTAAAGATTTTATTTATTTATTTGACAGACAGAGGTCACAAGTAGGCAGAGAGGCAGGCAGAGAGAGAGATGGGGAAGCAGGCTCCCTGCTGAGCAGAGAGCCCAATGCGGGGCTCGATCCCAGGACCCTGGGATCATGACTTGAGCTGAAGGCAGAGGCTTTAACCCACTGAGCCACCCAGGAGCCCTCTGAGTTCTTATTTATAGCTTGCAGAGACATCGATTAAATAAAATGGGTGATTTCCACACTTTATCAAATATTTATGGAATTAAGTGTGTCATGTAAAACTATGTATCAAATCCAAAGCTACAGTGATTTTTCCTAATTCATAAATATTACAGAGAATTCTTCCAAAACTGAACTCTTTTATGATATTTTAGTAATGAAAATATGAAGTTCTCTGCATCCTGAGATGACCACTTCTTCCCTATAGTAAACACTGGGTAAATTTATCTTTTTATGGTTCTGGAGACTAGGTATAAAGTCTTGATGGTTATAGTATATTTTTGCTATAATATATATTATTTTCTGAGTTTATGTTTCTACCTTATTTTTAGGGAATTTTAATTGTAAATACAGTCTTCAGTGAAATAATAAAAGATGTTATCTACTTTTGACAGATTAATAATATAAAGCTTAGTGTTTCCCACTGTGAACAAAGGAAAAAGTAAATTTAATTGACACATTAAAATGATGTTTAATGGCCAATGATAGAATCTAAAACATTCTTAAAGTACATAATTATGACAACACACTGAAGATGTATTTAAGAATTATTCTTCAGAGGGGTGCCTGGGTGGTTCATTTGGTTAAGTGACTGACTTCAGTGCAGGTCATGATCCCACAGTCCCCAGATTGAGCCCCATGTTGGGCTCCCTTATCAGCAGAGGAGTCTGCCTTTCCCCTTCCTCTGCTCATGCTCTCTCTCTTTTTCAAATAAATAAAGAAAATCTTTTTTAAAAAATTACTCTTCAGAAGATTCCTAGAAATAGGAGCCAATGAAAAGTCCAGGTTTGCAGCTTACTCTCTAGTTATATTTGATTCAATAAATTTAGGAAGCTTTTCTAAAATTAACTGATTTTAACTCTTTTAAGTCCATCGAAATGATGATGCAATGATGGTAACATCGTTCTTCGTTCTACCAGGCATAATATATAAATTTATGGGATGTTTATTTTACTTATACAAAATAAATGTATTCCTTTATAATATAATAGTCAGTATGAGGCCTTTTGTTGCTCAGAACCACAAAATATTTTTTGATACAGAAGGCAAAAGAGCCAATAAGTGTAATGTGTACTCTTGCTGACCAAATTGCTTCATGAATATTCATTTGATTTCCTCAAGTGTCAGGAAGCTTGATGAGTTATTAGAATTAAGAAAAAGTGAACACATTTGTGCAATTATGAACTGGATTTTAAAGTAGAACATTATCTCCCCCCACAAACATTTTCATATCCCTTCCAAGTCACTAATAAACCTTCTTCATACCTTAGTCATATTCTGGTATTCTGAAATCCAACACCAAAGATTAGTCCTAAACTTTGTACCAATAAAATCATACATTATGTACTTTTTAAATCTTACTTCTTTTGCTCATATTTTATGTGTGAGTTTTTTCTACATTGCGCCCAAGTGGAAATAGTGGATTCATTTTTGTCACTGGATCATATTCCATCATGTGAATATATCATAAATTATTCATTCAAGTATGAGTAATGCTGCTGTGAACATTCTGGTTTATGTCTTTTTATCCACACATGTACCCATTTCTTTTGGCTGTTTGCTTGTGAGTCAAATTGCTGGTTTATAGGTTACATTATATGTTCAACTTTAGATTCTGCCAAATAGAATTAATGGCTTAATTAACTGTACTAATTATACACTTATAACAGCAGTATAGAAAAGTCTCATTTGCTTTGTATGTTTACCAATTCTGTCAGTATTTTTAAATTATAGTCATCATGGTAGAGTTAAAGTAGTATTTCATTTGGATTTTAGCTGTCATTCCAGATGACTAACAGGGTTGAGCACCCTTTCATATGTTTATTGGCCATTTTGTCATGTTCTTTTGCAAAGTGCTTTTCATATATTTTCTTATTCTTCTGTTGGGATGTCCTCATTTTTTTTTTTAATTATTTATTTATTTGACAGAGAGAGCACAGGCAAGGGGGGCATCAGGCAGAGGGAGAGGGAGAAGCAGGCTCCCCGCTGAGCAGGGAGCCCAAAGTGGGGCTAGATCCCAGGACCCTGGGATCATGACCTGAGCCAAAGGCAGATGCTTAACTGACTGAACCACCCAGGCGCCCCTGAATTGTCTTCCTTTTTTTTCCACAGTGATCTGTAAGAGTTGTTTATATGGTTGGATGAGAGATTACCGTAGGTTTATGCTTTGCAAATATCTTCTGTCATCATGCAGCTTGACTTTTCACTTTCTTTAGGGTGGCTCTTAATGAATAGATGTCCCTAATTTTAATGTAGTTGAGTTTATCAATCATGATTGTTGTCTGTTTTATGCTTTCTGTGACCTATTTTAGAAATTTTTAGTTATGTGAAAATCAGTAAGATATTTGTATGTATTATTTCCTAGATGAATCATTGTTTTATGTTTCATGATTGCTGTATAATTCCCTTGCAATGGACTTTTACGTATAACATGAGGAAGGAGTAATGTTCAGTTTTTCTTTCTCTTGGATACCTAGTTGACCTGGGCTTTTTTTGCTCCACTGCTCTGCTCTGCATAGCCACCTTTACCGTAACTCAAATATTTATAAATATGTTAATCACCAGAATCTGTTCTGTTCCATTAGACAGTTTAACTATCCTTATAATAAATAATGTGGCTTTACTAGAGAGTTGCTGTTTAATAGCATACATCTCTAATTTTATTCTCCTTCAAGACTGCTTTTGCTATGCTTAGCTCTTGGTATTTTCATATACATTTTAGAAACTACCTGTTAATTTTTTTTTAATGCAATGACATTAAATCTTTATCAGTTTGGAGAGATTTTACAGTCCTGAATCTTTTTTTCCATGAACAAAATAATCTATCAGGTAAAGGCCAAAATACCACTTTTGCTTATTTTCTAGGTAATCATCATCTTTTCCATTGACTACTAAAAGTTACCAGAGACATTTGTCCTGGTAGTCAAGATTGAAAACATGGGATACTAAAACTAAGCATCTTCAGCCTTTTCTGTTCAATATAATTATGTTCTTAAGCCAACTTACAAGAGCAAACATCAAATTTTAAAAATCTGTTATTTCACTCAGGCAAGATTTTTATACTTGGAATAACACAGTTATATTCCCTCTATTAATTTCTAATGTTAAAGGTATTTGTATAGTTCAAAATATTTAGCTATAAAAGGCAAAAATTACTATAATGTAATCCATTGTCATCTTATATAAAGCTTTTGCTGAAGAATTATGGAATCTTTTTCTACCACCATAAACAATATTATTAGCACAGTGTTTTACCAGTTTCATTATTCATTGAAAGGATAAACACAAAGCCAGTCTTACAAAGCAGCTTTATGGCAAATTTAACATTTTACTGAACATACTCTTAGTCCCCGATCTTGAAGTGTTGTTTCAGTCATATATTCAACAAATATTTATTGAACACTTACACCAATCCAAGCACTATGTCATATGATGAAAACATGGTTGCTGTCTTATAGTTTGGCTGAGAAAATAAAATTCATGTACAAGAATTTTAGAATTTTATATACATGGGGAAAAAAAACAAATAAGCTCTTTGATTAGGTCACCTCTCATTGGTCTCTCCATTTATGATTATTCATGCTACTTCACATAGTGCCTCTCATTTCAGTTTTCAAAATATACTCCACCATCATCTCTGAAATACCTGTGTTTACTGAATCCACTTATAAGCATCCTTTTTATTGGGTTCCATTTCCACATATCCACATGGTTCTTGGTCATTTCTTCCTAGAAGCTCCATAGTGACATTAAGCTCAGGAAATACCAGAATGAGCTTATTGCTATATTTACAATTAGCTCTGCTCACATCCTATAATCTCAGTGTTGGTGCTTAAGAAAATATTCCAGGAGCGCCTGAGTGGCTCAGTGGGTTAAAGCCGCTGCCTTCAGCTCAGGTCATGATCCCAGGGTCCTGGGATCGAGCCCCACATTGGGCTCTCTGCTCAGCAGGCAGCCTGCTTCCACCTCTCTCTCTACCTGCCTCTCTGCTCACTTGTGATCTCTGTCTGTCAAATAAATTTTAAAAAAAGAAAGAAAGAAAGAAAGAAAGAAAGAAAGAAAGAAAGAAAGAAAGAAATCTTTTTAAAAAAGAAAATATTCCAGATTACTTTACAAATCAGAAATTTGGGGATAAACCTGGAGTCTTCTCATTCTATCATTTTTATACTGTCACTCTGTTTAAGTCTTCATTGTTGCTTCTCTTTATTACTGAATAATTTTATATGTGTAGACAAAAGTTTGGCACAGGAACTAGTGTTAATCCTGATACTATTTTTTAGCTTCTGGTTCCCATTCCTTCCAGAATCCAGTCTGCATATTTATTCGTGGACACAGGATACTTTATCCCTATCATTAATTCTTCTTTTTTTGAGGTGGATAACTGCCTGCTATTTAAAACCAAATGATGCTACGTACTGCATGTTCCAAATACAGTAATCTGTGGTCATTCTCTGTGATCACTGTTTTTATACAAATGCTTATAGGACCTGTGAAAGAGTTGCATTGTCCTTTTCCATGTTTCTTTGTTCCTAGTAAAATTTTGCTAAGATTTTTGAAGACAGGATTTAAATATGTGTTTCCTTGCCCTTGCCACAGGGCTCAGTTAAATATTTGTTTAATTAATGATTGAGTGGATGAATGTATAAAATAGTCATTCATTTGAGTTATTGTTTTCTGGAAGACTTCGTGAGTTTGCTGTCGGTTTTTATCTATAGTACTTTGAACAAGTAATAATTATCTGTGTTTATCATCACATAAGATCTTGAAACATATTATACTGCCTTTTAACTGTGTTTTTCCACAATTCTTCTGAGACCAATATAAGTACAAACCTATATATAAGTACAAACAATATAAGTACTCTTTTCATCTTGAAAGTGATCAAGCAGGAAAAATACAATATTTATCCAATAATTCTTAGATGATTAGGTAAGAGTCACAGAAGTGAAAACTACATAACTATATACTCTTAGTTAATCATTTTATAAATACTGACAGTGGATTTTAGAAAGTTTTTGTGTCTGTTCAAGAAAATACAGCTAGTTCATAGAATTGTGCCACAATTGATAATCAGAATAAAGGCAAAACATAAGCTTTCTTCATAATACTATTTTTAGTATTATTAGCTGTGCTTGATATCCTTACTTGTATTTTATATAAATTATGTGTGATATAATAACTTGTGGCTTGTTAGTAAAGAGACATGAAGTTAAAGTGCTTTTGTTCTGGGGAACGAGGGATATGGTGACCAGTCCCAACAGTAAGTTGTCTAAACTAGCACAAAAGAGGACAAAAAGGAAATTGAAGTTTATGGAGGGAGGAAATCAGAAAACCAATATAGAAGATTAACAAATTAAAGCCAAGGAAAAATTTCTTTATGAAATGGATTAAAAACCCCAATAAGTCATCCATGAAGATTTGACAATGGCCAGGTATCACTGGCTATTGATACTAGTTGTAGGGGTGCTGTTTATAAAAATTGAACTGAGTTTCCAATAAATTCTTCACAGCTCATAAATGAGCATAATCCTACAGGCTGAAAACAAGAAAAGTTTAGGTCAGGCATGAAGTAAATCAAATCGCATGCTTGAACAGTTGTCAATAATAATTAGAAATACCCTTGACAAAATATAACAATTCTCTGGACTGCTTATGCTTGCTGCCACATTATCTGTCATTGTCATAGAGCTGATTTTGTTTTTTAATTGTCAGAGTTTTTTTTTAAAGATTTTATTTATTTATTTGATAGAGATCACAAGTAGGCAGAGAGGCAGGCAGAGAGAGAGGAAGGGAAGCAGGCTCCCCGCTGAGCAGAGAGCCCGACATGGGGCTCCATCCCAGGACCCTGGGATCATGACCTGAGCTGAAGGCAGAGGCTTTAACCCACTGAGACACCCAGGCGCCCCTAATTGTCAGGTCTTTTAATTGTTTTTTTTTTTTTTTTTTACATGGTAGAGGATAGATGAGCAAAGTATAATCTTTTAAATGTGCTGGAAAGGAGTAACTTCTTAAAAGATTAAGCTACCTAATGTGTCATGTGAACCATAGGGGTATTTTGGAAATATATTTGAAAAATTATAGAAATGAGTTTGAAATAAACATGCTTACAGGCTTCTGGCACTGGAACTTCATTTGGGAGTGTTACTTTTTCCTTTGTGTTCAATATTCTCTGTGTATCTACTACTTATAGCTATATGATCCATGGGCAGTTTTCTGTTTTTGTGGTTTGATCCTTTTTTTGATTACAATATCCTCAGCAAATATTCTTTCTTACTCCTTTAAAATGATCTGTATAAGATAGAATATCCTCTCAGTACTTAACCCATTGCCCTTCTCCAGCAATATCTACTATAATTTCAGCTTTCCATTGCCATTGTTAATTTCATATACTAATTTTCATGTCACCTGTATTTTGGCTAGATCCTGCCTCAGACTGTAAATGGTTGAAACTAAGCCAGTTCCCTCAACTGTAAAATGAAAGTGTATTTAGCTGAAAAATGGCCTACCTAAAATATCAGATTCTAATCTGTAGAACCTATGACTCTTATCTCCTGTGACAGATATTGCAGATATGATTAGACATGCAGATATGCATGATATGACATGCATGAAAGACATGCAGATATGATTAGTATGATATCATAAAGATTCAAGATCTTTAAATGGGATTTAAAGTTTGCTAGGCCTGTCATAACAAAGGATTATAGGTTGAGCAGCTTAAAGAACAGAAATTTATTTTTCTCACAATTCTGGAGGCTAATATCCAAGATCAAGCAGTGAACAGAATTGGTTTCTTTTGAGGTTCATCTCCTTGGCCTGTAGAGGGCCATCTTCTCCCTGTGTTTTCATATGGTCTTCACTCTACTTGTGTTGTCTTAATTTACTCTTTTTGTAACGACCTAGTCATACTGTGTTAGAGCATAAACCTCTTACCTCATTTTAACTTAATTACCTCTTTAAACACCCTCTTTTTATATACTGTCATATCTTGAGGTACTAGAGGCTAAAATTTTAGTATATCAATTTGGGGCGCTTGTTCGGCCCATAACTCTCAACTCACCAGTCCCCCTAAATTCATATACTTCTAACATACAAAATACATTCACCCCATCTCAGTAGCTTCAAAAGTATTAACTGATTCCAGTATCAACTCTAATTCCAAAATTTCATCTAACTCAAATATACATGAGATTGAGATTGAGGTTTCATCTAGGTAAAAATTTGCTCCTCAGTTGGAATCTGTGAAAGCAGACAACAGATTATATGCTTTCAAAATAATAGTAGCTGAACCATTGTTGTATAGAATACATTACTATGCCAAAGAGAAAAATTAGAAAGAAAAACAAGATGGGCCCTAACAACAATCACTAGTATCCTAAGAAGAAGGAAGCAATAGGAAATTTGAGACACAAAAAGGGAATGCAATATGAAGATGGAACATGAAAAGATTTGAAGATGCTGACCTTAAAGACTGGAGTGCAGTGGCTCTAGGCCAGGAATGCTGGCTGCCACCAGAGGCTGGATAGATAAAGAATAGATTCTCGCCTAGAACCTGTAGAGGAAGTGTGGCCCACCTGACATACTGACTTTTGGCCCAGTGATTCTGATTTTTGACTTTTGGTCTCCAGAGCTCTGAGAAAATTAATTTCTGTTGCTTTAATCCACAAAGTTTGTGATAATTTGTTATAACAGCCTACAAAATTAATAGAAAACTAATAAAAAGAGTAAAATGTAGTAATTTATAGCAGTTTGCTCTGTGACCTACACATAAAGATGTGGTCAATGAAAGCAGTACTTCTGTTTTTTTTTTTTTTTTTTTTTTTTCCATGTGTTTACAGTCAGACAGTCTGCCCCATCATGTTTCTTTAGGGCTCATCCCAGGATCTCAGATATAGTCAGTGAATATAATAACTATTATGGATCTTTAAAATGTTAAACTGAAACTTATTTCTACTTCTCCCACCACAAATTCCTTTGTTCCAAAGGAAGGAAGAAGATGTAAGAAAAGAAACAAAAATTTAACATTACCAGAAAAAAAGAGAGTCAGCAGAGGAACACAATTTGGGGTATAGTGGAAAGACAGAAAATTAATAAAACGTTCATTTCTGGCAACATGGCTCACTAAGCTCATGTGGAATCCATTCTCACAAAACAAAACAAACAAAAAAACACTTATAAATAATGATTAAAATATTTCTGAAGAATTATATATGTTTATATCTCAGTTTGATAAAAGACAGAAATCTCCCAGTGCTAGAATAAGTGAGAAGATGAAAGAAGCCAGAATGAGCTGGGTCTGCTTTCTCTAATTTCCAAATCAATGCATAGTCATTACAAGAAAATATCATAAAACTATGTAATTTATGATTGAAAATCTCCCATAATCTCAGTCATAAGATATAAATTCCACTGACACTTTTGGGAATATTCCACTGACCGTCTTCTTCCCTGCATATGGTCACATTTTATTTATTCACATACAGTAATGCGTGCTTTATAGTTTCATTTATATAAAGTTAAAAAACAGGCAAAAACTGGGGCGCCTGGGTGGCTCAGCGGGTTAAAGCCTCTGCCTTCGGCTCAGGTCATGATCCCAGAGTCCTGGCATCAAGCCCCACATAGGGCTCTCTGCTCAGCGGGGAGCCTGCTGCTTCTTCTCTCTCTCTCTGCCTGCTTCTCTGTCTACTTGTAATCTCTACCTGTCAAATAAATAAATAAAATCTTAAAAAAAAAAAAAACAGGCAAAAACTAACCTACTTGAAAAAATCTAAACACTAATTCCCGAAGTAGGTTAAACAATATATTCCTCTCCACAACTTATTTTTTTAACTTAACAACTCTTGGATTTCTTTCCATATCTCTCCCTATAGATTTACATAATTATTTTAATGTTTATTTAACATTTATAGAAGGGATTTGAGATCTACTGATTTCTTCTAATTTAAAATCTGAGATGTATTTTACTTGATATGCTTTCCCTGGCCAAATTAATGTTATGAAAATTATTTAGAAAAATAGTTTTCATTTTCATATCATCACATTTATCTTTTCAGTTATCTCTTTTAATTTTTCTATACCAGACAACTTCTTAGAAGGTACATGTGAAAATTTTAATTTTACATAGTTTAAACATCTTTTTAAGATAAACTTTTTATCAAATAAGACTTAAATGCAAAAGGGTACATAGATTGTGATTGTTCAGTGAATTTTTAAAATGTGAACATAATCATGAAAGCCACCATTCCTATTAAGAAAAAAAATATAACTAGCATCCCAGGGTTCCTACCAAATCACCAGAAAGTTGACTATGAAAGTGAAAACACTAACTCAGCCATATCTGTAGCCATTTTTTTTTTATTTTTTATAAACATTTATTTTTATCCCCAGGGGTACAGGTCTGTGAATTTCACAGCACTCACCAAAGCACATACCCTCCCCAATGTCCATAATCCCACCCCCTTCTCCCAAACCCCCTCCACCCAGCAACCCTCAGTTTGTTTTGTGAGATTAAGAGTCACTTATGGTTTGTCTCCCTCCCAATCCCATCTTGTTTCATTTATTCTTCTCCTACCCACTTATGCCCCCATGTTGCATCACCACTTCCTCATATCAGGGAGATCACATGATAGTTGTCTTTCTCCGCTTGACTTATTTCGCTAAGCATGATACGCTCTAGTTCCATCCATGTTGTCGCAAATGGCAAGATTTCATTTCTTTTGATGGCTGCATAGTATTCCATTGTGTATATATACCACATCTTCTTGATCCATTCATCTGTTGATGGACATCTAGATTCTTTCCATAGTTTGGCTACTGTGGACATTGCTGCTATAAACATTCGAGTACACGTGCCCCTTTGGATCACTACGTTTGTATCTTTAGGGTAAATACCCAGTAGTGCAATTGCTGGGTCATAGGGCAGTTCTACTTTCAACATTTTGAGGAACCTCCGTGCTGTTTTCCAGAGTGGTTGCACCAGCTTGCATTCCTACCAACAGTGTAGGAGGGTTCCCCTTTCTCCGCATCCTCGACAGCATCTGTCATTTCCTGACTTGTTTATTTTAGCCATTCTGACTGGTGTGAGGTGATATCACATTGTGGTTTTGATTTGTATTTCCCTGATGCCGAGTGATATGGAGCACTTTTTCATGTGTCTGTTGGCCATCTGGATGTATTCTTTGCAGAAATGCCTGTTCATGTCCTCTGCCCATTTCTTGATTGGATTATTTGTTCTTTGGGTGTTGAGTTTGCTAAGTTCTTTATAGATTCTGGACACTAGTCCTTTATCTGATATGTCGTTTGCAAATATCTTCTCCCATTCTTTCAGTTGTCTTTTGATTTTGTTAACTGTTTCCTTTGCTGTGCAAAAGCTTTTGATCTTGATGAAATCCCAATAGTTCATTTTTGCCCTTGCTTGCCTTGCCTTTGGCGATGTTCCTAGGAAGACGTTGTTGCGGCTGAGGTCGAAGAGGTTGCTGCCTGTGTTCTCCTCAGGATTTTGATGGATTCCTTTCTCACATTGAGGTTCTTCATCCATTTTGATTCTATTTTTGTGTGTGGTGTAAGGAAATGGTCCAATTTCATTTTTCTGCATGTGGCTGTCCAATTTTCCAACACCATTTATTGAAGAGGCTGTCTTTTTTCCATTGGACATTCTTTCCTGCTTTGTCAAAGATTAGTTGACCATAGAGTTGAGGGTCTATTTCTGGGCTCTCTATTCTGTTCCATTGATCTATGTGTCTGTTTTTGTGCCAGTACCATGCTGTCTTGATGATGACAGCTTTGTAATAGAGCTTGAAGTTCGGAATTGTGATGCCACCAACGTTGGCTTTCTTTGTCAATATCCCTTTGGCTATTCGAGGTCTTTTCTGGTTCCATATAAATTTTAGCATTATTTGTTCCATTTCTTTGAAAAAGATGGATGGTACTTTGATAGGAATTGCATTAAATGTGTAGATTGCTTTAGGTAGCATAGACATTTTCACAATATTTATTCTTCCAATCCAGGAGCATGGAACATTTTTCCATTTCTTTGTGTCTTCCTCAATTTCTTTCATGAGTACTTTATAGTTTTCTGAGTATAGATTCTGTGCCTCTTTGGTTAGGTTTATTCCTAGGTATCTTATGGTTTTGGATACAATTGTAAATGGGATTGACTCCTTAATTTCTCTTTCTTCTGTCTTGCTGTTGGTGTAGAGAAATGCAACTGATTTCTGTGCATTGATTTTATATCCTGACACTTTACTGAATTCCTCTATAAGTTCTAGCAGTTTTGGAGTGGAGTCTTTTGGGTTTTCCACATATAGTATCATCTGCGAAGAGTGATAATTTGACTTCTTCTTTCCCAATTTGGATGCCTTTAATTTCCTTTTGTTGTCTGATTGCTGAGGCTAGGACCTCTAGTACTATGTTGAATAGCAGCGGTGACAATGGACATCCCTGCCGTATTCCTGACCTTAGCGGAAAAGCTTTCAGTTTTTCTCCATTGAGAATGATATTTGTGGTGGGTTTTTTATAGATGGCTTTGATGATATTGAGGTATGTGCCCTCTATCCCTACACTTTGAAGAGTTTTGATCAGGAAGGGATGCTGTACTTTGTCAAATGCTTTTTCAGCATCTATTGAGAGTATCATATGGTTCTTGTTCTTTCTTTTATTGATGTGTTGTATCACATTGACTGATTTGCGGGTGTTGAACCAACCTTGCAGCCCTGGAAAAAATCCCACTTGGTCGTGGTGAATAATCTTTTTAATGTACTGTTCAATCCTATTGGCTAGTATTTTGTTGAGTATTTTGCATCTGTGTTCATCAAGGATATTGGTCTATAGCTCTCTTTTTTGATGGGATCCTTGTCTGGTTTTGGGATCGAGGTGATGCTGGCCTCATAAAATGAGTTTGGAAGTTTTCCTTCCATTTCTATTTTGTGGAAGAGTTCCAGGAGAATAGGAATTAGTTCTTCTTTAAATGTTTGGTAGAATGCCCCGGGAAGCCGTCTGGCCCTGGGCGTTTGTTTGTTTGGAGATTTTTAATGACTGTTTCAATCTCCTTATGGTTATGGGTCTGCTCAGGCTTTCTGTTTCTTCCTGGTTCAGTTGTGGTAGTTTATATGTTTCTAGGAATGCATCCATTTCTTCCAGATTGTCAAATTTATTGGCGTAGAGTTGCTCATAGTATGTTCTTATAATAGTTTGTATTTCTTTGGTGTTAGTTGTGATCTCTCCTCTTTCATTCATGATTTTATTTATTTGTGTCCTTTCTCTTTTCTTTTTGATAAGTCGGGCCAGGGGTTTATCAATTTTATTAATTCTTTCAAAGAACCAGCTCCTAGTTTCGTTGATTTGCTCTAATGTTTTTTTGGTTTCTATTTCATTGATTTCTGCTTCGATTTCTCTTCTCCTGCTGGGCTTAGGGTTTCTTTCTTGTTCTTTCTCCAGCTCCTTTAGGTGTAGGGTTAGGTTGTGTACCTGAGACCTTTCTTGTTTCTTGAGAAAGGCTTGTACCGTATATATTTTCCTCTCAGGACTGCCTTTGTTGTGTCCCACAGATTTTGAACCGTTGTATTTTCATTATCATTTGTTTCCATGATTTTTTTCAATTCTTCTTTAATTTCCCGGTTGACCCATTCATTCTTTAGAAGGATGCTCTTTAGTCTCCATGTATTTGGGTTCTTTCCAAACTTCCTCTTGTGGTTGAGTTCTAGCTTTAGAGCATTGTGGTCTGAAAATATGCAGGGAATGATCCCAATCTTTTGATACCGGTTGAGTCCTGATTTAGGACCGAGGATGTGATCTATTCTGGAGAATGTTCCATGTGCACTAGAGAAGAATGTGTATTCTGTTGCTTTGGGATGAAATGTTCTGAATATATCTGTGATGTCCATCTGGTCCAGTGTGTCATTTAAGGCCTTTATTTCCTTGCTGATCTTTTGCTTGGATGATCTGTCCATTTCAGTGAGAGGAGTGTTAAAGTCCCCTACTATTATTGTATTATTGTTGATGTGTTTCTTTGATTTTGTTACTAATTGGTTTATATAGTTGGCTGCTCCCACGTTGGGGGCATAGATATTTAAAATTGTTAAATCTTCTTGTTGGACAGACCCTTTGAGTATGATATAGTTTCCTTCCTCATCTCTTATTATAGTCTTTGGCGTAAAATCTAATTGATCTGATATAAGGATTGCCACTCCTGCTTTCTTCTGATGCTCATTAGCATGGTAAATTCTTTTCCACCCCCTCACTTTAAATCTGGAGGTGTCTTCGGGCTTAAAATGAGTTTCTTGGAGGCAACATATAGATGGGTTTCGTTTTTTTATCCATTCTGATACCCTGTGTCTTTTGACAGGGGCATTTAGCCCATTCACATTCAGGGTAACTATTGAGAGATATGAATTTAGTGCCATTGTATTGCCTGTAAGGTGACTGTTACTGTATATGGTCTCTGTTCCTTTCTGATCTACCACTTGAGGCTCTCTCTTTGCTTAGAGGACCCCTTTCAATATTTCCTGTAGAGCTGGTTTGGTGTTTGCAAATTCTTTCAGTTTTTGTTTGTCCTGGAAGCTTTTAATCTCTCCTTCTATTTTCAATGATAGCCTAGCTGGATATAGTATTCTTGGCTGCATGTTTTTCTCGTTTAGTGCTCTGAAAATATCATGCCAGCTCTTTCTGGCCTGCCAGGTCTCTGTGGATAAGTCAGCTGCCAATCTAATATTTTTACCATTGTATGTTACAGACTTCTTTTCCGGGGCTGCTTTCAGGATTTTCTCTTTGTCACTGAGACTTGTAAATTTTACTATTAGGTGATGGGGTGTGGGCCTATTCTTATTGACTTTGAGGGGCGTTCTCTGAACCTCCTGAATTTTGATGCTCATTCCCTTTGCCATATTGGGGAAATTCTCCCCAATAATTCTCTCCAGTATACCTTCCTCTCCCCTCTCTCTTTCTTCTTCTTCTGGAATCCCAATTATTCTAATGTTGTTTCATCTTATGGTGTCACTTATCTCTGGAATTCTCCCCTCGTGGTCCAGTAGCTGTTTGTCCCTCTTTTGCTCAGCTTCTTTATTCTCTGTCATTTGGTCTTCTATATCACTAATTCTTTCTTCTGCCTTATTTATCCTAGCAGTGAGAGCCTCCATTTATGATTGCACCTCATTAATAGCTTTTTGGATTTCAACTTGGTTAGATTTTAGTTCTTTTATTTCTCCAGAAAGGGCTTTTATATCTCTCGAGAGCGTTTCTCTAATATCTTCCATGCCTTTTTCGAGCCCGTCTAGAACCTTGAGAATTGTCATTCTGAACTCTAGATCTGACATATTACCAATGTCTGTATTGATTAGGTCCCTAGCCTTCGGTACTGCCTCTTGTTCTTTTTTTTGTGTTGAATTTTTCCGTCTTGTCATTTTGTCCAGATAAGAGTATATGAAGGGGCAAGTAAAATACTAAAAGTTTGGCAACAACCCCAGGAAATTATGCTTTAACCAAATTAGAAGAGATCCAAAATCGTGAGGGGGGAGAAAGGGGATAAAAAGAGGTTCAAAAAGGAAGATAGAAAAAAAAAAGAAAAGAAAAAAGAGAAGAAAAGAATTAAAAAAAAACACCTAAGAAAAATGTAAAAAAGGAGAAATATATATATTAGATAAACTAGTAAAAAATCGTTAAAAAAGAAAAAGGTAACAGTTAAAAAAAAAATTTTACCCGAAGGCGAGAAAAAAAAAAACCAAAAAATGAAAAAAAAAAATTAAATTAACTGCAAGACTAAAAAAAATCACAGGGAAAAAGCCATGAGTTCCGTGCTTGGCTTTCTCCTCCTCTGGAATTCTGCTGCTCTCCTTGGTATTGAAGCCGCACTCCTTGGTAGGTGAACTTGGTCTAGGCTGGATTTCTTGTTGATCTTCTGGGGGAGGGGCCTGTAGTAGTGATTCTCAAGTGTTGTTGCCCCAGGCGGAATTACCTTGCCCTTACCTGGGGCCGGGGTGAGTAATCCGCTCGGGTTTGCTTTCAGGAGCTTTTGTTCCCTGAGCGCCTTCCGTAGAGTTCCGGAGGACGGGAATACAAATGGCGGCCTCCTGGTCTCCGGCCCGGAGGAGCCGAGAGCCCAGGGCCGCACTCCTCAGTGCGCCCTCAGAGAACAGCGCCCAGTTACTCCCGTCTGCCTGACCTCCGGCCGTGCTATGAGCTCACTGAGCCTCTGACCGGTTCAACGTCACCCTGAGCTGTGAGCTTACTGTCGCTCTGTCTCTGTAGCCGGCTTTCCCGTTCCAATACCCGCAAGCTCTGCGACACTCACACACACCCGATCCTTCTGTGACCCTGCGGGACCTGAGACCACGCTGACCCTGTGTGGGGTTTGCCCCTGGTAGCCTCTGGAGCGATGTCCCTCAGCGGAACAGACTTTTAAAAGTCCTGATTTTGTGTGCGGTTGCTCCGCCGCTTGCCGGGAGCCGGCCCCTCCCCCCGGTGTCTATCTTCCCGTTTCTTTGGTTTCACTTCTCCGCTGGTCCTACCTTTCAGAAAGTGGTTGTTTTTCTGTTTCCAGAATTGCTGTTCTTCTTTTCGATCTGCCGATGGATTTTCAGGTGTTTGCAATCTTTAGATAAGCTATCCAGCTGATCTCCGGCTAGCAGAAGTAGTTTCAGCCTGCTACTTCTCCGCCATCTTGACTCCTCCTGTAGCCATTTTTAATTTGAACAGCTGGTAGAGAAAGCAGAAGGAAGCTTTTTGCTACATTTCTATTCTGATAAACATGCAAATGTTAATGAGCAGCTTTAATAATTGTCTGGAAGAATTACTCTCACAATTCTTTATAAAGTAGAAGAATCCACAATAGACACTGGGATAAAGATGCCAGACCCATAAGCAACAACCTATGGCATGATATTTTGGAAGCAGGGATAAGTATATAATTTAGTGATTTTCATACTGTTGTAGCAGATATGCATCCTTCCAATGAAGTTATGAGTGCCAGATTGTATGGAGGTATCTAGCTAAACACATGTCTCATTTGTCCTAGAATTATCTTTAAAACACGAAAGAATTCAAAAGGATGTGAAGAACCACCCATTTGGAAGTCTTTTCTTTATCTGTATAGTAAGAGAGTTGGGGTAGATATTCCCTAATGTCCTACTTTGCTTTAATATTGAATTTTATTATTTTTAAACATCATATTATTTATACTCATATTATTATGGAAAATAAGTGGTAATTATCTATTGTATGTGAATAGATAGAAGCATTAGTGACAAAAAGGTAAATAAACGTTGTGTGTAATTACTTTTGTGTATGGCCCAAAAAAATCTAAATATGTGTAAGTCCTCTACATATTTTATTTTTTATTTTTTTTTTTAATTTTTTTTTTTAAGGATTTTATTTATTTATCAGAGAGAGAGGGGGAGAGAGCGAGCACAGGCAGACAGAATGGCAGGCAGAGGCAGAGGGAGAAGCAGGCTCCCCGCTGAGCAAGGAGCCCGATGTGGGACTCGATCCCAGGAGGCTGGGATCATGACCTGAGCCGAAGGCAGCTGCTTAACCAACTGAGCCACCCAGGCGTCCCAACATATTTTAGAATCTAAAGTCAAGACATCTACGGTTACCTGATAATGAAAACATAATTTCTAATTTTAAAACTTATCTGAATCTATCCATTTATCCATTAATAGCTGAAAAAGGAATTTCAGTGTTCACTATGTGGGACACTTACCAGTATATAGAGAGAGGTGAAATGGAGGTGGAGAAGTTGATGAGGAGAAAGAGAAAAGGAGAGAGGAAGGGGCAGGAGAAGGTGAGATAGAAAGAGAGATTGGTTTTTCTTAAAATGTATTTTTAAAAATTTGAACTAAACATC
Organism: Mustela nivalis; assembly: GCF_964662115.1. Taxonomy (NCBI): domain Eukaryota; kingdom Metazoa; phylum Chordata; class Mammalia; order Carnivora; family Mustelidae; genus Mustela; species Mustela nivalis. Next base: position 112,733,130 of record NC_139022.1, on the reverse strand, counting down.
TATTTTAGTTCACAGTAGGGGGTGTGTCCAATTCTAAAAATCCTGTCATTCTTTGTGTAATTTTTTCTCAGTGAACGTACCTATTTACTGCTTTATATGCACTATATCACTTATTCATCATAGGAGCCAGTGAAATAGGCTTTTGCATTTTGAACTTAAAGAAGCTAAGGTATACAAAGTCAAACAGTTTTTCAGCATTATCAGGATGAATGAAGTCTATGGCTGTCCTCTAAAGGTTAGATTGTCATCTGCTTTGGGATATATCTCTTGTCTTCCCAGTTAATAGACCACTCCCAGTGATAACTGAGGAGGGGCAAAGTGAGAATAATGTACATGTGCTCCTGTAACAGATATGAAATGTCAATGGAATGATACCATTTATTTCTAATTTAAAGGTTATCCTTTCCTGTACTATATTCTTTGAACATTCAATTTGGCAAACTGAAAGTTTGGGAAATGTTTCAAAATTGAAAACTTTGCAGCCAGTAGAGCTCAAATAAGCCATAATTTTATATCTATTGCAGGGTACTTTAATATTTATTCTAAATATATATGTGTCAGAAAGATAAAATTTCACAATTAATGTGTTTTATGGCTTATAATACTTCTTCAGTGCTGAACCTTTATATTTATAATGTTTATTACCTAAATTGATTTAGTGATTGTTGTTTTAGTTGTGATGTGACTTGGAAGGAGGAAATACAGATGGTACTGCTGTGTTCTTTACTGGACACCTACCTTAAAGAGCATTGTCAAACCATGAATAAACATATCACAGTAACCTTGGCCAGCTTGCCTCCTCTGTTTTCCTTTGCAGGGGGTAATTTTTTTTATCTGCTGGCACCCCATATTCACTTTTGTCTTAGATTATTTTATTATTTTTTATTGGGATATATTTGCAGAGATTAGGTAGGGTTCTTTGGAATTTACACTATTTTTATTTGCTAGACATTTCATTTCCCTGGGAAACTTTTGTGTGCCAATATTAAAATGCTAAATTAGCCATAATTTCCCAAGATTAAATAGGTTTAGTAGTGGATATGGGATTGAAATATATGGCTACCTTACTCTAAAAAGTTACAGTTTATTACAAGATAATGAGAGCTTACAGTGAAACAAAATCACCAGATGGGCTCCTTGAGTCCTAGAGCCTGTGATTGGAGACAGTGTTTAAATTCAAACTTTACTGTTTTCCTGAAGATACTCCAAATTCCTATTATAGCATGTAGGTTGGGTTTTTTTTAATTTAATAAAAAGGTGATCAAAGGAGTAGAGTTTGTATTTTTCAACTAAACTTGTCATATTGAAATACCTATATCTAGGATGTTCGATTGATAAATTATCCCAGGAATCCGAAGAAAGAATGATATCTACTTTCTTTCTTTAGGGAGGCTGTAAATTCTTAAGTTGATCATAGTTTTCTAACATTTTTAAGAAATAATAACTAGCTTCCCAACACTTTTAAAAAACTGCTTTTATTAAATCAGACACACATACACACATGCATATAATTTAATTATTCTGTGGCACATTTGTCTTTTATTTTCCTTAGTAATATTGATTGTCTTATTTTCCTCTGGAAGCTGATCAAGAGTTAAAGATTCAGGTGCAAGCAGTTTATCTAGGAGGTTGTAAGGACATGGGTAGGATAGTGAGGAAGAGAAACAGTGAAGGGGAACCAACCATGACAGAGCAACTGGAGCTTAATCCTGCAGGGAAACTCTGGAATATACTGCCCAACACATATCAGAATTATCCCACCAGTGGGTGAATTATCATCACTGGCTTTGGAGTTGCTCCCTGGTGGGTATTAATTCTTTGTCTTCTGGCCTGGTATGCTTCTGGGCAGAGCCCCCGTGAGACTGTATTTTTCAAACATGGCCACACTGGGATTTCTCATCCTGCATGCTATTCAAACAATGTGACTATGACACTCTTCTCATCAGGGTAAGGGACCTTTATATCCTTTTCTTGAATCTGGCATATTTGTGATCACAGTGGAAACAACACCTTATGACTTCTAAGTCATGTCATAAAAGATGATACAACTTCTGCTTGGTTCTTTTCACATGGTTCTTTTCTCTTGGAACCTAAGCTTCATGCTGTGAGGATACCTGCACCTCCCTGTGGAGAAACCCATAGGGAGAGCAACCCACTAACACCAATATGCCAGTCATGTGATTGAGCCATCTTGGAAGAGAATCCTCCAGTTCCAGCAGGGAACTTAACACTGCAGGGAACATGAGCTAATCCTGATGATCCCTGCTCAACTTCCTAAATGTAACTAAATAAGTGATCATTACTAAATTAACCCATTATTATTTTGGATCTGCTTTTTAGATAGCAATAGATAAAAAGTACAGATTTTTCTGTACTGGTAGTCATGGGTGGCACCTAAATTCTTCCCTTGAAAGCCATGAAGTAAAGCCTTTATAACTGTTTTAATCATATGTTTGAATTTAGTGTTTTCAGTATAACATTATGTGTTAATTATATTGGAATTTCAAAACAAATATATATTTTTTTAAATGGGGTAATAAGAAAGGGAAAAAAGTAGTGGCAGCTGTAGATCAGGATTTGGATGTTCAGGAGTATAAGAGATTGTATTTAACAAAGGTAGCCACAACAGTATCGCCCTCCCTACATCTTTTTTTTTTTTTTTTTTAAGATTTTATTTATTTGACAGACAGAGATTACAAGTAGGCAGAGAGGCAGGCAGAGAGAGAGAGGAGGAAGCAGGCTCCCTGCAGAGCAGAGAGCCCGATGCGGGGCTCGATCCCAGGACCCTGGGATCATGACTTGAGCTGAAGGCGGAGGCTTTAACCCACTGAGCCACCCAGGCACCCCCCTCCCTGCATCTTTATCTAGAATTTTACCAATAGCCCATCAGAAGTGCCCCCCCACCCCGAACTTCAGTGGGGTTTTTTGTGACTGCCTTGTCCAACAGTATATGGCAGCAGAAGTGATGTTATATGACTTCCAGGGTTAGGTCATAAAGATGCTCACTTCTGCCTTGTTTGCTTTAGATACTTATCCTGAGAACCCAGCCACCATCCCCAAGGAACCTATAGAAAATCACATGCCTATAGCCACAAGTGAGTCTCAGCTGACTCATAATGTCCACTTGCCAGCCATCTAAACAGTCATCTTAAAGTGAATCCCAATCTTTAGTCAAGCCATAGCATAGCATACCAGTTGGAATAAAGTTAAGCTCCCTCTGTTGAGCCCCTGGAAAATTACAGACCTGTCAAAATAAATAATAGTCATTTTAAGTCACTAAGATTGGTGTGAAAGTTTACACATAAAGTTGTGTACTTTGGGTTAGGAAAAGTATATAAAGCAAAATCTAGAAGAAGAAAAATTGATAATTTTATCAAAATTAAAATCTCTGCAATTCAAAATACGTGGTTAAGAAACTTTAAGGACAAACCACAGAGTGGAATACCTGCAGAGCATATTTCTGATAAAGGACCTATATCTAGAATATATAAACATTCTTAAAATTCAACAATAAGAAAAAAAATTTTTAAAAAGTGATGAGGGAGGATCAAAAGACTTGAATAGACACTTTACTAAAGATGATACATGAATGAAATTATGTGTGAGAACTGATGTTCAACATTATTGGTGTTCAGGAAAATGCAAGTAAAACCTATAATGAGATATCTCTACACATCTATTAGAACAGCTAAAATTAAGAAGATTGAACATACCATATGTTGGTGAGGTTGTGAAGAAAGTGGTTGTTTCATACACTACTAGTAGGAATGTAAAACCATTTTGGAAAATAATTTGGAAGTTATCGAAGAGAATTGAAAGCATACAACCGTACAAAAACTTGCACTGAAATGTTCATAGTAGCTATATATGTAATAATCAAAACTGAGGAAATCTCAATGTCCATCAGCATGTGAGTGGATAAACTGTGGCATATCCTTATATATCTTCAGCAGTAAAAAAAAAAAAAATATATATATATATATATATATATATATATATATATATATATGAATACATGTTATGTACAACTTGAAGAGATTTCAAAATAATTATGCTGGGTGAAAGAAGTCACACCCCCCTAAAATGAGTGCACACTGTGTGATTCCATGTATTTAAATTCTAGGGAACGCAAATTTAATGTATATACAGTGACAGAAAGCAAACCAGTGCTTGCCTGGGGATGGTGGTGAGGATAAGAGAAGATTACAAAGGGAGGGTACAAGGAAACTTTTACAGATGATAGATACATTGATGACTTTTAAGATATTCTTTAGGTTTTTTTAGTATAGTTAGCGATGTTACATTAATTGTAGCTATACATCATAGTCATTCAACATAGTCATTCAACATTATGCAATGCTTATCATAAGTATAGTTACCATTTGTCAATACACTATTATTATTGCACCATTGACAATATTCTGTATGCTGTACCTTTTATTTTCATGACCCATTCATTCTGTAACTTGAAGAGTGTATCTCCCACAACCATTCACCTATTTTGTTCCTCCCCTCCTCTTCCTCCCCCTCGCAACCATTAGTTCATTCTGTTTTTGGTCTGATTCTGCCTTTTGTTTATTTATTCATTTGTTTTGTTTTGTTTTGATTCTGCATATAAGTGAAATCATACAGTATTTGTCTTTCTCTTTTTTCATTAATCTTAATACCTTCTAGGTCCATCCATGCATCCACATTGTCACAACTAGCAAGATCTCATCCTTTTTTATGGCTTGGTAATATTCCCATGTGTGTGTTTGTGTGTGTGTGTGTGTGTGTGTGTACCACATATTCTTTATATATTCATTTATAAATGGACATAGGTTGCTTCCCTGTCTTGGCTTTTGTAAATAATGTTGCACTAAACATAGGCATGCATATATCTTATGAACCCTGAACCTTTACCAAATTAATTTAATAGTTTTTTTGGTGGAATCTTTAGTGTTTCCATATATAGTGTCATGTTATGTGCATACAGTGATAGTTTTACTTCCTGAATACCATTTTGGATGACTTTTATTTCTTTTTCTTATCTTATTGCTGTGGCTAGGACTTCCAGAACTATGTTGAATAAAAGTGATAAAGGTAGACATCCTTGACTTATTCATGATCTTACAGGAAAAGCTCTCAGTTTTTTACTATTGACCATGATACTGGTTGTGTGTTTGTCATATGGCCTTTATTATTTTGAGATACATTCTTTCTCTATCCATTTGGTGGAGAGTTGTTTTGTTTTTTTTTTTTTAAATCCAAAAGGGATGTTGAATTTTTTCAAGTGATTTTTTTGCATCTCTTGAGATGGTCATATGGTTATTATTTTTCATTTTGTTAATCTAGTGTATCACATTGATTGATTTGTAAATATTGAACTATTCTTGTATCTGTGGAGTAAATCCTACTTGATCATGGTGAATAATTTTTATTAATGTATTGTTACATTTGACTTGCTGATATTTTGTTGAGATTTGCATCTTTGTTCATCTCTTCTCTGTTTTCTTTCTGGGACTCCCATTATATGACTGTTATTTTGCTTGATGATGTCCCTGAGTTCCCTTAACCTATTCTTAACTTTTATTATTCTTTTTTCTTTATGCTGTTCACCTTTGGTGCTTTTCCTTATCCTGTCTTCCAGATTGCTGGTGCCCTGCATCCTCTAATATGATGTTGATCTTATGTGGGCTGTGTGCCCTGCTATTAAGCCTGAACCACATTTGCCTTCATTCCAGTCAGCTGTAATGACCTATTTTGTCTGTTGTGGGTACAGTAGGCAAGTTTTGATTCCTGCACTGTTGAGAAGCCTTTCTGAGGCCACTGCAAGCTTTTTGGTGGGAAGGTGTACAGTTAGGCTAGCTTTCTAACTTAGCATCTCTGCCATAGCTGCAGGCATATTCAACAGCAGGGCTTCCTGTCTGCGCAGCCACCTAAAAGGTCCAGCTCTGGAACTGTGGGTATGCTGGTATATTGAGTTCTTTCCCCCTCTTCCCAGGACAGGAGTCACTTTAGAGCTTATCGGTGGAGTTGTAGAAAGGCATAAATGTTAGAAGCCTGGATAACGTGCACTAAGTGCAACTGAATATTCAGAAGGGTGCCCTTATCTCTGTATAGTCCCCCACTGTGGTTACAGAGAAAATGAGCAATAGACAGAGCCTAAGGCAGGGGGGTGGGAAATTGAGGGATTTGGGGAGAGGTTGTTAGCTGTAGCAGCAGGAAAAAAAAATGCTGACAAGGGAGGGTAAGTTTTCAGAATACAGAAGAAGCTGGATAGTTGTGAACTCGGCTAATCTGGCAGGCTAGATAATTTTGTTAGTCCAAATGATTTTTTAAGGCTATTTGTAAAACTGGCTTTAATATACCTTAATAGGGATTCATTAAGGAAATGGCTTGTTACCATTCATGTGTTTAATGATTATGGCATATTTCCTTAACTAGACATGGAATTGATTGCTTTAAATACCCAGCTCTGCAAGGCTACTTCTGTACTTTGCTGCATAAAATAAGCTTATGTATAGAAGTGTTTCTATTTACTGGAAAGAGATAATATTTAAACTACTATAGGTTATAAAATTAAAAGGGCATATATTGAACACAAATATAGTTATTTTACTACTAAAACTGTTATTTTTCAGTGGCCTTATATTTCATTGCAGTTATTTAAGTGATGCATGCACATGCATTGGTGGGAGATTACCGAAAAACAAATTATAGACAAGGAAAGATTCAGACACTTAACAAGGCTAATATATTTTTATGTTGTTATTTTCTCCTTTTTGCTTTGTTAGTATAATTCTGTCAGTTTAATTATTTACAGTATGCTCCTGTGCAAAAAAGTTTAATAATGGTTTTAGTCCTGGTGATTCCATCAGTAAGCCTGTGGTGAATGGCATTTAGCATTTTAAACATCTCTTATATGTTATCTGCAACTATCTTACACATACTATATTTGCTTATTAGACAAATATCAATACTAGAGACAGGCATTGTTGTGGAGTGAAAGAAACCTAGACTGGAAGTCGAAAGATATTGATTCTAAATTCTCCTACTGCAACCTGAGTAACCTTGAAAAATCATTAAAAACCACATAAGCCTATATTTCCCCACTTGTAATATACAGATAGCACTTTCATTATGTAATCACATTGTTCTAAGAATCAGGTACATTCATTTTAGCCAATATTTATTCTTGTGTGCCCACCATAAGGTCTGGTACTCACTATGACATAGAAGATACATAATACTAACTAAGTAAGATGTATTATAGCATCATATTAGGTCACTGTTTTCCTCAAGATTTAAATTATATTATCTAAGGATCTGGTAGTCACATTAGTTCTTTCTACCCAATAAAAGATACACAGGTTTGCAGATTTAGGTCCTCCATGTTGTTCCTCTAGGTCAAAGGAAGATTAAAAGTTAAAATATGGGGGAAAAAACACCAGATATATATAAACAAAAGACAAAACTGACCTAACTATAATAAAATAAGGGAAGTTTATTTTAAGGCAAAAAAAGTGACTAGAAATTAAAGATCACCATACAATATTTAACAGTTTAATTCAGTGGACAATATGATAATGCTAAATTCACACTGTTGAACAGAGCAACACAAATACAAGGGGAAATGTGGGAAATTTGAAATGTATTTCCTTTTGGCAGTTGATAGATGAGAATGACAAAATAATCAGTAAGTATACCGATTTGAAAAAGTCTGCCTGAATGATTTTATAGAACCATGTACCGAATAATTGGAAAATGAAGATTATTTTTCAAGTACATGTGAGAATTTGCAAAAATTGACTATTATGACAGAAGCAGAGCAAAGAACAATTTCAGAGAAGCAGTATCATTGGACACATTGTCTTTACAACAATAAATTAAGATGGAAATTTATAGAAAATGGTAATTCTCCAAATGTTTGAAAGATAAAGTACCCGGTAAATCGCATATCAAAGAAAAATAATAAAAGAAATTGAAAGGGGAATTTAAAATATGTGAGATGTCAACATTATGATGTGTTAGACTATGTTCTAGGATAGGTGAACAAAATAGACAAGTTTCTGCTTTCAAAAAAGTTTACATCCTTGGTGGGGAGGGAAGACAATAAATCAGATGCCAGAGAGTGGTAAGAATGAAGGAGAAAAAAAGCATGATAGGTGAAAAAGGAATTATATGGGGAGAATGGGACAAGAAAAGGATTCAATGTTAAGTGGAATGGTTGGAGAAAATATCGTTGAGAAGGTGACATTGGAGCAAAGACTTAGAGTTGATGAAAGACCAAGCTGTGCAGAAGTGTGGAAGGGAACAGGCATTGTTGAGTGTGTTTTAGTTCTGATTTAAATCAAGTTTTTTTCTAAAAGCAAGATGAAACTGCAATGAAGGAAGTTAATTCTTACAACATGTCATATCCATTTACGTTGAAAATGTCTTAAAGTCATAAATAGTTTATTTTCTCTTTTGCATTCTATGGATGATTTAGCTTATTAAAATGGAAATTTTTATGCATTTCCTATGATGCTATTTTATTCTTTCACATTTCTAAAATAGAATATGCCATTTACTTTACATTTTTGCTAATATTGGCTAGGAATATAAAACAGCCATTGTCTGGCCAGCTGCCAAGATAAAAACATATTTAGAAAAATAATTCAGTGATGTACTCTCAGTTAAAGTGTATAACAATTTTTGTATTACTCCTATTATCTCCTTCTTAATACACGTTGTAAGGAATAAGTGAACTGCGTCGTTTGCATTTCATTAATGCTGAGTCTGTGCAGTTTCTCAAGTTCTAAGTACACTATCCATGGGGAAAAAAATGTCAGGTAAAAACCTGGTTCACCAAACTCAGCAACTTTGATCCTCAATCTAGCACTCAAGACAGTTTTAATCTTTAATAGTACCAATTTAATACAGTGAAATTCAAAGTTAATAAATAAAATGTAAATGAATGCTGGTGGTTTAAGACAAAATTATGTAGGGTTTTCTCTCTGTTTAAAAAAAAAAGCAGCTTTCTAAAATGACAGAACTGTTGATATAGGATTATTGTTATTTGAAAACAAATTAAGACTGCAGATTCTGGCCAGGGTACTGAATCCTTTAAGTCACCACGAATTAATGTTATTCTAGACAAGTTACTGACTGCTCTTAGACGTGGTTTTTCCCTCTGTAAAATTATCATAATAGTATCTAGTAACAAAGATAATTGTGAGAATTAAATGTGAAGAAATATATAAAATACTTAGCACATTGTATAGTAAGTAAGTAACAGGTGTTAGTGGAATGTGTTTTTTAAATTGATTGGACTTAATGAAGTGCAAATAGGAACCTCTTTACTCACTGTTCCCCAGAGAAACAGAATTGCTAAAAGGTGTATATATGTATGTATGTATGTGTGTGTGATGTATATATATAGATATATATATAACATATACACATATATATATACATATGTATATATGTATACATATATGTAATAGACATACAAGTGCTAACCAAATGGTAAGTATTACTACATAAAATGTTAAATAAATGTAGGAATATAATTAAGATAAGAATTTTTCACACAGATTTATGGCCATAGAGCCAAATTTTTGTAACCTTTTCAGTCAGCACCTTGTTGACATAGAAGAAAATATACATACCCTTTAAGGATGGAGTAGAAAGAATCAGAAAATCGGAATGGGTAGAAGGCATAAAGGGGGAACAACATTTCTTCAGTATACTTTTTTGTATTGCTCTCACTGTTAGTACCATGGCAACAATTAACATGTCAATCAATAAATCCATCAATCAGTCAATTCAGCCAAGTGTGTAGGTAGCAGTTGGGGAAGAGAATGGTAGGGGATAAAATACAAAGAGTAACAGATAAATCTAGTTCTATAACAAGTGAATAATAGACCCACACTGGCTGAGGTGGGAGAAAAAACAGCCAGATGATTTCAGAATGACTGAAACTCTTGGGTATTGATCAAACTATGTAGTTGATTAAAAGTAATGTATACATATATTGTATATTATTTAGTAAGTGTCTCACAGATTAACAATTCAGTCTGAGTCAACTTTATGTTCATTCTAAGATTGAGAGTGCAAGTAAATATTTTGTGGATAATGAGAGCCAAGTTTTTCACCAACAGAGAAAGAAGTTACAAAGTAGGAAAAGGGGAAGGCTAAAATAAACACTGTGCTATTGTGTTGCAATGGGAGTTAATGCTATAAACTCATCAATTTTAATATATAGGAATGTATAAATATGTACATTTATATATAGATATATACATATATACATGTATATATAGATATATACATATTTATGTGTTTTGTGTATGTGTGATTAATGCATGTTTTTCCTGCCTTTTTCTGCTTATGACAGCCAAGAATCTGTGACATGGTATTAGTAATATGTACAACTAGCAACAGATGTATTTTGTATACCTGTTATAAATACCATTCCCTATTGAAAGCAATCAAGGCTTTTTAGAGTAATGGTTGAATCCAGGGCTGGATCAGGGAAAATACTCAATGAAACTCTAATGTCTTGGGTAATCTTTGGAAACAATTTTGATTGTTCATCTGCTCAGGATTTTTAATTCCTTATGTATAGGCATATTTCTTTTTTTTTTTTAAGATTTTATTTATTTATTTGACAGAGATCACAAGTAGGCAGAGAGGCAGGCAGGGAGACAGAGAGGAGGAAGCAGGGCTTTCCGTGGAGCAGAGAGCCCGACATGAGGCTCGATCCCAGGACCCTGGGATCATGACCTATGCCGAAGGCAGAGCTTTAACCCACTGAGCCATCCAGGCGCCCCTAGGCATATTTCTTATATTCCTCTCCCCCATCCGTTTTCTTTACAAAGCCATATTATTTCGTATTCTGAGGAGATAAATATTATTTCCTGTGAAAAATTGTTTTGCAGATCTCCACTAAACGATTCATTAGTATTAGTCTTTTCCTGTTTTAAAATATAGACATCCTTCTTTATGCTATTGCATTGATTATTTTCCATTACTGTCTGAGATGAATCCTTGAAGGTTTACCCTAACTCTCCCTGATTCTCTGTCTGCAGCTCTGGTAACCTTTTGATGGATAGATAACTCTATGGAGAGACTTTTCAGAAGTGGGAACTTGAAAGAAATAAAGATCTTTGTGATTCTTATTTTGTAAGAATGCAATTTTTCATTATAATAACAAAATGCACATTTGAATACACAACATATTTATAAAATATAAACAAATAAATGTAATATAAGATTTAAGGAAATATATGCATTAAACTGGTTATCAGTTCTGTTTCCTCTATAATTCAACTGCTAACTAAAGTGCTCATGTAAATTCTGCCTAAGAGAAAAATTTGAGCTTATCTTACTTAAATTTGAATATTCATAATTCCATAACGTTGTTCTCACTTCCTCTTCAGAGCAGATATTTTACCTTGCAGAGCTACAAGTAACTTCAATTATTCCGACCAACCCTGTTACTCTTTAACTGATATGAACTGCTTTGCTCCAAACCGAGCTTTAACAAAGACCCGAACTGGACATTTCAGCCTATCATTCCTCATCCCAGGCAATCTCTTAGTGAAATTAAGAGCTCCATGAGAGAAGGTGTTGTAATGTATTTTATTTATGCCTCCACTTCTTGCACAGTGCTTGGCAAAGAGAGAGCCTTCAACTAGTGTTTATTCAATGATTGAACAAATGAGTAAATGAATAAAGAAACTGAATAATAGATTTAAAATTCCAGTACCTGCTTTTAGCTCCTCTCTCTTCTTCCAGAGTTCAGCAATGGAAGAGAAATAGGACTCTATTTTAAATAGCCTTTAGTTAGTTTTCTCCCATTTAAGAAATGAGAAAAATTGTTTCCTTATAGTAAGTTATATAACTTAAATAGCTCTTATTAAGCTCTCTTAACAGTTCCAGCAGTGGGTTTTTTTTTTTCCATCCATATGCCAAAACTCTGAAGTGTTGATAGCTGTCATAAAAGAAACTTATTTTTGTATGTGTGTGGCCAATTTTTTCCCCTCTGAACAGTGTGAATCATAATTTATAAACAACAGAATGGAGTTAATCCACGTTTGTTGATAAGAGTTTTTGTTATTTTGCCCTTATTATTTGTGTAAGTTTTCTTTAGCTTCTGTAACAAAGTACCACAGACTTAGGAGTTTATAACAATACGAATTTACTATCATATAATCTCTAGGTCAGAAGTCTGACATAGGTCTCCCTGAGCTAATGTGAGGTTAACAGTGCTTTCTGGTTCCTCTAGGAGGAATCCATTTCTTGACTTTCTAAACTCTGGAGATTACATGCCTTTCTTGGCTCACACCCACCCATTCCCCTCCCCATGCCCCCCCCCCCCCTTTCCTCAAAGCCAGCAAAACTGCATTGCTCTGATCCTTTTGTTTCATCTCTCTGTGCACGGCTGGGAAGAGTTCTGAGCATTTAAGGACTCCTATGATTCCAGTAGGACTCCTGGATAATAAGGCTGATCTCCCCAGCTGAAGGTTCATAACCTTAATCACATCTGCAAGTTTCTTTTGCCATGTAAGGGAACAATATTCACAGGCTCTGGGGATGAGGGCATGGACATCTTGGAAGAGGGGATATTATTCTGATTATCAAAGTATTTTTTTTAGAAATTTTAGTCACCTATTATAGAAGATGGACAGTGATTCCAGAGCTTGTACCCCTGAAGGATTAAAGAGGGTAAAATTGCAGGAAATAATCTTTGCCCCCTTAAAAAAATTTTTTTCCTCCTATTATGGGCTGAATGCTTGTGTCCTCCTGAAATTTGTATGTTAAAATTCTAACCCCCAATATTAATGGTAATGGGAGATAGGGCTCTTTGTCAGAGCATTCATTCATAGAGAATCATTGAATTCTCTAGAGAAGAGACTTGGAGAACTCCCTCATCCCTTCCACCATTGGAGGACACAGAGAAAAGACAGCTGTCTTCAACCTAAAAGCTAGTTCTCACCAGACACTGCATCTGCTGATGCCTTGCTCTTAGACCTCCCATGTTCCAGGACACTGAGAAATACATTTTTGTTGCCTAAGAAACTCAGTATATGGTGGTCTTGTTACAGTAATTCAAATAGACTGAGATACATCTTTTATAATTTTACCCTGGCCAGTTTTTCCTACAGGACCTCTTCTATTTGTGACTGACCTATCTGTAAGTCATCATAAAGCCTGTGAGTTTTATTCCCCCAGGTATATTTCATTCCCTCCAGTGTTTTGTCACTAACACACTCTGGTCCATAAATCCAGGATATAGATAAAATTAATAAATAATAGTGTCAGTTTCATTATTCCCCAGATTTATTTTGAACTCTTGGTTGTGTGCGATATAAAGTATACATGGACCCTAGGAGATGATAGATAAGAAAGCATTTCATACAGCATAAATCATTATGCAAATGAATTGTTATTATACCTAAAACCTGATAAAAATTGAATACGGACTCTAGGTGAGTTATAAAGGGGCATTGTTGTAGCATGTCCCAAGAGACATTTTCTCATGGATTGTACTGGTCGTAGTTTTTGTAACTGCCACTGGAAAAAGTCACAAGGAGATTACGGTGTACCTCATTTGACAATTAATGGTATATTCCTTTTTGTACATTAGATATTCTGTGTATTTTTATCACCAAGAGCTTTAAGGCATATACTATTATCCACTTAGCTGATCTGTTTTTATATTTTGAAAGGGTCTGAATTCAGAATCTGCTTTATTTCTTCTTCCATCTTTCCAAATGTATTTTGTCCATTGTGTCTCAGGAATCCCCAGGATCAGGGATTTCAGGCTGGGAGTGACTGTCCAAGGTTTGTGCAATAGTCAAACAAGGTATAAATTGATTTAGCCTGCTTAATATGTAAAATCACAAATCCATGTATCATATTTGTCACATTTGATATTTATTACAAATAGGTTTCCTCATGTGCCTTCATTGGATACTTCTCATTTATTGCTTTTAATCAGACAGAGATAGGAGCAACAAGAAAAAGAGGAATCATTTATAAACTTTTTCTCACCATTCTGAAGCCAGTAAGTAGTTCTCTTGGCTTACTCTTTCAGTTTAACTTAATTTTTTTTCTTTTTTTGGCTGAGCTCATAATTTCAGCTGCAGTCTTGAAAACCAAAGAAGAGCCTTAATGTATAACACCACACTGACAGCAGAAATCCCCCCCCCCCATTGAGAATGCAGTTTATTGATTATTTTGCTATTTACCTACTTCCTAAAATAGCTACTTGTTAATCTGGACAGAAATCTTACCTGTTTATTTTGGTTTTGCAAATTATCTGTGTATGTTGTTTTAACTGTGTTTTTAAAGAATGATAGAGTGGTGCCATGTTGAAGAGGAATTCCTCTGTTAGCCCAATTATTTCAGTAAAATTTCTTCACCAATAGCATTATCCATACTGACTGCTTACGAAGCCATTAAGTCCTGGCTCTTGGTAACTTTTGGACATTGTGCAAGGGTGTCATATCAATCTTTTCATTGTCCTTGGAACAGTCCTTAGGGAACCATATGAATCCCAGTGTATTTTTTAAAGATTGCTTGAGTTGGAGTACCAAAGAGTATAGAATTTAGATGTATTATTTGGCATTGGGACATTTATTTTCAAGTGGCAAATAAGAGTGCCCCAGAATGTATACCAGGAAGTTAGTTATTGAACAGAAACCCTAAAAGATTTTATTTTCACATAGGCTAAACTGACAAACTGAAATATGCAGAAAGCATATTTGGGAGAGTGGAAATCTGAATTTTCGAGTTGCTTGATTGTGTTCAACAATGGTTGGTAGTAAACTGGTATCTTCAAAGCAGCAGCCCAGTGTTACTGTTTTCTGCCACGTATGCAATTCTTGGGGAGTTTTGTTGTTGGTGGTGTTAATCAAAGCAAGAAAATAATGTTTTTTGTTCCATTTAGTAAAAGTCTAAAGTCTATGCTGTAGTTATGCTGTAAGTAAGACATATTTTAAAAATGGAATGGACAAAGAAAGATGCCTGACTGGTGAAGATAAGTATTTTGTCATTTCTGAGGGCAATGATAATTCCTGGTCACTTACTGGTGACCAGGACAATCCAGAGGACATAACTCCACCACAATCCAGTAACACAGCACAATCCAGATGGCATAACTCATTGCTAACCTCTGTAACCTGCCAGGGAAAGAGAATAAACTCAATGCTATGTTTTAAAAGTCAACAGGTACTTAGTATGTATTTTTAGAACAGTTTTGTTGCTTACCAAGAGGTTTAAGTACTAAATTTGACTCATTTCTAGAAACTCAGCTACAATTTCAGCAAATTATCTTGCCAAGTGTTTCAGATACAGGTCTAAAATGCCATCAACTGAGAAACTCTGCAACCCACATATTTTGCAGACACACCCGGGCTGTTTTTTAACTTGCAGGAAAGAGACACCCAAAAAAGCTGGAAATGCTAATAAAAGCGTGGTAATAGAGAGTGACATAGAGAGTGGGGTTGAGAGTGTAATGAGTGATAGGTAGAGCTTAATTAGATAGAAAATTCGAAAGCAATAAAGTATCCTACCTCTAGCAACAAAGGAGACTGAACTGGAGCAGATACTACCTGTTGTAGTTTAGGCACATGGAAATGCAGATAAAATACATTTTAAAAGAAGTAGAAATTGAGTCCCCAGACCTATAACATAGTTCACAGGAGATTGCCACAGACTAGACACTCTTATGGTAGATGGATTCACAGAAAGATATTATATTATCATTTAAGAAAGTGATATTATATATCATATCAAGGAAGGATGAACAGATGCAAGTAGGCAAAAAATTAGTACCCCTAGAAGTGGAAATAGTAGGAAAATCTGAAAAAAGCTTTGAAATGAACATATTTCACATGATTAAAAAGAGATAAAAGAACTGAAAACATATTTTTTAAAAGATACAAAAGATAGAATAAATAGATTTGTTAAAATAACCAAAGAGAACTTTTTAAATTAAAAATGTAAATATTGAATTAAAAACTTGAGAGATTAAAAGAGCAACAAACTAGACATAGCTAAACATAATAGAAAAGTAGAAGATAGATACAAGAAAATCATGTGAGGGACGCCTGGGTGGTTCAGTCAGTTAAGCATCTGCCTTCGGTTTGGGTTGTGTTCCCAGGGTCCTGGGATCAAGTCCCAGATTGGGCTCGGCAGAGAGCCTGTTTCTCCTTCTGCCTGCTGCTCCCTCTGTGCTCTCTCTCTGGCAAATAAAATGAATAAAATCTTTAAAAAAGAAAAGAAAATCATGTGGTGAGAAAATGGAATGTAATTAAGGGACATCAAAGACAAAATGAATAATTTAACATATGAAAATGTTCCAACCTTATTTCTTGGGGAAAAAATATTGATGATTTGGGATAAAATTGAAGATGTGAATATCAGCAATGACCCTTTTAGGTGTATATACTAACAGCTCTTCCTCATGTACATAAGGACATATATAAGACATATAAAAGGATGTTTATTACATCAATTTTAATAGCAAAAAAACAGGTGTAAACATCTGTCAATTGGGAAATACATAAGTAACTTATAGTACATAATGGGTACATTACAGTAATTGAATTTGTTAATATATATGTTTGTATATGTAGCAAAATGGAAAATGTATACATTTTAAAAGTAAACAAAAAAAAAACAATAGAATAGGTAATAATTTGATAATCATGGTGTAATTGTTAAAAGCACAAAAATGTTTTATCATTACAAACAAAATCCTAGGATGAATATAAACAAGGCAGGATGTCATTATTCTTTAGGGAAGAAGGCAGATAAAAGGGAGAGGAAGGTTTCAAACTATTTTGGCATAAAATTTTACTTATTTGAAAACAAATTTGAAACAAATAAGGAAAAATGTTAAGTTTGTGAAAAGAAATTTGAGAAGTATCTCAGCTCTATTGGGTTTTATTCCATATTCATTAAAAATAATCTTGTTTGGGAGAGGGGGGTGGGATTATGGACATTGGGGAGGGTATATGCTTTGGTGAGTGCTGTGAAGTGTGTAAACCTGGTGATTCACAGACCTGTACCCCTGGGGATAAAAATATATGTTTATAAAATTAAAAAAATAATAAATAAATAAATAAATAAATAAATAATATAAAATTTGGTATCCAGTTAAAAAAAATAATCTTGTGAAAAATAAATTCTAGGTTGCAAATCCAGTGGGTACTTGGCAGTCATTTTGCTTGACCTCTCATCAGTATTTGAAAAACTGAGCACTTGCTACCTCTTGAAAGACTTGACTTTGAAAGTTTTATGTTCCCAGTAAACTTGGAGGTAACTCTCTTTCTGGCCGCTATGTTGGGGAACCCCAGGGAATAAGGATGCCTACTCTTCTCATGTGTAATAATCCTTGGGTGACCTGTCTGCTGTTATGGCTTTAAATACAGTATTTACTAGTGACTCCCAGGTATATCCTCTAGTCCTGACATCTCTTCAGAGCTGATTGACGTGATACAATGAGCAACTGTCTTGCATTGCCGATTTAATGTAACTAAAACTGCTTCTCCATTCATCCATTGTTCACACAATATGCAGAATAATAAAAGTAAGTCAATCCCATGCAGAAATCTCTATTAGTGTACCATGACTCATACAACAATATCTTAATTCCTTGCTATAGCTTATTGGGTCTCACATGACCTGACCCCTAGCTGCTTCTTCAGATAGTTCCACAGCTTTTTTCCCAAATAAATCACAAGCACTTCTGCTTTAAGATCTCTCTTCTCAGTTTCTTTTTGCCTAGAAGTCTTCTCCAAAGATATTTTTAGTTCAAGGAATCATTTTGTTCAGCTTCCACTTAAATGTCATCTCCTCAAAGATGCATTCTGTGATCATCATGTATCATTTTTCATATTCTATACACTTACCCATTCTTTATTCTCTTCACTCTCACTTTTAACCTGGCATTTTATAAATAATATATTTATATATTTTTGTCTTGTATGCTTTCCCCATGAATGTAAGTTTCATGACGCCAGGGATTTTTGACCATCTTGCTTACAGACTTGTTCAGTTACCTTGAAGAGTCTCACACAAAGTAGGTACTCAATAATTATTTGTTGAATTGAGAGATCACTTACTGCTTTATGACCATTTTTCAGTATATTTTAATTCTTTCATTATGAAAAAAAAGTTACAGCCATCTTATTAGAAGTAAGATTTTCTAGCACTTTCTTTCTCATCAAAAAATTACTTTGCCATTTATTGAATATGTTCATAGTATGCTAACATTATATTCTCAATTCACCTCAATAGTCTATTGCAGTAAAATGGGGGGGGCAGGAATATAAAAGACAAATGACATTAATCTTCCTGATTATGGTTAAGCAACATTCACTTTCTAAAGCTCTTGGGTAAAAATTTAATGCTTAAATTAATCCTGGCAAATACATCAAATACTACCTTCATGTAAGATTTAGTTTAATTCTAAATGGGAAATAGTAGAGAAAAGGACAGTATTACTTTGCTTTTGGTTATCAATCAGCCATTGTACATGAGTAACAAATATTAAAACAAACTATGTAATATTATTTTATTGATCAAGAAAAATAATAAAAAAAGAAACAATAGAGTCTAAGCACTCTGCCATTCTATTAACACATTTGTATCTCTAGATGTCTGAAGAATGGTGGCATTCAGAGCAGCCTCAGGAATACTGTAAAACTGAATCATGAAAAGCCCAAACTCTGTTCCTCTTCCCTTTCTAAGGAAACCTCCTTGATGACATCCTTTCTATGCAATTAACCAACAAGAGAAAATGCTTTTATTTGCTACTTAACTTAAAATTGAGGGACCTCTTAGAAATAGCCTATTGAAAGCCATTTGTTAGGCAAAGACAAATAAAATCTGACCCTTCAGAGTTTTAATTGATGGAAAGAAGTGTAAGGCTAAAAAAGAACAGTAGTGAATACATGCATGAGTAATGCATGGCCAATTCTCAGAGGCTAATCCTTGAGAGTTTCCTTCTCTTACAAAGCTAGAAGGAGCTGGGGACCTGAAAGATGGAAGTAGCATTGCTGATTGGATTGGTTGTAAAAAGAAACAGCTGAAAAGTTGCATTTTCCCTAGATGAAATAAATACAAGTCCTAAAACGGTTCTTGAAATCCTGCATGGCTGAGGATCCTGATCACCTTGCCTCGAACTATGGCAGTAATGGCAGATGTTTTCGAGAGCTGTCAGTCTAGGTTTGGGCTATAAAGATGAAAAGTTAGCATTCTGTGTTCAGAATTTTAACAAATTCCTTCCTCTGGAGGCTAGTCATTGTTAAATTCTTATTTCCTCTATTAAAGTAATAATGCCATAATTACAAAGGAAGGGTACTTCATGCCTGCTGGATACAGATCTGCATTTATGGATTTTGAGGTCCAAGTCACTGAATCTCTAGCAAAGAAGCTAAAAAAGACTGCAGCTGAGAATTCTCAGAGTTGAAAAGTAATGGTGATTGTTACAAATTACCTCATGAAATTGCCAGTTATATTCCTAAACAATTGCCCTACTTTGGCAATGTATCCAAAATTTTCTTGTTGCTTTCCCTTAGAAAACTTGAGTGTTAACCTTTAATACTATTTTGAAAGTTAGTAGATTGCAACTTGAATATATCTTGTTAATCTTAGTGGTACTTAAAAACAGATGCTCCATCATTTCCCAAAAAGACTTTGTGATGATTGCAAATCTCATTTGTGCATTGCTCAATTCCTGATTTTCTCCATAACCATACACATAATGTTACCATTCTTGAACATTTGCATCATTACTAGTAATCATTTTTCCCAGTCAGTCCTGGATATTGAATTTTCCTTCTACAAGTAATTTTGGCTTAGTAAGATTCTAAATATTTTGCTCAGAAAATGAAAATAATTTTCAGTGAGTTTATCAGGAAATAAAAATTCAGGTGAAGCAATCAACTAAACTGAAATACTTTAAGATAGGAATATTTCTGTCATTTCATTGAACATGCATAATTAACTGACCCATTTAATTATGAGAGGATTTGGTTAATCCTCATAAGGGCTGGAGCAGGTGCTGTTTCATTGTGGTTACTTCATTAACCTGCTGTTGAAGCACAGAACAATGAGTATCACTTGACTTGCTGGCATTTTTCAAACATCCAGTGCTAAAAATCAAAGAAAACTAATATTTTTATTGGAAAAAAAAAGTTCCATCTTCTAAGTTCTTCAAAATGGATGCCTTAAAATACAAATAGGAGACCCCATATTTCAAGAAAAAGTGAGTTAGAATAATCCAAACAAATCATTTAATTCTCACAGCAAATCACCAAATGGAATAACTGTTATCTCCATATTACAAGTGAAGGAACTGATACATTTAAGTGATTTCCCTGAGGTCACATAAGTAACAAGGGGTAGAGCTATACCTAAAACCTGGATCTCATTTGTTTCTAGTGCTGAAAAATTAGCAACGACATTTGGAAGGCAGTGCGGTACATACAGCTCTAGTCATTCCCTGGAGTCATACTCTTGCTTCACATTCAGCTACCATTGTAATCTGGGACCTTTCATTTATTTTCCTAAATCTAGAGATTCTCCAAATCAAAATGAAGAGGATAACAATATAACTTATCTCATTGAGTTGTTTTAAAGTTGTATGAGAAAAGACATGTAAGGTGTTCAACACTATATCCAGCACATCCCAAGTGCTCAACGAATGTTACCTATCCCGATGTGCAAAGACATTCTCATAGGGAGTAGGATTTTCTGGGTCTATCTTGAGGAGATATTGATGGACAGAGTAAGGAAGCTATAAATGAAGAACATCCTGGGCATTTAGTTAATATAAGTTTTAATCAGTAATGCAACACACATTTATGGCATGTCTGATATTTTTCAATTAATGTATGAGGAAC
Organism: Mustela nivalis; assembly: GCF_964662115.1. Lineage (NCBI taxonomy): Eukaryota > Metazoa > Chordata > Mammalia > Carnivora > Mustelidae > Mustela > Mustela nivalis. Next base: position 112,712,245 of record NC_139022.1, on the reverse strand, counting down.
TGGAGATAGAAAAAAGAAAGACATTACATCTATATTCAAGTAAACCACCACTGTTCATTAGAATAGAGCCAAAATATAAATAGGTAATAAAAAATAAAAGCCGCTGAGAAAGGACCTCACACATTTCCTAAATCATGCAAGACAGGGCTTCAAAGTGGAGCTCAGAAAATCACACATGACTTTTCAGAAGTCTACACGTCATTTTATATGTTGGGAAAGGATCTGAGTTGGGGACAGGATAAAGATAAAGCCGAAGACTTAAGAAAGTGTCATATAATAGAGGATAGTAGATGGCTGTTTGGGGAATTTCAGTTTTATCTTCTAAGCAATAAGAATACTTCAATAAAGTATTCTAAGCAGGAGATGGACACAGTTACATGTATACTTAGGAAGTACCTACAAAGATTAATTTAACAGGTTAAGTTCCCACCTGACAGAAATCATGAAATAGCTGTGACCATGTGCAAAGGTAGGCACACATGAAATGCATTTGGCAGCTTTATCTTTGTCATCTTTTTAGTATATAGCTCAAATAATCAAATTCACTTCAAGATGACAGCTGTATATCCATTCCTATTATGTCTACATTCCAGGCATCAAAAATTTAAAAAATTTAAAAAGGGAAAGGGCGGACAATTGGATGACCCAGCCAAGTCAGCCCCTTTTAAAGAGCTTTACAGGGCTCTTACCCAACAGCTTGTTTTCATTCTTACTGGCTACTCCAAAATGAGACGAAAGTAGTTATACACTGCTACACTAGACAGTATGGGGGCTCAGTGTCTATAAAAGGGGGGAAAAGAATTATTAAGTGATTAACTAGCTGCTTGCATGAGTGGCACTGTTAAATGCTATTAAAGTAGTAGAGTTCTTGCTAAATGAAATAAGTCAGAGAAAATCAGTTATCCTATGATCTCACTCTTATGTGGAATTTAAGAAACAAAATAGGATCATATAGGAAAAAAGAAAAAAATAAAATGAAATCAAAGAGGGAGGCAAAGCACAAGAGACTCTTCATTGTAGGAAACAAGAGTGAGGGTTGCTGGAGGGGAGAGGGGTAGGGAGATAGGGTAACTGGGTTATAGACATTGAGGGCACATGATGTACCAAACCCTGAGTATTATATAAGACTGACCTCTACCTCTGAAACAAATAATACACTGTATGTTAATTAGTTGAATTTAAATTTTTAAAAAATCAGGCTAAAATAAAAGGAAAAAATAAAGTTATAGAGTTCTAATGAGAACTGCCACTAAGGTAGATCTATGAAAATATGAAGAAGGGATTCTATTCTTATATCAACTAGTAAAACAATTGTGCTAAGGAAAAAGCTACTTTTCCCTATATCCTCTTAGTCTTCCATGTGAACATAAAAATATTTGTTCAAACTTTTAGTTCTTCTTTCCCTGCATTTATACTCTTGTTTTTCTCTTACTGCATTCACTTGAACTGCAGTTCATTGTTGAAATGTAATGGGCATATTTGTCTGTCTTATTTCTGCTTTTAACATTTTGTCATTTAAAGTTTATATTGTTGGGGTGCCCGGGTGGCTCAGTTGGTTAGGCAGCTACCTTCAGTTCAGGTCATGATCCCAGAGTCCTGAGATCGTTGCTTACCAGGGAGACTGCTTCTCCCTTTCCCTTTCCTGCTCCCTGTGCTTGTGCTCTCTCTCTCTCTCTTCTATTCTGTCAAATGAATAAATCTTTTAAAAAAATAAAAAATAAAGTTTACATTGTTGTTTTAAAAAAACTAATATTCCTTAAAAATTTTATACTTTTTCTTTTCCTTAGAAATTTTCTTATAAATCACTGCTGAATTCTATTAAATGCCTTCAAGCACTTATTGAGTGGATTTTATCAATTTTCTCAGTTAATTTGTTAGTGACTTTATTATGACATATTTCTGATATTTAAACTGTTCTTCCCTTCCTAGAGTAAATGCTGATAGGTCATAGATTATTATTTTCATATATTGCTGAATTTTTTTTACTTAAATTTCTCATCTATTTTCATTTGTGACTTTGGGCCTATAAATTTTTTATAACAGGCTTTGCTGCATTTTGTTGTTTTTTTATGCTGACTTTATAAAAATTATTTTCTATCATTCTCTATGGCCTAGATTAGTTTAACAATGGAATTACCTGATTCTTATGGATTAAATTTGAAAATGGCAGAATAACATGGTCCTATGCCTTTTCCGATGTTAGATTTGAATAACCCTCCCAGCATCTTCTCTGATGATTGTTCACACACAAGCAAAGGATAGAATTTTAGGAGCCACTGCACTCCTAAGAAGTATGTGGGCTTGGGCAAATAAAGACCAGGGCTAGCAGTGACTTCTCAAACATCCTTCATTGTGAAGATATTTAGGATCTTTGTATACCCTTGGGCAAGGGCATAGTCTGGAGTACTAATAATGGCTAAGATAAAATTTTCTATTAGCCTAAGCAGATTAAAGTCAGGTTAAATAAAACTTAAAGAAAAGATAAAAAAGAAAATTGGCTGTGACCTTTCTTACATACTCAAGCTCATGAAGTAGAGTTGAATACTTGAATTCATTAGTAACACTACCTAAGCGAGCTACCACAACCAACTCAGAGAGTTCCTAACCTTAGTTCTGTCTGCTAAGCCAGGGTTTGTCCATTTTTTAAAAAAACACCCTGCCATGTGCATAGCTACATTTGTGCAGCTATACATGGACAAATTTTATCACTAACACCATATTTTTTTGAATATCTTACTTATTCATGAAAGAGATCAGCAGGAGGCAGAGGGAGAAGCAGACTTCCCCACAAAGCAGGGAGCCTTATGAAGGACTCAATCCCAGGACCCTGGGATCATGACCTGAGCTGAGGGCAGATGCTTAACTGACTGGCCACCCAGGTGCCTCAATAACACATTATTTTTTTTAAGATTTTATTTATTTATTTGTGGGGAGAGCCCAGGCAAGGGGAGTGGCAGGCAGAGGGCGAGGCACTCTCCTTGCTGAACAAGAAGCCCAGGACATCCATCCCAAGACTCTGGGATCATGACTTGAACCAAAGGCAGATGCTTGACTGAGCCACCCAGGCACGCCATATTTTTGATGAAGATTTATGTTATTGGACCCTAAAGATTCCCAAATCAACAAATGAATGTCTCATAATCCCGTACATAGATGACTAGTGTCACATTTGAGAATTACTTTAAAACTTAAGAATAAAATATATCCTTTATCTTTCTGTTTTCTTTTGTTTTCATCTCATTATTTTCATGCCAATCTCATTTTTCCCTCAGACACATTCCAGAATATGCTCTGCCTGTTTACATTGATTATCACAAGATTTGTATGCATATGCCATAAGAAACAAAGGATGAGGTGACATAGGTCTCAGCTATAAATATAACTAGTTTGCTCCACTTTTTCCCAGTTGACAAGTTGTGTGACTGAAACAGCAAATCAGTTCAGTCAAATTGATTATGCAAAGTGTTGAGGCTTTCTGCGAAGAATCAGTCCCTACTTTATAGAAAATGGAATCGTTGTCACCCTCTATTCAGAGCCATATACTCCTTGGAAATGTGACTGTGTTTTGAAGATATGTACTTCTGTGGACTTAAGATTTGTGGAAACATTTGCTATATGATCTCTCATAGACAGCAGAAGCCAAGTTTTTCAAATCTAAATCCTTTGATGTAGAAGTTAATATGGATTCTTCTTCTTTCTGTGGGGCATGGGAATCGATTCTATTTAGGAAAGGTAATACAAAAAGAAACTCAAAATTAATATTTTTAAATGCTCATATTATGAAGTGTTTTGAGAGCTTTATATTTATATATATTATATATACTTCTATATATTCATATATATATATTTATATTTATATATTCATATTATGAAGTGTTTTGAGAGCTTTATATTTATATTTATTAACTCACTGAGCCCTCACAAGAACTCTCTATATATACATAGGTGTATATTATTATAATCATTGCTGTTCATATTTTATGAGTGAAAAATTTATGAAAAGATCATTTAGCAAGTAATTTGAATTAGGAGTCAAACCCAGCTAGTCTGTGTTGTGTGTGTGCTACCACCCTCTATTACATTGCTCAGGTAGACTAGTAAGAACTAGTGGAGTAACTAGAAGATTAACCAAAGCTTAAAAACTTCTGAAACCTTCCTTTGGATTAACCCCTAATGTGTGCAGTGAAATCAAAGTCTCTAATAAAACAGTATTAGCAACGGTAGCAATAACCAAACCCCACAGCAGAAACAGTGACCCCTGCCAAAAAAAAGAAAAAAAAGAAAGAAAGAAAGAAACATTTAATGACATCATAGAAAAAGCAGAAAAGAAAAAGAAACACATGCTGGACAGTCTAGCCTAGTCTGATTTTTCAGGCCACAGCAAGCAAGAAGGTATGGGTTAAGAAATTGGCTCCAATTGTACAGAGAATCGGACTTATTTACCTTCACCTTCATATATATCATATTGATAGTCCTATACTTTGTATTGTAGAATCACACCACTTGACACATTACCATTTTGCTGGTGGTGATTTTGGAATAAGAACTTTGACATTATACGGTAAAGAAATGCTGTTTTGCTGGTTTAAAGGTTATTTAAAAATGATAACTACTAGGGGTGCCTGGGTGGCTCAGTGGGTTAAGCCTCTGCCTTCCACTCAGGTCAAGGTCTCAGGGTCCTGGAATCAAGCACGGCATTGGGCTCTCTGTTCAGCGGGGGGCCTGCTTCCCTCTCCCTGCTCTGCCTGCCTCTCTGCCTACCTGTGATCTCTCTCTCTCTCTGTCAAATATATAATAAAAAACTTAAAAATAAGTCTTTAAAAAATAATTACTAGCTTTCTATTATTTATTCATTTTCTAATTTATTGATTTAGCATGTACTGAACACCCACTGTGTTTCTGGCCTTACCTAAGTGTTGTCAGTACAACTAGGAACAAGGCCCCTATTATCTTGACGTGTATATTAATGGAACAGAGAGATAGAAAGAAGTAGCTAGATGATAATAGTGTAATGTGGTGATAAGTGCCAGAAACAAAAAGTAGGATAAAGGGATCTAGAAGGCTGGAGGGAGTGTCTGAGGAAGTGACATATGTGGAAACTCAAATAATAAGTAAGGTGAATTGAGGTCTGGGGTAAGAACAAGTGTAATGAATGCCCTGAAGTGGGGAGTAGTCTAACATGTCTGGAGCATCTTGGAAGTCCACTGAAGCTGCAGAAAAGTGAGGGAGGGGAGCAATGGTAGAGGATGTGGTCAGGAAGATGGATAGAGACCAAATAGGTGGGGACTTGGAATCTATGGTATATAGATATGGGCTTCATTCTAAGTGTACCACTGAAGAGTTCTAATCAGGACCATGATTTGATTAATTTTAATACGGCTTCTGTGAAAATACAAAAATGCAGGGGACAGTGGGACTGTGGAGAGCAGTCAGGATGCCATGGCAGGCATCCCAGGCTGAAGATGTTGTTTGCACAAGAACAGTAGCAATGCCAGTGAAGAGAAGTAGAAATTCAGAATGTATTTTAAGGAGGAAATAGGCCTTGCTGATGGATTGAATGTAGTTTGAAGGGAAGCAAGAGGTCGAGGATGATCCATCTGCTTCTTTCAGTCTGTGTGAAACAACAAGAACAACATTAATTCGGGCACCTGGGTGGCTCAGTGGGTTAAAGCCTCTGCCTTCAGCTCAGGTCATGATCCCAGGATCCTGGGATTGAGCCCCACATCGGGCTCTCCACTCCACGGGAAGCCTGCTTTCTCCTCTCTCTGCCTGCTTGTGATCTCTGTCTGTCAGATAAATAAATAGAAAATCTTATATATAAAAAAAAAAAAGAACAACATTAATTACCTGCAAAATAGCCTAAATTCAGACTACAATTATTAGAGATTTGAAAAGTTAAGTAACTTACAATCATCATACTGTTTACATTTCAGATCAGGTTTTTATTTCAAACAGGATTTCAGTAAGATTTCCACTGATCTCGCTTCTTTCAATTCAATATTCTTCTTGCTTAAGAAGGAACCTCTGGGCAATTAAATCTACTAACATTAATTTTTCAGTAGTCCATCTGGTTTCTCTTCTTTTCTGGCTAAAGTAATTTTTAAAACATTTGCTAAAGTGAACAATTTTAGTAATCTTTAATGTATTTCACTTCTTGTTCTTCTATAGCTGGATGCCTGCCTAATCAAAATTTCACAAATTGACTTGTTAAAAATTAACGAGATTTTGAGTTATCATGACTTTCACATCTTGGTCTTCAAAAAACTGCTCAAGTGTAGAAAAAATGCATTATTTCTAATCATTTAGAATGGTGAAATTCCTAAAGGAAGGGAAAAAATAAGGCATGTGATTGTCTTCAGCTCTGATCGCAGGACTAAATTTGTGTTTCACCTGTACTGAAGAGGTTATATAATACCGTCTGTGTGATAGCCAAATGAAAGCCGGTGGCACCAGGAATCCTTAGACCTGTAATGCCTTATTCTTTGCAGACACTTGGTGCTTGACTTATTTTTTTTTAAGATTTTATTTATTTATTTGACAGAGATCACAAGTAGGCAGAGAGGCAGGCAGAGAGAGAGAAGAGAAAGCAGGCTCCCCGCAGAGAAGAGAACCCAATGTGGGGCTCCATCCCAGGACCCTGGGAATATGACCTGAGCCAAAGGCAGAGGCTTTAACCCACTGAGCCACCCAGGCGCCCCCTCCCCCACCTTTTTAAAACATTTTATTTATTTATTTGACAGAGATCACAGGTAGGCAGAGAGGCAGGCAGAGAGAGAGGAGAAAGCAGGGTTGCTTGACTTTTTTAATCATACAGCTCAGCTAGACTAATAAGAGAGAACCTGAAAAGCATTTTGGCTTAAGCATGAAGACCTTTAAAACAATCTCAGCAATCATTTCAATGCGTATAGCCAAGCTTCCAGTATTAATGCAATCACATTTTGCAGCTATGGCCAACAGTCTATGCATATTGAATGAGTTTTTACTGCTCATCTCAAGTCAGCCAGGGAATTAAGTATCAGGTTCCCGTTATTCAAACATGGAATTCACTTCAGCTATTTCTGAAACCCTTACTCTCTGCAGGTGAGGGTGCTGGATTTGATTTTTTTAGGAAGTAAAATAGATTTTTCTAAGTGGCCCAGCCCTATAGCAACAAAAAAGGCTGCTGTAGCTTCACATGGTTCTCAGTACCTCTTCAGCTTGTGAGAACTCCATTTCAAAACCAGAAGAAAGTTATTTACCTCAGACCCCAACTGTTTGGTCTGGAGTTTGGCCAGTTCGGCCCTCGTCAGCAGTTCTTAAGTTTAATGACCTCATTGTAAGCCTCGGGCTTTTTAGGTGTTTGTTTTACCTGCCTTATTTCATAATTTTGACCAAGATCTGAAAAAACATATATTTATTAGGTAAGAGTAAGGCTTATAAACTGAATGAATTTGTCCTAAAAGGTACCTTAATAATTCCTATCTTGATGATGATAAATATAGTTCTACGGATCTGCATCATTCAGAGACTGCATAAGAGCAGATGGGAATAAAAGGAATGAGCAAAGGGAAAGATGAAGAAAAAGGAGGAGAAAGAATTGTGGCAAACACAAAGGGGCAGGGATGAGGCGGGGAGAAACTGTCATGTACTGCAAGTATGTAAACATGTGTGACATAGATCAGTGTTGAGGAAAATCAGCACTAAACAGTAAGTTATTATTTCCTCACCAATATATTTCTTGATATTCTGTATACCTGGTATATGTATACTTGAATACCATTGTTAATGATTTATTAAAAGCACCTTACAGATAGGTATCCTTATGCATATATTGTCAATTCATTTATGAATTACAGTGGGTGACTCATCCCTTTGGGTCCGTTTGTGCCATTATTACCTTCAAGAAAGGAAATGAAATATATATGAAGTGTATTTGTACATTTGTCATTTAATGACTTTAAACTGTGCTAAAATATCATTTTCTTATGTTCTCACCTTATATAAAATTTTAAATAAAAATTTAAACTTCTATATTAGAGGAGAAAAGTATCTCTTGATTTAAAAAATAATTCAGATTTTAAAAATGAGATAGGAAATGAGATTCCTCAACACATGAAGTGTGATTTCTCATAATTAAACACATATTCTTCAAAGTCATTTTCTTCCATTTTCTTTTCTCTGGGCTCTTTCTAATGAGTACTGTTCAGCTTGACACTTTAACTGTCGCTTTGCAATGGGTGATTTAAATTTCGTCTCCAGGCCCTGAACTCCAGACATAAAGCTAGAACTGCAGTCTCCCTCCTACCTAAATCAATGTTGTGAATTTCTACAGTATTGTTCTATAAGACAATCAGACAGCATCACTTTTCTGTTTAGAAAACTAAACTTTATACCAAGTCATTATTGTGAAAGATAATTAAATCTAAACTCCCCATTTTATTAGTCAGGGTTTTTCAAATTTTGTTCTCAGGCTATATTTTAAAATTTATTTTAATCTCTATTTTTCACATATGCTGTATTCCATACAGTCTTGTCTTGCCATTTGTCATAGAAATCTTGGAATTTCTCTTTCTATGCCTGATTGCCTTTACTCCCTAGGGTAGCCATTGAGATGTATCACTGAGATCTCTTTTAAGGGAAACTGCCACAGGGAGCTGACTTAACTGAAAACCTGCAGGAGCCAACCCTGTAAATGCCCAGGCCACACTTCCCTGGGCTACTCCCAGCCAGTGACTGAGCATGGTGGTTATGAGTACTGACTGTTTCCTGCCCTATGCAGTATTTGTCAATCCGGCAACTTTGATTTAGGAGCCCCCATCCTGCCTGAGCCTTTCTCAGAACGGTACCGTCACCTGAAGCTGTTATTATTTAATCTTCCTTCTTTTTTTTTTTTTTTTAAGATTTTATTTATTTGACAGAGAGAAATCACAAGTAGTCGGAGAGGCAGGCAGAGAGAGAGAGGGAAGCAGCCTCCCTGCTGAGCAGAGAACCCGATGCGGGACTTGATCCCAGGACCCTGAGATCATGACCTGAGCCAAAGGCAGAGGCTTAACCCACTGAGCCATCCAGGCGCCCCTTAATCTTCCTTCTTTCTAACCTTTTAGAAGGGACAGGACTGCAGCGTGGTCTGAGGCTCTCCCTATCTCCTCTTGCATCTTTACTCTTTATTCTTCATTAGTATTTCCCGCAATAAATCTCTGGCATGAGTAGGCCCATATTGGAGTCTGCATCTCAAAATACTTTCTCATCCTTTAAGATCCAATTCAAATGCAGTTCATCAATACTTTTCTTGTTAACTGAATGTAACTTTCTTCCTCTCCTGTCTCATATTCTTTAATTTCTCTTTTCATGATATTCTGCATCTTTTTAAAATTTATAAATAAGATGTTTAATAGTAAGGTAAAGTAAATCATTGTTTGCAATCACCTAAAGGCAGCTGTCCCTATTAAAGGAAGCAGGTAAACACATAGGCCAAGGTTGAAAAAGAGGATTGGTGAACAAAAATAGCTTGAAAAAATTGGGGTGAGGGTTTTGAAGGGGCATGGGGTACGAGGTCGGGGTACCAGGTGATGGGGATTATAGAGGGCACAGATTGCATGGAGCACTGGGTGTGGTGCAAAAATAATGAATACTGAAAATAAAAAATAAATTAAAAAAAATTACAAAATGATGGGACGCCTGGGTGGCTCAGTTGGTTGGACGACTGCCTTCGGCTCAGGTCATGATCCCGGAGTCCTGGGATCGAGTCCCGCATCGGGCTCCCAGCTCCATGGGGAGTCTGCTTCTCCCTTTGATTTCTCCTGGCTCATGCTCTCTCTCACTACTCTCTCACATATATGAATGAAACAGTTCTGATCAGCTGCAAGGCCTTTCTTCTGTGGCATTCTAATAGTGTGATAAAAGTGTAAATGTCAAACTCAGTAGTGAAAGATAAGCACCTCTTGCAGATAGGCTAAAACATGTAAGTGTCCACTGTATTTCAAGATCTAAAATACTAATTTAATAAAATCTCTAAGAATCCTTCTTACACTCCTGCTTTGTCTATCATTCCCCCGTTCATACTAAAACACCCAGATACGTTCCAGTAAGGACATAATTTAGCACTTGTAATTTTTAAAAATGGTAACCTTATAAGAAAACCCTGTAGCTTATTCTAATATATAGCAATACTTCAAGAAAAACATATGGAAATTTATTGAACTGCTTTAACATACCCTACCTTCTGCAAAGTAAAGAAAAATGTACTTTGGTTTTAAAATGAGGATGACGTACTAATGCTTTATAGATCACAAGAAGGTAAGTAGTTCTTTAAAATTTTTTTGAAGCTGAGAAAAGTGGCTATTATTTAGAAACAAAAGAATATTACAAAGATAACTTGAATATTTACAAAATGAAATTGAAAACTTTGTTTTCCAAGAATATCATTTTAACTGAACTCCTAGTTCTGGACAAGCTTAGCAATTGGAAATTTGGAATATAGCAATCAGTAACATGATTAATTGATGGTAAGTAAATCGTTTTATTAATATCATAGTTTACATCCTTCTAAAATGTACTGAGAAGTCTTACTTGCTGTTTGCTTTCATTTCCCACTGATAGCAGGCGCAACGCAGTAAGATTCATCCAGTGATTTGTTCAGTTTGTATTTAATTAGGGCCTGTCATTTGCCAGACATTGTTGTGGGTTGGCGCTATGTATAAAGCCTTTGTTGCTTGCTTACATTTTAGCAAAAAGAGACAGAAAAAAATTTTATATCAGTATGGTGCGTGGAGCTAAGAGCAAGGGGTAAGAAGAGAAGAGTGCCAGGAGAAGACAGTAAGGAGAAGAGGGAGTATCCATGTTATATGGATAGACAAAGGTGAACTCCTCTCCCAAGGCAAAATTTGAAAAGAGGCCTGAAGCAGGTGAAGAAAAAGCCATGCATCTATCAGGGGGAAATGTTCAGGTAGAAAGAACAATAAGGGCAAGTTTAATGAGTTTAAGAAACAAGGAAGTGTGGCTGGAACACAGTGAATAAAGGAGTGGTGGTAGGCATGAAGTTAAAAAAGTAGTGAGGCCAGATCACTTAGATCCTCATAGTGCATTATAGAAGCTTTGTCTTTTACTTGAGTTAGATGGGAAACCAGAAGGGGGCTTTGAGCAAAAGTTGATAGTTTATATTATTTTGAACGGCTTTGTGGCTCTGTACTGTTTGGAGAATAAATTATAGGGGAGCAGAGAGAGCAGGAATAAGCCATTTACGGTAGCCCTTATTGTAGTTAATGTCCTAGGCTAGACTGAGAGTCAAGGTGGTAAAAAATTGTTGGATTCTAGAGATATTCTTTTTTTTTTTTTTAAATATTTTATTTATTTATTTGACAGAGAGAGATCACAAGTAGGCAGAGAGGCAGGCAGAGAGAGAGAGGAGGAAGCAGGCTCCCTGCTGAGCAGAGAGCCCGACGCGGGACTCGATCCCAGGACCCTGAGATCATGACCTGAGCCAAAGGCAGCGGCTTAACCCACTGAGCCACCCAGGCGCCCCAGATTCTAGAGATATTCTTAAGAGCAATGCCAGTGAGATTTGCCGTTAGGGGTGTATAATGGAAGGAAAAGAATCAGGATGGCTCTAATTATTTTGGCCTGAGAAAGTAGGAATGGAGTTACTGTTTACTGACATGGAAAATACCATGTTGAAAGTAGAAATGTCAGTGTTCGTTGCTGAGCATTTTAAATTTAAGTCACATATATCCAAATGGAGATGTTAACTAGGCAATGTGATGCATGAGCCTGAAGTTCAGAGGAAGTCTAGATTAGAAATACGAATTTGGAAGTAATCAGCAAAAATGGTATTTAAAAGCAGGATATCGAATGAAATCATAAAAGGAGTAAATGTTAATATATACTTCCTTGTCTAGTTATCAGAAATTTAGTTTATTTTTTATTTTATTTAGTTTATTATTTTATATAAAGTGATACTCTAGATATTTATTCAAAGTTCTGAATGCTTAATAATTGCTTTTAATAATATATTCAGTAAAACCTTTTTTTTAATATTTGAGCAATTTACTTCTACATAGCTAAGCTTAATGAATGAATTTTAAGTTTTTTCTGTTATCATATGATATCTCTACATTTTACATTTTCCCATAATGCTTAGTAAAATACTTGACATGAGTTTCAAAAAGGTATTTAATTCATAAATGTATTGGATACCAAAGACCTAAATAAGAACTCAGAGGATTTATTATGATACATCCTCAATTTGATGCTCTTGTTAAAATACGAATTTAAAAATATAGTCATTTGTACTGTAAGGGTTTCATATTTCTTATATCCCCACATGAAGTATAAGACTATAAAAAGAAGATTTAAGCTCTGTCATAGAATTACAGCTGCTACTGCCGTTGTGGTGTTGAGCTGATGCTGCTAGCACAGTTGTAGTAATTTATTGAAAATTTAGTATGTGTTATTTGACATACATCATTTCTAGTATTTTAATAATCTTGTAAGAAAGTTGCATTGTGCCCATTTTATGATTTTTAAGTTGAAGACAAAGAATAAAAGAAAATAAATTATATGTGAAGGATTATAGAGTAACAAACTGGTGGGAGTCTGGATTCAAACCCAGATTTCTTTGACTTAGGAGAACAGAATTTTATTGTTATTCTGCCATCACCCCAATCTAAGCAGTCTACTTATAGAATGCACATTAGTATATGTATGAGACTGAGATATAATAGAAAATACCTTCATTTTGAGGAAGTGCAAGAGAGGAAAAGAAACTCAACCTTTACACAACATGTAGAACATTGTCTTTATTCTTGACAGCATGAAAAAAGGAGCAGAGTGGTTGAATTTTCCCTTTGTTCCCTAAAATTTCATAGACATGTTTCAGGTGTATAACAGCCAGGTTTAGAAGGTCATGTTGAGCCTTTGCTTTTATGGCTTACATTCCAGATATTGATTTAACATTTGCTGTGCACCTAGTATGTACTACCTTTAATGCTGGAAGCTGAAATCACAAAGATAAATGTCATGGTCTTAATTTGCAAGGAGATTCCAGTTTTTTTGAGAGACACAAACGAGTTAACCAAAATTATAATACACTGTGGTAAGTGCTTATGTAGGAGGCATCCACAGTTACTTTATTGCATAACAGAGGGAACTGACAAACTTCCTTGAGAATGTGATGCCTGGGCTGAATTTTGAAGGATGAAAAGTGTTAGCCGGTCTGGGAAATACTCCAGATGGCATAAGCAAATATCTGTTTAAGGAACTATTAGCATCTTACTTGGACTGGACTAGGCATCTGAAGGTAGGAGTAGGGTGATAGGGAGGAAGTGAGCTGATGAGTATTCAGGAAGGGGACTAGACCTCGTTCAAGTCTGTATAATTTATACTAAGGCATTTGGACTTCAGTCTTGAGGTATATCTAGCTTGGGAGTGACATGATAAGATTCATAGTGTAGAAAGCCACCTGGCTGCAGTGTATGGAATTTACCAAAGAAAGGACAAGGCCATTCACCAATAGGAAGACACAGAACTTGTAGTTACCTAAGTGAGCAAAGATGATGGTATGCAGCAAAGAATACGGAAACACATAAAGCTTAGAAAGTTCAGACCAAAGTCATTGACTAGATGGGTATGAGAGAAAAGATAAGCCCTAATTTGCAGGTTTGGGGAGCCACTTGGAACAAGGGTAGTTGGATAGTGATGAGTTGTTTTTTATGTGTTGTTATTGAAGAACACATGAGTTTGATCATATAGGGTCAATAGCAATTGTATTCATAAGTCTGACACTCAGAAGCACTATCTGGGCTAGTATTACAAACCTAGGAGTCACAGGTATTTAGATGACAGTGAAACCATGACCATAGATGAGATCATTTCCTGAGTATGATCTAAGATTACTTTAGAGGAGCAAAACAAGAGCAATGAAAGGTAGGAAAGGGAAAGAATGGTAGTAAAAGGGAAGGAAAGAAAAGGAAAGGGAGGAGGAAGAGGGGCTTGGGAGATCCCAACACTGAAGTGTCTGTGAGACTCCCAAGAAGGGCTTTTAGAAGGAGATAGTTGAAAATTAAACAGAAAAATGAGAAAGAGTGGTGTCAATGAATCTAGAGAGAAAACAGAAAAATTCAGAACAGGGTTAGAGATAGATCAAAGATTTATCAGTTCCTCAATGTCCCGCTACATGATCTGATCCTCAAGAGCTAATAAGATATGAAATTAACTCTCTAATAAATTATAAATGCAGTAAAACTTAAATAAATTTAAATAAAATGCAAAAAAAAAAAAAATCCTGGGGAGGATAGTAAGTAAAGGATAACCAATAATGAAGAAAGTTTTGGCTGAATTCAGTAAGCTTTTGAAACAATTTGCAAACCATGAATTTAAGGGTTCAAACTATTGTGTATTTAATAGACTATTGAGGCTACCAGCTCATGTCTGGCAGTTTCCACTTTTTTTTTTTTAAATGTTTTTTCAGTGTTCCAAAATTCATTGTTTATGCACCACACCCAGTGTTCCATGCAATACATGGCCTCCTTAATACCCACCACCAGGCTCACCCATCCCCCTCCCCCCCAAAACCCTCAGTTTGTTTCTCAGGATCTACAGTCTCTCATGGTTCCTCTCCCCATTCTGATTTCCCCCAACTCACTTCTCTCCATCTCCCAATATCCTTCATGTTATTCTTTATGATCCGCAAGTAAGTGAAACCATATGATAATTGACTCTCTGCTTGACTTATTTCACTCAGCATAATCTCTTCCAGTCCCGTCCAGGTTGATACAAAAGTCGGGTATTCATCCTTTTTGGTGGAGGCATAATACTCTATTGTATATATGGACCACATTTTTATCCATTCGTCCATTGAAGGGCATCTTGGTTCATTCCACAGTTTGTCAACTGTGGCCATTGCTGCTATGAACATTGGGTACAGATGGTCCTTCTTTTAATTCCAGCTGTATCTTTGGGGCAAATACCCAGTAGTGCAATTGCAGAGTCATAGGGTAGCTCTATTTTTAAATTTCTTAAGCAATCTCCACACTGATTTCCAAAGTGGCTGTACCAACTTGCATTCCCACCAACAGTGCAAGAGGGTTCTGCTTTATCCACATCCTCTCCAACACTTGTTTATTGTCTTGTTGATTTTGGCCATTCTGACTGGGGTAAGGTGGTATCTCAGTGTGGTTTTGATTTGAATTTCCCAGGTGGCTAATGATGATGAACATATTTTCATGTGTCTGTGAGCCATTTGTATGTCTTCTTTGGAGAAGTGTCTGTTCATGTCTTCTGCCCATTTTTTACCTGATTATCTGTTTTGTGTGTGTTTTGAGTTTGAGGAGTTCTTTATAGATCTTGGATATCAGCCCATTGTCTGTAGTGTCATTTGCAAATATCTTTCTCCTTTCTGTGGGTTGCCTCTTTGTTTTGTTGACTGTTTCCTTTGCTGTGCAGAAACTTTTGATCTAGATGAAGTCCCAAAAGTTCATTTTCGCTTTTGTTTCCGTTGGCTTTGGAGACATATCCTTTTTTTTTAAGATTTTTTTTAAAAATTTATTTATTTGACAGAAATCATGAGTAGGCAGAGAGCTCGGCAGAGAGAGGGGGGAAGCAGGCTCCCCACTGAGCAAAGAGCCCAATGAGGGCCTCAATTCCAGGACCCTGAGATCATGACCTAGCCAAAGACAGAGGCCTACTAAGCCACACTGGTGTCCCTGAAGACATGTCTTGAAAGAAGTTGCTGTGGTCGATGTTGAAGAGGTTATTGCCTATGTTCTCCTCTAGGATTTTGATAGATTCCTGCCTCACATTGAGGTCTTTTACCCATTTCAAGTTTATCTTTGTGTATGGTGTAGGAGAATGGTCGAGATTCACTCTTCTATACATAGCTGTCCAATTTTCCCAGGACCATTTATTAAAGAGATTGTCTTTTTTCCACTGTATATTTTTTTCTGCTTTGTTGAAGATTATTTGACTATAGGGTTTAAGGTCCATAATCTGGACTCTCTGCTTTGTTCCACTGGTACTAAGTGGAACATTTTTCCCTCCACTAAGTGGACATTTCTCATTGCACTTAGGTTTGCAAAATTTTAAACTTTTGTGTTTTCACTTAGAAATTCCTAAGTTTAGATGACATTCTTATGTCAGAAATGGGCTGACAGATGAACCTACAGTTAAGCAGACTCAAGGTTTTTTTTTTTTTTTTTTTAAAGATTTTATTTTTTTATTTGACAGAGAGAGATTACAAGTAGGCAGAGAGGCAGGCATAGAGAGAGAGGAGGAAGCAGGCTCCCTGTGGAGCAGAGAGCCTGATGCGGGACTCGATCCCAGGACCCTGAGATCATGACCTGAGCCGAAGGCAGTGGCTTAACCCACTGAGCCACCCAGGCGCCCCCAGACTCAAGGTTTTAATGATACCTTAACTTCTCTGGTTTGATCTCATGTTTTCAAAGGCCTTTACAAATGCTTTCTCTTTCTCATGCTAGGGTGACCAACTGTCTCAAGCTAACCAAAATTTAGCGCTGCAAGTCTGGTATCTTAGACAACTACTCAGTACCAAGCAGACCAGGAAAGTCAGTCACCCCTTGCAGAGTGCTGGTAGGGTATAGCATAAGAGAAAATAGCAGGCCCAAAAGTTACAAATCTGAACTGACCATTCAGTTGAGTGAGCTGAAAATTAATACTAAAGTAAGAATCCTTTATAAAGAAAACCAAGTTAAAAATCAAATGAGTGAAAAAAACAATTTCAAAATGAAATGGTGAGAATCAATCATGGAATCAAGCTACTGCTAATTATGCCAAGTATTTGTGCAAGAAAAAGAAAAGTAGAGTTGTATTTTTTGTCTATTTGTTTTTGGTTTTGGGTTTTTTTTTTTTTTTCAGATGGACAAATAACGAAGTACAGACAAGGTCCACCATGGTGTTTAGACTGATCTTTCATTTACCATACACACTATGAATTTGTTATTCGATTTCAGCTTTGGGTATATCTTAAATGATCATTTTAATTCTTACGTACAATGGCTCTTTAATCTTTATATTTCCCTTTGCATTTGTCAAGTGCTTCATATTATGTTATTATTTTTTCCTGTTTTCTACTTATATTCTAAGTGGATATCAAAAAACAGTGATAGGACCCTCCTCAGGTAACCAGGAACATGGTCCCAGGAGCTGATAATGATGACATGGCAAGATAATTAAAGATAATTAAAACAGCTCTCTTTCCTATGAGGCTGTAGATACTACAGTAGAAACTGCAGTATTTCCATTATCACAGGGAACAAATAACTTCTCAAGGCCTGATTATAAATCTCTAACACTATAGGCAACTAAATGCTTTTTAGTAATTTTATTCAGAATTGTCAATGAGTAGAAAATATCTTCTCAGTCATTGCATATCAATAATTACATCTGATTCCTTTGAAACATGTGGAGAATAACTAATAATTCCATGGTTACTTAGCTCACTTGAATGAGTGGCTTTCTCTCTTAAATGTTAGACCTCCCAATAAATGTTACAAAGTACATACACATTTTTCATTCCTTGTAGGAAAATAGAAAGGCAGTTTTAGGTTTTTGTTTTTTGTTTTTTGTTTTTTCTTTGTTTTTTTTTTTTTTTTTAATACCCTTTCTCAGTTTTCATCCCTGGAACGAGTCTGAGATTCATTGTCTACTAACTTTGAGAGCCTAAATAATATGCTTACAAATAGCTTTTCTTTAGAAGCTTGAAATACTGCCCAAACTTAATTTATCTCCCTTACATATAAATTTCTAGAATCAGCATCCAAACTTTAGTTTCCTGTTAAAATAACTAATTAGACAAAATGCATACCCAAGCTATAGGACAAAAACTGTTACAGGTGAGATTACATTTTATTTTAAGCTCTCCCAAATAAACTAAAATGTCATTATGTTCTGGTTTTTTTAAACATCTTTTTTATTTATTTAAGAGAGAGCGAGCTGGAGTAGGGGAAGGGGCCCAGGGAGAGGGAGAAGCAGACTCCCCATTGAGCAGGGATCCCAATGCTGGGCTCGATCCCAGAACCCTGAGATCATGACCTGAACCGAAGGCAGTAAAATATCATCATTTTCATTTCCATCTTCCCTGTGTTAAGTCTGAGCTATTTTAATTTCTTCTAGTTAGGTTTTAATTTATATTTTTGCTCTATAATCTTTATTCTTCATGTACATCTTTGCTCATGTTGGGTTGCAGAGAAGTAGCTAAATAATAAAAAGCTTATATTTGGAACAGTGGTTTTGAGGATAATTTCCATGTACTAATTTACTTACCATTTTCTGAACACATATTTTTGATATAGAATGCACTGGTAAATAAAGTTAGCAAAATCTTTATTCTTATTTTGCTTACATTCTTATGCATTCAGGAGTAGAGTGGTAAAGAATAAAAGGCAGTTAAATGAATAGTACAATTTACTAATAAGTGATCAAATTTGAATCTGTGGTAAAGAGAGATGAGAATCTCTATAGATTGGTTGATTAGGAAGGCTGAGACCTATGCTTGAAGGAACTAACCCTGCATTAAATGGTAAGGTTAGAGGATTCCAGATAGAGGGGAGCCCAAGTAAGCAACTGCTTAGCTTAGAACAACGTTTATGTGTTTTGAAGTGTGTAAAACTGGTGATTCACAGACCTGTACCCCTGGGGATAAAAATATATGTTTATAAAAAATAAAAAATTATAAAATAAAATAAAAAAATAAAAAAAAAGAAGTAGAAAAAGAGAGACAGACCAGGATAGCTAGAGCATATTAAATGAGGATGAGAGGATAAGAGATGAGCAAGAATGGAAGTTGAAGAAGAGGAAAAATATTCAGGAATTGAACTGTTTTGGCATTTAAAGGTTATATTAAGGATCTGGGACTTCATCCCACAAGCAGTACAGTCATTGGTAAAAGGCATGAGAACGATCTAAGGAAAAGAGTGACGAGAAGTAATTCAGATTTTATTGATCACTCCCACTAGCAGCTTGGAGAGTGGACAATACCGAAGAAAAAGGGACAGCAAGAATACAGTTAGGAATATACTTCAGTACACCAGACAAAAATAACTTTGGGTAGAACTGGGATGCTTTTAGGGAAAACTGAGAAAACCAGTCAGCCTTCTGTTTTTAAACGCTAAACCTATAGAATTTGCTGATGAAATGGGTGTGGGTGATGATTTTTTTTAAAAAGAAGCAATCAAGGATTATTCTTTTCTGCCTGAGCAACTGGGTGAAGAGTTGGCTTATCAACAGAGATAGGAAAAGTGGATAGGGAAGAGAGAATCAGGATTTCTGCCTTGGGCCATTTCATTGTGGGCTTTCTAAGAGATACATGAGTAGAAGTGTCAAGTAAGCAGTTGGCTATATGATTTCTCACTTCAGTGAAGTCTGGGTTGTTATTATAAAAAGAAGAGCTGAGAGAAGAAAATGTTTCATGTTGGAAGGAGTGAACAACTTAGAATTCTGCTGAAAAGAGAAGTATGGTCACAGGGAAACAAGCACTTTGGAAACTGATTATTTTAACAAGAGAATTTTCAGCAGGTGGTGAGGATGGATTCCATACTAGAGTGGACTGAGGCAAGAACAGTGTTTGGGAAAGAGGAGATCATGACCACTGAGATTTTAATTTCTGCTTCCTGATACTGAGTGCCTTTTCAAGTGCTTACGGATAATTGATATATTTTCCTTTATGAAGGGTCTATTCAGATTTCTTGCTCATTTTGAGAGGTTGTAGGTAGAAATTTTTCCTGAGATACAGGTTTTGCAAATATTTTTTCTAGTTTATGACTTCCCTTTTTATGTCATTTAGGGTATTCTTTGAAAAGCAAAATATTCTAATTTTGATAAAGTCTAGTTTATCAAATTTTTCCTTTTATTATTAATGCTTTTTGTTAGGAATGTCTAACCTGCCTTTCGTTTATGAAAATATTCTTCTGTTTTCTTCTAGGATTTTTACGGTCCTAAATTTACTATATATGTATACATATATCTATCTGTATATATGGATATATACATACATATGTGTGTGTGTATACATATACCTATATATACATATGTATATACAAAGACCAATACAGATAAGCATATTCCAGTCATCTCTACTAATTGTGTCTATTTTTTGATCTGTCAGCTTATTTATCTGCTTTTTTATAGTATGTAAGTTCATCTCTGTTATTTATGTTTATACCACCTATGTTTTACGGCATTAAAATTGCTTTATCTTAAAACCTTTTATGTGTAATATGAAAAACATTTTTATATGTTTGATTTCATTCATTCATGCATAGTCTTTTAATTGGTGAGTTTAACCTTTTTATATGTATTTTAGTAGTATGATATTGGAACTTTTTAATATGATCTTACATTTTGTATACATTCTTATTCTTTTTTTCCCCTTTTTGGATTTCTTTTGATAAGGTTATTTTCTCTTGATTTAATGTTTATATTCATGGTATTTTTTCCTTTAATGTTGGCTGTCTTTAACATGCTCATATTTATTTACTCACTGTTCTTTCTTTAGAATTATTGATATCTGTATCATCTCCCTAGTAAGAAATATACTTTACTCACTTCCATGTATTTTTGGTCTCCAAAGACTCACCTGTATTAAAATTATCATTTATCTCTATATAAATAGAATATATTTTCTTTTCATTTCTTTTATTTGGTCTTAGTTTTGTTTATTTGGTCATTCACTTATTTGGTATGGTAGCATAATAAAGTACACCAAGACGGTACCTTTACTACTCAAAATTTCTTAACGGTATCTCCAGGGTCTGTTTCTGTTCGTGTAAAAACATCCTCCAAAATGGTTTTCATATACTCTAAATATTTTTATGATACTTGAACATTTGAGTAAAAATATAGATAAATATAAAATTCTAAATTCAGATACCTTTTTTACTTTAAAAAATCACTTTATTATCATTTTTATTAAAGCACAGTACACATATAGAAAGTGAAAAATCATAAAAGGTGACTTATCACAAAATAAATTCACCCATGTTACTATCAATGAGATTAAGAAGTAGAACTCTATTAATATCCAAAAAGCACCCTGATGTGCCTTCTCTAACTTACTACTCCCTCTCTTTCCTGAAATGTTTTCATTATCCCTTTTCTATTATCATAGATCAGACTTGTGCATTTTTCTTAATAATTAGAATCATACTGTGTGTATTCTCTTATACAGATGCTTTTTTTCCCTCAATGTGATGTTTGAGAGATTTACCGTTTATATTGTGACTTATATTTATTGCTTTATAATATTTCATTATGTGAATATACTTATTTTACTGTTGAGTATATCCAATTTTTGCCTAGTGTAAGTAGTGCTGCTAGGAACATTCAGGCACATATCTCTTGGAATGTATGTGCATTGGAATTGGTTGGCTGTACATTTGCTAGTAAAATGACTAAGTGTTAGACTAGGCCAGTGTTGAATTTCAGTAGATAACACTGAAGAACCCACTTCTCTGCTGTTTTCCCTCCTGAATTTTAGCCTTTCTAGTCCTTGTTACTGCAGCAGCTTTCCTTATCTTTAAAAGGATTAGTTTAGCATTTTATCTGGGCTTTTTAGTTCTTTATAAGGAATGATAGTCTGCTACAAGGTAGTCCAGAATACCTTCTATATGAAGCATAACTATATTCATTCTCTTTTTTAAAAATTGCCCTCATGGGGCGCCCTTGGCTCAGTTGTTAAGCATCTGCCTTTGGCTCAGGTGGTGATCCTGGCTGGGGTCCTGTGATCAAGCCCCGCATTGGGCTGCAGGAAGCCTGCTTTCTCCCTCTCCAGCTCCTACGCTTGTGTTCCCGCTTGTGTTCCCTCTTGCTGTCTCTCTGTTTCAGGTAAACAAAATCTAAATGAATAAATAAATGCCCTCACATAATTAAAATATGTGACTAATTTGCTTGTAAAGATATGCTTGAACTTGCTTACATGCTATTATTTTTTATATTCCCATATTTGTCATTTTCTAACTGTTTCATTTTCCTTTCTGTACCACCAGTGGAGTAATTTTAAACTTTTACATAGTTAAGATGGCCTCCTAAGTCTATCCTGATTTTTGGTTATAGGTTTAAGGATTTGGAGAATGACATGATTTTTTTTACTAAATTATTAAAAGCAGCCACATTCTATGCCATAACCAACTGAAGAATTTGTAAATAGTCAACTTGAATATGATTAACTCATATCCATTTACAAAATCATAAATTACACAGCATGTTGTTGGTAGATTATAATTTCTGTTTCAAATATTCCTCTACTGGGATTGCTACTGGGCTTTTTTCTCTTGCTCGTCACTTAAACTGATGCTTTCAGGGACATGAGGGAGCAAGTAAGAGAGCTGAAAGACAGATGAGTTTTATATCCCAAACAGGAATTTCAAAGAGAAGATGACAGAAGAAGACAAAAATGTTTAGTCATCCACCTTTCAGAATAATCAAATTCAACTTTCAAAAAGGATGTTTGAGAGAATGTAACCTCCATTCTTTTATTAGCAACATTTCCTTTTCATGCTGTGACTGGGATAAGTTAAACATGGCAAGTAAATAGTTCTCTCTTTTTATATACCATTCACTTGATTTAAAAAGAGATGAAAATTTGTCTCACATTTTGCATCACTCTCCCAATTTGAAGACAATTCTGTATTAACATTTCATATAGCTCATTCATTATCCTCACTGATGATCTTCTTTATCGTGCCAGATAACACTAGTTACTAACCAAATATTTCTTCTGCTTCCTCCTTAGAATTAGAACTTTTTGTTTTTTAATATGTGCATGCATTTAAAACCTACATTTCGGGCATCTGGGTGGCTCAGTGAGTTAAAGCCTCTGCCTTCAACTGGGGTCATGATCCTGGGGTCCTGGGATGGAGCCCCCTGTCGGGCTCTCTGCTCAGTGGGGAGCCTGCTTCCTTCCTCTCTCTGCCTGCCTCTCTGCCTGGTTGTGATCTCTGTCTGTCAAATAAATAAATAAAATCTTAAAAAAAACCCACCAAAACCCTACATTTCCCATCTCTCTTTACAAATAGAGGTAGCCAATGAGACAGAAGCAGATACGGAATTGTAAACAGGTATTTACAGAAAAGTTCTTTAAATGTAGCTGACTAAGGTTGGAAGAGACTCCTTTGGCTTTATACCTTGCTTCTTCATGCCTCAAAGAAACTGTCACCATCGTTCCTTAAAGCTATTTTGAGAGAAATAAAGCAAATGAAAGAAAAGTTGGGTAATCATATCATCGTGTACATATTCTGAAGCTGCTAACAATAATAACATGCAATATGATTCCCAAAACTTTCTTTCACAGCTCTCTACCTTATTATAAGCTACTGTCTCTGCACATTTGCATAAACAACTCACAAGGTGAAATTGAGGTTTTGGAATATAAAAATGTAAAATGTAATTTATTATTCTTAAAAGATAGCTATAATTTTGTGATTTAATATGAAATGCTAAAATGTAGTAGTCCATTTATAATATGAAAACAATGGGTTTCAAAAAAAAAAAAACCAACCCAAAACAATGGGTTTCATTGTCTTACTCATGAAATATATATATTGGTTTCAGGTTTTTGTTATTTAGTTATTTATAAGAATTTTTAAAATTTATTAGAGAGGGAGCACAGAAACAGGGAGAGGGGCAAAAGGAGAGGAAGAGAATCTCAAGCAGACTGCCTGCTGAGCTCAGAACCTGATGTGAGGCTCCATCTCACCACCCTAATATTATGACCTGGGCAGAAATTGAGAGTTTGTCTCTTAACTGACTAAGTCACCTGGGCGCCCCAGGTTTCAGGGTTTTAAAATTTGTATTTGATTTGCCTACATTCCAGAGAATACTTGCTTTACAAAGGTAACATGACCACTTGCCTACAAAAGCATAGGAAGCACCTTCTCTAGTTCACAGTGTTATCAACATTTTGGCCCCTGCTTATTTTTTAGCTACTTAGTATCACTGTTTCCCAAGGTTGTATCTCCTAATACATAATAGTTCACGTATTACAAAGAAAATGGAACTATTAATATTTACACTCAAGCAGCATTCAGTATTCATGAAAATATTTTCCATTTGGCTTTAAAATTTGTCAACTTATTTTTTTCAAAGAATTAGAATAATTTTATACTCCTCCACAGTAAAATTATGAACTATATAAATTTTTTATAACTCTTACCAATCAGAGTAGTGAAACCTCATTAATTTATATCCTTAATTGATAATTGAAACCAATATGGTTAAGACAGATATTGCAGTTTACATTTACTAAACCTGTGTAATAAGAACTGACTTCAAAAACTAGACCTGATTTCAAGGTGTAGGTAAAGGTATAAAGAACAAGTTTTATATCAGTGCATTAAAAAAGAGTATACAGGGCGCCTGGGTGGCTCAGTGGGTTAAGCCGCTGCCTTCGGCTCAGGTCATGATCTCAGGGTCCTGGGATCGAGCCCCACATCGAGCTCTCTGCTCAGCAGGGGGCCTGCTTCTCCCTCTCTCTCTGTCTGCCTCTCTGCCTGCTTGTGATCTCTCTGTCAAATAAATAAAATCTTAAAAAAAAAAAAAGAGTATACATCTTTAATTTCCAGAAAGAGTCCAAAGAGGCCAAATTTTCTAATAT
This sequence comes from Mustela nivalis, assembly GCF_964662115.1. Classification (NCBI taxonomy): domain Eukaryota; kingdom Metazoa; phylum Chordata; class Mammalia; order Carnivora; family Mustelidae; genus Mustela; species Mustela nivalis. The sequence continues at coordinate 112,687,668 of NC_139022.1, read as the reverse complement.
AACAGGCAAAAGGAAAATTTAGAAATACAGTCATATTTTTAAGCATGTGTATAATGATTTTTTCACAAGACCTTTTTCTAAGTTTTCACCTCGGTTCAGATTAGTGAGAGCATCTGTATACTTATTTCACTTCAAATGTTAAACAAAATACACTACTTAAATATTATCATTTCAGCTTAATATGAAAGTGGAGAAAGTCTAAAGGATTGTAAGAGCTAAGTAGAAGCATATCAACATAACATATGGATATATTTTAATTCTTAGGATGCAGCATATATGCTCAAATATAAAATTAATTTTTTGTCATCTATGTTAGAAAATTAGAAAAACAGAAAAATATAAATGCCTGAGCCTTTCTAAGGATCTTTCTATAAATAGCTTAAATTTAAAACACTGACCAAACCAGTGAGTGGCAAAAATGTGAGGTAACATGATCTCTCAAGCAATTGTGAAATAGTACAATCACTTGGAAAATGATTTGATAGTTCTTTTTACAAAGTTATATGTGTACATATCTCAGCCATTGTGCTTCCAGAGAAGTGAAAGAGTATGTCTCTGTAAGGTCTTGTACATTATTATATATAAGATCTTTATTTTTAGTAATTAAAATTTAGAAACAACCCAGATGCCATCACCGGGTGAATGGAGAAACAAATTGTGATATATGCATACAATAGGAAAATACCTAAGAATAAAGAAGAATTAATAGTTAAATGTTCCACAGCATATATGAATCTCAGAGTAATTATGTTGCATGGAAGGAGGCAGATAGGGCGCCCAGGTGGCTCAGTTGGTTAAGCAACTGCCTTCGGCTCAGGTCATGATCCCAGAGTCCTAGAATCGAGTCCCACATCGGGCTCCCAGCTCTGTGGGATTCTGCTTCTCCCTCTGACCTTCTTCCCTCTCATCTCTCTCTCACTGTCTCTCCCTCAAACAAATAATTAAAATCTTAAAAAAAAAAAAGGCAGACAAATAACAACACATACTGTATGCTTCCATTTACATAAAATTCCAGAAAATGCAAATTAACCTTTAGCAACAAAAAGCTTCTTAGTGGATGGGTAGAGATGGAAGAGGATGATATTAAAAAGAAGAGGGAGGACAGGATTAAAAAAAGATACACAGGAACATTTGAGGATAAACAGTCTGTTCATTATCTTAAATTTAGTAATGTTTTCCCTTTACTATACATATATGAAAATGATTAGTTATACAGGATAAATGTGAGCAGTCTGTTGTATATTTCAATTTATACCTCAGTAATCTACTAAGAGTGAATTCAGGTGAATCAGAGACCAAAATGAAAGAAAGCATAGTTTTAACATTTAATAAAATAGGCAAAAATTTCTGTGGCTTTAGGATTTTTAAAATCAGATATGTGAAGTACAATCCCAAAAATGAAAGCTGGAAATTTTGGCTATATTTTTAATTGTAAAACAGCATTCACAACAAAGGTACAAACTAAGAAAACAGAAAGCTTGTTTCTAGGAAGAGAAAATTCTACACTGAATTGAAAAAATAAACAAAATCTGATTTGGAAATAGCACAGCAAATGAGTAGGCAATTCATAGAACAGGAAGTTACTATTGTACATAGAAAACTGATAAGAATTTTTTTATTCTTTTTTTTAAGGATTTTATTTATTTATTTGACAGACAGAGATCACAAGTAGGCAGAGAGGCAGGCAGAGAGATGATGGGGGGAAGCAGGTTCCCTCCTGAGCAAAGAGCCTGATGCAGGGCTCAATCCCAGGACCCTGGGATCATGACATGAGCTGAAGGCAGAGGCTTTAACCTACTGAGCCACCCAGGTGCCCCGGATTTTTAAATTCTGATAAAACAATGGCAGAAATAGAGGGAAATATGAAATGTATCCATGGCTGGTGATTGGTTTAACTATTTTCAAGTTACTGGTGTATCTTTTTAAATTTGATTATTCATTTTTTACTTCCTAGCAAATCCACTGGTAGGTGTGTACCCTAGGAAAATCTAGGATAGGTGCACAAGAGACAAGCACTGTGTTGTTCTTTGCGCCATTCTTTGCAACACTGAAAATTGCAAACAAGCTGATTATCAAATAGGAGTGAATAAATCTTTTCCTATGATGTAATATAAATCAGTGGTACTCAACCATGGATGATTTTGCCCTCCAGGGACATTTGGCAACATCTAGAGACATTTTTAGTTGTTAGAACTATAGACGGAAGGATTTTACATTGCTATGGTTACCAATAAGGGTGAGCATCTTTTCAGTCGGTAGAGAGGCCAGGGATGCTGCCAAACATCCTAGAATGAATAGGGCAGTCCCACAACAAAGAATTATCTGACCCAGAATGTCAAAAATGTTGAGATTGAGAAACTGATTCAAATGAATAAACTGCATTTATGTGCATCAACATGACTGCATCACAAAAGCATACTATTAAGCAGAAGGGACTACTTGCAAAAATACAGATGATATTACATATAAACTTCAAAAAACCACATATCACTATATATCATTTATAATCACATACATTTATTGTAACATTTGAAAAACGTTGATGGAAATGATATGCATTGACATTAATAGGGGCTTACTCTGAAGCAGGTGGTAAAGTAAAAGAATGCTAGTGATATTTAGCTACTTATTTTTTAAAAAATTAGTAATATGGCTATAGCATACATGACAAAATATTCATTTTTGGTTAGTCCTTGGAACATTATTATAAAATCGTATCTTGGTAAGTTTTGAAATCTTTATAATACCACTTCTCGTTAAAAAATCTACTTATTGAATTCATGAATTAACTGGAACCCCCCCCCCCAAATTAAAACAAAACAAAACAAAAAAGCCAGTAGAAAGAAATAGATTAAAACAGAAGTAAAAGAATCAGAAAAACATTTTTTTTAAAGATTTATTTATTTATTTATTTGACAGAGGGAGATCACAAGTAGGCAGAGAGGCAGGCAGAGAGAGAGAGGAGGAAGCAGGCTCCCTGCTGAGCAGACAGCCCGATGCGGGACTCGATCCTAGGACCCTGAGATCATGACCTGAGCCGAAGGCAGCGGCTTAACCCACTGAGCCACCCAGGCGCCCAGAAAAACATTTTTTTTAAAATATAGTATAAAGTCAAGATCATCTTTTTAGAAAAATGTGAGTAAAATAAAGTTTTGTTAAACTTAAAAACAAAAAGATAAATTAATGGTAGCTATAAAAAAGGAATAAAAGTCAAAATTAGGTATAGAGGGATTATGGTAATAAAAATACCTACCACAAAAATAAAAGGCCAAAGACTATGAATAATTAATAACAGAATAAGTATTCTATAATGTTAACTCATTGATGGAGCAAGAATAATGTCAATAAGCTTTAACATGCATTCAATAAATAATTGAAAATTATACCAAAGAATTACATATTATATAGTCATTAAAATTATGTTTTTACAATGGACAGGTTTTTTAATACAGGGGAAATACAACGTTAAAAAGTAAAAAGTATCAAATACAGCATGATCATAAGTACTTAAAATAATTGCATACAAAAAATTAAAAAGCAAATATGCCTAAGTGCTAACTAGATATACTTGTAATTGATAGTACTGAGTACTTTGCCCCTTCTGCTGCTTCTTTACAACTTTTTGTACTTTGATTATTTTACTCTATTCTTAAAAATATTTTAAGCTCTGTTATCAGCCCTGCCTCTACAACATGAAGTCTTACTATTAATTTTTTTCAATATTTTAAATCTGAATTCTATTAAGTCATTAAACCAATTATGGTATGTTATTTGAAAGAAAGACTTGTATGATTCAGACTCATCAAGTGTGATTCAGTGTTCATCTGTGAATTTATGTCCCCAAATTAGGAACAAAATATATGACATGTTTACTACAAATATGGTTGGTATAAGTAATGGAAAGTTCATCTTCCAGAACCACATATATTGAACAGGAAATGGGGACTGGTACTCCAGGATAAGCTTACAAACCCTGTCATTGAAAGGAAGACTCCTACTCAATGAGTCAACCAGCTGTAAGAAACTGTAACCACAGCTGGACATCACTGGTATAATGACCAGTGATGCCACAGAAGCTATTTTGTGTCAATATCAGCCTATTATTCTATGAGCTTTATGGCTCTACCTATTTCATATTGAACTTCCATAATCCTGAGAAATGGAGTTGGACAGTAGACAGAAATAATGCTCCTTAATGGCACATTCAGTGTGACTCACTAGAAGATACGACATATTTATCATTCCTTATTCTGGAAAATTGTCCATCATTCAGAACAGAGTACTATTAAAAAAGAAAGAATTTCTTAACTTATTGGGACATAGTACTAATCAGTGGATTTTCTGTCCCCCCCTTCATTTTTCCCTTTCTTCTCCTGATGTCCATCATGCTATTCCTTATGTTCCACAAGTAAGTGAAACCATATGATAATTGACTTTCTTGAACTAACAATCTCCTGTCAAAATGGTTCTCACATTTCAGGGTACATCAGAATCATCTGGAGCGCATATGAAAACACAATTCAGTGGGCCCCAACCACAGAGTATCTTATTTAGTAGCTCTGAGGAGTGGCCTGTGAATGTACATTTCTCACAAATTCCCAGGTGATGGTAATGACTGTTGGTCCAGGCTCCCTGTTAAAAAACAAATGCCCATCAGTTTTTGGATTCAGATACCACTTGTTTCCTTTCCTAGAGTCAGTGTATGTTGAGGTGATGTGTTACATCGAAGGTCGTGTAACCTGAATTCTGCCCAGTGGTGTGCTTATGTCCCCAGTTTCATTGTCTGCATAAAAAGAAGTTGGGTCCGGTGGACTCTCAGGGCATTTCAGTTCTAAAATTTTATCAGGCATGTCTTTTTCAGGATTCATTTCCGAAGTCAGTAAATCTTTGTAATTCCTCACATTAGCTGATGTATCATTTGCCAATATGAGCTCACAGAAATTTGTCAACATTTAATCAGCTTGTGAAAATCCTTATTTGAGAGAAAATTCCATGTCAAGATTTCATTGTTTTTCCTAAAAAGTTTTGACCAGACTAAGTGGTAGATATTTGCAAAAGTACACTTAAACACTTATTAAAAGACCAACTTTAAGTTTGGGATGAGATCTAGGCAATACATTATTTGTGATATGGGAATTCATCTTGTCAAACAATGTGTCAAGTAACTTATACTTTGATTCTGACAGAAATTCTTTTTTTCCTCATATCATCATTATTTTTTAAAATTCTTTTTATTAACATATAGTGTATTACTTGCTTCAGGGGTACAGGTCTGTGGATCATCAGTGTTACACAATTCATAGCACTTACCATAGCACATAGCCTCCCCAGTGTCCATAACCCCGCCACCCTATGCCTCTCTCTCCAACCCCCAGCAACCCTCAGTTTGTTTCCTGAGATTAAGAATCTCTTATGATTTGACAGAAATTCTTAATATGGAGTTTTTTCGTAGATCTCAACATAAATGTTATTGAGCTCAGGTACAAGAAGTTTTCTGGACCTCAGAGATGAACCCCTGTAACAAGATTCTAACACAATTGTTTAGGTAACCTGAAGAGAACACCTAGTGACAACTTTAGTAGCCTGGCTTCACAGCCATTTGTGCTTGTGAATATAAATGAACCTGGAGAAAACCTCCAAACTCATTCTTTGAGGCCAGCATTACTTTGATCCCAAAACCAAACAAAAACCCCACCAAAAAGGAGAATTACAGATCAATATCCCTAATGAATATGAATGCAAAAATTCTCACCAAGATACTAGCCAGTAGAATCCAACAGTACATTAAAAAGATTATTCACCATGTTTATTCATGGGCTGCAAAGGTGGTTCGAAGTATGCAAATCAATTAGCATGATAAACCACATTAATTAAAAAAAAAAAAGAATAACCATATGATCCTCTCAACAGATGTAGAAAAGGCACTTGACAAAATAAAGCATCCTTTCTTGAGTAAAACTCTCACAGTATAGGGATAGAGGGAGCATATCTCAATATCATAAAAGCCATCTATGAAAAGCCCACAGAGAATATCATTCTCAACAGTTAAAAACAGAGCTTTTCCCTTGAGGTTAGGAACATGACACGGATGTCCACTCTCACCACTCTTGTTTAATATAGTACTAGCAGTCCCAGGCTCAGCAGTAAGACAATAAAAAGAAATAAAAGACATCTAAATTGATAAAGAAGTAAATTTTCACTCTTGGCACAGATGGCATGATACCCTATGTGGAAAACCAAAATGACTCTACCCAAAAACTACTAGAACTCACACAGGAATTCAGCAAAGTGACAGGATGTAAAAAACAGTGCACAGAAGTCAGTTGTATTTTTATACACAATTAGATGGAAGAAAGAATAAACCTAACCAAAGAGGTAAAGGATCTGTACTCAGAAAACTATAGAATGCTCATGAAAGAAATTGAGGAAGACACAACAAAATGCAAAAATGTTCCACACTCATGAATTGGAATAACAAATACTGTGAAACCGTCTATGCCACCCAGAGCAATCTACACATCCATTGCAATACCATCAGCATTTTTCTCAGAGCTGGAATAAACAATCCTAGAGTTGTATGAAACAAGAAAAGAACCCAAATACCCAGATGAATGTTGAAAAACAAAACCAAAGCTGGTGGCATCATAATTCCAGACTTCAAGCTATATTACAAAGCTGTAATCATCAAGATGGTATGGTGCTGGCACAAAAATAGACACATAGGTCAGTGTAACAGAATGGAGAACCTGGAATTTGACCCTCAACTCCATGGTAGCTAATCTCAACAAATCGGGAAAGAATATCCAATAGAAAAAAGACAGTCTCTTCAACAAATGGTGTTGGAAAAATTGGACAGCCACATGCAGAAGAATGACACTGGACAATTTCTTTTACACTGTAACAAAAATAAACTCAAAATGGATGAAAGACCTAAATGTGAGACAGGAAAATCCTAGAGGAGAACACAAGCAGCAACTTCTTTGACCTCTGCCACAGCAGTTTCTTGCTAGACACTTTTCAAAGCAAGGGAAACAAAAACATAGATAAAAATATTTTGCACATGAAAGGAAATAGTTGACAAAACCAAAAGACAACCTACAGAACAGGAGAAGATATTTGTAAATGTCTTATCAGATAAATGGCTACTTTCAAAAATCTATAAAGAACTTATCAGATTCAACACCCAAAAAACAAATAATCCAGTCAAGAAATGGTCAGAGGATATGAACAGACATTTCTCCAAAGAAAACATCCAAATGGCCAACAGACACATTAAAAAATGCTCTACATCACTGGCATCAGGGAAATAAAAGTCAAAACCACAATGAGTAGCTTAAATTAATAAGTCAGGAAACAGCAGATGTTTGTGAGGATACAGAGAAAGGGGAGCCCTCTTATATTGTTGGTGGAAATGCAGGCCTATACATTTCCTATACTGGAAAACATTGTGGGGGTTCCTCAATAAGTTAAAAATAGAGCTACACTATGACCCAGCAATTACACTACTTACTAGGTATTTTTCCAAAGGATACAAATGTTGTGATCCAATGGGGCACCTTTACCCCAATGTTTGTAGCAGCAATGTCCACAATAACCAAACTATGAAAAGAGTCCAGATGTCCATCAACAGATAAATAGATAAACAAGACATGTTATATATGTATATACATATATACATACGTGTGTGTATAACACACACAATGGACTATAACTCAGCCATCAAAAAGTATAAAATTTTATTTACATCACCATGGATGGAACTGGAGGGTGTTATGCTGGACCAAATAAATCAATCAGAGAAAGAGTTATCATATGGTTTCACTCATATGTGGAATTTAAGAAACAACAGAGGATCACACCTTCCACACGGTCATGCTGAGCTAGTTCCTGGAATTGGGTCCCAACCTCAGCCATGCCTTCTGCCTGCCACTGCCTCTGGACCATGGACACCCGCAAAGTAAGCAAGCTTTGGGCCTTCGTGAAAATGTGTAAACAGGATCCGAGCATTCTGTACACCAAGAAAATGCATTTCCTGCAGGAGTGGGTGGAAAGCATGGGGGGTAAAATACCACCTGCCACTCATAAAACTAAATCTGAAGACAGTATCAAGGAAGAAAAACCAGATAGACAGCAGAGGAAAACATAAAGATAGATAAACCATCAAGTGAGAAAAGTGATCTAGAAATGGACAATGAAGGTGTGATTGAACCAGATACTGATGCCCCTCAAGAAATGGGAGATGAAAATGTAGAGATAACTAAAGAAATAATGGGTCAGGCAAATGATAAAAAAGTGGCTGCCATTGATGCCCTAAATAAATGATGGTGAACTACAGAAAGTCATTGACTTGTCCACAGATGCCATCAAACTAAATTCTTGCTTGGCCATTCTGTATGCCAAGAGAGCCAGTGTCTTCATCAAATTACAGAGGCTAAATGCTGCCATTGGAGATTGTGACAGAGCTATTGAAATAAATCCTGATTCGTCTTAGCCTTGCAAGTGACGAGGGAAAGCACATAGACTTCTGGGCCATTGGGAAGAAGCAGCACATGATCTTGCCCTTGCTTGTAAACTGGATTATGACGAAGATGCTAGTGCAATGCTATAAGAAGTTTAACTAAGGGCCCAGAAAATTGCTGAACATCAGAGAAAGTATGAGTGAAAACGTAAAGAGCAAGAGATCAAAGAAAGAATAGAAAGGGTTAAGAAGCCTCGGGAGAACATGAGAGAGCCCAGATGGAGGAAGAAGCCAAAGGACAATCAGGAGCTCAGTATGGGTCTTTCCCAGGTGGCTTTCCTGGGAGAAATGCCTGGTAATTTTCCTGGAGGAATGCCTGGTATGGCAGGGGGGATGCCAGGAATGGCAGGAATGCCTGGGCTCAAAGAAGTTCTTAGTGATCCATAAGTTCTTGCAGCCATGCAGGTTCCAGAAGTTATGGTGGCCTTCCAAGTAATGGCCCAGAACCCAGCGAATATGTCAAAATATCAGAGCAACCCAAAGGTTATGAATCTCCTCAGTAAATTGTCAGCCAAATTTGGAGGTCAAACATAATGCCCTTCTGACAAATAAAGCCCTTGCTGAAGGAAAAGCAACTTGGACCACCTAATGGATGTTGCAGTAATACAAACCAGTGTGCCTATGACCTTCTCAAGAAGAAAGCTGGGGTGCTGTGAAGAGAAACCCCTCTGCTCCCCATGCAACTGAAACATTCTACAATGGTTTGCCATTAGGGTATTCATCCAGATAATGTTTTCCTACTAGGAACTACAAACTTTAAACACTTTTTAAACCTTAAAAATATTTAAAAGCATATTAAAAGTGTGTGTTAGTCCCTACATTTTTCTTTATTAATCATTTCAGTTTTTTCCTTTGGATTAATTGGGCAAGGAAGATACTTCAGTTGGAAGATTTATTGCTCAGTTGTAACGAGTGAAAAAAAAAGTAGGCAAATAATACATTTAAATAGATGAAGTTTGAGTTGGAGATATGGTTTCTGAGGCATTTTGACTTGTCTTTTAAATGCTTTATTTTTTAAACACAGTTTATTTTGGTAGGACCATTGGGACCACCAGTATTGCATTCAGACCTGGGTAGGGACCGGAAGTGCTTGGCAAGGCAGCAGCAACCTTATTCCTTTTATATAGTGTGCACCCTTGTGCAGATGCATTTAAATCTTACACTGTGGTGTAAGATTTTTCCCTCCCTTTGGGGAAGGGAGGGAAAAATAAAATAAGATGAAATCAGAGAGGGAGACAAACCCTAAGAAACTCTTAACTGTGGGACATAAACAGGGTTGCTGGTGGGGAGGTGAGTGGCAGGATGGGGTAACTGGGTGATGGGCATTAAGGAGGGCACATGATGTAATGAGCACTCATTGTTATATGCAACCAATGACTCACTAAACTCTACCTCTGAAACTAATAATACACTATATGTTAATTAAATTTAAATTTAAAAATAAATAAATAAAGATAACTGAACCTGGAGGCATGAGTATCTTAGTGGGATAAAGTCACTCTGGAGGGAAAAAAATGCAGCTGAAGTAATGTATTTGGGATGTTTTTACAAACAGTTTATATTACTTCATAAACATGCTCCCTAAGCATCTATTAACATCTTTATATTTATAGATGCCATCAAAAGAAGATGAACTATTGGATTTCTACATAGGTGTGATAAATGGTTGCACATGCAGTGATGATAATACAAGCTAGACCTTTAGCCATTTATTTCTGACTTTATTGCTCAGAGATTTCAGCCAACAATTTCTAATGGCTTTTGGTGATTAAAAATGTCTGCAGGGGACTAAAGATGATTTGAGGCAAGAGAGTTCAGAATATTGATTCTTCTTTAACCATATTTTATGCTCCTTCGTTATTTTTGGTAATAGATTTGATAAACTCACTGTATAGTTGACATGGAACATTTTATATAACTCTTTTGCTGCTCACAGACACAATTTCAAAGTTACTATGCTAGAAAATATTTTGTCCAATGAGTAGAAATTCTCTCCAGGTGAGTGCCAAAAATGTTTTTAAAAAATACTAATTTATGAGAAGAAAAAAATACATAGTAAAATTTTTACTCTTTAAAAAAATATCAATTTATTTTTCACATCAGACATCCCTAAAGTATAGAAGAAAAGATCCTAATTCTGTGAGTTGCCTTTCGGGCTACTAATTGGTTCAAAAAAAGTTTTTTAAAAATGATGAATGTGTTCACTGTATCTACATCAGGTTTATCGAGCAGCCCCAAATCATTTTTTCCCAGGTGGGCAGTCTGCTGACTATTGTTTGTATTTTCTTTCCCTTTCTGGCATGATTTAATTCAGCACCCTAGAAAAGTGAAAAACATTCTTGTGGCATCATCTGTGAAACAGATTTGGAGTTCATTTCCATGCATTTTAACCTAAGGTCACTTTAGACCACCAAGAGGTGTGTACATGTGTGTATGTATTTGTGTTGTATGTATGTTATATTCATGTGTGTACCGAAGGCCTGACCCCTACAGTACACTGAACCAGCACTGATCTGTAGGATTTTGTAGTTTAGTGTATATGTCAGGTGTCACACTAATCACCCTTAAGACAAAATTTTTGTATCTTTTAAACAGACAGAGTACCCTGTCTTTTCCAAATAAAGTCTAGAGGTCTACTAGGACAAGGAGGAAAGAAGAAAATTCATAAAAATAAAGGTTCCAATTATCACTTAGTTCTAGTAATACATTTTCTCTCTGTCTCTTTTTTAAATTTATTTATTTGAAAGAGAGAGAGATCACAAGTAGGCGGAGACGCAGGCAGAGAAAGAGGGGAAGCAGGCTCCCTGCTTAGCAGAGATTCCAATGCAGGGCTTAATCTCAGGACCCTGAGATCATGACCTGAGCTGAAAGCAGAGGCTTAACCCACTGAGCCACCCAGGCGCTTCAATACCTTTTCTCTTTAGCCATCTTCATTGTTCATGTTCTTTAGTGAAGAGGTACAAATGAATTTTCTGAGCTGGTGTACACTATTGAGTGTGTGAATTTTCAATCCAGAATTAGGAAATTTAATCACAGGTCCCTGATGCATATGCAGATATATATGTAAGTGTGTATATATGTATATATACACACATACATCCACACACACAAATCCAAACCCTGTGGAAATTAAGAACTCCAAGCAAGGTTTTTAAAAAAGGTAGTCATGCTAGTGCAAGCAGATCCATCATGCATGTGTGCAACTGTGTGTTAGGAGCTAATGGTGAGTACTGGCTACCTGAACCCAAGACTTCAAAAATATCAATTTCATAGATCTCTATTTAGGAATATTTGCCATAATCTTAAGGGGAAAAAAGCTTTCTCTCATAGAACCACGGGGGAAGTCATCTCTGCTCACATTTGTGAATTGAGCACTGCAGATGCTATTTCCCACATTTCATGATTACTTGCATCTGAGTTAGCACACCTCTTCCAGTCATATCATCAATTTCAGAGCACTCCAGCACTCATCACTGATATGGGGACTTCACTTTGTGGGAAGCATCCATACAGGATCTTACCTACTATTTGCCATGGATTACCTTTTCATCACTACCACTAATTATATAAAAATTATATAAAAAAGAGGTGTTCTTTTCATGAACCTTGGTTCATAAGATTTTCTCACTTATTCCTCCTGAAAGAATTCCTTTACTTTATTGCATGGCATTCTGACTTTACAAATAAAGTTTCTACACTGACTTTTTACTAAATTATGAGTAGATATCATGGTACCATCTAAATATAGTTGAATTATTTATAATTTAGGCTCTTCCAGTTTTTAAAGCTTTCAACAGCCCCTTCTAAGCTTTGTCTTCCTTGTTTTGTAAATCTCGTGATCCCAACAACCTCTGAAATTCCAACTCTTTTTATTTTCCTTTTCTATGTCTACACCAAGGGGTTGACATGCTCTGTAAGTTCTGTCTAAAGCCCCAGGCCCTTAGACTATTAGAAAATTTGGGCTTGGGTTCTAAATCACCACGATTTGAATGAGATATTGCTTAAGCACTCGCATTTAAACAGTTTAAATAGTTAGGAACTAAACTTTTAAAAAAACGTTTTTCACGTGAAATTTTGGGTCACTGTTAACTTGTTTTGAATACAGAGTGATGCTGTTTGTTTACACTTCCTTGGGATCATCATTTTTAATGCAGAACCATTTACTGTTGGAAGTGAAGAGAATTTGAATATTACTAACTCGTTTTTGTTTTTTAAAATGAGTTGTTAAAGTCAGATGAGAATTTCATTTAAAATAGACACCAATAAAATAACATTCAAAATCAGTCCTAGTTATTTAGTAACTGTGAAGGAGAGGGGTTAAAAAAGAAAGAAATAGAAATCTCTCATTTAATAGGTTTTATTTTGGAAAAGTAGAACACTTCACTCAGCATTTTCTACCCTCAGGACCAGCATTTGCTGCTGAGTCATGTCTTCCTCATCTCTAGAAACAGATGCAGCATCACAGGCATCTGTCATTTAGGAACTGATCTGATCAGATATGCCTCAGCCAATAAGACTTGAGACTTTCTAGAAGAGACGTGACAGTTGGGAATAAATATAGAATCATTTGAGGCATGTAAGTTTTCTTAGGAGCCTCATCTCACAGGGTGGATGGGCAGCATTGATATAATTAGTTTTTAATCATTTCCCCCAGTAGACAGGTGTCACCTCTTGGCTTTGAATCACTCTGGAGCTTCCATTGATAGGGAAAAACTGTACTCTAAGATGGCTGACCAAACCAGCAAGGGAATTCTAGTCCCTGTCTCAAAGCCCTTCCGGGTTCTTCTTTCCTACCCCGTTTCCTGAGCATACCGAAAGTACCAAGTATGCAGAAGTAGTAGGGTATAAATCCCCCTCCCTGCTTGTGCTCAGGGCTCAGACCTTTGGAGAACAACCTCATCTGTGCCCACCAGTGTTAAATAAACCTCCGATCCTCCAAAGTCTCCGAGTGCCACTTGGTTCTTCTGCCAGGATCCAGTCCAGTTTCTGCAATATTTGGTTCCCTGACTGGGAAGTCCAGCCACACTGGCCCATTGTTGCCACTGGTTTGGGGCAGTGGTGGGGCACTGAGGGAACGAGGGATTGTAAGGGAGAAGGCGAGCCCTGCCTGATTTTTGGCAGTCTCCCCCCTGGTCGCCTCAGGCCGGCCCGCCCCGCTGTTCCTACCCAGACTCAAAGGACACTTGGCAGGTGAGGTCCTGGTCCCATTGGATTCCAGTAAGACCTGGGGCCTCAGGGCCCAGTCAGGCCCACCCCGAGGGTGGATGGAGAGACTGATCACCCCCCCAGAGATCTCTTAGAGGTCTCACAGTAGTGCCTCCCAGTGGGGGAGGTCCTTCAGGTTAGGAACCCCCTGTAAGGGGGCACAGGAAGGAATTTCCAGAAGGAATTCCACAGAACAGGGCCTCCTGGAGGGGAAGAACTGTAATAACTTTGGTGTGAATGCATGAGTGAATGTGCAGTTTAACCTGGCTTGTTGGGCGGACTGATTCTGTGGCTCCATGGGACCCTTAGGGTCCCCAGAAGCCTACAGAGTCTGAGTGGCCCTAACTTGCTTCCATGGTGACCTCATAGGGTATAAGGTGAGCCCCTTTGGGGTGCCAGTCTGGGGTTCATATGGACTCGCTAAGGCTAAGAGGCACCCAGGTGTCCCTCTGGGATGGCAGATGGGGGCATCTGACTGATCTCTCCTTTGGAAGGATACCCACCCTTTGTTTGTCTTCATGCTGGTAGCACAGGGAGGGAACACACAGAGTGGCCAATAGCCTCCCTGCTTATCACGGTGGAGGCTCTTCAAAACCTACAGTCTTAGACTGTAAGCTCAAAATTTTAAGAAGCTAATTCTTAGGAGACTATGGGATCAAAACATCTGGAAAATTGGGCACATTATATGAATTGGAATGGGCCACCTTTGGGGTCAACTGGCCCTCTGAGGGGCCCTAAGACCTACTCACTGTCCAGGTAATTTACAAAATTATGGTCAGGACTCCCAGATACCCTAACCAATTCCCATACAACGATTCTTGGCTAGCCCAAACTGCCCCCCGTGGGTCCGATTCTGTGCTAATAGGAAGGACCAAAGTAAGACATTTGTAATCCAAGTAAAAGAGCCCAAAGTCTGTAAGGAAGCAAAGCCAATCAGGGAGACCCTGGCCGGGGGGCATCAGGAGCAGCAAACGCAGATGAGCTTTTGACAAGGATGAACCTGTCAAAGTGTAGGGACCACAGTCCTTCTCTGACCTGGGGCCTAAAGCTGAGCTGCAGGAAGACAGTGCTCCTGCTTCTTGTAAGTGGCTTGTGTGGGGAGATACCTGATTTAGCAGCTCTGATAGCCCCCAGGAAACTTGATTCAGACAGAAATAGAATGTAAAATAACAGGAGCTGTCATATTTACCTTTAAGAGAAAGTGGGAGAGATGCCTGGGTGGCTCAATGGGTTAAAGCGTCTGTCTTCCACTCCAGTCAGGATCCCAGGTGTCCTTCAGGATGGAGACTTTAAGAAATATTCCCAAGCAGCTGCCAAACCTTCTTTGTTTTGGGGAAATTCCCTGTCTTCTCTGGCCCAATATGGATTTTCTATCCCCCTTATTGGAGGGAAAACATGGCACCTGCTCCTCTGGAGCTGATGATCATCTGAACTTGGAACCCTTTCTCTGCTCTCTGGCAGCACTTTGTCTCTTCTGCCTCCCCATCCCTTTTTCTCCTGTTTCTGTACCACCTTGGGTGCAGCCTGCATTACTGGCTTCTAGACCATCCTCAGTTCCTCAGACACCACTGTTAAGGAGCAAGAAGGGCACCCACACGACCTAGCATCACCCACTCCAGATCTCCCCACGTGTCTCAGGTGAAAATTGACCATGGGGAAGATACTGGTGAAACATATTTCAGCATTTAAACTAAGTTTGTTGGTTTAATTCAGACAGATGTATCAGTGGTAAACATGAAACTTTTATTCTGTCAAGGTTTACTGAAGGTCAAATAAGCTCATTATCTCTGTTGAAATTTGTTAACGAAGTGATGACTAAACTAATGGTTAATTGTTTCAAAGTTTTCATGGGTAATTGTTAATATAGCTTTCAAAGTCTTCGGTAACCTGAAACTTTAAAGTTTTGGTTGGATGACAAATGGAATTAAATTGTGGACATCTAGGTCTTTTGCAAATGGAATAGAATGGCAAAGCATTGATTACTGGACATAGGTTTGTGCCTTTGACTTCCTACTGCAAAGAAACTAAGAATATTTAAATCTGTTGGTAAACGTGTTTTGTGCTTAACTGATTCATAAATTTGCCATCTAAAAGAATTCTTTTGTAACACTACACAAATGGTTAGTACTTAACCATCACTAGATGTTAAGGTGTTTCTAAGAGTACATAATTCTGCTAACTATAACTATGACTAATGGAAATAAGGGAAACAACTCTATGTGGAAAAGTAAGAGATATGTAAGAAAGATATAAGGAATAGGAATACATTTTGTTAAAGGAAAAAAAGGTAATTTTGTCCTAAGTGAGATTGTTGTTTGGAAGGAAATAGCTTTGGACAAAACCTAAATGCAAAGGACAGTTGTGGAAGGTTTGTGAAGGGAAATCTTCAGAAAAAGAATTTTAAGTATGGTCATGATGGACTAAGATTGAAATAAAAAAAAAAAGACGTGTAGAAAGCTGGTTTTCTAAGATTTTTTATTTATTTATTTGACAGATAACAAGTAGGCAGAGAGGCAGGCAGAGAAAGAGAGGAGGAGGAAGCAGGCTCCCCACTTGAGCAGAGAGCCTGATGCGGGGCTCGATCCCAGGACCCTGGAATCATGATGTGAGCCAAAGGCAGAGGCTTTAACCCACTGAGCCACCCAGGTGCCCCCCCAATTTTTAAAGATTTTTATTTATTTATTTGACAGACATATCACAAGTAGGCAGAGAGAGAGAGGAGGAGAGTTTTCTCTCTGTTTAAAAGAACAAAGTTCTCTTAGGTTAACTGATCTGCTGTTAAGAAGAAAACGTAAATAGTTGTTTCCTCTTTGCCTCTCCAGAAAAACCATTTTCCACATTTCGCCTATATCAGGTATTTAACATCCCTAATTATATTTAGGCATGTGCTTTAAAACTTTCCAAGATTTTAGCAAATGTTGACAAGATTTAAATTGTAAGTGAAATCTCTTTAACTCATTAGGCTTTTCCTTGGTATGCTAAGTTACTCAGGAAGTACTGCTAAACAAATGATAATTCTTGGGTTACATTTGGGTAAATGCTATAAGGACTCTAGAGGTTCTATACATTTCTAAAAGTTTTAATGTTTTGATAAGGTCATCACTTGATATTTAATTATTGAAGTGTTACGTGTCACAGAAATAACCTGATTTCCTTGCCAGCTAAATTGTAAACTTTCATCTCATTAGCTCTTTAACCATATCTATTCTGAGTTTTTGTCATTTATAATTGTTTTAATTCTCTTGTAAAATGGGTTTCAACTTAAAGGAATTTCATAAAAAGGACTTTCAGGACAACACAGGTATTCAGTATCTTTAAGATCAGAACTGAAACGAGTAAGAATTTACACAACTAACTAAAGCTGCATTCAAACTAAACCAGAATTAGTAATATGGGATTAAATGAACTAAAAGATTATAATGTTATATCTCTTATTTTAGACATTGCTTGTTCTCTAATGTTTGCTCTTTCAGACTAAGAAAAATTTTAATTAGTTACCTGTGGCTTTATGTAAAAATATTCATTTGTAAAAAAATCAAACCATTCAACTTTTCTCTCTATCTGAATGCTCTGAAACTCAAATGGTCTCAGCAAGTATTCTTTCTTCCATGGCAATCAGTCATTTGCATAAGTTTAATGAGAATCTGTTTTCCTTGTAACAGGACACCATTGGAAACATTGGTTATTTTACCAGGGCTTTGACTGGAATGTCATATTTGAAAAAGACAGCATAGACTCAGATATGACCAGACAGCTTTAAGGAACTAAGGTTGACTTTATGAAACCAGAGCCATAAAGACCCTTGGAACTGTTGGCCTGGTTAAGAACTCTTGCTTACAGAGTTTTTAGCAGCCTCACCAGGTGAGTAAAGAATGTCACTTGCTGGCAAGTGCAGGAACCGCAGGATACTTTGGGATCCTCAGGAAGATGAATTCGCCCAAATCAACAGTTATTGCAGGCATGTCTGATAGCAAATACTTGGCTTGGCTTCTCACCTAGAGAGGCTACTAAAAGTTCAACTTAGAGATTCCTTATAAGAAGTTCCAGCAAAGTAGATTCTAAAATATCTATATGATCACTCACTGTTTTTGCTGATCTTATGTAAATAATTAGGTCAAATTGTTTTTCAAATAAAGTAGTCCTAATTTGGCTGTCTCTGGAAATGAGTGTTATTTTAGAGAGAAAAAAACTATGTTTCAGTAACACACCTTTGTGGATGTTAAGTTCTAGATTTGATTGTCTTTAAATGTTTGTTGTTTACCTAAGCTAGACAACTAGAGGTAAACTTAAAAGAAATTACCACAATAACTCATATATAGACAATCTTCTGCTGATTATTCTGTGGGGATAAAAACAGAACCCCATGGGCACATAATTATTTCAACAATTGGAAAATGGGATTGATTCCCCAACAATTGTGTAACTTAACTATTACTTTAAACAATTCTGTGGGTCTAAGATAATGAAATTGCCTAAAAGCCAGAAGCATACCCCATGCCATAGGATTAACTATGGACTTGTGGAGATAATAGATGACCTCACTTCTTTATGATTGGACTGGATGATGCATGTGGGACTCCCCTTATCTCTTGAAACGTTTTCTCCCACTTGCCAGTGATTCTTTTTAATTAGAAAAGGGCTTCTTAATGGTTTTACCCCTTGTCATACTTATCCTATAAGCCACCTCTATTGAGGTACAATTACAAACAAAGGCTTTAGCTAAGCATAGAACAGCCCTCAAAGCTCACTATGGGATAGTCCCTAACTGTAATGACTCTGAATCAGGTCCAGATTTGTTTTAGAAACCAAAGGCTGCTGATGGATGATGGAGGACAACTTATTAAATACCAGGCTACACTCATAGAGATGCCTGAAATAATACCCAGTACCTGTCAGACTTTAAAATCCAGGTACTCTTATTCCTGAACCTGAATGTCGTACTTCTGTAGAGCATAACTGTTGGAGGTCATTGATACTGTTTATTCTAGTCAACTGGATTTAAAAGATTGTCGCAGCTATAATTTACCTCAAAGGCTCTATGGCAGGCCACCCCCCATAGGCTTAGAGGAGACCTCAAACAGATTGGAAACTTAGAGATGTCCCAACACCTCCAAACCCTGGGAAAAACTCAAAGGCACATCTCCTGAGAAGCTTTAGAAAGGATCCCTTCAAACCATGTGGACAGGGACCCACACTATTGTTCTAACCACCCCTACTGCTCTCAGGGTCTTAGTTATCACTGAATGGGTCCACTGATCTAGAGTAAAGAAGGCCCTCACCAATTGGATGAATCACACCATGGAAAGCCCAACCAAATCCTATGGACCTGCTCTGTCTCCACCTTCAATGAGACCCCACTGACTGATGGACATCTGTTCACCATGATCCCTGGCTATTGTTGACATGACACCAACACCCTCACATCAGGAGTTGGACTTTACATTGCTCCTCCTTCTGACTGGAATTTCTCCCAGAAACTCGTTATTTTTATTGCTTATTGGGCAGCCTTAGGAACCTTAAGATGATTGTTAAGTTCATAGAAAACATTATTACCAGGCAAGTCACTGCTGAAATACTAGCCTTGCAGGGCCATGGTAATAGATGATAATAATGCCCTGTAAACTAGGTGTTTAAAGGGGCATCAAAGGGGGAAATGATTGGAAAAAAACTGCACCCTAAGATGGCTGACCAAACCAGCAAGGGAATTCCAGTCCCTGTCTCAAAGCCCTTCTGGGTGGTTCTTTCCTATCCCATTTTCCACACACGCCAAAAGTACCAAGTATGCAGAATTAGTAGGGCATAAATCCCCTCCCTGCTTGTGTTTTGGAGAACCACCTCATCTGAGCCCACCAGTGTTAAATAAACCTCTGATCCTCCAAAGTCTCCAAGTGCTGCTTGGTTGTTCTGCCAGGATCCAGTCCAGATTCTGCATCAGCATAGCTTCTTTCTTGACAGTCTCATATTGCATAAATATTCTTGTAGTTTAAGCAGCTTTAAAAAAATATTTTAGAGGGGCACCTGGGTGGCTCAGTGGGTTAAGGCCTCTGCTTTCGGCTCAGGTCGTGATCCCAGGGTCCTGGGATCGAGCCCCGCATCGGGCTCTCTGCTGGGCAGGGAGCCTGCTTTCTCCTCTCTCTCTGCCTGCCTCTCTGCATACTTGTGATCTCTGTCTGTCAAATGAATAAATAAAATCTTTAAAAAATATATTTTAGAAATTTTATTTACTTATTTGCAAACACAGACAGCGAAAGAGGAACACAAGCAAGGGGAGTGGGAGAGAGAGAAGCAGTCTTCCCACAGAGTAGGGATCCCAATGTGGGGCTCAATCCCAGGACCCTGAGATCATGACCTGAGCTAAAGACAGATGCTTAATGACTGAGCCACCCAGCTGCCCCCCGTTTAATGAATTTTTAATATTTCAACTATGTTTTCTTTGTTTCACTTAATCTAATCACTTATTATTTCCTACTAATGAGCACTTGTGCTTGTAAACTCAATCCCTGTGTGCTTGCCTGCTGCCATTCCCATCTCTGTCCCAGTTTCATTTCAGTGTGCCACTTGTGTATATGATTTTTATGATGACTGATATGTTCTCCAGTTCATGCTGATTATATTTTATCAGGGACCCATGTAAGTGAATTTAATCTGTGGAAATTATGGTTTAAAATAGATGAAGTTTTACTGCCCACAATATGAAGAAAATCACATGGTAAGTGATAGATGTACATCTGTACCTATTTCCTATTGAAGTTTGGAGGCAGAAATAGGAGAAATCAGCAATGAACCAGTGTTACAGTGACCAAGATAAAAATATCTTTAAATTATTAATTTTTTAAAAATCTGACATCCTGAATAAATTTCAAAAGTATCAATTGGATTCCATTTATTAAAGACATACAAAGAACATACTATATCCATTCTTTTCTGTGTAATGTTTATTAAAAGTATAACCACACAAACATAAGGGAAGAGAGTAGCATAGCTAAATGAGTGATATTAAAATATTTGGGGATTATGATAGGTATAAAGCATAGTGAGAAAGGCAAGCAACTACAATGCTCTTGATGTGGGCTTCCAACTAGAAGGAGGTAACCTGTCTAGAATACTGTTTAAGAGGCTAGTGTGTTCATTATTGTATGTAGAAGTGTAACTGAAACAACATTATTATTCATTTAAGTCTGTACTACTTTAAAGTCATCCAAACCCCTCCCCAAAGACACAGCATTTTCCCCAGCATGTGAACGCTGTTTACCATCTAGGTTTTTACTCCTCAAGCAAACAAAACATAACACTGCCCAAAAAGGGGGTTCTTATTCATATACATTGAATAAACTAAGGGTAGTCACACATAAATGTAAGTGTGACTGTTATTAACCCAGAGCAATCCCCTCTTTTACCAAGCACCCAGTCAGTGTCATATTCACTTGTAAAGTGAATCAGAAAAATATCCTTGGAATTACAAAATTCTACTTGGAAACTTAATAAGTACCAGATATTTGAGGAAAACCTAAAATTTAAAAAGAAAGATCATGATAAACACAAACAAAAGCTTCCCCCAGAGGAAGCAGAGATGTTTCAGGGAACAGAAAATAACTTCAAATATATTTAATTACTATGCTCAAGAAGTTCAAGAAAATATTGCATCTATAAGAAGATTAGGATTCTTTTTAAGGAAACACTTTAGAAAAATAAGGAATTATTGGAAGTTTTTTAAACATTGTACATCAATACAAATGTTTAATGGAAAAGTCAAGAAAATATGGTAGCACATAGAGTAAAAAAGGGTAAGAAAAGAAATGTGAGCAGTAGGATAAACTTTTTTTAAATTTAGAGGTGTGACTATTTATTATTTAATTGCTCCAGGAAGGGTTAGTGGACAAAATTCAGTGCACAGAGGTATAAAAGAGGTATAAAAGGTATAAATGCTTTAATTTTCTGCATTCTTACTGATTTTTGCTGCTTCTGTCAGTGACAAAAAAAAAGTCAGGATCTCCTGCAATTAGTCTCTTTCTCCCTGTGTGCTGAAATTTTAGACTAATTATTTAGGTATATGCAAACTTAAAATTTTTGTATCTTCTTTATATAACTTTAATTACTGCTAAAGCTTAACTGTTTTCCACTGATAATACTTTTTTCCTTGAAGTCAATTTACCTGATAGTAATATGGCTACATGACTTTCTTTTTTTTAACTAAGTTTTTTATTTTCATATGATTATAGATTCACATGCAATTGTAAGAATTCAGAGATCTCAGGTACCTTTTTCTTTCATGTTACCTAATGATAATATCTTTATACTTAGAAAACTACAGTATCACTACTGATACTGACATAGTCAAGATACAGAATAGTTAATAATTCTGCTTATATGAAAATCTTGTATATTATTTGCAAGGTATATTTTGCTATTCTTTCTTATTTCAAACTCTTCATGTGTGAATGTAAATATATCTTTATAAATAGCATATAGGTAGATTATAAAGACAGCCTTTGTCTTTCTTACTGTTACAGTTCTATTGAGATTTAACTGTCAAACAACATAGGGCACAATAGACACATTTAAAGTCTATAGTCCTGTGAAGTGACACACATATGTGAACTTCTGAGACCAGTATAATAAAGATAATGGACATTTCTAAATGCTCAAAAGTTTTCCTAATTTTTCTTTGGGTTGATCCTCAGGCAACCACTGATCTGTTTTCTGTCACTGTAATTTAGTTTGAATTTCCTAGGATTCTATGTAAAATAAATAATTTTATATAAAAGAAATCTTACATTATATACTTTCTTATATCTGGCTTCTTTCATTCAGAATAATTATTTTAAGATTCATACAAGTTGTTACATAAGTTGTCCCTTTGAGTTAATTGTGTGAATATGTGTGAATATACCATAATCTGTTTATTCATTTACCTTTTGAAAAATATTATTTTCTCTCTGTAGCTATTAACCAATACAACTGCTATAAATATTCAGCCATAAGTCTTTCTTTGTACACATGTTCCATTTCTCTTGGAAAATAACTGGGAGTAGAATGACTGAGCTCTATGATATTTCTATGTTTAACTTCTTTTTTTTATTTAAATTCAATTAGCCAACATATAGTACATCAGTAGTTTCAGATGTAGTGTTCAATAATTCTTAAGAAACTGCCAAACTTGTCTCTAAACTAGCAGGCCTTTTTATATTCCAACCAGAAGATAAGAGTGTTATTTTTCCACATCTCATCACAACTTGGAATAATTAAGCTTTTTATTTTAGACATTTTAATAGACTTTTAATGGTGTCACACTGTGGAGTTGTTTGTTTTTGTTTTTGTTTTGCATTTCTTTAGTGATTATTGATATTGATATTATTTACTTGTAATTTATGCTGCTTCTTTGAAGTTCCCAAATATTTTGCCCATTTCAAAATGGGTTTCAAATTTTAAAATTTGAAGTTTTTAAAAAAGATTTTATGTATTTGAGAGAAAAAGAGAGAGCATGAGCAGGGAAAGGGGAACAGGGAGAAGTAGGCTTCCCGCTGAGCTGAGAGCCCAATGCAGACTGGATTTCAGGATTCTGGGGTCATGATCTGAACCAAAGGCAGATGCTCAACTTACTGAGCCACTCAGGTGCCCCTAAAATTTATTTATGGGTTTTCTTCTTACTTAGTTTAGTGAGTTCTTTGTTGTAGATAGAATCCTTCATCAAATACATGACTTGAAAATACTTTTTAGTCTCTGCCTTATATTTTCATTTCCTTTATAAAACAAATATTTTTAACTTCGAAGTCCCATTTATCATTTCTTTTATGGTCCTTGTTTTTGGTGTCATTATTAAAAAATCTTTGCCAGAACTAGGTCACAAATATTCTCCACTGTGTTCTTTTAGGTTTTACATTTAGATCTATAATCCACTTTGAGTAGATCTTTATGTATTGTAGAAGATACAGATTGAAGTTAATTGCATACAGATAGCCAGTAGATCTAGTACCATATATTAAAAGGTTATCTTTTCTCCAGTGAATTTAATTTGTACCTTTTAAGAAAATCAATTGTTTGTATATGTGTGGGTCTCTTTCTGGAAGCTTCATTTAGATCCATTGATACATTTGTCTTAACACAAATACTGCACTCTCTAGATTCCCAGAGTTCTATAGTATATCTTAAAATCAAGTAAATGTAATTCTTTCTGGTACTTTTTAACTGTTGAATAATTATAGGGTCTTCAAATTTCTAGATGAGTTCTAGAAATTAATTAATTAATTAATTGAACTTTTTAATAAATTTGGAAAGAATTTATGGTTAGCACTCTTGAGTCTTCTGAACTCAGAATATGGTATATCAGTGCTTTGTTGCTATTAATGTAAAGATCTTGAACATCTATTGTCAGATTTATCCCACAGTATTTCAAACTCTTGATGTATTATAAATGCTGTTATATTTTCATTTCGATTTGTTTATTGTTAAAATATATAAATAGAATTGCCTTTTTAAACATGGAACTTATATCCTGCAGCATTTACCAAATCACTCGTTAGTTCCACTAGGGGTGTGTGTGTGTGTGTGTGTGTGTGTGTGTGTGTGAAGTATAATGGATTTTCTGCATAGGAATCCTGTTGTCTGTGGCAATTTGGAGGTTCAATGTGGCATTTGTAAAATACCAGATATCTTTAAACATGTAGACCTGAAATAAAGTCAGAGCAGTGAGGTTGAGAGGAAGTATTTCCATTAACCAGGAAATGGTATGTATAAGGTGATATAACAGGAAGAAAGTCAGATTAGGACCAGTTTTCAGAAGATCTTGACTACCAATGTAAAAAGAATATATCACAAATATTCCTTAAAAAAATGGATGAGGGGGGCACCTGGGTAGCTCAGTAGGTTAAAGTCTCTGCCTTCGGCTCAGGTCATGGTCCTGGGGTCCTGGGATCAAGCCCCACATTGGGCTCTCTGCTCAGTGGGGAGCTTGCTTCCCCCTCTCTCTCTGCCTGCCTCTCTGCCTACTTATGGTCTCTATCAAATAAATGAATAAAATCTTAAAAAAAAAAATAGGGGCACTTGGGTTGCTCAGTGGGTTAAGCCTCTGTCTTAGGCTCAGGTCATGATCTCAGGGCCCTTGGATCGAGTCCTGCATCAGGCTCTCTGCTCAACAGGAAGCTTGCTTCCCCCCTCTCTGCCTATTTGTGATCTCTGTCAAATAAATAAATAAAATCTTTTTTAAAAAAATGTCAGATGTTATAATATTTTAGGCAGTTCAAGTCTGTGATTTGTTGAATATTGTTTTGGACTATTGGAGATGACCATGGTGGATTAAGTGATTTCTAAAATGAGTAAATAGGGGAAAAAAATAGTTATTACTCATGGCCCTACTGACAGGCATGGAACTATTTCATTCATTTTTAAACTGAAAATTTCCTTGACACTGATGATCTATCACTGGGATAAGGTCTACTGTGCAAATAAAGTGACATATAAATAAATAAACCATTGCTCATCTCTCCTCGTCACTTTTACTAACCTGGAGTTCTAGACAAATAGTGAATAATGGGGATTACTTTTGACTTTGCCATGTTTCTATAAAGAAATATCATGGACTTGTACATTACCATTTTCAAATTGCAGTTTGGCCTCTGTCCTCTGTCTCCCCCATGTTATTACTCTCTATATAGATGGAAAAAATTTAATGGCACATAAAAGGTGATTTGAACTTACTAAATCATGACACTGGAACAAAGATTCTCCTCTGTATCAATTTGGTATATACCATATACACATGTTTATATGTAACACATTATTGTTATTGCTGGCACAGAAGAAAATTTAGTTTTTACTCCTTGGTCTGAAGGATTTCCAATATTTTGCTCTCAGAAAAAAAATTCTGTTTCTGTTTTGCATATCAGGAATGGGTCAGAAGTATAAAGTACATTAGACGAGTGATTTTTTTGGGTGAGAGTCTGTATACCCTTATTGTCCTTTGAACAAGGAATTGAATCTGTGGTATCTGCTTATATTATCATGCTATGAAGATATCTTTGTCTTTGGCTTTTATGCCATTGTTAGAATGGCTTTGTTTTGAAGTACAAACAGCTCTTTTCTTTGCATTTATGAGCATCCTGCTATGTAATGAACATTTCTTCCCTCTAGGCACTGCTGCTACTGCTGCTGTTGGCCAACTTTTATTGGAATATAAGCCAAGCATTATGAAAATCATTTTACATATGATATCTCTCCTTATTTATTACTGTGTAATGAGTTGCACTAAATTTTAGCCGCCTGAAACAATGAAATTTATCGTGTCTTAAAATTTCTGAGGTTCAGGGATCTGGGAGTTATTTATTTGGCTCGTTCTGGCTCAGGATCTCTCTTGTATTTGGAATAAAGCTCTCAGTCAGTGTTGCAATCATTTGAAAGTTGGATCTCCTTCCAAGCTCACTCACATAGCTGGTATCTGATTTAATCTTCCAGTAACATTATTAGGTATATACTCTTATTGTTCTCATAAGATGTTCTCCAGATGTGGAGACTGAGGCCTAATTAATGAAGTTCTAGAACCTAGGTGAGGTTTGGTGGGCTGAGGTCTGGAGCCAATGACCAAGAAGGAATTCTTGAGACATCTTTGGTGCAAAATGGTGGTTTATTAAAGCACGGGGGACAGGACCTGTGGGCAGGAAGAGCTTCTGCCCCTGGTTGTGAGGGATGGCAGGTTATGTACCCTGTGGTTGGGGGAAGGTGAGGGAAAGGGAGATTTCAACGGAGTTTTCATATGCTAAAGAGGGCCTAGGAGGTGCGGGAGACCAGCTTTGTCTTTTAGCAAGCCATTAACATCAAAATAGTTGGGAGATTCCTGTCTTGCAGGATTGAGATCTCTGCAAGTTAGCTGTTTGTTTCTCATTTATGGCAGTCAGAGGTGCCTGAGGAGTGATGCACATATTACCGAGGGGAGCGGGTGGAGAGGGGGTGCAAGGTGCCAGCTTTTGCTTTGTCCTCAGCCAGCCTCCTGCTCCCTCATCATAATGAAGAACTTTAGTCTAATGCCAGTGTGTTCAATTTTATCAACTATGGCTAAGTCTCCTAATGAATGGAAAATAATTCTGGGGTGTTTACAATGATTACTTCTTTTGTTAGAGAAAATAAAATCTACATTTACTTTATAGGGGGTCCAGCTCCTTCACTCATCTGAAACAATCGAGTACTGTTGTGTTTTTAATCTTCACATTTATTCATATTATCCTGGATCAGAGATAGATTTCTTATTAAGGACTTCCCAGTAAATAATAAATGAGTTATTTTACCTATACCCTATTCCCTACCCCTAGAGTGACTAGGGGTAGTGACTAGTTAAGGTAGAGTGACTAGTTAAGGAGCCAAGTCCATTCTCTTACCTGAGTAGCCAGACTCATCCATAGGCAAGGAAGGAGAAAAATTACTTTTTTCTGTTTTTATGAAGTACTAGGAGACACATGTCTGTTCGTCTCTTGAAAGCGCTTCTTCTTGCTCCAGTCCTTTGATACATAAATGAAACCTTTGGAAAAGCCAGAGACTATCTCCAGAGACTGCTTAATTCTTTCTGGCAATGAAAAACTACTATCCTAGAAGGATAGTGTAAAGTTTTTTCCGATGAAATAAACACAGCACCAGGCAAAGTGGGTATAAGGCAAGGTTTATTAAAGGTTCTCTCCAGTGAAGTTTCAGGACCCAGGTGAAGGGGAGCCGAGAAAGTTGCACCGGGAGGAGGTGGGCACCCTCAGGAGAGGTTCCTCAACTCTGGAAAGCAGAGTGGGGGAAGTCGCACCCAAGGCAGGGAGGAGGGGGCTTTTAAGGGGTCTTGAGGAAAGCTCAGGGGTCTTTTGGCAAGTTTCCCTTATTCGGATATCCCGCCTGCTCGTCGGGATCCCATTGGTCCACAGGAGCCTGGTGCAGGGTTCTCAGATTCCTGTTTGGGCCTTTGTTCTCCTGTCCGAGCTCAGGTCTTGTGGCAGGAACTTTCGTCATCTTGGGCCTTTGTTCTCCTGTCTGAGTTCAGGTCTTGTGGCAGGAACTTTTGCCATCTTTAGTAGCCCTTCCTGCCAGCCCAACAGATAGTAGTTGCAGTCTTCATGGCACATTGAAGGGTTAATATAGGAACCTAGTCTAGGTTGTAGCCATCCATCAGCACTCTTGTCAAGATAAGAGTTTTATTATCCTTTTGAGTCAGGGCAATTTACTAGACAAATGGCTACGGATATAATTCTCATGGTGTGTGAAGAGTCTCAGGGGGCTAGAGCTTTTTACTGGAATGCTGAGAAAGTAAAGGCAATTTTATTTATCTACAAGGACCTACTGAGAGGCTATGGGGCCTCTCTCTTTTCTGAACAGCTTTATTTTTTACCCCGTTGTCATTTTAATGAAAGCTCTTTCTAAAAGGACTAATAGATTTGTACTATCACTTTCTGTAGGAGAACTAATTGTTTGAGGTATATCTGTGTTAGGTGCATCATATATCATCAAAACCCTTCACAAAGGTTTTGCACATTAGTCAAGTATTTGTGTTATTAATGAAGATGATTAATAATAACATCTCTAAAGTGACTTCCAGATATGTAACTTTCTGCATTAATCCCATTTTGTAAACAATGGCAATAATAATAGCAGATATTTATTTACCAATTACTCTATGCCAGGAACTGTTCTAGGTGTGTTACACAAATTATTTTAATGTTTGTAATTTCACAATAATCTGTGCAATGACTCATTATCCCTATAATGGGTAAGCGAAAGTACAGAAAGTATATATTTCTTATCTGAGGTGAAGCACTGGGAAGTTGCAGAGCTGAGATTTAAACCCAGGCATTTTGGTTCCATGTTGTAAGTTCTTAACTATTGTATGAATTCTCTATTTTGCACCTTTTGCAAGTTAAGAATTGTTTAAGGCACTGTGGATATATCACTGAAGGAAATATTGAAAGCCCCTACATTCATAGAGCTTATTTCCTGGTTAATGACAAGGTGGTCAGGTAAGGAAATAAAGCTAAGCCAATAAACCTATATATGATATCATATTAGACCAGTAAGTACTATGGGAAAAAATTAAACAGAGTCAGAAAATAGAGTCTGAAAGGAGTTCCTATTTTAGAATTGTGAGGGCAGATATTTTCGATATTATCAGTTGCTTCTAAAACTGTGGATAATATGATAAATTTAGTCCATCAAGAACATTTTGTAAACAAAGCATAGAATAGAATAAAATCATTTTGAAAAGAGGATGTCAGAGTTCTTTGCATATAGTAAACAGTTTTTCATAAGCTATTTCCTTCAGTGTGTATACCTATTTGTGAATACTGAATCATAAAGTTAGTCATCTTTCTATGTGTCATTTTTAAAAATGTGATTTTGTTGTTGTTGTTGTTTGACACTGTGGGGAACCAGTAAGAAGGCCACTTGAGGCTGGTGGTCAGGGACTGGAAGAAAGTGGGTGGAATTGAAATCAGGAGTGGGCATGTACATGGAACACCTGCAAGGCTCTATGAGCCATGGTTAAATATTTGGCACTATTGTAAATGAAATGGGAAGCCATTTGAGAGCTTTGAGCAGAGTAGACATGATCTGATTTACCTTCTAGAAGGGTCATTTTGGCTGCCATATCAAAATAGATTGTATGTGAACAAGTACCGAACCAAATTAAAATGGAACATAGTTTCATGCAATTGTATCAGTAAGAGTAGAAATGGGATAGAGAATTTCTGATTCATGGAATCATAGAAATAGAATTTTAGACTAAGAGTAACCTAAACATTATTTATGAGGCCTGCAATTCTCCTGTACAAATATTTTTTCTACAAACAACTCTATTTCTAGATTACTTTAAAAGATGAAGCTGTTCTGTTTCATCTACTGAAAAAGAAACCCACAGTAGTAATGAAGTAATAAGCCCTAAAGGTCAGGATCATAGTTGTAAAGGAAGTAAATTTTGAAAAATGTTGATAAACTTTTTCTGTTGTCTTTATGAGCATATGACCATAAGAAGCATCCTTTCATCAGCATGGAGATGGGCATCTATTAGAAAGGAATACATAGTGAAAGACTAAGGTATCATTTGGCTTCCAGCATTCAGCAAGGGAATTTTGCAAATAAGCTAGTTTATTGTAAAAAAATTGTTCAAAATTCCTTAATTTCCTAAGTTGGTATTTCAGAAGAAGATGTGGCAAGCAAGCAAAGCGGAGAAAATAGGGAAATAACACTCTTGATTGTGGCAAGGAAAGAGAAAGGGAAAAAGAAGAACAAGGAATACAGACTCATACATCACGTTACCATAATCCAGATTTTGGCACAGAGAGAAAGAGATATGTTAGATAAATGAAAATGACATAACCACACACACATATACCATACTTAACACACCACATCCTGTACGCACACAGCTCACACTACACATACATGCACCACACATATATACCATATACACTCACACAACGCATATACATACTCATACCACACACACAGTCTTTAAAACCCTAGAAACAAAAGGTTCTATCACAGGCTGCTGCTATCTCAACCTGGATCACAGCCACCTCAAGTTACCAGAACAGGGAGGTTAGACACAGATAAGGTACTTCCCGTCACACCTGTTTCCCACATGACATAGAAGCACCTGAGGGTCTGGCTGTAGCACTTACACCGGAGTGTTGTACTGGGCGCTGCAATGAGGGTGACAAGACAGACCACTTTAAGGCCATTGAAAGCCACAGCCAGACTTTAGGTGTATTTGTGGCTTCTTTGGGAACTGAAACCGAGGCTGACAGGTAATGACTGCCAGGCCCTGACTAAACGAGAGAGCCTAACTCAGGTTTAAGGGGTGATTGTCCAGCGGGATAAGCACATCCAGGTGAACCTTCATACAGAAAACCAGAGAACACTGAGGGTATCATAAGCAGAACCCAGATTCTTTTCTGCCTCTCTGAAACCATCCTAAAGTATTAGTGAAGAGGACTCTCAGAGAATCCAAGAATTGTTATCTAAAAGAGTCTGGGGATGCCTGGGTGCCTCAGTGGGTTAAGCCTCTACCTTCGGCTTGGGTCATGATCTCAGGATCTTGTGATCGAGCCCCACGATGGGCTCTTTGCTCAGTGGGGAGCCTGCTTCCCCCTCTCTCTCCGCCTGCCTCTTTGCCTACTTGTGATCCCTCTCTCTGCCAAATAAAAAGTAAAATCTTAAAAAATAAGAGTCTGAACAGGAGGAGGGGCAAGATGGTGGAGAAGTTGGAGACCCTGTTTCAACTGGTCCCCTAAAGTGAGCTAATTATTTACCAGAACACTCTGAACACCCATGAAATCAACCTGAGATGTAAGATTCTACACTTCTGGATCTCTACTCTGCGGGGGCAGAAGACCAGTGGAGAGGTAAAGCAGATTGGGAATGATTGGACTGATATCAGAGGATAAACAGAAGGAGGAGGCATCCACCAGAACCGACCCTTTGGAAAGTAATACCCCAACATAAAAGCGCCCTGTGATTGGGGACCAGCATTAACTTGGAGTCTGGTTAAACACA
This sequence comes from Mustela nivalis, assembly GCF_964662115.1. Taxonomy (NCBI): domain Eukaryota; kingdom Metazoa; phylum Chordata; class Mammalia; order Carnivora; family Mustelidae; genus Mustela; species Mustela nivalis. The sequence goes on along the minus strand of NC_139022.1, from coordinate 112,656,437 downwards.
CTCAAAAAGAGCAAAAGATCTTAAGAGACAACTGGTTGAATTGGGTGGTTACAGGCACGGGCCTAAGTTCTTGGACCAAAGACAGCCACTGCCGGCGACCACCCATGCCAGAGAGTGTGGCGCAAAACCTCCACACCAAGATCCCTGAGCCCTCAGCTTTCCACTGCTTGCACCACCGTTCAGTTAGGTGCACTCCCACTGGTGCGCATGAGGGAGTCTGATGTGGATGCCAGCCAGCGCTCCCTGGAACTACAGCCTTTTGCACTCTGTGCACACTACACAGCCAGGGCCCAAATTATGCTCCCCACCCACACCTGAGAGAGCTCCATGCGGGTGCTAGCCAGAGGTCTCTAGGACTGGCTGAGAGTCTGAACACTCAGGCCAAGCTTGAAAAACAGTGCGTTATCTCTGGTTGGGATCTCTTGGTGGGCAGTGACCTGTGAAATCCTGAGGTTTGAACCCTTGACAGCAGTCACGGCAAAGGTAGCCACTAGAAGCAGACTCCCTGGACCAATATCACTTGCCGTTTTTGTGGCACGGGGGTGCAGAGACAAGTGGGGGCCTTGGGCGACCACTGGGACAGTGGCTGGGAGTGTGCACTGCCTGGGGAGGTTGCACAGCTCAGCAGAATTTGCGGGGGGGGGGGGGGGCGCGTGTGTTCTGGACCACCCAGAAGGGAGCAGACTGAGGCTTCTCTCTGAGACGGAGGTCTGGGTACAGTTTGCTTTCCACTAAATCTACAAAAAGCCACCAAAGAACAAAAACCTCCAGAGAACAAAAGCCTGAAAAATCGGATTCCACAGAACTCAGCCCCATGATAGGAGCAGGAGGGCTCAACCCAAGCAAGACTGACGGAAAAACAATGCAGCAGACCCTTCCTCCAGAAAGGCAGCCAAAAGAATGAGAGGACAACCACTATAGGGTCCCCATAAAACTGTAAAACCCCAGTATCAGGGGGAAACAAGATATTAAGCTCCCGGTATTACCCTAAAACCTGTATATGTCATAGATACAACTTTTATTTTTAATTTGTTCTCACTATATTCTTGTTCTTATTTTTTTTTTATCTGCTTACCATTACAATTAGAGTTTCAATACAACATATTCCATAATAACCTTCTAACTTGAACTTTCTTCATACATATACCTGTGCTTTTCTTTTGCTTTTCTAATATGCATATAGATATAAGCTTCAAGGTAATTCTCTTTCCCTAGTCAATACTACTCCTATATATAAACCAGTTTTAATCTCCCTTTATCTCTGGAAAGTTGAGTCCTTTAACAAAGATATCAAGAAACACCCAGGAAGAATCAAAATAACCTTCCTCACCCACATTGAGGACTTATAACCACCCTCCCATCTTTTTCTTCTGTCAGTATTTCTGTGTATTTGCTTTTTTTCCTGGTATTATATAAATCTTATCCTTGAGGTTCATTTTGGCTGGGTTCTTTTTTTTTTTTTTTTTCTTGTCATTTACTTCTGTCGGTCTTTTTGTTTCTCCGTTTTTGTTTATATACCTTAAATATCTTACCCTTGGAGCCCAGTCTGGCTGGGTATTCTCTTTCTTTTCTGTCTCTCTCTTTCTCTTTTTTTCTTTTTTCTTTCTTTTTGGTAGTGACTTCCGATTGCTCAGAAGTGTTCCAGGGTGCACCTTGCCTGGATTGCGATTGATATATTCAGATACACATCCCCTCAACTGCCTCTTAACAAAATGACTATGAGGAGGAACACCCAACAGAGGAAAAATTCAGAGACTGTGCCCTCTTCATCAGAACTATTGGATACAGGCATAAACAGTATGTCAGAAAGGGAATTAAGGGTAACAATTACCCAGCCAATGGCTAGGTGGAGAAAACCATTAGTGACAACATGGAATCTCTAAGGGCAGAAGTGAAAGCAACCTGGGAAGAAGTTAAAAATGCTATCAATGAGATCCAATCTAATCTAAGTACTCTAACAACTAGGGTAACTGAGGCAGAAGATAGAATTAGTGATCTAGAGGACAAACTTATAGAGAAAAAGGATCAGAAGGAGGCCTGGAGCAAACAGAAGCTATGAAAACAGAATTAGGGAATTAAATGATGCCATAAAATGTTCCAAAGTCAGAATTATTGGGATCTTTGAGGTGGAGGAGTAAGAAAGAAGGCTATAAGATATAGTTGAACAAATTCTTGATGAAAATTTTCCCAGTCTGGGGAAAGGAACCAGCATTCATGTCCTAGAGGCAGAAAGATCACCCAAGACCAATGGATCTAGAAAGACCTTAAGACACTTAGTTGTGAGACTGATGAATTATAATTTTAGACAAGAGCTCCTGAGGGCAGCGAGGGGGAAGAGATTCCTTATGTACAGAGGAAGGTCCATCAGAATAACCGACCTGTCCACAGAAACCTGGAAAGCAAGAAAGGGCTGGCAAGACATATTCAGGGCACTAAATGAGAAGAACATGCAGCCAAGAATACTTTATCCAGCAAGGTTGACATTTAGAATGGATGGACAGATAAAGAGCTTCCAAGACCAGCAACGTTTAAAAGAGTATGTGACCACAAAGCTGGCACTACAAGAAATATTAAGGGGGGATCTATAAAAGAAGAAAGAACCCAAGAGTGACATAGAACAGAAATTTACAAAGACAATCTATAGAAACAAGGACTTCACAGGCAACATGTCAATAAAAACTTATTTTTCAATAATTACTCTCAATGTGAACTGCCTAAATGCTCCCATGAAATGACATAGGGTTGTAGATTGGATTAAAAAACAGGTCCTATCCATATGCTGTCTACAAGAGATCCATTTGGAACCTGAAGATACATCCAGACTGAAAGTGAAGGGATAGAGAACCATCTTTCATGGCAGTATGCATCAAAAGAAAGCTGGGATAGCGATTCTCATATCAGACAAATTAGATTTTAAACTAAAGACTGTAGTCAGAGATAAAGAAGGACACTACATCATTCTTAAAGGGTATATCCACCAAAAAGATCTAACACTTGTAAATATTTATGCCCCCAATATGGGAGCAGCCAACTACATAAGCCAACTGTTAATCAAGATAAAGAGTCATATTGATATGAATACATTAATAGTAGGGAATCTTAACATGCCACTCTTACTAATAAACAGATAATCCAAGCAGAAAGTCAGTAAAGAAATGAGCATTGAATGACATATTGGACAGAAGGACTTCATAGATAAATACAGAACATTCCACCCTAAACCAACAGAATACTCATTCTTCTCGAGCGCACATGGAACTTTCTCCAGAATAGACCACATACTTGGTCACAAATCATGTCTCATCTGATACCAAAAGATTGAGATTATTCCCTGCATATTCTCAGACCACAATGCTTTGAAACTGGAACTCAACCACAAGAAAAAGCATGGAAGGAATTCAAACACTCAGAAGCTAAACACCACCCTATTTAAGAATGTTTGGATCAACCAGGAAATCAAAGAACTTAAACAATTCATGGAAATCAATGAGAATGAAGACACATCAGTACAAAACCTATGGGATATGGCAAAGGCGGTCCTAAGGGGGAAATACATAGCCATCCAAGTCTCATTAAAAAAAAAAAAAAAAAAAAGAAAAGAAAAATCCAGAACACACCAGCTCTCTTTACACCTTTAAGAACTGGAGAATCAACAATAAATTAAGCCAACCCACACAAAAGAAGAGAAATAATCAAGATTAGAGCAGAGATCAATGAGATAGAAACCAGAGGTACAGTAGAACATATCAACAAAATTAGAAGCTGTTTTTTTTAAAAGAATCAATAAGATTGATAAACCACCTGCCAAACTAATCCAAAAGAAAAGAGGACCCAAATTAATAAAATTATGAATGAAAAGGGAGAGATCACGACTAACACGAAGGAAATAAAAACAATTATCAGAAATTATTAGCAACAGTTATATGCCAATAAGTTAAGCAACCTAGATGAAAGGAATGCATCCCTGGAAACCTTAAACTTCAAAAACTGAATCAGGAAGAAATTGACGACCTGAATAGAACACAATCTAGTAATGAGATTGAAGCAGTGATCAAAAACCTCCCAATAAACAAGAGCCCAGGACCTGACAAATTCCCTGGAGAATTATACCAAACATTCAAATAAGAAATAATATCTATTCTCCTGAAGCTGTTTCAAAAAACAGACACAGAAGGAAAACTTCCAGATTCTTTTTATGAAGTCATTATTAATCTGATCCCCAAACCAGGCAAAGACCCCATCAAAAAGGAGAATTTCAGACCAATATCTCTGATGAATATGGATGCCAAGATTCTCAATAAGATCCTAGGTAATAGGATCCAACCGTATATTAAAAAGATTATCCACCATGACCAGGTGGGACTTATCCATGGGATGCAAGGGTAGCTCAACATTCACAAATCAATGTGATAGAACAAGTCAATAAGAGAATAGAGAAGAATGACATAGTCCTCTCAATTGATGCAGAAAACCGTTTGACAAAATACAGCATCCATTCCTGATTAAAACCGTTCAAAGTATAGGGATATAGGGAACATTCCTCAACTTCATAAAATCTATCTGTGAAAAACCCACAGCGAATCTCATCCTCAATGGGGAAAAGCTGACAGCCTTCCCTTTGAGATCAGGAACACAATGATGTCCATTCTGCCACTGTTGTTCAACATAGTACTAGAAGTCCTAGCAACAACAATCAGACAACAAAAAGAAGTAAGAGGCATTGAAATTGGCAAAGAAGTCAAACTCTCTCTATTTGCAGATGACATGATACTTTGTATGGAAAACCCAAAAGACCCCACCCCCAAGCGACTAGTACTCATACAGCAATTCAGTATTGTGGCAGGATACAAAATCAATGTACAGAAATCAGTTGCTTTTCTATACACTAATGATGAAAATACAGAAATGGAAATTAGAGAATCAATTCCATTTACTACAGCACCAAGAGCTGTAAGATACCTGTGAATAAATCTAACCAAAGAGATAAAGGATCTGTACTCGAGGAACTACAGAATACTCATGAAAGAAATTGAAGAAGACAGAAAAAGATGGAAGAGCATCCTATGCTCATGGATCAGAAGAATAAACATTTTAAAATGTCTATACTGCCTAGAGCAATCTTTGTTTTTGGTGCCATCCCAATCAAAATTCCACCAGTATTTTTCAAAGAGCTGGAAGAAACAATCTTCTGGTATGGAACCAGAAGAGTCCTTGAATTGCTAAGGAAATGTTGAAAAAACAAAACAAAACTGGGGGTGTCACGTTGCCTGATTTCAAGCTTTACTATAAAGCTGTGATCACCAAGACAGGATGGTACTGGCACAAAAATAGACACATAGACCAATGGAATAGAGAGCCAAATATGGACCCTCAACTCTATGGTCAAATAATCTTAAACAAAACAGGAAAAAATATACAGTGGAAAAAAAGACAGTCTCTTCAATAAGTGGTGCTGGGAAAATTGGACAGCCACATGCAGAAAAATGAAATGGGACCATTTCCTTACACCACACACAAAAATAGACTCAACATGGATGAAGGACCTCAATGTGAGAAAGGAATCCATCAAAATCCTTGAGGAGAACACAGGCAGCAACCTCTTCGACCTCAGCCGCAGCAACATCTTCCTAGGAACAACGCCAAAGGCAAGGGAAGCAAGGTCAAAAATGAACTATTGGGATTTCATCAAGATCAAAAGCTTTTGCACAGCAAAGGAAACAGTTAACAAAATCAAAAGACAACTGAAAGAATGGGAGAAGATATTTGCAAACGACATATCAGATAAAGGACTAGTGTCCAGAATCTATAAAGAACTTAGCAAACTCAACACCCAAAGAACAAATAATCCAATCAAGAAATGGGCAGAGGACATGAATAGACATTTCTGCTAAGACGACATCCAGATGGCCAACAGATACATGAAAAAGTGCTCCATATCACTCGGCATCAGGGAAATACAAATCAAAACCACAATGAGATATCACCTCACACCAGTCAGAATGGCTAAAATCAACAAGTCAGGAAATGACAGAAGCTGGCGAGGATGCGGAGAAAGGGGAACCCTCCTACACTGTTGGTGGGAATGCAAGCTGGTGCAGCCACTCTGGAAAACAGCATGGAGGTTCCTCAAAATGTTGAAAATAGAACTTCCCTATGACCCTGCAATGGCACTACTGGGTATTTACCCTAAAGATTCAAACGTAGTGATCCAAAGGGGCACATGCACCCGAATGTTTATAGCAGCAATGTCCACAATAGCCAAACTATGGAAAGAACCTAGATGTCCATCAACAGATGAATGGATCAAGAAGAAGTGGTATATATTCACAATGGAATACTATGCAGCCATCAAAAGAAATGAAATCTTGCCTTTTGCGACAACATGGATGGAACTAGAGCGTATCATGCTTAGCAAAATAAGTCAAGCAGAGAAAGACAACTATCATATGATCTCCCTGATATGAGGAACTGTTGATGCAACATGGGGGCTTAAGTGGGTAGGAGAAGAGTAAATGAAACAAGATGGGATTGGGAGGGAGACAAACCATAAGTGACTCTTAATCTCACAAAACAAACTGAGGGTTGCTGGGGGGAGGGGGTTTGGGGGAAGGGGGTGGGATTATGGACATTGGGGAGAGTATGTGCTTTGGTGAGTGCTGTGAAGTATCCCCCCTGGGGATAAGAATGTATGTTTATAAAAAATAAAAAATTAAAAAAAAAAGACTAATGCATCAGTTAAATAATTGAAAAATAATTTAAGCCTCATATTTTAAACTTCGAATCAGTTGTCAACCATATTTCTCCTTCCAAGTAAGACTAAAGTCATTTTTTAATATAATTTTTAAAATAAATATATCATGAGGATTCCTTCACATCTAGCCAATAGAATAATTTCTCTTTTTGTTGTTCTTTTGTTTAACTAACATATAATGTATGACTGGTTGCAAAAGTACATGTCTGTGATTCATCAGGCTTATATAATACCCAGTGCTCATTTCATCACATGCCCTCCTTAATGTCCATCAGCCAATTTCCCTATACCTTCACCACCTTCCCCTCCAGCAATTCTCAGTTTGTTTCCTCTGGCCAAGAGTCTCTTATGGTTCATCTCTCTCTCTCTGGTTTCATCTTTTTAAAATTTTTATTTCTTCCCCTATGATCCTGTTTTGTTTCTTAAGTTCCACATGTCAGTGAGATCATATAATTGTCTTTCTCTGATAATTTTGCTTAACATAATACCTTCTAATTCCATCTATATTATTACAAATGGCAAGATTTCATTTTCTGATGGCTGAGTAATAGTCCATTGGGTATATATACCACATCCTCTTTATTCTCACATCTGTTTTTGGTTTTGCTTTTGATTTTTTAAATTTATTTATTTTCTGCATAACAGTATTCATTATTTTTTCACTACACCCAGTGCTCCATGCAATCCATGCCTTTATAATACCCACCACCTGGTACCCCAACCTCCCACCCACCCGTCAATTCAAACCCCTCAGATTGTTTTTTAGAGTCCATAGTCTCTCATGGTTCACCTTCCCTTCCAACTTCCCCCAAATCCCTTCTCCTCTCTAACTCCCCATGTCCTCCTATTCATGTATCTGTTGATGGACATCTATCTGGGCTCTTTCCATGGTTTGGCTCTTGTGGACATTGCTGCTATAAACATTCGTGTGCCAGTGCTCTATCAGATAACTACATTTGTATCTTTGGAGTAAATACTCAGTTGTACAATTCCTGGGTGATAGGGTAGCTCTATTTTCAACTTTTTAAGGAACCTCCCTACTATTTTTCTGAATGGCTGCTCTAGCTTGCATTCCCACCAACAATGTAAGAGGGTTCCCTTTCTCCGCATCCACACCAGCACCTGTCGTTCCGGACTTGCTAATTTTAGCCATTCTGACTTCTGTAAGGTGGTATTGCATTGTTGGTTTGATATGTATTTCCCTGATACCGAGTGATGTGGAGCATTTTTTGATGTGTCTGTTGGCCATCTGGATGTCTTCTTTGGAGAAATGTCTGTTCATGTCTTCTGCCAATTTCTTGATTGGATGTTTTGGTTTGGGGGTGTTGAGTTTGATTAACTTCTTTATTAGAGTTTGCATACTAGCCCTTTATCTAATATGTCATTTACAGATATCTTCTTTTATTGTTTTGGTTGTCTTCTGGTTTTTGTCAGCTGTTTCCTTTGCTGTGTAAAAGCCTTTTATCTTGATGAAATCCCAGTAGTTCATTTTTGCCTTTGCTTCCCTCACCTCTGGGTATGTGTAGCAAGAAGTTGCTGCAACTGATGTCGAAGAGGTTGCTGGCTGTGTTCTCCTCTAGGATTTTGATGGATTACTGTCTCACATTTAGCTCTTTCATCCATTTTGTGTTTATTTTTGTGTATTGTGTAACAAAATGGCCCAGTTTCATTCTTCTGCGTGTGGCAGTCCAGTTCTCCCAACATATTTTGTTGAAGAGACTGTCTTTATTCCATTGGATATTCTTTCCTGCTTTGTTGAAGATAAGTTGACCATAGGGTTAAGGGTCAAATTCTAGATTGTCCATTCTGGTCCATCGATCTATGTATCTGTTTTTGTGCCAGTACCATACTGTTTTGATGATTACAGCTTTGCAATACAGCTTGAAGTCTGGAATTATGATGCCACCAGCTTTGGTTTTCTTTTTCAACATGCCTCTGCCTATTTGGTGTCTTTTCTTATTCCATACAACTTCTAGGATTGTTTGTTCCAGCACTGTGAAAAATGCTGATGGTATTTTGATAGGGATTCATTGAATGTATAGATTGCTCTGTGTAGCCTAGACATTTTCACAGTATTTGTTCTTTTGCTCCATGAGCATGGAATGTTTTCTCATTTCTTTGTGTCTTCCTCAATTACTTTCATGAGTGTTCTGCGGTTTTCTGAGTATAGATCTTTTATGTCTTTGGTTAGGTTTATTCCAAAGTATCTTATGGTTTGGGGTGCAATTGTAAATGGGATTGATTCCTTCATTTCTCTTTCCTCTGCCTCATTGTTAGTGTATAGAAATGCAACTGATTTCTGTGCACTGATTTTATATCCTGATACTTTATTGAATTCCTAAATGAGTTCTAGCAATTGGGGGATGGAGTCATTTTGGTTTTCCACGTAGAGTATCAAGTCATCTGCAAAGAGTGGGAGTTTGACTTCTTTACCAATTCAGATGCATTTTATTTCATTTTGCTGTCTTACTGCTGAGGCTAGGACTTCTAATATTGTATTGAACAACAGTGGTGATAATGGACATTCCTGTCATGTTCCTGACCTTAGGAGTAAAGCTCTCATTTTTTTTTCCCCATTAGAATAATGATATTCTCGGTGGGCTTTTCATTTATGGCTTTTATGATATTGACATATGGTCCTGCTATCCCTGTGGGGATATATCTCTGTGGAGATATAACACTGTGAAGAGTTTTAATCAAGAAAGGATGCTGAACTTTGTCAAAATCTTTTTCCAAATCTCTTGAGAGGATCATATTCTTCTTGTCCTTTCTTTTATTTATGTATTGTATTACATTGATTGATTTTTGGTTGTTGAACCACCCTTGCAAACCAAAAATAAATCCCACTTGGTTTTGATGAATAATCCTTTTAATGGATCCTATTGGCAGTATTTTGGTGAGAATTTTTGCATCCATGTTCCTCAGGGATATTGGTCTATAATTCTTTTTAGGTGGGGTCTTTGTCTGGTTTTGGGATCAAAGTAATGCTGGCCTCATAAAAAGAGTTTGAAAGTTTCCCTTCCATTTCAATTTTTTTTTTTTGAAACAGCTTCAGAATAATAGGTATTAATTATTCTTTAACTGTTTAGTGAAATTTCCTTGGAAGCTCTTGTTTGTTGGAAGATTTTTTATTACTGCTTGAATTTCCTTGCTCGTTATGGGTCTGTTCAGGTTTTCTCTTTCTTCCTTTTTCAGTTTTGCCAGTTTTTATGTCTTTAGGGATGCATCCATTTCTTCTGAATTGCATAATTTTTTTGGCATAGAGTTGCTCATAATGTGTTCTTATAATTGTTTCTGTTTCTTCAGTGTTGGTTGTGATCTGTCCTCTTTTTTTCATGGGTCCTTTCTCTTTTCTTTTTGAGAAGTCTGGACAGAAGTTTATCCATCTTTCTAATTCTTTCAAAGAATCAGCTTCTAGCTTTCTTGATCTGTTCTACTGTTCTTTTGGTTTCCATTTTTTTTATTTCTACTCTGATCTTTATTATTTTTCTTCTGCTTAGTTTAGGCTGTATTTGCTGTTCTTTCTCCACCTCCTTTACGTGTAAGGTTAAGTTATGTATTTGAGACCTTTCTTGTTTCTTGAGAAAGGTTTGTATTGCTATATACTTCTCCCTTAGGACAGGCTTTGCTGTGTCCCAAAGATTTTGAACACCTATGCTTTCTTTTTATTTGTTTCCATGAATTTTTTTAAATTCTCTAATTTTGTGATTGACCCATTCATTCTTTAGTAAGATGCTCTCTAGCTTCCATGTGTTTGAACTCTTTCCAAATTTCCTCTCATGATTGAGTTCCAGTTTCAATGCACTGTGGTCCAAAAATATACAAGGAATGATCCCAGTCTTCTGGTATTGATTGGCACCTGCTTTGTGACCCAAGATGTGATCTATTCTGATGAATATTCCATGTGCACTAGAGAAGAATGTGTATTCTGTTGCTTTGAGATGGAATGTTCTGAATGTATCTGTGAAGTCCATCTGGTCCAGTGTATCATTCAAACCCCTTGTTTCCTTGTTGCTCTTCTGCTTAGATGATCTGTCCATTGCATTGAGGAGTGTGTTAAAGTCCCCCACTATTACTATATTGTTATCAGTGTGTTTCTTTGATTTTGTTATTAATTGGCTTATATAATTGGCTCCTCCAATGTTAGGGGCCTAGATATTTATAATCATTAGAACTTTGTATTGGATAGACCCTTTAATTATGATATAGGGCCCTTCCTCATCTTTTATTACAGTCTTTGGTTTAAAATCTAATTTCTCTGATACTAAAGATTGCCATCCCAGCTTTCTTTTGATGTCCATTAGCATAATAAATGGTTTTCCACCCCCTCACATTAAATCTGCAGGAGTCTTTGGGTCTAAAATGAGTCTCTTACAGACAGCATATCAGTGGGTGTTTCTTTTTTATCCAATCTGATACCCTCTGTTTTTGGATTGGGACATTTAGACATGATGTACAGAGTAACTATTAAAATATATGAATTTAGTGACATTGTATTGCCTATAAGATGACGGTTACTGCATATTGTCTCTGTTCCATTCCAGTCTATGTTACTTTTAGACTCTCTCTTTGCTTAGAGGTTCCCTTTCAATATTTCCTGTAGAGCTGGTTTGGTGTTCACAAATTCTTTTAGTTTTTGTTTATCCTGGAAGCTTTTTACCTATTCTATTTTCAGTGACAGCCTAGCTGGGTATAGTATTCTTGGCTGCATATTTTTCTCAGTTAGTGCTCTTAATATATCATGCCAGCCCTTTCTGGCCTGCCAGATCTCTGTGGTAGGTCTGCTGCCAATCTAATTTTTCTACTGTTGTATGCTACAGACCTATTGTCCCATGCTGCTTTCAGGATTTTCTCTCTGTCTCTAAGACTTGTAAGTTTTACTATTAAATGATGGGTGTTGACCTGTTTTTATTGATTTTGAGGCGGCTTCTCTGTGCCTCCTGGATTTTGATACCTGTTTCCTCCCCTATATTAGGGAATTTCTCTGCTATAATTTGCTCCAGTATACCTTCTGCTTCTCTCTCTCTCTCTTTTCTCTTTTTGAATCCCAGTTATCTAACATTGTTTTGGTTTATGTTGTTACTTATCTCTCAAATTCAACCCCCATGAACCAGTAGCTGTTTATCTCTCTTTTTCTCAGCTTCTTTATTCTCCATCATTTGGTCTTCTATATCACTAATTGTCCCTTCTGCCTCATTTATCCTAGCGGCAAGAGCCTCCATTTTTGCTACAACTCATTAATAGCTTGATTTTGACTTGATTAGATTTTAGGTCTTTTATTTCTTTAGAAAGGAGTTCTCTAGTATCTTCTATGTTTTTCTCAAGCCCAGAAAATATCTATAAAATCATTATTCTGAACTCTATTTCTGATATCTTACTTATGTCCATACTGAATAGGTAGGTCCCTGGCAGTCAGTCCTGCCTCTTCTCTTTTTTTGAGGTTAATTTTTCCATTTTCTCATTATTGCAGAGAGTGTAACCTTTCTATTTGTACAGTTGCAGTTATTCCTTTCTTAGATCTCCAGTTGAGTTTGGAGGTGTTCAGAATGATTTGATAGCTATCTAACTGAATTCCTATGACCAGATGAAATTAAGGTCTTATACTCCCCTGCCATCTTGGACTCCTCCCATGGAATAGTTTCTTTTCAGTGATTTTCAGAACATTGGTGAAACTTCTCTAAGTACTTTATTGATTCTATTCATCATAGAAGATATTTAAATCCATTTTATGTAAAAAATAAAGTTTATAATTTTAATGCTATAATTAACACCAGAAGTTTAAGGAAACATTTTGTAATTTTTAGAAATATTATCTTAAATTTATTTAAAATGCAGCAAAATAATTGGAATTGGGATATTTATGGGGGAGGAGTCAAGATGGCAGAGAAGTAGCAGGCTGAGACGACATCAGGTAGCAGGAGATCAGCTAGATAGCTTATCAAACCATTCCAAACACCTACAAATCCAACAGGAGATTGAAGAGAAGAAGAGCAGCAATTCTAGAAACAGAAAATCAACCACTTTCTGAAAGGTAGGACTGGCGGAGAAGGGAATCCAAAGCGACAGGAAGATAGACCACAGGGGCAGGGGCCAGGTCCCGGCACGCAGTGGAGCAAGGGAGCACAACATCTGAACTTTTAAAAGTCTGCTCCACTGAGGGACATTGCTCCAGAGGCTAACCGGGTGAAGCCCATGCAAAGACAGCATGGTCTCAGGTCCTGTGGGGTCACAGAAGGATTGAGGGTGTCTGAGTGTCACAGAGCTTACAGGTATTAAAGCAGGGAAGCTGGCTACAGAGACAGAGCTGAAGAGTAAGCTCTCAGCTCGGGATTACCTTATCATGATCCATGGCACAGGTCACTGCTCTGTGAGTGGAGAACCCACAAGACCCGGGAGACTCCCCTGAAAGAGCTCAGGGATCTGCGGGCTTCAGAGACTCCAGGCGGCAATCTGTGCCAGAGACAGAGATGCTTGGTCAAAGGCTGAATGAGCTTGAAGTGCAGCCAAAGGCCAGGGAGATGGGAATGATTGAGCGCTTTTCTCTGAGGGGGCACTGAGGAGTGGGGCCCTGAGCTCTCAGCTCCTCCGGGCCAGGTATGGGGAGGGAGGCCACCATTTTCATTCCTGTCCTCTGGAATTCTACGGAAACCATTCATGGAACAAAAGCTCCTGAAAGGGAACCTGAGTGGATTACTTAGCCTGGCACTTGGTAAGGGTGGTGCAATTCCGCCTCGGGTAAAGACACTTGAGAATCATTACAACAGGCCCCTCCCCAAGAAGATCAGCAAGAAATCCAGCCACGACCAAGTTCACTTACCAAGGAGAACAGCAGAATTCCAGAGGAGGAGAAAGAAAAGCATGGAATTCATGGCTTTCTCCCCGTGAATTTTTAGTAACAGCAGAATTCCAGAGGAGGAGAAAGAAAAGCATGGAATTCATGGCTTTCTCCCCATGAATTTTTAGTAACAGCAGAATTCCAGAGGAGGAGAAAGAAAAGCATGGAATTCATGGCTTTCTCCCCATGAATTTTTAGTATTGCAAAATTAATATTTTTTAATTTTATTTTTTTCCTCTGTTAAATTTTTCTTAACTTTTACCCTTTCCTCTTTTAACGTTTTTTAACTAGTTTATCTCAACAATACCTTTCAAAAAAAATCTTTTTTGAAACTGTATTATTATAGTCACATTTTATCTTTCATTGTATCTAACTTTATTTTTTGTATATGCATAGGGGTTTTTTTCCTTCTAAAAAAATTAGGGGTACAATTTCTTCTAATAGATCAAAATACACCCTAAATCTAGCACAGGGCTTTGTTCTAGTCTCCAGCCTGAGCAAATTCTCTCCACTTTCTTTTTCTTTATTCTCCCCACCAACTTATTTTATCAACTCCTTTTTTAGAAATTAAAAAAAAAATTTTTTCATCTTTATAGTCATAGTCCATCCCTTCATCATGTTTACCCTTATATATGTTTTTCACTCTTTAAAATTTTGGGAAGTAGTTTCTTCTAAGAGACCAAAATAGTCCCAAAATTAAGTGGGTGAACCTGTTCTATTCACTAGTCTAATATATATCTTTCTTCTTTTTTATATTTTTTCTCTTTTTAATTTTTTTTTTCTGAATTTTTTTTACCCCCTTTCTTCCCCCCATGATTTGGGATCTCCTCTGATTTGGTTAAAGCACACTTTACCAGGGTCTTTGCCACCCTTTTAGTATTTTATTCACTCCTTCATCTATTCTTATCTGGATAAAATGACAAGGCAGAAAAACTCACCACACACACACACACACACACACACACACACAGAACAAGAGGCAGTACTGAAGGCCAGGGACCTAATCAATACAGACATTGGTAATATGTCAGATCTAGAGTTCAGAATGACGATTCTCAAGGTGCTAGCCAGGCTCTAAAAAGGCATCGAAGATACTAGAGAAACCCTGTCTGGAAAATAAAAGCCCTTTCTAGAGAAATAAAAGAACTAAAATCTAATCAAGTTGAAGTCAAAAAAGGTATTGGTGAGGTGCAATAAGAAATGGAGGCTCTTACTGCTAGGATAAATGAGGCAGAAGAGAGAATTCGTGATGTAGAAGACCAAATGACAGAGAATAAAGAAGGTGAGCAAAGGAGAGACAAACAACTACTGGACCATGAGGGGAGAATTTGAGAGATAAGTGATACCATAAGATGAAACAATATTAGAATAATAGGGATTCCAGAAGAAGAAGAGAGAGGGGCACAGAAAGTATATTGGAGAGAATTATCATAGATAATTTCCCTAATATGGGAAAGGGAACAAGCATCAAAATCCAGGAGGGCAAGAGAACCTGCCTTAATATCAACAAGAATAGGTCCACACCCTGTCATCTAATAATAAAATTTACAAGTCTTAGTGACAAAGAGAAAATCCTGAAATCAGCCTGGGACAAGAAGTCTATAACATACAATGATTTTCCTGAAACTGTTCCAAAAAATAGAAATGGAAGGAAAACTTCCAAACTCATTTTATGAGGCCAGCATCACCTTGATCCCAAAACCAGACAAAGGTCCCATCAAAAAAAGAGAATTACAGACCAATATCCTTGATGAACACAGATGCGAAAATTCTCACCAAAATACTAGCCAATAGGATCCAACAGTACATTAAAAGGATTATTCACCACGACTAAATGGGATTTATTCCAGGGCTGCAAGTTTGGTTCAACATCCTCAAATAAATCAATGTGATACAATACATTAATAAAAGAAAGAACAAGAACCATATGATACTCTCAATAGATGATGAAAAAGCATTTGACAAATTGCAGCATCCCTTCCTGATCAAAACTCTGCAAAGTGTAGGGATAGAGAGTACATGCCTCAATATCATCAAGCCATCTATGAACTCCCCCCCCCCCCCCGACCACAAATATCAATGGAGAAAAACTGAGAACTTTTTGCTAAGGTCAGGAACATGGCAGGGATGTCCATTATCACCACTGCTATTCAACATAGTACTAGAAGCCCTAGCCTCAGCAATCAAACAAAAAAAGAAAATAAAGGCATCCAAATTTGCAAAGAAGTCAAACTATCATTCTTTTAAGATGATATGATACTATATGTGGAAAACCCAAAAGACTCCACTCCAAATCTGCTAGAACTTGTACAGGAATTCAGTAAAGTGTCAGGATATAAAATCAATGTGCAGAAATCAGTTGCATTTCTATATACCAACAACAAGACAGAAGAAAAAAATTAAGGAGTCAATCCCATTTACAATTACACCCAAAACCATAAGACACCTAGGAATAAACCTAACTAAAGAGGCAAAGAATCTATACTCAGAAAACTACAATGTACTCATGCAAGAAATTGAAGAAGACACAAAGAAATGGAAAAATGTTCCATGCTCATGGATTGGAAGAATAAATATTGTGAAAATGTCTATGCTACCTATAGCAATCTACACATTTAATGCAATCCCTATCAAAATCCCATCCATTTTTTTTCAAAGAATTGGAACAAATAATCCTAAAATTTGTATGGAACCAAAAAAGACCTCGAATAGCCAAAGGTATATTGAGAAAGAAAGCCAAAGTTGGTGGCATTACAATTCCAGACTTCAAGCTCTCTTACAAAGCTCTCAACATCAAGACAGTATGGTACTGGCTCAAAACCGGACACATAGATCAATGGAACAGAATAGAGAGCCCAGAAATAGACCCTCAACGCTATGGTCAATTAATGTTCAACAAGGCAGGAAAGAATATCCAATGGAATAAAGACAGTCTCTTCAGCAAATGGTGTTGGGAAAATTGTACAGCCACATGCAGAAAAATAAAACTGGACCATTTCCTTATATCAAACATGAAAATAAACCCAAAATGCATGAAGGACCTCAATGTGAGAAAGGAATCCATCAAAATCCTTGAGGAGAATACAGGCAGCAACTTCTTTGACCTCAGCCACAGCAACTTCTTCCTAGGAACATTGCCAAAGGCAAAGGAAACAAGGGCAAAATGAACTATTGAGATTTCATCAAGATCAAAAGCTTCTGCACAGCCAAGGAAACAGTTAACAAAACCAAAAGACAACTGAAAGAATGGGAGAAGATATTTGCAAACAACATATCAGATAAAAGGCTAGTATCCAAAATCTATAAAGAATTTCTCAAACTCAACACCCAAAGAACAAAGAATCCAATCAAGAAATGGGCAGAGGACATGGACAGAAATTTCTGGAAAGAAGACATCCAGATGGCCAACAGACACATGAAAAAGTGCTCTAGATCACTCGGCATCAGGGAAATACAAATCAAAACCACAATGAGATACCACCTCACACCAGTCAGAATGTCTAAAATTAACAAGGCAGGAAATGACAGATGCTGGTGAGGATGCGGAGAAAGGGGAACTCTTACATTGTTGGTGGGAATGCAAGCTGGTGCAGCCACCTGGGAAACAGCATGGAGGTTCCTCAAAAAGTTGAAAATAGAACTACCCTGTGACCCAGCAATCACACTACTGGGTCTTTACCCTAAAGATACAAATGTAGTGATCCGAAGGGGCATGTGCACCCGAATGTTTATAGCAGGAATGTCCACAATAGCCAAACTATGGAAAGAACCTAGGTGTCCACCAACAGATGAATGGGTAAAGAAGATGTGGTATCTATACACAGTGGAATATCATGTAGCCATCAAAAGAAACGAAATCTTGCCATTTGCGACGACATGGATGGAATTAGAGGGTATTATGCTTAGCGAAATACATCAGTGGGAGAAAGACAACTATCATATGATCTCTCTGATATGAGGAAGTCGAGAAGCAACATGGGGGTTTTGGGGAGTAGGAAAAGAATAAATGAAACAAGATGGGATCAGGAGGGAGACAAACCTGAAGAGACTCTTAATCTCACAAAACAAACTGAGAGTTACCAGGAGGAGGAGGAGTAGGGAGAGGGTGGTTAGGTTATGGACAATGGGGAGGGTATGTGCTATGGTGGGTGCTGTGAAGTTTGTAAACCTGGCGATTCACAGATCTGTACCCCTGGGGCTAATAATACATTGTATGTTAATTAAAAAAAAAAAAAAAACTGGAATTGGTACATTGTATTTTTTCCCCTCTAAAAAAATGAACCAGTTGGTGCTTTATTATTATTACAACTAACTCTATAGCATTGTAACTTTTTTCTTTCTTTCTTTACTTTTTAAGATTTTATTTGTTTACTTGACAGAAGGAGAGAGAGACACTGAGAGAAGGAACACAACCAGGGGGAGTGGGAAAGGGAAAAGCAGGCTTCTTGCCAACCAGGGAGCCTGATACGGGGCTTGATCCCAGGGCTCTGCAACCAGCCTTCAGGCTGAGCTGAAGGCAAATGCTTAATGACTGAGCCACCCAATTACCCCCTTTTTTCTTTATTTTTATGTGTAAATTTTTTGGAAGCTTATTAAAGTTAGAAAAATATTACACTTACCTTGTTTTTGGTAGTTATGAATTGTCCCCCAAAAAGTTAAATGCCAATAGGACAAATAGTTTTTTTTAAGTCTTCCTGAACATATTGATGACTAAAGGATGCATTTAGCACAATGGTGGATGCTTGAGGAGTCAAATGTCAAACTGCTGATGTGACTTGAATCCTACACTGCAGCACACAGCCAGATAGAAATGGATTTTTCACTGCCGGAGTAGCCACTTCATTCCTTTGAATTAGAAAAGTGTGCTTGAGGATGGGAAGTAGCCCTCTATATGATTGGCACAGAGGATGATTAATATTACCTGAATCCAGAATGTTTCAGGAGAGGGCAAAAAGCATAGTTTTTGGTGGAAATATTCAGTTTTGATTTAGATCTGTATACATTTGTGAAACCATTCAGAATGTTTCTGGCCATACCTTCTACTGACACTAATTAGTGATTGTCATGCATGCTTTAGTAAAAATCATTGGGCTAGCTGATGAAGTCCTCAGAATTTGCAGTTAATTTATTCTGCAACTGTTTTGTGCTGGATAAGTCGGGAATTCCTAAGAGGTCACACGGTATCTGCCCAACATCCATAAAATTGAGCACAAGCATACATAATAAAACTTTGGTAGGCTCCTTCAAAATATTTCCCATTTATCTGTAAAACACAAGAAGTATATAATAATATTAACCTCATAGATTGAAAATTAAATGATATGATGAATTCCTGGCATAAAGACTCAATTATTAGCTGGATTTCTTTTTTTTTTTTTTTAAAGATTTTATTTATTTATTTGACAGAGAGAGATCACAGTAGACAGAGAGGCAGGCAGAGAGAGAGAGAGGGAAGCAGGCTCCCCGCTGAGCAGAGAGCCCGATGCAGGACTTGATCCCAGGACCCTGAGATCATGACCTGAGCCGAAGGCAGTGGCTTAACCCACTGAGCCACCCAGGCGCCCTATTAGCTGGATTTCTTATCTTCTCCCCATAAGATGAGCTGAGCACATGAAGTCAGATTCTACTGTATCTTATGCCTAACATAGTACAGTAGGTTAAGAACCATTTGATTACTATTTTGCATTTCTTAATAATATTGGGAAGTAGCACAGAGAAAAGAAACCACCATAAAGCAGTTTTCACTGTTGACTATTAGTAGGATTTAATAAACACTGTTTTCTTCAATTAACAGGAATCTTTAAGGAAGTAAACTTAGATAGAGTCCATTATCTATAAATATATAACAGTAATAATTTATAAGATTAACTTAATGTTTTCCAATTTCTAGTATCCTAAGTGAATGCAAACTTTCTTACCTTGTGTGCATAAATTCTGGATTTGTTTCTGAGGGATAAAAATGCTCCTATAGAACAGATAGCATAGCTACATGGAGTTAGGGACTGTAAATTCTACAACAAATTATTGCACAGGTAGACATAACTGTTAAAAGCAACCCTGATTTATTTAGAGGAGGTTTGTCCTAGTGTGCCTCTACATAGAGCTGAAAAATTTGCCACTCACTAACCTAGATGCCAGTTTTCACACTTGGTTGTTTAGGCTTCTCATAAGCTTGTGCTTTTTAAGAAGAACCCACCCCACCACCACCACCAAAAAAAGGACCAAAAATAAAAAAGCCCAGGGAGAGCATTTTTTCCCCTTGACAGATTCTTCCAATATATGTGTAAGCCTTGGGATTTCTAATGGACCTGTTTCAAACCCTGGATATCTAACGAAATCCACTGACCCTCTATGCATTCTTTGGGAAGCTGATTTACTACCAATGCATGTTAAAATAAAGGAAGAGAAGGAAAGAGAGGAAAAAGTATTTTTTAAAAGCCATTATTTTATAAGTAACAGTAGTTCTCTGGAAGGAAAACTATCATTTGCAATCCAATATAAATGTGTAATTCATACTGAGCTCAATACATTTGACACCCAACTATTTTTTTCTCCTTGTGATTTTTTTTAAAGATTTTATTTATTTATTTGACAAAGAGACAGAGCACAAGTAGGCAGAGCAGCAGGGAGAGAGAAAAGCAGGCTCTCTGCTGAATAGGGAGCCCCAGGCTCCCCTCCCTGTGATTAATTCATTAAGCCTCCATTTTACCCAGGTAATTTCCCATAGTCTCTACTTTAACTCTGTCACAAAGTATTTTCTGCTGTTAAATTATCACTTGGAAAACCATGGGCATCTAACCAAATATCCCACGTTACCCCTCAATACCCAGACAAACCATTTTTGTATAGCTCTCTACAAATCTTTCTTCAATCCAGTCTTCCAATTCTCATCTTCACAAGTCTTTGTCTTATTGCAACTGAGCATGTACATGCAGGTATTTCTGCATTATCTCAGCTTCTCCTAATGGATACATAGATCTTCTTGCACTAACTGTAACCAGAGTGTTCCCTGAGGACATTAATTCTTTTTCACCTCATTCAAGTGATACCTTAAGATTTTAAGGGTAGGAAGTTCAGGCAGTTGCACACTTTAGACTGCTTGCTATGTTCAAATTTTTTTTCCCTCCTTCATGCTTCAAAAACATGACGCAGTTGAAGCTTATTGAAAAAGTCATTTCTAGGGATGCCTAGTTGGCTCACTTGGTTAAACATTTGTCTTCAGCTCAGGTTATGATCCCAGATCATGAATCAGGCTCCTTGCTCAGCAGAGACTCTGCATCTCCCTCTGCCTGCCACTCCCACTGCTTGTGCTCACTTGCTTTCTCTCTCTCTCTCTCTCTCTGGCAATAAATAAATAAATAAATAAAATCTTTAAAAGAAAGAAAGAAAGGGAGGGAGAAGGGGAGGAAGGAAAGAAAAGAAAAAAGAAAGAAAAGGAAGAGTCTTTACTACCAGCTAATACTATTTACCACTCTTTGATGACCTCCAGCTAACTGTTTTCAGTGATGAATTTAGTATCTGGCTCATTCTTTCCATCCTGTAACTCTTTGCCTCTGATGGAACCCAATAGTCTTATTAATGACTAATGTAGAGAAAACTATAGAAAACTGTCTACTGATTTCACCATAGATTTTTCAACACAAATGATCACTTAAAACTAATTAATCCCATCATATTGTCTCTGCTTAAACTTCTTAAGCTCCCTCTTTACTCAATCTAGCTAATAACTTCATTTCAATAATCAAAAATTAAATAGAAAACATAAAAGGGAGCTCCCTAACCTTTGGCCAACAGATTTAGTATTGTCTTTTCTGCCTCTGTACCCACATTCTCTGCCTTTCACTTGTTAATGATAACACTTGTCATTTGAAACCCATTCTTCTAGTCTCTTAAGAACCTATTTTCCACAGTTGTTCCTTGTGCATCATAAATTTCTCTGCTTCATTATGGCATTCTCAGTATCTAGTTCTAGTGTATTACTTCTAGCTGTTGATTGTTTTTTCTGCATCTTTTTCATGAAGAGTCCGTGATCTCTTAAAAGAAGAGTCTATGGTCACTTTCTCCAAATATTCCCCTCCATTTTTTCTCAACCCGTTCCAGCTGGATTTTCACGGTCTTCATTTCAGGCTAACATATGGTCTATACTGGAAAATGTTTCATATATACTTGAGAAATGCATATTCAGCTGTTAGATAGAGTGGTCCTTGTATGCCTGTTAGATCTAATTATTCTGTAATATTGTTCAAGCCCTCTGTTTTCTTTTATTAATCTTCTGTCTGTTTGCCCTATCCATTACTAAAAGTGGGGGATTGAAACCTCCGTCTATTTTTGTAGAGATAATTATTTCTCTCTTCAAGTTTTTCAGTGTTTGCTTCATATATATTTAGGAAATCTGATGTTTGATGTGTATGTATTTATAATCATTGTATCTTTGTAAATTGACCCTTAATATTGTCTGTCTCTTGTAAAATTGACACCTTAAAGATTATTTGTGTCTGAGATTAAATAGCCACCCTTGTTCTCTTTTGGCTGCTATTTTTGTGGAGTATCTTTTTCCATTCTTTCACTTTCAACCTAGTATATCCTTAAATCTAAAATGAGTGTCTTATAGGCCACATATAGTTAGATCCTGTTTTGTTTTTAATTCAATTTACCAATCTATATCTTTTAAATTATGGAATTGAAGTCTGTTTGTATTTAAAGCACTTATTGGTAAGGAATAACTTACTATTATCAGTATTTTTATTTTCTGTAAGTACTTTGTTTTGGGGGGACCTTCATTTACTCCATTATTGGCTTCCTTTGTGTTCAGTTGATTTTTCATAGAGATATGTTTAGATTCTATATCATTTCCTTTTGTATACATTCTGTAAACATTTTCTTTGTCATTACTATGGGGATTACGTATCATATGCTAAGGTTATAAGAGTCTCTTTTAAATTCATACAAACTTAACTTCAACCACATACAAAAGCTATACTCTTTTATAACACTGCCCTCGTCTCAAAATTACAATGATGCTGATTTTTTTTTAAAGATTATTTATTTATTTATTTATTTGACACAGAAAGAGATCACAAGTAGGCAGAGAGGCAGGGAAAGAGTGAAGGGGAAGCAGGCTCCCTGCTGAGCAGAGAGCCCGATGCGGGGCTCGATCCCAGGACCCTGAGATCATGACCTAAGCTGAAGGCAGAGGCTTAACCCACAGAGCCACCCAGGCGCCCTCAATGATGCTGATTTTTATATTTTTCCATGTATTTACCTTTATTAGAGAAATTTATATTTTTCTGGTTTTTAGTTACTGTTTAGCACCCTTTGTTTTGCTATAGAGAACTCCATTTATTATTTCTTATAGTACAGGCCTACTGGTAATGAAGCTCCCCAGCTTTTATTTGTCTAGAAGAGGGAGAGAGAATCTTAAGCAGACTCAATGCTGGGCTCAATCTCCCGCCCCTGAGATCATGACTTGTGCCAAAATCAAGAGTCATCCTGGTGCCTTGATGTGCAATTTTTTAATTTGATGTACACCCACCTGTTTATTTTTGCTTTTGTTGTCTTTTCTTCTGGTGTCAAATCTAAAATTGTTTAAGATGTATAGATATGTTTTCTTCTACAAATAATTTAACTTTTGGAAATAGAACAGAATAATTTGACTTTTAAAAACAGATTTATTGGGTGCCTGGGCGGCTCAGTGGGTTAAGCCGCTGCCTTCGGCTCAGGTCATGATCTCAGGGTCCTGGGATAGAGTCCCGTATCGGGCTCTCTGCTCAGCAGGGAGCCTGCTTCCCTCTCTCTCTCTCTCTCTCTGCCTGCCTCTCCATCTGCTTGTGATATCTCTCTGTCAAATAAATAAATAAAATCTTAAAAAAAAACAGATTTATTGAGGTATAATTTATATAACAAAAAAAATTTATCCATTTCAAATATCACTAATCAATTGTTTGTCTCTTTTGATTCACCTGTTCTGGACATTTTGTATCAGTGGGATCATATAATTAATGTCTTTTATAATCTTTTTCTTCACTTAATATAAACGTTTTCAAGGTTCATTCATGTTTAGAATATATCAGTATGTTTTTGCATATACATATGTTTACATTTCTCTTTGGTATATATGTAGGAGTTGAATTGCTGGATCATATAATAACTCCATTTCTAACTTTTTGAGGGGCAATCAATCTATTTTCCACAAAAGCTGTAACATTTTACATTCCCACTAGCAATTTATAATGGTTCCAGTTTCTCCATATTCTTGCTGACACATGTTTATGTTTGTTATTTTGATTATTGCCATCCTAGTGAATGTGAAATATTCTACTGTAGTTTTGATTTGCATTTCTTAATGGCAAATGATATTGAGTAGCTTTTCATAAACTTACTGGCCACTTGTATACCTTTTTGGAGAAATGCTTATTAAAATTGTTGGACCATTAAAAACCTTTTTGGTCTTTTTATTATTGAGTTTTAAGATTCCTTTTTATGTTATATTTCTAAGTCCCTTATCAGATACGTGATTTGAAAATATTTTCTACCATATAGTGCATTGACTTTTCACTTTCTTGACAATAGTTTTGAGTAGAATTATTTTATAGTTTCACAAATTTAACAGTCCATTTGTTGGTCAATACATAAATATTCCAAAATACAATGTGACAGAACAGAAAATGATATCTGTATGCCAATCTTACATTATAGTTATGAGGTTACAGTTGAATAGCTGAGGGTAGAGGATTGGTTCATGTGTATGCTTATCTAGAGAATGTCTGGATGTTGAGATAGGACATGTGCCTCACATTTGTCCTACCTTTCACTTGGCTTTCTGGTAGAAACAGAAAAGACTTTGGAAATGGTGGCTTTTTTTTTTTTTCTTTTTTTTTGTCACGTACAGAAATTAAAACTCTTGAACAAATATAAAAAGGGACAGAGTTTGCTCCTAACCTGGGAGGAATTCCCTGGGTAGATAGTCAGTTGGAGAGGAGGCAGGTGGATAAAGAGCACAGTATGTCTAAACTCATTCTAAGTACTCAATAATGACAGCTGAGTGAATGAATGAATCAATAAGAATATATGACTTAAATTCCTTGGGTCCTAGGCTTCTACCTGTTGCAACTTCATGACCTTGATTGTGCCTGTCCAAGGTTAGTGTGGGCTTAGGAAACAAAAGGTGTTTCTGAACAGCCTAGAGTATCCCAAAAAAGTAAATTGCTCAGCTGCTACACAGAATGAAAAATCTGTTATGTGGAAATTTTGCTCTGGGCACTTAAAATTTTTGGCCTTTAATAAAATCTAGCAGTAACAGTTGAGGTACTTGGTAGCTAAGGCACATTAACAGACTTCCTTGATGCTCAGTTTCCAGAAATGGTGAAACTCGGGATATCCTAAGAGCAAGATGTCTAAAGCAGATATAAGTGGTGTGAGTTTTCATAGCCAGTTTGATGACAAGCTAGTGATAGTTTTTGGCACCCTTGGGGTGACAATAAGTGAGATTATGATAAGTAAAGGGATCAAATAGATGTTTTCAATGCATATTCTTAAACAAGATGCTTTCAGTGAAACAAGCTTCCACTGGTAATAAATGAATAAGGAAAATGTACCTAGGACATAACATTCTTTCCTTATATCTTCCATGTTCTATACCAGTTGCCCCTTGGGAACGTAGTATTTGGGGCACATCATCTTCTAAAGGTCTTTTGTAAAAAGTATTTGTTACTGCTGGCTTCTTCTAATGAATGATTAAGATTAAGTTACTGAAACATACTGAACACTGACATTACAGTGTAAGAATGATTGTCTTAGGGGCATTTGACCCTCTTCTGAAACTAATGTGAACAAAATGACTAACATGTACCTTAGTTTAAGACTCCGTCTTATAAGTTTTCTTAAAACATGGGAGTTACATTCTATAGCTCATGTTTCTATTGATTGCCTGGCCATAGACCAAGTTGTAATAAGTGTGCAATCTAATCATTTGCCTTCTAACCGGCTGATGTCATTCCTGAGCATGTCCAGTATGGAACAAAACAATTCTAGCTCATTTGTTCTATGTAAGAGCTCTACCCTTAGATCTCATGAGACAGAAAGACATGAGTCCAAGACTTAGATAAAAATTGAGGAAGTAATGGACCTTTTGGACAAATTAGTGGTGCCATGCCAATGGACAGATTTTGCTTTTCCCTGAATCCCAGTAGATCCTCAAGCACAGTTCCAGGAGTGTACTTTTGATTTGCTCAACCAGTACCACTGAAACGTCAAGCCAGTAAAATGTCACTCTACTAATTTTCCTGTATGTGGGCTCTGAAATTCTTTGAAACTGAATCAAATCAAGAATTCTTGAACTGAATTGTGTACTTTAGGGTATTTAAAATGTTATTACTGAAAATTTTTCTATTGTATATAGTTTGTTATTACAGTAAGGTCCCAATTTATCACATTATGTTTAGTCTCCTTTTTTGTGAGGGGATAATTTTAGTATTGCTATAAAGAGACTGTGTGAACTAAGAAACACATTTTTCATCCTTAATTTTTGGGTATGTTTATGGCCAAAAGAGAAAAAGAAAAAAAAAAGCCATAGTAATATAGTTTTTCTATATGGAAACATGTGTTATTATAACCTTAATAGATTAACTGATCTACCCCTGAGAGCATATAATACTAATATTATTACTTATACTATTATAGGTATACTATATATAGTATTATTATAAATATACTATTATAAACTATTCCCATAGTAAAGGAATAGTATCTTTATCCTCTTTAGTAATGTAGAGATAAAATATATTCTTACATATTAAAAAAAAATAATGGTAACAGAAAAAAGTCTTAGAGTTTAGGGTTAATTTTGCCTTAAAAATACATTTTATTTTCCATTTTCAAATTGAAATAAAGATTACCTACTCCAAAATGCACAGATCTTAGGTGTACCATACAATCTATTTTGATGAATTCACATCAATAACAGAACATTTCCAATACTACGGACACTGCCTCCCACCCGTTCCTAGTCAATTTTCCAGCAGTAACCCCTTCTCATTTCTAGCCCTATACATTAGTTTTGCTTATTCTGGAATTCATGTAGTTGTGAACATAAATATGTAGGTTTTATTTTTTGTATCTGCTTATTTCATTTAGCATATTATTTTCATAGTTCATCCATGTTTTTATGTGAGTCATTTCATTTTATTTTTGAGAAGTATTCCATTGAATGTCTACGCAATAATTATTATTTTTTAAAAATCCATTCTCTTACTGATGGTCTTCTGGGTTGTTTCCAGTTTGGAGTCATTATTATTATTTTTTAAAGATTTTATTTATTTATATGACAGAGGGAGAGACACAGTGAGAGAGGAAACACAAGCATCAGGAGAGGGAGAGGGAGAAGCAGGCTTCCTGCTAAGCAGGGAGCCCGATGCGGGGCTCCATCCCAGGACCCCAGGATCATTACCTGAGCCGAAGACAGATGCTTAACCATCCGAGCCACCCAGGTGCCCCTGGAATTATTATTAATAAAGCTGTTATGAGCATTCATGTAAAACTACTTTGTAGATAGATGCTTTCAATTCTCTTGGATTAATAGAAGTCAAATAGGAAGGCTGAATCAGAGGATAAATGTACATTTAATTTTTAAAGAAAATGCCAGTTGATTTTTTAAAGTGGTTGTAGCATTTTATACTTTGAATTTGCAATGCATGATACCTCATATCTTTTTCAACATTGGTGTTTTCCATCTTTTTCATTTCAGTCATTCTAGTGAGTACGCAATGGTATCTAATTAAGGTTTTAATTTGCATTTACTTGATGACTAATGATCTTGAGCACTTTTTAAATAATTTATTGCCTACTTGGCACTTACACATCTTCTTTTGTGAAGGATTTAAGTCTTCCTGATTTTTAAATTGACTTGTTTTTCTTTTTAATTAGGTGATGCAGGTATTCATTGAAAGTCTGCATATAATTCCTTTATTGATTTTATGTGTTGTGAATATTTTCTTTCATCTGTGGCTTTTTTAAAAAGTATTTTATTTATTTGACAGACAGAGATCATAAGCAGGCAGAGAGAGAGGAAGGGAAATACATAAGTGAGTTACTAGCAAACTTAAAGAAACTCATTGATAATAATACAATAATAACAGGGACTTTAATACCCCACTTAGAGCAATGGACAGATTGTCTAAGCAAGAATATCAACAAAGAAACAAGGGCTTGAATGACACAGTGGACCAGATGGACTTCACAGATGGATTCAGAGCATTTCATCCTAAAGCAGAAGAATACACATTCTTTTCAAATGCACATGAAACATTCTCCAGAATAGATCATATCCTGGGTCACAAATCAGGACTCAACCAGTACAAAAAGACTGAGATCATATAATGCATATTTTCACAACACAATACTATGAAACTTGCAATCAACCACAAGAAAAAATTTGGTACAACCACAAATACATGAAGGGAAGGTTAAAGAACATTCTACTAAAGAATGAATGGGTGAACCATAAAATTAAAGAATAATTTTAAAAATACATGGAAACAAATGAAAATGAAACATTATAGTCCAAAACCTCTGGGAGGCAGCAGAGGTGGTCCTAAGAGGGAACTATGTTAGCAATATAGGCCTTCCCTCAAGAAGCAAGAAAAGTCTTAAATATACAACTCAATCTTACACTTAAAGGACCTGGAAAAAGAACAAAAAACAAAGCCTAAATCCAGCAGGAGAAGGGAAATAATAAAGATTAGACCAGAAATCAATGATATAAAAAACAAAAAGAAATAGAACAGATCAAGGAAGCTAATGGCTGGTTCTTTGAAAGAATTAATAAAATGGATAAACCCCTAGCCATACTTAACAAAAAGAAAAGAGAAAAGGCCCAAATAAATAAAATCATGAATGAAAGAGGAGAGATCACAACCAACAATAGAGAAATACACTCAATTCTAAGAGAATATTCAATTGTAAGAGAATATTATGAGCATTTACATGCCAACAAATTAGGCAATCTGGAATTAAGTGGATAAATTCCTAGAAACATGTATATTACCAATACTGAAACAAGAAGAAATAGAAAATCTGAACATACCCATAACCAGCAAAGAAACTGAATCAGTAATAAAAATCTACAACATACAAGTCCAGGGCTGGATGGCTTCCTAGGGGAGTTCTGCCAAACATTTAAAGAAGAATTAATACCTATTCTGAAATTGTTTGAAATAATAGAAATGAAGAAAAACTTCTAAACTCATTCCATGAGGCCAGCATTGCCTTGATCCCAAAACCAAAGATTCCACTAAAGAGGAGAATTATAGACCAATATCCCTAATGAACATGGATGCAAAAATTCTCAAGATACTAGCTACTTGGATCCAACAGTACATTAAAAAGATTATTCATCACCACCTAGTGGTATTTATTTCTGGGCTGCAGGGGTTGTTCAACATCTGCAAATCAATCAGTATAATACACCATTAATTTTAAAAAGGATATGAACCATATATTATCCCCTCAATAGATGCAGAAAAAGTATTTGGCAAAATATATCATCATTTCTTGATTAAAAAAAAAAAACCCTCTACAAAGTAGGGATAGAGCATACCTCCACATCTAAAGGCCATATATGAAAGAACTGCAGCAAATATCATCTACAATGGGGAAAAACGGAGAGCAATTCCCCTAAGGTCAGAAACATGACTGGGATGTCCATTCTCACCACTCTTGTTCAACATAGTACTAAAAGTCCTAGCCTTAGCAATCAGACAACAAAAAGACATTAAAGCCACCCGAATTGGCAAAGAAGAAGACAAACTTTCAGTTTTCACAGATAGTATGATACTTTATGTGGAAAACGGAAATGATTCCACAAAAAATCAACTAGAACTCACGCGAATTCAATAAAGTGGGAGGATATAAAATGAATGCACAGAAGTCAGTTCCATTATTGTGCACAAATGAGACAGAGAAAAGAAATTAAGGAATCAATCCCATTTATAATTGCGCCCCAAACCATAGGATACCTAGGAATAAACCTAACCAAAGTCATAAAGGATCTGTACTCAGGAAACTATATAACACTCATGAAAGAAACTGAGGAAGACAAAACAAAATGGAAAATCATTTCTTGCTTGTGGATTGGGAGAACAAATATTGTGAAAATGTCAATGCTACCTAGAGCAATCTACACATTCAGTGCAATCCCTATCAAAATACCATCAGCATTTTTCACAGAGCTGGAACAAACAATCCTAGAAGTTGTATGAAACAAGAAAAGACCCAAAATAGGCAGAGGCATGTTGAAAAAGAAAACCAACTCTGGTGGTATCATAATTCCAGACTTCAAGCTGTAGTACAAAGCTGTAATTATCAAGACAGTATGGCACTGGCACAAAAACAGACACATAGATCAGTGGAACAGAATGAAGAACCTAGAATTTGATCCTTAACTCTACGGTCAACTAATCTTCAACAAAGCAGGAATGACTATCCAGTGATATAAAGACAGTCTTTTCAACAAAAAGTGTTGGGAGAACTCGACAGCCACATGCAGAAGAATGAAACTGGGCAACTTTGTTACACAATACACAAAAATAAACTCAAAATGGTTAAAAGAGCTAAATGTGAGACAGGAATACATTAAAATCCTAGAGGAGAACACAGCCAGCAATCTCTTTGACCTCAGTCGCAGCTACTTCTTGCTAGACATGTTTCCAAAGGCAAGGAAAACAAAAGTAAAAATGAACTCTGGGGATTTCATTAGGATGAAAAGCTTTTGCACAGCAAAGGAAAAAGCAACAAAATTAAAGGGCAACCTACAGAATGGGAGAAGATATTTGCAAATGACATATCAGATAAAGGGCTAGTATCCAAAATCTATAAAGAATTTATCAAATTCAACACCCAAGAAACTGAAAATCCAGTTAAGAAACGGTCAGAGGACATGAACAGATATTTCTCCAAAGAAGACATACAAATGGCTAACAGATACATGAACAAATGCTCAAGCTCACTAAGCATTGGGAAAATCTAAATAAAAACCACAATGAGATACCATCTTACACGTGTCAAAATAGCTAAATTTAGCAAACAACAGATATTATCAAGGATACAGAAAAAGGAGAATCTGTTTACACGGTTGGTGGGAATACAGGCTGGTATGCCACTCTGGAAAATAGTGTGGAGGCTCCTTAAAAAGTTAAAAATAGAACTACCATATAATCCACCCATTGCACTACTAGATATTTATGCAAAGGATACAAAAAATAAAAGGGGGGCACGTGTACCCCAATGTTTATAGCAGCAGTGTCCACAATTCCCAAAATATGGAAAGAGCCCAGATGTCCATCAATGGTTGAATGGATAAATAAGCCAGCATAAAATGAAATCTTCCGATTTGCAACAACACTGATGGAACTAGAGTGTATTATGCTAAACGAAATAGGTCGAAGGCAAATATCATATGATTCCACTCATGTGGAATTTAGTAAATGAAACAGATGGACATAAGGGAAGGGAAGGAAAAATAAAATAAAAACAGAGAGAGAGGAAAACCAGAAGAGACTCTTAACTCTAAGGGAACCAACTGAGGGCTGCTGGAGGGGAGGCGGGGTGAGGGAAGGCATAAATGAGTGATGGGCATTAAGGAGAGCACTTGATTTAATGAGTACTGTGCATTAATACGTAACTGATGAATCACTGAACTCCACCCTGAACCTAATAATACACTCTATGTTAACTAAATTTAATTTAAATTAAAAAAAAGATTACTTTGGGGTGCCTGGGTGGCTCAGTGGGTTAAAGCCTCTGCCTTCGGCTTGGGTCATGATCCCAAGGTCCTGGGATTGAGCCCCATGTCAGGCTCTCTGCTCTGTGGGGATCCTGCTTCCTCCTCTCTCTCTCTCTGCCTCTCTGCCTACTTGTGATCTCTGTCTGTCAAATAAATAAATAAAATCTTTTTAAAAAAAAAGATTACTTTGTCAAACAGCTTGAAATGCTCCTCTGCGTTGGAATGTGGGAGATCCTTTTTTTTTTTTTTTAATTTCAGCTTTATTGAGGTGTAATTGTCAAGTAAATTATAAGATATATAAAAATAAGAAATTTCAAATTGTCTTGCCAATTAAAAACAATTTCTATGGATTTTAATTGCTATTACATTCACATTGCAGATAAATTTTTCGAGAACTAACATTTTAACAACATTGAGTCTTCTGATTCCTGAACATAGTTATCTATTCATTTATTTGAGTTTACTCTAATTTGTCAGGAATGTTTTATAGTTTAATTTGCAGAAATCTTGTACATAATTTAATATTTTTAAATATTTCTAAATTTAGAAGTTTAAAATATTTGATGTTTTGATGTGGTCATAAAATGTATAAAATTTTATTTTTGGATGAATAATTTATTGATTGATTTTTTGAATAGTGACTTTATGTTCTGACACATTGCTAAATTTGCTTATTAATTTTTGTAGTATTCTAGTTACTTTCTCAGGATTTTCTTTCTGCACAATTTTGTCATCTGAAATACTGGAAATTTTATTCTTTCTAATCTCTATGCTTGTTTATTTTCTGTCTCATTGCATAAAACGTCCCATTGATTGGGACTCCTAGTTCAATACTGAATTCAGGAACAGTGAGAAAGGAAATTTTATATATTTTTTGATGTTTGATATTTTGATGTTTAAAAAGAAGTGATCATCTCATTGTTAAGTGTAATATTATCTATGAATTTTACCTAGTACCTTTTTTGAAGTTGAGAAAGTTTTCTTCTATTCCCAGTTCTGAGAGCTTATATTATAAATTAATGTTTTATTTGTCAAATGCTTTTTCTGCAGCTAATGAAATGATTATATGTTTTTTCTTCCTAAATCTATTGATATAGTGGTAGTGAATTACATTAATTGATTTTGATATGTTAAATGAAACTTTTATTTTTAGGAAAAACACAGATTGATCATGCTTTCTATATAGTGCTGAATTTAGTTCAGTAATACTTCGTTAAGAAATTTTGCATTAACATTCATTAAGGGAGATTTACTGAGGTAACTCAACTTTGTCAGCAGCTTTATGTAGTGGATTAAGAGCAGAATGACTTCAGGTGAAGTTGTACTCAAATCTAGAATTTTCTACTTGCTTACTATATGACTTTAGACAAGTTATTGTGACATTTTGATCTTTAATTTTTCACCAGTCAACAAACATTTATTCTGTATAGAGTTGGGATATGAAATATATCCTTAAAATAAGAAGAGCCTATTTATACTCATCTATGTTATTAAAATAAAACTAAACAAAAACAGCTTAATGATATAAACTTGTAAAACTTAGGCCTAATAAAACTCCATTTATTTTCAAAGTAGCAAGCTTAAAATTCAGCAAAAATTCAACAATCAGAACCTCTGATCTCTGTCAGTTTTTTCCACTGAAACTTTTTTTTGTGTAGTTGACATGATTGCCATCAGTTTTAATGCTTGAATATAACTACAGCTTTCACATTTATAGGTTTGTATACTGTTTATGCTTAATGCATATTAAAATATTAACAAAAAATACAGTAGTTTATTATAATTTTTGTCACATCTATTCTTTTTTTTTTTTAAATATTTATTTATTTGACAGAGAGAAATCACAAGTAGACAGAGAGGCAGCCAGAGAGAAAGAGAGAGGGAAGCAGGCCTCCCGCCGAGCAGAGAGCCCGATGCGGGACTCGATCCCAGGACCCTGAGATCATGACCTGAGCCGAAGGCAGCGGCTTAATCCACTGAGCCACCCAGGCGCCCCTGTCACATCTATTCTAATAACAATTTATAAATCTGCACCATAAGTCCTTATTTTCTTTTTTTGTTGTTGTTATTGTTTAAGGTGTTAATGACCCCTAAGCCTTTTTCACAAATATGTCAGAGCACATTTTTTTAATTATCATATAATATATTATTTGCTTCAGGGGTACAGGTCTGTGAATCATCAGTCTTACACAATTCACAGCACTCACCATAGCATATACCCTCCCCAATGTCCATCACCCAGCCACCCCATCCCTCCCACTCCCCTCTGCTCCAGCAACCCTCAGTTTATTTTCCTGAGATAGAGTTTCTTATGCTTTGTCTCCCTCTCTGGTTTTGTCTTATTTTATTTTTCCCTCCCTTCCCCTATGATCTTCTGTCTTGTTTCTCAAATTCCTTTTATCAGTGAGGTTATATAATTGTCTTTCCCTGATGGACTTATTTTGCTTAGCATAATACCCTCTAGTTGCATCTGCATCATTGCAAATGGCAAGACTTTGTTTTTTTGTTTTTTGTTTTTTTTTTTTTTTATTTTCAGCATAACAGTATTCATAAGACTTTGTTTTTTGATGGCTGCATAATATTCCTGTGTGTGTGTGTGTGTGTGTGTGTGTGTGTGTGTGTACCACATATCACCTCTTCTTTATCCATTCATCTATTGATGGACATCTAGGCTGTTTCCATAGTTTAGCTATTGTGCACCCTGCTGCTATAAACATTGGGGTGCATGTGCCCCTTTGGATCACTACATTTGTATCTTTAGGGTATATACCCAGTAGTGCCTCTATTTTCAGCTAGGTCTTAGGGTACCTCTATTTTCAGCTTTTTGAGGAACCTCCATACTGTTTTCCAAAGTGGGTTCACCAACTTGCATTCCCACCAACAGTGTAGGAGGGTTCCTCTTTCTTTGCATCCATGCCAGCACCTGTCATTTCCTGACTGGTTAATTTCAGCCATTCTGACTGGTGTGAGGTAGTATCTCACTATGGTTTTGATTTGTATTTGCAGGACCCATTTTTATAGGTGAAATTCTAGTTTGCGGAGCACACACACACAATAGATCCTCATTATTTACAAATTTTATAGTTGTGAATTCACCTACTTCCTAAAATTTATTAGAAACTTCAGAATGAGAACTTAGAATGTTCTTATAATCATTTGTGGGCAAGTGCAGGGTAGCGAAACAAGCAAGTTGCCCGATGTGTTCTTTCCTGGCTGTGGTTGAATAAGGTGATGCTCTGCCTCCTTGTTTTAGCTCTTACACTGGGAATAAGTATCCTTTCCAAGGTCTGTTTAGTTCCACAATTTTTCTTTCACATTTGTGTTTGGTTTGGGGATTTCGTTATTTGAAATTGTCCCCAAGCATAGTGCTGAAGTTCTGTCTACTGTGCCTAAGCATATAAGGAGTATGCTATGCCTGACGGAAAAAATACATGTGTTTGATTAATAAACTTCATTTGGGCATGAGTTATAGTGCTATTGGCCATGAGTTTGGTGTTAATGAATCAACAATATATATCAAATAAGGTGTCTCTAAAGAGAAACACATATAAAATAAGATTATGTATTGATTGGATCATGAAAATATTGTGACCAGAGTCTTGCAGAAATCTGATTTTGTATTTCCCCTAGGAGCAATGATTCATTATTTGCTAATTCACTGTTTGCAGCAACTATATAGATCATAACTACCAAAAATAATGAGAGTTGACTGTATTTACAGTATTGATAGTAACAAAGCTTCTAAGATGTCTATAGCAATTTAAACTCCAACCAACATTATATAAGTAGCTTTTTATTCACACTTTCACCAACAGTGTATATAAGGAAACTTTTAAATATTTGTCAGGTAGGTTCAAAAGGTATCTTACTGTTATTTTAGGTTCATGTTTTCATTTATATATATTTGTAATTGCATTTGTGCATGTGCATGCATGCATGAATGTGTATATGAAGAGTCCATGTTTTCATTTATA
Organism: Mustela nivalis; assembly: GCF_964662115.1. Taxonomy (NCBI): domain Eukaryota; kingdom Metazoa; phylum Chordata; class Mammalia; order Carnivora; family Mustelidae; genus Mustela; species Mustela nivalis. The sequence goes on along the minus strand of NC_139022.1, from coordinate 112,621,101 downwards.
TATATTTGTAATTGCATGTGTGCATGTGCATGCATGCATGAATGTGTATATGAAGACTCCATTCATATCCTTTACCCATGGTAAAAATTGCCCTTGTGCTGTTTTTCTTACAGATTTCTAAGAGCAGTTTATATATTAGGAAAGTTATCCTTTTGCTGTCATATTGGTTGAAGATATTTTTTTCTCAATATGTCATGTCTTCAAATTTGATTAAGTTTTTTGTTGTTTTGTTTAACCATTAAAAACTCTACATTTTTGCATAGTGAAATTTGTCAGTCTGTCTTTTCTGGCTTTTATTCTTTGCTTGGAAATACCTTCCCTAATATGAAAATAAATTTTCAAAAGTCTTCCATATTTTTTTCTATTCCTCTTAGATTTCTTTTTTAATATCAAAATGTTTTATTCTTCTGGAGCTTGCTTGATACAACCAGCTTTAGTTTACTTCTCTTTTTTAAAATAGCTGGTTATTTGAAACAACCGTTAAAAAAGCAAATCTACTCATTAATTTGAAATGCCATTTAGGTGTCATATATTCAGTTGCCTATGTACTTAAATCTATTATTTTTGTACAATATGATTAAGATATCCAATTTTGTATAGTGCATTTGCATAGATGAGACCAAGAGAAGAACACCTCAATGTATTTACACCAAATAAACAAAGTAGAACCTAAATAGTGAGCCTAATTGGGATGGCCTTTTTTGTTTTCCGAAGGTTTAGCCTATCATTTCTGTGGAATATTGTGAAAGCAATAGAAAATCAGCGTCAGGGGCACCTGGGTGGCTCAGTGGGTTAAGCCTCTGCCTTCAGCTCAGGTCATGATCTCAGGGTCCTGGGATCAAGCCCCGCATCGGGCTCTCTGCTCAGCAGGGAGCCTGCTTCCCCATCTCTCTGCCTGCCTGCCTCTCTGCCTACTTGTGATCTCTGTCAAATAAATAAATAAAATATTTAAAAAAAAAAAAGAAAGAAAGAAAATCAGTGTCGGGTGATGCTTCAGTCCTTAAGATTTTTGGTTGAAAGTGAAGCAGTAGTGTCTTCAATTTGCTGATGCGAATTTGGTGAATTCTCTACTTGCTGTTACTTCTAACGGTAGGTAGTGAAACAGTCCAGCCCTCCCATCCTAATGTAACATTCAAGTCAGTTGAAATGCACTTACTTTCCCTAGTAAAATTTCACATTGTTTAAAAATATTAGTTTAGAGGCGCCTGGGTCACTCAGTGGGTTAAAGCCTCTGTCTTCAACTCAGGTCATGATCCCAGGGTCCTGGGATAGAGCCCCGAATTGGGCTCTCTGCTCAGCAGGGAGCCTGCTTCCTCCCCTCTCTCTCTGCCTGCCTCTCTGCCTACTTGTGATCTCTGTCCGTCAAATAAATAAATAAAATCTTTTTTTAAAAAAGTTAATTACTCAAAAATCCACCCTAACCTACAAAGCAAATAATAGCCTACTAAATATAACAGACCCCACACATCCCTATAATTCTACAAATTAATGGTTTCATATGTGGAGAGAACCTGTATCATGGTCAAGAAATCCAAATTAGTTATTTCTGGCTGCCTTTTCTAAAACTGAATCCTTGGGGAAGTAACAGAGATTAGTGACATTGAACACTAATAGTGCTGATCCCACTGACAACCCTCCAATTTAAAGAATAATTGGCTTTCTCTCTGGCAGTAAAGGTTTGCATCTCCATAAATAGCTATGCAACACCATTCTTGGGGGACATTTGGGCGTCACCCTTCCTATTCCCCAAACCCTGGAACCAAACCACAAAGGAAATAGTAACAGAAGTCAGATCTTATGGAAGGTTTTACAGAGAAGCTTTCTTTGAATTGAGTTTAGCAATATTCCAAATTATACTGCTGAGCAGATATAGTTTCTAAGGTAACTCGAGTTTTCCATCCGCTGAGTCATCTCTGTTTTCACCAACAAATAAGGCAGGACCAAAAGCTGTTCATAGCCCAAGGGGTCCCTCTAATAATTAACTGGATATCTCTTCACACATAAAACAACTCTCATTTTAGAGAGTTAAATTTGTTCAGATCTTCGTTAATTTTTGTACCAATCTGCTGGCCCTAAAGTCAGTTACACACCAATACTTCTCAGTTGGAGATCTGGTGGTTCCATGTGATTTTGTTAATAGCAGCATCTTCACTTATCTTATGATCATACATGTTGGAAGGAATATACATACTGACTTTGCCTCATTAAATTCATTTGCATCTTCTCTTGGACCGGTTGATAATTGGTCAATAACTTCTGGAAGTATTTGTTGTAGAGGGCATTTACTCTATCTATATAATGATAGAGATTCTGTCTTTGAAATTTTCTGAACATTGGATAGAGAAGTGTTGTGAAAGAACTTTTCAATTATCTTTCCCCCAAATTCTATCTTCATGGTTTTTGGTAAAGAATAATTAGATCGGGTTGAAGGCTGTGCACATTCTTCTTTGAATGAAAAACTGTAGATAGTGTTTCAGTTATCTACTGCTATGTAACAAACCATCCTAAAATCTGGTGGTTTAAAAATAGTTTATTATTTTGTGGTTCTGTCCATTGATTGTGCTGAACAATATAAAATTGATTTTGTGGACAGCTTTTATTTGCAATTTTCTTGAGGCTGCATTCAGATATTGAGTCACTCAAGTCATCTGAAGGGTTTCCTGGGCTGGGCATTCAAGATGACTTCTTCCCTCATCAGGGATGGCTGGGACACTGGACACCTGGACACTGTCCAGACAGATCTCTGATGGAATAAATTTATGAAATCAGGAGATGTAGTTAAATCCATCTGTAGGAAAATTCTTCTTATCTGTGATTTCAGCCCTGTTCCTCCCATTTCTCAGTTTTATGCAGTTAAAAGCCCAAACTTACCCTGTAAAGCCTGGGATAGACTTTATAAACAGATTGGAAGAGGCACTCCAGAAATGCAATGCACTGTGTCTTTTCTTGTGGTTTGAATTTTTGCAAACTCAAGCCTTTAGCATACTGTTTCCCAGTGTTTAGAGGTTTGTATCTCTGTTTCTGAAGAATTAACAAAATTATATCGAGGACTCCAGGTTGGCCTACAGTTTTAAAATTTTTCAAGATTGGTCTTAACCCACTGAGCCACCCAGTCACCCTATGTTTTCTCTAGACCTTAAAATCTAAGTTATTTCTCTTTTTTGAGACTGTTTTGTTTTTGAAATTTTACTAAAAAGCACCCTGTGATTTTCACTGTAACTTTTCCTTTGTAACACAAAGACCACTACTTTCTGAAGGGATTTTAAAAAATAGATGTAAATATGTTGCATCATAATGCAGTATAGGTTTAGTATCATGACTGATTTACAATTATCTAGCAGGAAGTATTTTTGTATGAACTAGCTGTGATTTCCTTTTGGGTTGGCCATGTCACCTTTGCTGCCATTTGGTTTGATATGATAGCCAGCATATCAATACCTGAAACTTTAAGGCACTTAACTAGAAAGAAAAATGATAGTCCATCTATATCTACAGGCTTTGTCAGATGAGAGGTATATGGGGTAAGAAATGCTTACCAAAGAAAAAGTGAAAAATTCCAAGGCCTTATTCCTAAATTAAGTTTTAATGATCACTTTCCTTTTCTAGTTCATCTGTGGGTTTTTCTCAGATAAGAGCATTTTGTCTAAAAATTTTAAAAGAACAAATTGTTTAGAGATCTGTGTTGTGCCAAACTTTCTAGCTATTATATTCTGTGGCCAACACTTCCTTGGCCACTATGTCTGTGCAAGCATGATTTGAGTTAGGTAAAATAGGAATATTTATAAAAACTGTCTCTCAGTGATAAGACATTGCCAGCATAGCAGCGATTTTGAATATAGCCTCTAGATAGAGGTTAGTGCTCTCTGACTCCTTGAACTGGTTGCTTAATCTCTCTACATCTCAATTTTCCCATCTGAAAAATATGAATAATATGAGTTCTTATGCAAATTAAATGATACACGCATTCACACCAGAATCTTCATTTGGTCGTCCAGATCCACTCTTTACCCCCTCTTCTTTGCCCTACTTTCCAGGAGGCTGACTTGCATGAACCACAAAAGGTACTCTTGGCCCTTGCCCCATTGGTTTTTCCAATAGGGAGACCAAACAGAAGATCAGAGAAAGAGCTGGGAGTGAGATTGGGCATTTATTCTGAACCCTTGCCCTACAGTAATGTTTTAGGCTGTCTCTGTTTCTCCCCAAAAACGTTCTACAAGACTTTCCTATGTTCTGGGGAACTATTCCCCCCACCTCTTTCCTTTAGACCTAAGGATGGATAACAGCACTGCTATTACTAGCCCCAGGGTATAACACTATCCTTATACCCTGTCACATCCTTACAAATTAAAGCATAGTAAATCCTTTATTGAACTCCCCTAGGACAATCCCAAGTTGACTGTGTATTCTCATTCTGTGAAGTGATTGGGATAGCTTAACTAGTGTCTTACACACAGCAAAATGTTCAACATTTATTATTAAAAAGACTTGAAAGCATGTGAATCAATGTTATAATAGTATGTTAAATAAATGGTATCCTTGGATTGTGGCAAAATAAAAGCACAGCTTTATTTTTATGTACACTTTGTGTTTAAACTTTGCTACTGGAGATATCTCCCTTTGTCCCTGGAAGAAAGCTTTGGCAGTCCTGTGACTTCTCTGCTCACTCTAAGTAGACAATCCTACAAAAACTTTAGGTCACAGTTACACTCATAATTCAGTGATGAGAATATCCTGACCATGGAATAATAACAATCTGACCTTGCTCATCCTCTGTTTCCCAAATGGTATCTGTTCTGTGCTGATGCCTGCCATGGGCAGAGGGTGGGGTGCTGGCTTCTCCCATCTCACCACCTGCTTATCTTACTAACTACTGTTTTGTTATTGCTGTAGTGTTAATGGTGGGAGAGAGGCAAGGAGTAAGAGAGGGAGCACTGCTTGCCTAAGGTGCCTTGTTCTGTCTGGATATAAGATATGATTAAAGTTGGTGCCCCACAGTGGGCCTGGAGATCGATGAATCTGATTCTTCTCCATGAATTCTTCTTGAGTTCTTCAGAAGTTTTTCTGTTTGGGCCTTATCTCTGACAGGTCCCTTGGCCAGATGGATTGCTTCCTAGTCATCCATCACACACCTTTACCTCTTTCTGACCCAGCCTCCTCCAGGTAACCCTCTAGGCTGTGCTTTAGGATGATCCCTCACCCATGCTCTCTCCTTCCTCACTTATAATGGTATGAAACATCAAGCCATCCCTCCAGACAGTTCCAATGCAGTAGCCCTCTCTTGGATTCCTCACCCAAGTACTTAGCTTATAGTCTTGTAGGAAGGATCCAGGTGGTCCCCAACCAACTTGAGCTCTCAGGAACTTGTATTCTGTGTCTTCAGTGGACAGGGACATGTTTCAAAGTTCTCACAGAGGTGCCTCTAGGCTTCCCCATGAAGTTTGGTATTAAAAGTCTGCTCACCCTGACCCATTACCAGAAGTGTTGAGGGGGAGAAGGGTCCTCTACAAAGAAACATTCTCACCAAATCCAGAAACCTGGTGGCTTCTCTGGTCCTTTTTAAATTCGTGGCCAAACTAAAGGATTCAATAATCAGAAATAGGTTCTGGTAAGGCTCTTCCTTGGTAAATCCACACAAGATGGGTTATTGGGTGTATGATATCTATCATATCACCTCATTGTAGAAACACATTTTTTAATATATTAGCCAAAGTTGCTTTTAGTGTGTGTTTGTGTTTTTTTTTAAGAAAAAAAAAACTGGTGTGTGGCTAAAAGAAAATAGTTTCCTAACTGGTAGTTAGATGATATTTATATTATTTTTCTTCTTTTTAAGTCTTTTCCTGTGAGTTCTGATTACAGATAGAGCTGGGATAAGGACAGAACTGGGAGTGCTAATGCTGCAAACATCTAGAGTAACTGGTAATTGTCATCTAGTGCTGGATCCTATGGGTGAGTCAAAGTCACAAGGAGGCATTTTGTACTCTGGAATTTATAATGCAAAAGGAGAGATGAGACATGAAGTAGAAAGAAATCAGTGTCAAGAAAAGTAAGATAAAGTCCTGTGGGAACTCAAAGGCAAAAAAGGGATCATTCAGTTGGAGGTGGGTGGCAGGTCTTGGGCCAGAGCACACTTTGTTGTACAAGTCTGTAGATCACAGAAGATGAAAGACATTAGGCAGGTCCTTGATGCAAAACCTATATCTTTGTGGGATCAGTGTTTAGCTCAGCTAATAAAAAAGCCTCTACTTGAACTCCTTCAGGCCAGCAAGCTTCATCTCTGGATTTTTATTCTGCTGGGGCTGATAAGGATGGGCCTTCCTTAGGCTGGGTATGGAAAGCATCCATTTCACATAATGGGCGGGTACAAAGTTGAACTTCGACCACAGTCCTGATGATTGCTCAGTCTATTTGCTATCCCAGCTGTCAGTAGTAGCATCAGGGTTGGTAGAGGGGTAGAAGGGTGAGAGATGGAAAGCAGTTTGGAACTCTTGCCATCCTTTGAAGGTGATGCTCAAATGTTCCAGGCAAATGAGTGTGTTCTTAGAGAGTGGTTGAAAGCTGCATAAATTAAGAATTAAAGTGAAGAGGTCTCGATCATCTCTGTCTTACAAGAATAGGGTGTCTTCTTTAAAAAATATATATGATGTAAATTTTTAAACATATATATAGAGAGAGATTAGACTAATGAATCCCTATGTAGCCATCACCATGAGAAGAGGGCTCCAAAAACAGCTTAAGTAACTAATCTTTGTCCTACCTTTTTACTGTGCAAAAAAAATATGTTTCAAATAATTTAATGACATTGAATCACTATATTGTATACTTGAAACTAATATAACACTGTATGCTAAGTATACTGGAATTCAAACTTAAAAAAAAAAAAACAGTGACACTTGAAACAGAAGTGTACTATTTAGTTTTCTGACAAAGATGCCCATTTCAATTTCAAAGATTAATTTGTACTGTGCAAATTTTTGGATATATACTAGGAAGGGAAGGTTTCTGGTAAATTTGTTTGAATGGCTAACTTTATTCTTCCAATTATATATCAAAAAATTTTAAGCATATGAATTAAATATATATCATTCTCAATCTTTATAGCATTTTTGTTGAGTTGTCATTAGATCACAAGCTTAATTTCCTCAAAGAACAACACAACAATGTGGTCAAACTTCCCTTTTTTTTTTATCAGCATTTAACATCTTTTCTTAATTATTCAACTGTCAGTCACCCCAATTCCCTTATTCTTCTCTCCTCATGCTTCCTCTTGGGCTTTTGAGTTCAGTCACTCATTTATACAAGGAAGAACTTTGTCAATGAAGAATTTAATTCAAAACAATTTATTTTGCCACTCTCCCATTCCTGGAAAATTTTCTGGACAAGCTGGTAATGAAATCTCCAAAAGACAGATTTTTTTTTTTTTTTTTCAGTTCTATTTCTTACGCAAAGTGAGAATTTGGAGTTATCTGGGAGAATTTATTCCTGTTAGTGGGGACAACCCATAGTGCAATATTACATGCAACCCCAGACATTTGGGAGACAAAGGCAAAGGGATTCTTGGGGTTTAGCCCATTTATAGCAGGACCCAGTGGCAGGAAAATGAGCATGGAAGGAGCATTCCCTCCCCCGGTTAGCCATCCTTAGGTAAGGGCCAAAGGTTCAAGCATGGAAGTTGAGACTGAAGAGTGGTCATATAGTATGGTTAGTATTGTAGTAGAGACCATGATAGTGGACTCAGGCCTCACACTGGAAACAGGACTATAGCAAGGCAGGGATTTCTGTTTCTCTTAAAGGAATTTTAGGCAAAATTAATATGGTGAAACACATTTTGGACAGCCTCAAAAACCTCTCAGTTTCTCTTCTCATTAAGAAACACACATGTAGGGGTGCCTGGGTGGTTCAGTGGTTTAAGCCACTGCCTTCGGCTCAGGTCATGATCTCGGGGTCCTGGGATCGAGTCCCGCGTCGGGCTCTCTGCTCAGCGGGGAGCCTGCTCCCTCCTCTCTCTGCCTACTTGTGATCTCTCTCTCTCTGTCAAATAAATAAATAAAATCTTTAAAAAAAAAAAAAGAAACACACATGTACACACACATACACACACACACATGATATAAACACAAACAAACACACATACACGTATATATATATACATACATATATCATATATACATACATATTAGCAATATGTGCATATGTGTGTGTATATGTATGTTTCTTGCTGATACATGTGTGTATGTATATATGTATGTATGTATAAAATTTGTAGTTTACCTGCACAGTGCAGGAAGCTAAATTCTTGATATTTGGAAAATCCTACAAGTGTCTGAAAAGAAGTCTATTGGTGGAGTAGTCATTAGGTTCCAGAATATTTTAGTAATGGGATTGTATTTGGATAGGGCTCTCTGTAGGATAATACCATTCAGATCCTCATTGCAAAGTATAAACAACTGTGGGAAAAACAAGAGCTGCCAGCAGCAATTATATATTCCTAGGAGTGCCATCTTTTTAATCATCTCTTCCTTTCAGAGTTAGAGAGAGGGAGAGGGAAAGAGAATCCCTTTCAGTAATAACTCCATGAACATTGTCAGTGTCTTCTGAGTGCTCAAAGAAATTCACGTTTTTTCACAAGAGCTCGTCACTGGACTCTGAACTGCACAACCACCATTGTGTGGCTCCCACACACCAGACACATTCCCCTTAAGTAACAGTAAAACCTGTGTAGAAGTAGGGGCTATCCTGGAGAAGTCTTCCTTCTTTTGGTCTCTAGAAATGAATGAGAATAATTCTGCTCTTATAGTCAGCTGAAGTCTACTTTTTTTAAGCATTTTTTTTTTTTTAATGTGTGACTTTTTAGAATGGTACAGTTAGTTTAGAGGCTCAAATGTGAGGCCTTGATTCCTCTACTGGAGAAGGAAAAAGATTTATTTGGCTAGCCTTTGAAATGGCTCAATCCTGCCTGGTGTAAACTCTTTCAGAGGAGAGTACAGGTTTGAGGATAAGTCAGAATCTTTTTCTCTTTTCCAAGGTTCAGTTTCTTGAATACATAACATTTTTAGGGCCTGAAATTAAGTAATAAAGTTTTCTCTTTCCTGAAGCAGTTTCTATAGGGGGAGACAATTTTTTTTCCTGAAGTATTCTGTAAGTGTGGGTTTGGGAAAGAGACTGGCACAGAAAGAAAATTATTTAAATCATTGTTCAGAATGTGTCATGTATTATCATTATTTTCAAATGTAAGCCCTGTTCTTGGAGTCATTCTTGTTTCACTTATTCCTAAAAAAAAAAAAAAAAAAAAAAATGCAAAGAAGGGTGAACCTGCATGTGGAGTTTTAAATAGAATTTCTTATTTCACTTTACCTGATCTATTGGAGACCACACTTAGCATTTCTTGCCCTAGAGGGTAAGATTTGAACTGATATCCCAGGTCCAAGATGTGCTTCACTGTCACTGTTGGGAAAGCAAATGACTCCTGTATTTTCATACCTGGATGACACAGAGTAGGTTCATTGCATCACACAAAAAAACCTATAGAGCAGTGAAGCTCCTTTTCTAAAACGATTCAGTATTGGAGCAGGAAAAGACTTCCTTTTATGTGCAGGAAACTGATGTCCAGTGGAGGAGTAATATGTCTATTTCAGAGGTCTGTGGCTACTTAGCAGGACAGCCAGAATGGCTGGAACTGTCACCCAGGTCTTCCAACCCTTGGTTAATTGCTAATGTCCTCATTCTTTATCCATAAGTCTGGTCGGCACATGTTTATTTGCTCAGTATACCTCAGTCTGTCTTTCCCACATTAAGGAGCTGATTCTGGTCTTTGTAAAAAGTAAAAAATAAAAGCCAACAAAAACCCCTGTCCTGATTTGTTCTGTCAAAATCTGTTTGCAATCTCCTGGCCTCAGGCTACATGTAAAAAGTCTTTAAACATCTCTCTAGATTGTCTATCAATCTGTACCTATCATGTTATTTGTAACATGATAGGTACAGATAGGTACCTGTAAAAAGTCTCTGAACATCTCTCTAGATTGTCTATCAATCTGTATCTATCATGTTATTTGTAACATGTAACATGGTCAGTGCTTTGCTTGACCTTTGACTTAAGGACTGATGAGGAGGGGTCACTTTCCCTCCTCACTATGATAGTAGGAGCTTGTACTCAAACTCTCCCTTCCCAGCAGTGGTGAGTGTTGGAAGATGACCTGAACTTCTCTGTCTCCATAATTGTTTCTCCCTAATGGCCAAGAGTGAAGAAGCTAACTAATAAGGTCATTTTTATTGGTGAGTTAAATCAGCATACCTCATGGGATGGAAATTGGCTCTCTCTTTGACCTAGGCAGTGTTGGCCCTCACACTCTCTAGCATTTCTCTTTCTGACTCCTTAGTTCAACTTTCTTAACTGCTGCGTTTTCTAAGGGGTCACCCTGCAGTAGGATGCATTCTTCTTGAAGTTGGCTGAATAAGTGGACTCAGGCTGCTGTCTTCACTGCTCTCTTTTCCAGACCCTTTCAACATCTTGGCCAGATTCCTAGCATTCTGATAACGTTCAGCATTTGAAAAATATACTATATACCAATTTAATCCGTTTGAATATGTAAAGCTTATCCTCAGTGGTGCTTCCATAGCCCAAGGCTCCTGCTTTGGAGACAGGGATGCTGTCAGCACTTTTAAGCGAACTTTTCTCCATCTTCTAGACCCCACCTCCTTTGATGTGTGGGGGTCAGGAATAAAGGATGGGTTGGTCAGAAGGGTCAAGTCTTTTTTTTTTTTCCTATCTGGTTGCTACTGTAGTTCCTACATGGCTAGCAGGGTGGATGGCAGGCAGTGAGGTGCTGGGTAATGTTTAACAACTGGCATTCTGAAAAACACTGTGCTTGGATGTTTTAAAAAATAACATATCTATAGGTATATACATATATATTTATATCACAAATATATGAAAATATAATAAGATGCAATAGCATTTATTATACATTGTACTGATGAAAAGGACTTAGCTATTATAAAGGTTAATAATAATAATAGATGAATTTAATATAAAATATGAAATATGAAATTAAATATACCTTTATGATAAATTTCATACAGCTAATTGATTCTCACAAAATGCTGTGGTTGGTTTTTGCCAATTGCATTTCTGTAGCCAACTTTTAGTTACAGTTGAAGAATATGTATATTCTGATATGAATCTTGGTTAACATTTTTATTTATGTTAATAAGTGAGATAAGTGAAACAGTGAAGATATACGTTGTAAATGTACTCATTCATCATGGCATGAGTGAATTCTTTGCTCACTTGGATAACAGTTTTGAACATTTTAAGATTTCCTCAGTTTTTGTTGTTATTCAGTGTAATAGCTATATGGACACATTTAAATTTAATCTGTGTTATTCACATTTTCTCCATCATTTCCTTAAATCTAGACAAGAAGACAACAAAATTTTCCTTTTAGGGGCCAGATAGTACATATTTTTGGTTTTGTGGGCCACACAGTTTCTCTTATAAGTATTAAATTCTGTTGTTTTAGCACAAAAGTATCTATGAATATCTGATAAATGAATGGGCATGGCTGTGTTCTAGTAGCACTTTATTTTGTAATATTATGTGGCCTCTGGTTTGCTGACTCTTGGTACAGTTAGCAGAATAATAAAAGAAGCCCTTATTTGTAGCATATGCCAATTTCTGTGGTGTAAATACTCAAACCATAGCTGATTTCAAGTGAGGTCACTGAATGGAGTCTTGGGAACAGATGCACAGTAACCCACAATTACATAGCATGTCCACCAAACAGAAGTAAGTAACCTTGGAAAATAGATCATAGTAAATGTAGTAAAATAATTAGTGATGAGTTTATGGCATTTATTTCCTTGGTTATTAATATAATTTATTTAGTTGAAAGTTTATATGACTTTTTACTAAATATTGTATTTAACAACTGGCTTGTAAAATTCTGGACATTTTGACAGTCAGCTTTTTTGAGCTGTTATTGACCAACTCCAGCATACCAAAAGTATGCTGGAGTAGCAGACATTCAAAAGCTTTGTCTCATAGAAAGCAAGGGTAAGTTCTTCCTGGGGCATAGCAGAGGACCTCTCACTGCCCAGTTGCTTGATATGGTAGAGGTGGTTTTCATTACTTCTTTTGTACCATCTTAATTTTCTATACCTTGGGGTATACCCCACAGTCTCATACTGCTCTTTAAGATAGGGTTCTAGAAAAATGGCCTAACTATCTTGTGTAGTGTTCACTGTGCCATGATACACCAAACTGAGGCGGAAAGGCTGCCCCATACCTACCTATTCCCATTGTCCTGTGTTCAGTCATTTCTCATGACCAAGTAGGAACAGAACAAACATACTGCAAAGGCAAACATTTTACTGAAGAATAAGTCATGGCCATAAATCTTATTAGGGTCCTTCGTCACCTTTTCTTAAACCAGTTTTCACAGTTCCTATGGCATTTTTTTTTTTTTTTAATGGTGCAGGACACACATCAGTCATTGGTTCTTCAGTTATACTCTGTCTTTAAGGATGTTCTTCACCAGCAGTCTTTAAGACGGGCAGTTCTACAAACCACAAAATTCCATCCATCCTTCCTTCCCCAGTGCCAGCTGCTTAAACCAAGGGTGGACATCTGACCTAAGCTTGGCCAACCAAGATGTTTTCTAAGAAATTTAAATATTGGATACTGGGAGATTGTTGGTTGAGTAATGATGGAAGTAGAATCACAATCTGTGAATCTACTTTCTTTGCTTACTAAGAGTACAGCAGGCTTGTCTACAGAGTAAAGACAATTTATTTTTTATGAAATGTCCTCTTCCCCCGAGAGACACTGCTTGTATAGACATATAATATTTCTAATGAAATAAAGTAAATTTTTCAGAATGATTGCTTCTGTTGAAAGAAAGTAGGTGACTGGGGTTTACAGATAGGAATTAAATTTCATTTTCACTATATTTCATTTTGTGAGTTTTTGAATTTCATACTACATACATTATTACTTACTTTAAGAAATTAATGCCACGATTGAACGCGGGGCTATATCTTTGGATTGCTGTCTTCTTCTCAACCCAAGCCAGGCCTACACATAAGCAACCATGTCTAAGGGACCTGCAGTTGGCATTGATCTTGGCACCACCTACTCCTGCGTGGGTGTCTTCCAGCACGGGAAAGTGGAAATAATTGCCAATGATCAGGGAAACCGGACCACCCCAAGTTATGTCGCCTTCACGGACACCGAACGATTGATCGGTGATGCTGCGAAGAACCAAGTTGCGATGAACCCCACCAACACAGTTTTTGATGCCAAACACCTGATTGGACGGAGATTTGATGATGCTGTTGTACAGTCTGATATGAAGCATTGGCCTTTCATGGTGGTGAATGATGCTGGCAGGCCCAAGGTCCAAGTAGAATACAAGGGAGAGACAAAAAGCTTTTATCCAGAGGAGGTGTCTTCTATGGTTTTGATGAAAATGAAGGAAATCGCAGAGACTTATCTTGGGAAGACCGTTACCAATGCAGTTGTCACAGTACCTGCGTACTTCAATGATTCTCAGTGTCAGGCTACCAAAGATGCTGGAACTATTGCTGGTCTCAATGTACTTCGAATCATCAATGAGCCAACTGCTGCTGCTATTGCTTATAGCTTAGACAAAAAAGTTGGAGCTGAAAGGAATGTGCTGATCTTTGACTTAGGAGGTGGCACTTTTGATGTGTCAATCCTTACTATTGAAGATGGGATCTTTGAGGTTAAGTCCACAGCTGGAGATACCCACTTAGGTGGAGAAGACTTTGTCAACCAAATGGTCAACCATTTTATTTCAGAGTTCAAGCACAAACATAAGAAAGATATCAGTGAAAACAAGAGGGCAGTTCATCGTCTCCGTACTGCTTGTGAACGTGCTAAGCGTACACTTTCTTCCAGCACCCAGGCCAGTATTGAGATTGATTCTCTGTATGAAGGAATCGACTTCTATACCTCTATCACTCGTGCCCGGTTTGAAGAATTAAATGCTGATCTGTTCCATGGCACCCTGGACCCTATAGAGAAAGCTCTTCGGGATGCCAAGTTAGACAAGTCTCAGATCCATGATATTGTTCTGGTGGGTGGTTCTACCCATATCCCCAAGATTCAGAAACTTCTCCAAGATTTCTTCAATGGAAAAGAACTGAATAAGAGCATCAACCCTGATCAAGCTGTTGCTTATGGTGCAGCTGTCCAGGCAGCCATCCTTTCTGGAGACAAATCTGAAAATGTTCAAGATTTGCTGCTGTTGGATGTCAATCCACTTTCTCTTGGCATTGAAACTGCTGGAGGAGTCATGACTGTTCTTATCAAGCGTAATACTACCATTCCTACCAAACAGACACAGACCTTCACTACCTACTCCGACAACCAGCCTGGTGTGCTTATTCAGGTGTATGAAGGTGAGCATGCCATGACCAAGGACAACAATCTACTTGGAAAGTTTGAATTCACAGGCATACCCCCTGCTCCTCATGGTGTCCCTCAGATTGAGGTCACTTTCGATATTGATGCTAATGGTATCCTCAATGTCTCTGCTGTGGATAAGAGCACAGGAAAAGAGAACAAGATTACCATCACTAATGACAAGGGCTGCTTGAGCAAGGAAGATATTGAGCGCATGGTCCAGGAAGCTGAGAAGTACAAAGCTGAAGACGAGAAACAGTGGGACAAGGTGTCTTCCAAGAATTCACTTGAGTCTTATGCATTCAACATGAAAGCAACTGTTGAAAATGAAAAACTTCAGGGCAAGATAAATGATGAGGACAAACAGAAGATTCTTGACAAGTGCAATGAAATCATCAACTGGCTTGATAAGAACCAGACTGCAGAGAAGGAAGAATTTGAACACCAGCAGAAAGAGCTGGAGAAAGTCTGCAACCCCATCATCACCAAACTGTACCAGAGTGCAGGGGGCATGCCACGAAGAATGCCTGGAGGCTTCCCTGGTGGTGGAGCTCCTCCCTCTGGTGGTGCCTCCTCTGGGCCCACCATTGAAGAGGTTGACTAAACCAATCTGAGAATAAATAGGTTGAGCATTGTTCCACATACAATATTCAAAGGACCCAGATTTGTAGCAAATTACATGGCAGTTGTAATGTTGAGCTGCTATAGCAAAAAAACTGGGCATTCTTGATACTTGAATATGGAATATGTGCACAGGGAAAGGAAATAAACATTGCACTTTATAAGCACTGTATTGTTAAGTGGAAAATGCAATGTCTTAAATAAAACTGTATTTAAAATTGGCACCATTAAAAAAAAAAGAAAGAAATTAATGCCACTTTTTCTGTGAGAAGTAAAAAAAATAGGTAAGTGTAAAGTAGCAAATATAAATCATACAAGATTATAATATGATTCCTTAGCATTGAATTCACTTTCTTAAAAGTTTTAAAATACACTGACTTAGTTTATCAGAGTACATTTTTAGGAAAAAGATATGCCAATTGAAAGAGAAATAACGCTGTGAACTTTAGTCTCAGGATGAAGGAAATTATTCTCTTTTCTTATTTCTCCATAAGAAGAATAAATCAAAGTAGATGGAACTGTTTGAATTCATTTTTATATTGATTTTAAACAATTATTTAGAAAAGATTTTGAATTTTTGTGATTATTACTTCTCTACTGACCTGTGAATGCATAGCAAAAGCCAGGTTAATGCTCTTGTTTTGATATATAATTTAAATAGAATTGAAATATTGATACTAGAATTAGTTCAAAATATGACTTACTAAAAATAGTTTAAGAGGACTATTAACTATTTTTATTTAGTTATCTATTTACATATTTATTTTTTTAACCGTTCTTTAAATTCTGTGGGGGAAGGGGCTGATTGAGTCCCTGTTGCATGTCAGACCCGTACTCAGTTACAGGTTAAAACAGGAATAAGTCATAGAGTCTACCACCATAAAACCTTAATAGATGCATGCTTATTGACATTGAAGGAGTAGAGGGCCAGTAAAGCATTCATAATAGATTAAAAGAAACTTAGGATACCTTCTGCTAATAAATTTGGCTGTAAAATGTAGCCATAAAGAAAGTAAGGTTGTGGTTTATAAACTCTAATAAATTTAAAAATAATCACTGAGGGATGCCTGGGCGGCTCAGTCAGTTAAGTGGCTGCCTTCGGCTCAGGTTATGATCCAGGGTCCTGGGATTGAGTCCCGCATTGGGCTTCTGGCTCATCTGGGAGCCTGTTTCTCCCTCTGCCTACCTCTCCCCCTACTTGTGCTCTCTCTCACTGACAAATAAAATCTTTTAATAAAAAAAATAATAATCACCAAATGTGTAAAATACATGGTGAATATTGTGCTAGGTGTTAGGACATCACTTTGGAGAAGAGAATAAGAATGTAAAAAATTTAAAAATAGAGATAATGAGTATAATAGGTAAAACAAAAACATTACACTAATATTTATATGAGGAAACAATGTGTTTTCATCCAACCTAGAATTGTCATTTGTACTAATTTCATATGATAACTGAAAATGAGACTGCATGAGTTAATCATGTTACACCTTCCTTTTTTATTGAATCTTGGGTTTTGGAGTCTGAGGTTAAGTAAAATTATGTAATCAGGGACTTAGTTTCAGAAGCAACTGTAATAATGATTATAGTGAATTATAATTAATATATATGAATAATGATATGATGAATAATAATTCATATAAATGAATGGCTAGACTGGCTTAAGTGGACAGTCGAAAGTGACAGGCAAGTACCACTTACTAGAAATCTTAGCAACTATTGTGCAGAATGTTGCATCTCAATAATCTTCTCTTTATGAATGTTAGGTTGTTTATATTTAAAGCTGAAGTGTGCTTTTATAAACTCTAGGAAGGTATCTAGCCCAGAACACAGAGGAGGAAACATGTAAAGAAGGACGAAAGATGGAGCTGCATGGAATAGGAAAAGGGTAGAGAACATGATGTAGTGTGGTAATTGAAATGTTCATATCGTACTTAGGAGTACATGCCATAAAAAAGAAAGGGGTTGTGATGATACTGTGGATTGATTTAAGCTATCATGTAGAATTTGGAAGGTCCCCAAATAAAACTTGCCATGTTGATTTTCAGTTTAGGTTATTTGTTTATTAATTTTATTTAATTAGATGATATGATAAATCACCTAATTCCTTGGGTATTAGTAATCACTACAAATAAAGCTTAACATACTTACAAGGCATTTCTTAATACCACAAAATACCATTTAATACCCTTTTGGATGGCTATTATCAAAAAACAGAAAATACCACGTGTTTGAAAAGATGTGAAGAAGTTAGAACCCTTGTGCATTGGGTTACTCTGTAAAATGATACAGCTGCTCTGGAAGACAATATGGCAGGTCATCAAAAAATTAAACATAGAATTAACTTATAATCCATCATCTCCACTTCTGAATATATATTCCAGAGAGCTGAAAGTAGGAACTTGAACAGTTTTTTATATACCTATCTTCATGGCAGCATTATTCACAATAGCCAAAAGGTGGAAGCAACTCATGTGTCCATTGACAGACGAACAGGTAAACAAATGTATATGCACACAATGGAATATTTTTCAGCCCAAAATGATGAAATATTGACATATGGTACAACATGAATGAACCTTGATACTATGGTAGGTGAAAGAAGCAGGACACAAAAGAACAAATACTGCATGATTCCATTTATATGTAGGATCTAAATAGTTCAATTCATGGGCACAGAAAATAGCTTAGTGGTTGCCTAAAGCTGGGCAGAGGGGAGAGTATGTAGAGCTATTGTTTAAGGGGTACAGAGTTTCATTTGGGGATAATGAGAAAGTTCTATAGCTGGATAGTGGTGGTAGTTGTGCAACAATGTAAATATACTTACTGCCACTGAACTGCATGTTACTAATGATAAATTTTGTTATTTATAATTTACCATTTTATTTTTTAAAAGATTTTTAATTTATTTATGAGAGAGAGTGCACAGAAGAGAGAGAGAGAAGAGGGAGAGGGAGAAGCAGACTTCCTGCTGAGCAGGGAGCCTGATGTGGGACTTGATCCCAGGACTCTGGTTATCACGACCTGAGCTGAACGCAGCTACTTAACCAACTGAGCCACTGAGGTGCCCCTATAATTTACCATAATTTTAAAATTATGTAAAATAAAAGCATTTCTTCCCCAAAGTATTATACTCCGTATCATCGTAGTTATTATCACACTTGGATTTTGGGTCACAACCTATAATTCTGGGTCATATCAGGCACATCTTGAAATAGAAATATGGCACTCATTTTGTAATATAATATAGTAATGAATATAAAGCTTATGCAAACATGAAGTGCTATATCAATATCATAAAAAATCTTCCCCACATAAGCAGCTGGAACTTCTTTGAGTAACCTGATAAAACTTAATATTTATGGGCTTTTAGAGGAGCTACAGTAATGCTTAAGTGGCATGTCTTTGCATCAGCAAAGAAACCAATTTAAGAGAAGAAGTGAAAACATTTGTCTAGTCTTTAACAGTAACTGTCAGAAAAATTTTTTGAGACAAATTATCTCATTTTATATTTTTATGTTTTTCATGTTTAAATGTTCTACATGGGGTATATTAAAAATTAAATTTAATGTAATTACCTATAAAATTGATACCTCATACTCTGTTATTTTAGAATTCAGAATTAATATAAATTATTTATGAAAGTAAGTGAATAAAACACTTAATGGTTTCACAATTCTTTACATGTAAGTGGGAAATATGCTGGGGTATTGACAAATCTGATTTGGGAATTAATGGGATACATAAAGCAAAGTATAACTAATTAGAAAATGAATTTCTGCAATAATTTACTATTTTCCATGGTTAGATTTTGAATAACACCCTCCTTTTGTTCCATCATTTCTTCAGTAAAGAACAACTTCATAAAATCAGAAAATTTGCTTTCTGGGGTCATTGGCCATAATCTCATTAAGGTTATACTCAAGGTTCGTAATTTCAAAGGACCAGAAAGGCTTCTGAATTTTTCCCTCTCCAGCTTTCCCTTCCACATTGTTTGGCTTGGACAAAAAGAACATCTCCACTCTGCAATAGTCACAGTGCCTCTGAGTTCCTTAGAAATTCAGATGGGTTGGTTGGCATAGGTTGTGTTGTATAGTGAGTGTGAGAACAAGCTCTGGATACAAGCTGCCTTGTTTCAAAGCTTAACTCCACTACTTATTAGCTGTATAATCTTGGTCAGGTTGCTTAACCTTTCAGTGTCTGTTTGCACATTTGTAAAATGGAGGTCATCATAGTCATACAATCTCCTGTCATTCCTGAAGAAGTACATGTGGTTTTAAGACTGAAGTACTTAGAACAGTGCCTGCATAAAATAAACACTCTGTATGTTAAATATCATCAGCATCATCATTACCATCTTTGTATTTCATTAAACAAACTCTTTAGGACTCTAAAATGTAAATTGAAGATGGAATGAATGAATAAATGTCGCTAGTGACCACAAATGAATGCATTCCCACTGCTCACCATTTTATTGTGACCCATATTCACACAACATTCTTGGGTATCTGTAATGTTGATGAAACAGCTCAGTATAAAAAACAAATATTCTTCAGAGTCAGTATAATTTCTGTCTCAACTATTGTTTTTCTAATGTCCACCATCAGTTCTGATATGAAGGAGGCAACTATGTAGTCACTCCAGGTTGGCCAAGGTTGGATTATGTACACAGTAGCTGTCATTCCACAGGCTGACATTTACTTAGAAATTACAACCATAGCAAAAGTATGAGTTGGGGAAATCAGATTCCTCTATTAGAAATTTGGGATGGGAAACTGAGAAAAGGGCAGGTGTGGTGGAGGCTGCAATGAGATGCCATGAGGCAGAGATCTTGTCAAGCCTCGTGTTAAGCCTCACGCAAGCTAAACTCTGGTATAAGTTTATAGTGACAGAGGGGCACCAGGGTGACTCAATCAATGAAGCATCTGACTTTGGCTCTGTTCATGATCTCAGGCCCTGGGACCAACCCCTTTGTCAGGCTCTGTAGGCGGGGAGGAGACTGCTTGTCCCTCTCCCTCTTTCTCTGCCCCTCCCCGACTTGTGCACTCTCTGTCAAATAAAGTCCTTAAAGTAATAATTCTAGTAACAGTAATAGTGGACAGATTTTAAGCATTTAGTGTATCCCAGGAAATAGGTTAAATTCTTCACATGACTCAGTTTACTAAATACTTGAAATTGCAGTCTGAGGTGAGTTACAGGCAGTGTCTTACAGCTCAATTCTCAATACTCTCAAGTCTTTATTCTGTTCTTTGTTGTTCTTTTGATTCCATATACCCAGGCTGTTCCTTCTGGAACATCCTTAACATTGGCCCCACAGTCCATACATCATTTATAGATTAACTCTCTGTGACCCGAATGTGATATTCAGACTACAGCAGAGCAAGACTTTGGTACTAGTAGTTATATTAGTATGAACTCTGGTGCTAGATGGAATACAACCCTGGATCACCAACCAGTAGCTCTGTGAACTCTGATAAATGGCTTTTCTTTGTACCAGTTTTCTCATATGTTAAATGGGGGTAAAATCATATCTAGTTTATAGTATAGTTTTAAGGAATAAATAAATCAGTTCATAGTTAGACAAAGTGCCAGATGTATGGTGAACAGTCATTAAATTAGCTATTTCAATCCACAGTTTCAGATTGTGCTAGTACCTCTTCAACTGATCATGCTCTGACCTTGTTAACACTTTCTTTTCCTTAGTGACATCATTTTATGAGTTTAAATATTTTGGTCAATGCCCTTCCAAGAGTACAACACATGGACTTCATATAGCTTAAAGAAAATAATGACCCATTATCAGGGATTGACTTCTCCCAAAACAATAACATCAACAACAATAAATTTTCAAAACAAAACCCTGAGCATCTAATATTGGAGATTAACATTAAGTATCATTCTCACATGGACCGTTTTTTTTTAAATTTTTTAATTTTGTTATAAACATATAATGTATTTTTAGCCCCAGGGGTACAGGTCTGTGAATCGCCAGGTTTACACACTTCACAGCACTCACCACAGCACACCCCCACCCCCAATGAGCATAACCCTACCACCCTCTCACGACCTCCCTCCCCCCAGCAACGCTCAGTTTGTTCTGCGAGATTAAGAGTTTCTTATGGTTTGTCTCCCTCCCGAACCCATCTTGTTTCATTTATTCTTTTCCTACCCCTCAAGCCCACCACATTGCATCTCCACTTCCTCATATCAGGGACATCATATGATAGTTGTTTTTCTCCAATTGATTAATTTCGCTGAGCATAATACCCTCTAGTTCCATCCATGTTGTTGCAAATGGCAAGATTTTGTTTTTTTTGATGGCTGCATAGTATTCCATTGTGTGTATATATATATATATATATATATATATATATATATATATATATATCTTCTTTATCCATTCATCTGTTGATGGACATCGAGGTTCTTTCCATAGTTTGGCTATTGTGGACATTGCTGCTATAAACTTTTGGGTGCACATGCCCCTTCGGATCACTACATTTGTATCTTTAGGGTAAATACCCAGTAGTGCAATTGCTGGGTCATAGGAGAGCTCTATTTTCAACTTTTTGAGGAACCTCCATGCTGTTTTCCAGAGTGGTTGCACCAGCTTGCATTCCCACCAAAAGTGGGGATTCCCCTTTCTCCGCATCCTCGCCAGCATCTGTCCATGTCCTGACTTGTTATTTTAGCCATTCTGACTGGTGTGAGGTGGTATCTCCTTGTCGTTTTAATTTGTATTTCCCTGATGCTGAGTGATGTGGAGCACTTTTTCATGTGTCTGTTGGCCATCTGGATGTCTACTTTGCAGAAATGTCTGTTCATGTCCTCTGCCCATTTCTTGATTGGATTATTTGTTCTTTGGGTGTTGAGTTTGCTAAGTTCTTTATAGATTTTGGATACTAGCCCTTTATCTGATATGTCGTTTGCAAATATCTTCTCCCTTTCTGTCAGTTGTCTTTTGGTTTTGTTAACTGTTTCCTTTGCTGTGCAAAAGCTTTTGATCTTGATGAAACCCTAATAGTTCATTTTTGCCCTTGCTTCCCTTGCCTTTCTGTGGACCTTTTTTTATCTAGAAAGCAACAGTAGAATGTCTCTGTCTCTGGCTGTGATCTGCCATTTATGCATTTCTTCTTAAAAGTTCTTTTTAATACTCATTTTAAACTGATTTTACTTTCCTAATATCTTAGGGTTTATATTGTTCAACACAGAGTGCTTTACTATTGAATTCACCCTTTGGGGAGCGGAAGGGGAAATAATTCTGGCCTTATTCTTACAATTTGCATTCTTTTTTAAAGATTTTATTTATTTATTTGACAGACAGAGATCACAAGTAGGCAGAGAGGCAGGCAGAGAGAGAGAGGAGAAAGCAGGCTCCCTGCTGAGCAGAGAGCCCGATGTGGGGCTCGATCCCAGGACCCCGGGATCATGACCAGAGCTGAAGGCAGAGGCTTTAACCCACTGAGCCACCCAGGCGCCCCTACAATTGGCATTTTTAACTAACCACCTTAAAAAAATTATTAAGAGCCTACAATTTGCTCCTCCCTGGGCAAGGTTGTGGTTATTTAGAATTGAAAATAATTCTTGCAATGTAATAAAAGTTCAAGAAAGAATGATACCAAGTTCAGTTTGTTGATAAAAAGAACAAGTCATCTGGATTATAATTTAAAATATGTTGCCTAGAGAACAGGAAGAGGTTTCTATATATGGTTTGATTGTTTATTTAAATATAATTGCATTGGATTATAACAGATTGATTCAGTTTGCTTTTTATGTTTGAAAAATATGCTATAATTATTTTAATTGTTTTGATAAGTTAATTCTTAAATTAGATGGTTCTTGATCACTATTGTGGGTGAAAAAAGCAGGACATCAGAGAAATAGCAAATACTTAATGTTGGCTAGATAAAACTATGTGATTACATACATATATATAAAGCCCAAAGGGAATGCTTGTGGTTGGGATATGTTGTGTGGACCAATAAGTCTATGATACTTTAGGGAGCCATAAATAAAACAAAAGATTTTGCAAAGATTAATCATACAACAGCAGATGAAAATATACCTCTGACTTAAGAGAATTCAACTTCTAAAAAATATTTTTAATTAGAATTTTTAATAACTTGCATTTATCTCATTCATGTGAACATATTTTAGGTGGACATAAAACTTTAATCATTTTTAAATTATGTTAGTCACCATACATAATCATTGTTTGATAAAGATATATGCACATTGCTCCCCTAGATTAAACTTTCCTTTTCTGGAATGCCTTTTTTCCTTTAGAATTAGTCAAAATTATACCTCTGCTGCGTTTTAAGCAGTGACAGTTAAATTATTGCTTCCCCAGTATCCACATGCTGCTCTGCACTTCAGCCCTATGGATCTATATAACTCAGGTGGTATTTCACATGATATCACATGTGGTATATCACATGATTTATTCCCATCAGAAGTAAGAGATAAAAAATGATGTGTCACTTCTGGTTAAAAATAGGAGTGTTAAAAAAAAAAAAAATAGGAGTGTTAGAAACCTCCCCTTGCTCATTCGGGCAACTAATAAAGGAAGGCTCCAGGATCACAGACTTGCAAGATGGAAACATAACTGGTCCCTTCACTGTTAAGGAAGAACCACCAAGTTTCTGTGTGGTATGGTTAGAAAGAAACTTTTATTATGTTGACTTATTGGGATTTCATGATCTATTTGTTATTATTATTATTATTTACTATTAGAGCATGATCTTATTTAAGTAATATACAGGCATACTGTTACATTACTAGTGAGCATTAAAATGGATTTACCTGTTCTTTTTTTATCTTGAAAATCTACTCCTGGCACTATATCCCAAGAAGATATATAAAATGATGTGTATGCTACTTTCAGCCACTAAAACTATATTTATTGTATGATACCAGTTTTATTCTTAAAAACAGACTACACATCTCTGCCCATAATTACATTTGCAAGTGTATATTTCAAAAGTTGGGACAAAATATACCAAATTACTCATTGTAATTTTGTTACTGGGACAGAAGATGGCAATAGAAATTACAGCATATTGTGTAATTTTCAAATTCCATTTAAAAAGATAACTTTTGTAATTAGGAAATAAAAAAAAAAAACAAGTGTCACAAATGAAACATTTTAAAAGCTAAGTTAAAATATAAACCAAAGAAGATGTAGATATGCCACTGCAGATGTATTCAACAACATTACTTATTAGGGAAATGCAAATTAAAACTATGACACAATACCACTATATACCTATTAAAATGGCTAAATTAAAAAATATATGTTGACAGTACTAATGTTGACTTTGTAGAACAGTTGGAATTCTCATCTATTGCTGGTGGAATGTAAAATGGTACAGGCATTCTGGAAAAATGTTGGGCAGTTTCCCATAAAGTTAATGTTGGGTTACTAACTGTATGACCCAAGTATCCCACTTCTAGGTATTTACCTTAAAAATAAAAAGCTGTATTCACACAAAAACCTCTACACAAACTTCTATGCCTACTTTAGTCACAAAACCTGAAAGTGATCCAGTGGACGAATGGATAAATTTTGGCATATCCATAAAACACAATACTTCTCAGCAATAAAAATGAATGATACATTGGTACATGCAGCAATACAGATTTATGGAAGGCATTGCACTGAGTAAAGGAGGTTCTAAAAGAAGGTTTTTGCTTTTTAAAAAGTGCAAAAGGTTGCATACTGCATGATGCCATTTATATGACATTCTTGAAAAGACAAAGCTATGTCACAAAGCTACTGACAGATATGGGTTGTTGTCTGACGTTAGAGGTGGGAGAAGGGTGTGACTCCAAAGTGACAGTACTAGGAGGTGTTTTGGGATGATGGAACTCTTTAGTATGCTGATTGTGGTGGAGGTAACACACATGTACATGAGTACATTGATAAAACTCTATCTGAAACAAGTTAATTTTATTCCATGTTAATTACCCATAAAACAAAAATAAATCAGAAAGTGCATAACTCCCATCCTTCAAGTTCTGCTGGCCTTCCCACACCCACTTTTGAAGTTCAGTGCAGTCCACATTGAGTTATCCTTTTCTTCCTCTGTTACTGAGGACATCATTTATCATTTGGTTCTTATCAACAATAAAACTCACTTTGTTGTTCAATAATAATACTTAGAATAACAGTATTTACTCCCTACATCATTTATCACTGGGCACTTATCAGTAATTGCTTTTGCACTCTTGCTCACCTCTCTCAGGTCGGCACATCTTATTTTTCCAGGAAAATTAAGGAAACTTACATTTATTGTTATGTATAATACTATTTATTCTATGTATATAACTCACCTTTTATGCAAAACAAGCCAGTGAGCCACTACTAGGATTGCCATTTTTTTTTTTTTTTTTTTTGGTATGAGGAAGCTAAATCTTGTAAAATTACAGGAAGTGCCTGGAGTCACACAAACATTAAGAGGCAAAGCTGTCAATGATGAATAGGCCTTGCTGACTCCCAAGCACATGGTCTTTTCTGTATGTCAGTGTGCTGTGCCACAACCAGTTGGCACAGTACCATAGGTGGAAACTGTGGCTTACACTTCAGAATCCCCATCATTCATCCAGAACTTCTGGACATTTGAATGGGGGGAAAATTATATTTAGTTCTGTTCTGTCGGATAGTTTTTGGTGCTTGAACATTCTAGTTGGGCTCCCCACTTACACCTCCAATTCTGTTGGACTTATGTTGCCAGATGTGAGGTGGTTAAACTTGTGTGAGTAGTTGGGAAAATGATGTCTAGGTTGCAGATGCAAAGGCTAGGCTTGCTTCGTAGTAATTTCATCAGAAACTGAGAATGAATAAAAGAACAAAGAATAGAAAAAAAATACCTGAGAGCTATGAGAATTGAGCTTTAATGCCATATGGTATTTATTGTATGTAATTAATTAATTCTCTCCTATGCTTTTGGAGTGTTACTAGTTGGTAGTTTCCTTGGAAAAACTGAGAAAATAGTGAACTCTAATTATTTTTCTCTTTTTTATAGTTCAAATGAGGATCCCCAGTTGAGAAATACCGTGTTTGGGAATGTAGGGTCATAGGAGAGAGGTTCATGCCCTTATGTGCAAGAAAGGGAGTTTGGGATAGATGGAAGGGGAAAGTTGGATGAGTGACTCAGGAGACCAGTACTACGCTTAGACCTGTGTTGGTGAATGGTGGTGAACAGTGCTTTCATCTTGCTCTTTATTTCTGCTCATGGTATGTCATTAGATGAGGACAACCTGAGTTCAGTCAGTATCTAAGGCTTAAATCTAAGGCAAAGTATTTAGGTCTCAAAGTGCTGCTCCATTTGCTGAGATATTCACTGAGACAAAGATACAGCTAAGTAAAACTGCCCAGAAAGTTGTGCTTCTGTTAATAAACCAAAGTGTAAAGTCAGGGGTTTTATGTGAAATCTCTCCTCTTAATTACTTTGCTGCTGCTCAAGTATTCCAAAATCCACAATAGTAGACTTTGTGATTTGGTGTTTCCTAGACACTTCACTGTTACTTTTAGAGGCTTTGGTCTCCTCTCCCACTTTGATGATATTTCATTCACATTGCAAGTGGCTGCTTTATTATCACTTTTCCTTCTTTCCCCTCAGCATCTGCCTTTGCATGCTAAGTTTTCCCAGATTTCCTTTATACAGCATATTTATATTTTATACAATGTGGTGATTTGTTTATAGTGGTCCCACAGCCCATTTTCTTTTTCTACACATAATTTCAAACTAGAAAGTTTACATTTTTTTTTTCTGTCTTCATGCCACTAGTGCCACATCTTAATTTTGTATCATTGGCACATGTAATTAATTGGCTGCTTACATTTTTTGGTTCATTAACAAAAAGACATTAAATAAATGTACCATATGTTACAAGTTATTCTATAACTTTCCACTTTTTTCTTTTTGAGTCTTCTTGATGTTTTCTGTTTTAAACATTCACTCTTAAAGACTCTGGACACTCGTATCAGCTGTAAGTATGTGGCTGGCTTTATGAGGTAGATTCCTATCTGTGTTATTTATGGAACGTGGGGAGAAATCACTAGCTTCAAAATAGCATTCCCTTTAGTATGAGTTTTGCTTTGGAAAATTACATTGAAATCTGTCAACTTGGGAGCTGGATATACACGGAAAACGTTCTTTATATATTTGGAGCACTAATGTGGCTACAAGCTTGATTAACCAAGTTAGATAATAACTTAATCCTTTTAATAAGCTGCTGGATTCTGTTTATTCATATTTGGTGAAGGATTTTTGCATTAAGGTTCATTAACGATACTGATCTGTAGTTTTCTGGTAGCGTCTTTGGCTTTGGCATTAGGATTATGCTAGCTTTATAGAGTGAGTTATGAAGTATTCACTTTTCTTTGACATTTTGCACAAGTTTGAGCAGGATTAGAATTAGTTCTTTAAATGTTTTGTAGAATTCACCAATAAAATCATCAAGTTCAGGGCTTTTTTCGTTGTTGTAAGATTTTTAAATACTGATTCAATCTCATTATTACCTGTAAGTCCAGTCAGATTCCACTTCTTCATAATTTAGTCTTGGTAGATTATGTGTTGTTAAGAATTTGTCCATTTCATCTACGTTTCCCAATTTTTTGGCATATAGTTGTTCATAGTATCTCATATAATCCTTTTATTTCTGTAGCATTGCTAATAAGAACTCCATTTTTATTTCAGATTTTTGCAATTTGGATTCTTCTGTTTTTTCTTAGTTCATTTAACTCATAGTTTGTCAATTTGTTGACCTTTTCAAAGAATCAAGTTTTGGTTTCCTTATTTTCTCTTTTTTTCTGTTGTCTCTTATCACTGCTTTCATCTTTATTATATCATTTCTTCTGCTAGCTTTAGGTTTAGTTTCTCTTCTTTTTGTGACTCCATAATTTGTAAACCTAGGTTCTTGATTTGACAACTTTTTTTTTAATGTAAGCATTTATAGCTATAAATTTTTCTCTCAGCACCATTTTCGCTGAGTCCCACAAATTTTGGTATATTTCATTTTCATCCATCCTAAGTACTTTCTAATTTCCCCTGAGATTTTTCTTTGATCCATTGGTCATTTAAAAGTATATGGTTTAGGTGACCTGGGTGGCTCAGTCAGTTAAGTGGCTGCCTTCAGCTCAGGTCATGATCCCAGGGTCCTGGGATTGAGTCCCACACTGGGCTTCCTGCTCAACAGGGAGCCTTTTTGAGGAGGGAGTCTTTTTCTCCCTTTGCCTGCTTCTCCCTCTGCATGCTACTCCCCCGGTTTGTACTTTCTCTCTCTGTCAAATAAATAAAAATCTTTTTTTAAAGTGTATTGTTTAATATTTACATACTTGTAAGTTTTTCAATTTTACTTTTTTTATTGATTTTTTAACTTCATCTCACTGTGGTCAGAGAAATACTTCATATCACTTCTTTTAAAATCTATTAAGACTTAATTTGTGACCTAATATATGGTCTATCCTGGGAAATGTTCCATGTGCACTTGAGAGGAATGTGACTACTGTTAATGGTTGGATAAAGTATTCTTTACCTGTTTCTTAGATCTAGTTGGCTTTTTGTGTTGTTTAAGTCCTCTACTTTCTTATTTTTCTTTTCTCTGACATTTCTATCCATCGCTGAGACAGGAGTATTGAAGTCTCTTACTATTGTTGTAGAATTATCTATTTCACCCTTCAGTTCTGTCAGTTTTTGTTTCATATGGTTTTTTGTTTGTTTTTAGATGCATAAGTGTTTTTCGTTGATATATCTTCTGGCTATATTTGACACAGTATAGGAAAAGTGAGAGGGACTTAACTGCTGTAAAGCCACAGGTCTGGAGCAAGGTTTAAAAGTTTCCATATGCTTAGAGAAAAATACCTCCTTCTAGGAAAGCAAACAAACAAGAGTAATGGTTATCTAAGCAAAATTAGAAGTAACAATTTAAAACCTGCTTGCACAAGTATTGCTATTTTCCAAGAACCCAAAAAGAATATCAACCATTGAAAAAGACATTCTATGATTGTCTTGTGCCATTGAGAAGTAACAACCACAAGATAATGACCATGAAACTGAGGGACACTTCTCTCTTCCCAGCCCCTTACCCTTCAGAAAAGTGCCTTTATAAAACCTTGCATTCTGTGCCTGTCAGCTCCCTTGTACACAACTATCTCTGATAAACTCCACCTGGTTTCTATTTCTCAGGTTCAGTATTCATTTCTATAACACCGAGACATAAGAACCTGTTATGGGGGTATGGTAGCATATCGAACCTTTTATTAATATTTAATGTCCTTTTTTGTCTCTTATAAAAAGTTTTTTACAGTTTGTATTATTTGATATTACTCTAGACACCCCTGCTTGTTTCTCTATACTCTTTTTGTGGGATCTTTTCATGGGATATCTTTTTCCATCCTTTACTTTCAGTCTGTTTGTGTCTGGATCTAAAGTGAGATAACTTGTAGTTGGATCTTTTTTAATCCTTTCTGCCAATCTCTGTCTTTTGTTTGAGAAGTTTAACCCATTTACATTTAAAATAATGAGGGATTTATTTGTTCCTTTACTATTTGTTTTCTGTATGCCTTATAGCTTTTTCTGTTTCTCATTTCATGCATTATTGCCTTCTCTTGAGTTTAGTTAATTTTATGTAATGGAACATTTAAGTTTCTTTCTCATTTCCTTTTACATATTTTCTTTGTGATTACCATAGGCATTACATTTAACAGTGGCCAGTGGCCCCTTTGTCTTTGCTTCTGTGATCAGAAGCAGTAATCAGCTATTGAAGGACAGATCCCCTAAGTATTTGGAGTATATGGCCCTTTTTGCTTATCTTTGCTCCCACAACCTGTGTGCAAGCTATTTCAAGAATACATGCATAGCTGCCTGCCATGGGATTTGGGTTCTTAGCAGCTTCTGTACTAAGAGGTGAAATTGACTGAAATTAACCACAATTTATTACTCAATCCTTCCCCCTGGAAATTGCAAACTGTCAATAAACTCCAGAGTTCCAAAATAGTTACATCAGAGGCTGCTGGTATAATTGTTGTCTGGATGGAGACACAGATTTCCTTATGCTTCAAACTCTGTCGTCTTCCCTGAATAATTTCTTGATACTGACTTAAAAGGAAGAAGTCATGTCCACACTTAAAAGTTTATTCATACTTTAGTGCATTTCTAGACAGAGGCATTTGCTTTTTTCTCACTCTTCTATCCAATCCCTGCTACCTTCTACTAGATTATTTTAATTTAAGATAGTTAGGGAAAGAAAGAGAATATGGTAGGATATTTAATATACTTGGGGGAATTAAAGAGAGAGAATGCTAATCACAAATATAGGAAACATTTTTAGAATAGTCTACACAACTTTATGCAATATGGCCTCTATTTGCTCATACTGATTTCTTGCCAATGATATTTTTGTTAGGTATTGAATATATTTTGGAATATTCCTCCTTGTACACTGTGATTTCACACTATCAAACTACTTGCATTTAAATGAACACACTTTACTTTTTCCATTTCTTCCTGCTTATGGATTTGTTATTCCCTATGTTTGTCATGTTCCTCTTTAAATAACCATTCAACACATTCCTGTGTATCCTTCAAGACTTAGCATAAACATTGTATTTTAAATGAGTTTATATCTCCTTTCTTCTTTGTACAAGTAGAGATAGTATTCCTTTCTTCTGCTTTTATTTTCCAACATTTGTTCATGCTTCTCTTACCTCATTATCATCCTGCAGAGGTGATTATTTGCCCATCTGTCTCCCATTTAGACCGAGAGACTATCCTTGAGGGAAAGGTTCTGTTTTATTCATATCAGCTCCCTAATGAGAAAGAGACAACTCAATAAATGGTGAAAAAGAGGGAATTGGTAAGTAACTTCCTTTTCTGTATAATGAAGGAGCCAGGACCTTTGGAAAATATAGACATCATGAAAATAAATTAGAAAGATAGACTTGTGAAGAAACTAGAAATTAAAAAATAATAACCACATTTAGAAAGGACTCTGAATTATAGGAGTTAAGAGATAAAATTATTTTCTGTGTAATTCTAAATTAACCAAAATATAAAATAAGTTGAATTCCCCTTGCCAAACTCACTGTGTGCTTTTCACAAAAATATGCATTACAGGACTCTCTTTTCTCACTCATAAAATTAGGGAATCAAGTTAAGGCCTCTGCTAGATGAAAATCCTGTTAGCTAGACGTTTTCCCAAACTTTCAGGAAACTTAGCTGGTCTCTGCTGTCCTTTCAGATAGCAGATGACAGCAGAGATTTACAGATGCGCTTTGAATTCCCAAATGATCTGAAATGAGAAGGGGAGAGCACACTGAGTGTTGCCAGATTGAACAAAACAATTGCTTTTTGTTACTATTGCACCTTAGGGAGGGATGATTCTCTCTGGAGGATCTTTAGACTACTCATGTAAAATAGTTTATGAAATCAGTTTATGACTATTTTTTAGAAGCAACTCTTCTGGAGTGACAATGGAAGAGAAGTTAACTTATTGTGGGTAAAATTTAATAACTGAGGCCACAGTGACAGGTATGAAAGGACACCTGGCCAGTGATTTATTAACATCTTCACATTGTGTGGAAGCAGATGGTGGTAATAAATCTGGAAAAAGACTTGGGATTGGAGATGAGAAATTTCCCTAAGTTTGGAGAAAATAAAAGGGTGAGACAAAGAAATGATTTTTCTTAAACTGATCAGGGATTATAGAGATGGAAAACTGTCTTTCTAATTGTGTGAATAGGGGTGTGTGACAATAAGTAATCCAGAGCCTCAGGTTATGGAAGAGGGGAGAAGAGCATGTATCATTGGGGTTTCTTGAAGTTTTTAGTTTTAGGTACCACAGGGTGCGTTATTAACCCTTTATATTTTATAACATGATTGTTTTGCAAGTTTTATTTTTGCCTTTTGGCCACAGGAATGGTTTCATTGTCAGGGAAGAATTTTTAGTAAGAAATACTTTTCTTAATTCTTAAAAGTGACATCTTAACAGTAAGGGGTTAGATAATGAAGCAACTTAGAGAAGAGGCTGATAGTATGAATTATCTGGCGCTGTGAAAGGAGGCAGGTAAAGGTTTCCAGGGCCTTGAGTTTCTCAGCAATAAATTTTGGTACCACCTCTCCTGATAAAGCGAATGCACTCCAGAGACAGACTTCTTGTTTAAAAGTCTTTTGCCCCAAGCAGAAAGTCAAGCTCTGGTATACATATCTCACTAATTACTAATTAACAATATGAATGCTCTTGGGCTATAGAAAATATACTTCTGGAGGTCTTGGTCCTAGGAGATTGTTAAAGAGATAGGGAAGCAGACCCCCAACTATGATTGGTGTTCAAGTAATTTAAGTAAATCAGTAAAAATAAGACCTATAGGGAAGATTACAGATGAACAAGAAGTAGTAATAGGAGCCTACTTTGCTTCAGTCTAAGCAATCATGAAACTATAGAGAGAAACCCAGAAGGTTAGAATTTAGACATTCTTTTCTGGTTCTCCGTACAGTCTTTTTTACTCTATGTCACCCACCCAAATTAGGAAGATGAAGTAGGTTTCTCCTGAGATTTATCCAGCCATTTTTACAGTTTCACCCATTTGCTAGGTGAAATTCATTTGACATTTGACAACATATAAGGCCTTAACTGTTACATAACTGGAGGAAAGACTACACACCTCACCAGTTGGGAAAAACTTCAACTGAATATTTTTTCCTAAGATTATATTTGTTTTTACATGTATGGATAAATTTGGTACTTTTCCTCATTACCTCCCCAATCTTTTAGTCATATTGCTACTGAAATTTTTTTTATTGGTGACAATTTATATTTCAGAGCTTAGGATTTCTAGGAATCACTCTTGATAAGATAAGAGAAGAAAGTTGTTTTAGCAAATCCTGAAGGATCCTTATGTTGATGTGTGTATTTGTGTCTCTGTGTGTGTGTATCTGTGTGTTTACTAATTTTTTTCTTGAAAATACAGCTTTTTATTTTGCTATTAGATGCAATTATTTAAGGCTGTCAAGGTGTTTGAGTTGTTTGGAATGGATATCCATAAATGATATCATCAGCAGTTATTAAACTTTTTTTTTAAGTTTGTATTTTATTTAAGTTTTATTTTAGTTACGTTTGTATTTTATTTGAGTTTGTATTAGAACATTTGAGTATCTTTTTCACTAGGGTTGAAAGTCCTCTTATCTTACCATTCATTACATGAGCACCAGTGCTTATTTTGATATAAAGAAGTCCAGGTGTTACCTACATACTCAGTAGGGTTGTATTACAGAGAGAAATCCTAAACTTAGAGAACCCAAGTCTTTCATAATGGCCAGTGAGCCTTCCTGCCCTTTACTTTGAAGCAGATTAGTGTCTCTGTTAATTTTCAGACTTTCCTATGTTCTTGTGATGGTCCTGACTGGCACGGTGGCAAAACCACTGAATCTCACATGGGTTGATCTCATAGCCTACGTGCACTGAATTCAAATCACATGGTATAAAATTCTCGGACCTGATTATGGTAGTATTTATCTCCCACCTAGGTAGCTGTATCACCAGTTTGAATTTTGCATTCTTTTGACTTACAAGATATATAATATCTTCCTGCCAAATCTAAAACAACTTTGAACTTAACAGAATCTTGTATTTTCCTCTCATGCATTTCCTATTTGTTTGAGGCACATAATTTTGCATAATAAATAATATCTTAAATCTGGAGATTCATCATAGTTCTATTTGTCTTACCTTCATATCTTTCTAGGATATTTTTTTTTTTAAAGATTTTATTTATTTATTTGTCAGGGAGAGAGCGAGCAAGAGCGAGCACAGGCAGACAGAGTGGAAGGCAGAGTCAGAGGGAGAAGCAGGCTCCCCGCGGAGCAAGGAGCCTGATGTGGGACTCGATCCCAGGACGCTGGGATCATGACCTGAGCTGAAGGCAGCTGCTTAACCAACTGAGCCACCCAGGCGTCCCTCTAGGATATTTGACTGACACTAATAAAATATGTTTGTTGTCAGAGGGCCTATCGCTATAAACTTCAGGAAATAATTTCTTTTTTAAGTTCAAGTAGCTGAGTAAAATGTACATAAAAAGGAATAATATTCATTGAGTTTGTTTTCTTTACATGAGTGACAGCTTTTTTCTCCCATCTTTCTTAAGAATATAAATCTAAAGTGTAGTCAGTTACTTCATTGAGTGCTGAGCTTGTATTTCCCATTTTATCTTTTATCAGCTTTGTGGCAGATAGCTTATAAAATTTGTTTAATATGGTTTCACAAATTCCATGGTTTCACTGGCAGGTGTCTCTAAATCACTTACTGTTACCTCAAGTTGTAATAAATCTAAAAGGAGCTTTTAAAAAAAATTATTTTTCAGGGTGCCTGGGTGGCTCAGTGGGTTAAGCCTCTGCCTTTGGCCTGAGTTGTGATCTCAGGGTTTTGGGATAGAGCCCCACATCTGGCTCTCTGTTCAGCACGGAGCCCACTTCCTTCTCTCTCTCTGCCTGCCTCTCTGCCTACTTGTGATCTCTCTCTCTCTGTGTCAAATTAAGAAAAAATTACTTTTCAGTAACAGAACTGTCTCGGGTTGATAGCATCTATTGCTTTACGCACAGTAAAACATTTAAATAGAACACAAAGGTTAAGATGAAAAACAAGTCTCCCTCCTGTACTGGGTCCCATGCTTTCTTTTTTATCAAGTACCACTTAGATAAAAGAATTCTGTATATTCTTTCAGAAATTTCACACACACACACACACACACACACACACACACACACTTTTATATAAGGACTGTAAGAATTTTGAACACATACCCTTTGCTTTTTATACTTTATTATAATGATTTTGATTATCATTTATATATAATATGATGCATGGATCTTGAGTTTATAGTTGTGACTTTTGAGAATTGTGTGCACTTATGAAATCACTGAACAAATAATGATTAAAAGAACAATTCCATAACTCCAGAAAATTCTTATATGCTCTTGTGACATTCTTCTGATTATTTGATTCTTCAAATACTATTTTCTATCACCACAGATTGATTTACTTGTTCTTAGAGTTGTAAATAAAATCATACTCATCAAGAGATAATATTTTTTCTGTTTTTTAAAGAAGATTTTATTTTATTAATTAGAGAGAGAGAGAGAAAATGAGCAGGGGGAGGGGCAGGAGGAGGGGAAGAATCAGTCTCCTCACTGAACAGGGAGCCTGATGTGTCTGAACCCAGGACCCTAAGGTCATGACCTAAGCCGAAGGCAGATGCTTAACCAACTGAGTACCCAGGTGCCACTATTTCTTGTTATTTATAATATTAAGTCCTCTTGAATTATTTGTGTCTATGAAGGGAAGTAGGTACACATATCAATATATGACATATGTAAGATAGGCTTTCTCTTATTCTGTTGATCATATTTGTTAGAAGTTTTGTCTATTACAGTTATCTTTTCAAAGAACCAGGTTTTATATTTCTTATTTCCTCCATTTTTTTCTTTGTTTTTTAATTTGTTAATTTCTCAATTTTCTTTAGTTTCTGTATTTATTTCTGTATTTTATTACTCTCTGTAAAATTATAAACTGAATGGGAAATATACATACTTACAGATACCCTATAACATGCAATAATCAATGTTTTCCTTACATACTGGCAATAATCAAATAGAAAATTCGAAATTATAAGAGAAATAGAGACATAAGTACTTATGGAAGTGTATATTAGTTCCCTTTGTATCACAACCTTGTGTCTTAACACAATGCAACTTGCTGTCTTACAGTTCTTCAGGTTTTAAGTCCAGCATGGATTTCACTGGGCAAAAATCAAGGTGATAAACTGGGCTGGATTCCTCTCTGGAGGCTCCAGGGGAAAATTTATTTCCATGACTTTCCCATTTTTAGAAACTGCTCACATTCCTTAGTTAATGCTCTTCTCCATTATCACAGACAGGAACAACTTGGGTCCTTCTCATGTTAATCATTTGAACTGCTTTTATCATCACCTCCCTGTCTCTGATTCTGACCCCTCTTCTACTTCCCTCTTCCACTTCTAAAATTCCTTATGATTATATTAGGTCCATCCCAGATAACCCAGGATAATCTCACTATTTTAAGATCAGCTTATCAGCAATCTTAATTCCATCTGCAACCTTAAGTCCACTTTACCCTGTAACTTAACTTGTTCAAAGTTTCTGGAGAATAGATATGGCTATTTGGGGAGACCTTTATTCTGCCTACCAGAATAAAATATTTTGTATTGACAAAATATTAAGGAACACATCTAACGAAATATATGTAATACTTTTGAGGAGCAGAATGCTTTTAAAGATCTATGATCTTTAAAAGACCTGGATGAATGAACAGCTATACCACATTCAGATATGGGAAACTTAGCAATGTAAAGTTGTTAAATTCTTCAAATAATCTATGTTTAAAAAATTGTTTTACATAAAATTCAGCAAGCTGTCACCAAAAATCCAGTGGAGTATAAAAAGTAAAGAATATTGAAGATAATTTTGAAGTAAAGAAAGGTGATGGGATTTGTCTTAGTGTACATAAAGACCTGTTTCAAACTGTAATAATAATGGTACTATGGCATGAGTGCAATGACAATCACAATAGAGGATCCAGAAAAAGAAGGGCTTTTTATGAAGACTTAGAATAAAACCTGGGTAATGTGTCTTAATAAATTAGTAGGAAAAGGATAGAGTATTCTAAAATACCTATTTGTTAAGTTGTTAGAAGATTTTAAACATCCCTACCACATGTCATGCACAAAACTAAAATTCAAAAGCTTAAAACAACAAATGTTAAGGAAAATATTATCAGGGCCTGGGTGACTCAGTTGGTTGAGTGTCTGCCTTCAGCTCAGGTCATGATCCACTCATGCTCTCTCTTTCTCTCTCTTGCTCAAATAAATAAGTAAAACCTTAATAAAGAAACGAGAAATATATGTATATTACATAACATAAATATGTATATATAAATATGCAGAGTAAAAAGGTAACTAAGATTTGGCTATATAATAATTTACATATTGTAATTATCATATGATATCTCTGATATGAGGGATTTGAGAGGCAGGGCCGGGGGACGTGGGGGAGGGAAGGGAGGGAAAATTGAAACAAGGTGGGACTGGGGAGGGAGACAAACTTTAAGAGACTCTTAATCTCAGAAACTGAGGGTTGCTGGGTGGGGGTGGGGAGGGAAATGGTGGCTGGGTTATGGACATTGGGGAGGGTATGTGCTATGGTGAATGCTATGAATTGTGTAAGACTGATGATTCACAGACCTGTATCCCTGAAACAAATAATACATTATATGTTAATAAAAAAATTTTTTAAAGGAATTTACATGTTGTATTGCAAAAGACATTATAGAAATCATCAAAATATAAATGATTGTCCAATAAAAAAAAAACTGTAATACTGTATGACTGGAAGATGGTGGTGGAATAGGAGGACCCTAGACTTGTCTCATCCCATGAACACAGCTAGGTAACTACCAAATCATTCTAAATATCTTAGAAATCAAGCTGAAGACTGACAGAACAAACTTCACAACTAAAAGGAGACAAGAGGCCACATCGAAGAAGGAAGAAAGTGTAGAGACTAGGTTTAGGGGAGAAACAGATTGTGAGTACTGTAGAGGGGAGCAAGCCATGGTCACAGAAAGGGCAAGAGAGAAGAAGGGGGTAAGGGGGAGCACACAAGAAGAACATTTCCCCAAAGGCATTGCTGGGAAAATACAAGGAGGTGATTTCCATGAGTTCTTGAAACCGGCAGGGAATGAAGTCTAGAATTTTAGAGGTCCATGGGCTTGGCTGAGACAGAGCCTGAAGGGCACAGTGCTGCTCTTGGAGAGAAGCGAGGCAAAGAAAAAAAACCAGAGGCAGACAGTATGGAAATAACAATCTGAAAAATGCCTGGGACACACAGTAGAGAGATTATATGTCCTCTTCAGAGTGCTACCCTCATGGGCAGTGTTCAAAGGAGCTGACTAGTGCTCTTTCCCTCCCCTGCCACTCAGCTTAAACACAGAGCCACCTGTAGGGAAGCAGCACAGTACCAACAAAGGTTGTGGCAATTGCTTACACCAAGTCCCTTACTCCTACCCTCTGGAGAGCCTACTCTTCTCAGCCAAGCTTGCCTAATCCCAGCCCAGGGGGCCTCCTTCCCAGAAGATGAGCAGAAACTCCTCTACACACCACATCACCTGACTACAGGTTTCTGCAGGGCTTCTGTTCTAGTGGAAATAGCTCATTTAACAAGGAGACCAGAGCACACCTGCTGACGGACCCAACACTGCCCACTGCAGGCAAGGAGAGACTCTGCAGATGACTGGCCTGAAGATAGAGCAGCCAGAACACAAGAACAGAGCACATACCAGAGACACTCCCTGAAGAGCCAAGCCCTGGACACTCCATGACCTTTTGTTCATAAAGCCATTACTCTCAGGAGCAGGAAGCATAACTGCTTTTTCTAACACAAGGAAGAAAGCAGAGACTTAGACAAGATGCCATGATGGAGGAATATCATCCCAAATGAAAGAACAAGATAAGGTCATGGCCAGAAATCAAGGCAACACAGATGTAAGTAACATGCCTGATGGAGAATTTAAAATGAGAATCGTAAGAATACTCTCTGGACTTGAGAAAAGAGTGCAAGACATCAGTGAGACCCTTACCACAGAGACAAGAGAGTTTAAAAAGAATCTGTCAGAAATGAAGAATACAAGCACTCATATTGGAAATAGGCTTGATGCAATGGACGGCAGTCTGGAAGAAGCAGAGGTACAAATAGATAATAAAGAAGATAAAATAATGGAAAATTATGAAGCTGAACAAAGAAAAGAAGAATTATGGAAAACAAGAATAGACTTAGGGAACTCAGTGACTCCATCAAACATAATTGCATTCCTATCACATGAGTCCCAAAAGGAGAAGAGAGAGAAAAGGGGACAGGGAATTAATTTGAGGAAATACTAGCTGAAAACTTCCCTAATCTAGGGAAGGAAACAGACATCCAGATCCAGAACGCACAGAGAACTCTCATCAAAATCCACAAAAGCAGTCCAATACAAACACATACTATAATTAAATTTGCAAAATATAGTGATAAAGACAAAATCTTAAAAGCAGCAAGACAAAAGAAGTCTTTAACTTACAAGGAAGACTCATAAGGCCAACTGCAGATTTCTCAAAAGAAACTTGGCAAGCCATAAGACACTGGCATGATATATTTAAAGTGCTGAATGGGGGAAATCTTCAGTCAAAAAGACTCTGCCCTGCAACACTATCACTCAGAATAGAAGGAGAGATGAAGAGTTTCCCAGACAAATAAAACTAAAGGAGTTTGTAACCACTAAACCAGCTCTGAAAGAAATATTTTTTTAAAGATTTTATTTGTTTCCTTGCCAGAGAGAGAGCACAAACAGAGGGAACAGGAGGCAGAGGGAGAAGCAGACTCTCTGCTGAGCAGGGAACCTGATATGGGACTCAATCCCAGGATGCGGGGATAATGACCTGAGCCAAAGCCAGATGCTTAACCAAAGGAGCCACCCAGGCATTCCTCTTTAAGAAATATTAAAGCGAATTCTATAAGTGGGAAGGAGAGGCCAAAAATGACAAAGACAAGAAAAGATAAAGGAAAATACCCAACAACAAAACAAGTCATAAAATGTCACTAAACACATATCTAACAGTAATTACCCTAAATGTAAATGGACTAAACGCTCCAATCAAAAGATACAGAATATCATAATAAATTAAAACAAAACAAAAAAAAAAACACAAGACCCGGCTATATGTTGCCTACCAGAGACTCATTTTAGAGCTAAAGACGCTTACAGATTGAAAGTGAGTGTATGAAGAAACATGTATCATGCAATTGGATGTCAGAAGAAAGCTGGAGTAGCAATACTTACAACAGACAAACTAGACTTTAAACCAAAGACTGTAACAAGAGATGAAGAAGGGTACTATATTATAATGAAGGGGACTGTCCAATGAGAAGATCTAACAGTTGTAAATTTTTATGCAGCCAATATAGGAGCACCCAAATACAGAAAATAATAACAAACATAAAGGAACTCATCGATAATAATACAATCACAGTAGGGGACTTTAACACCCCGCTTACATCAATAGAAAGATCATCTAAACAGAAATTAAATGAGGAAACATTAGATTTGAATGACACAGTGGATGAGATGGACTTAATAGATGTATTTGGAGCATTTCAGCAGAATACGATTTCTTTTCAAGTGTACATGGGACACTTTCCAGAATAGGTCACATAATTGGTCACAAATACAGAAAGACTGATATCAAACCATGCATATTTTTCTGACTACAGTGCTATGAAACAGTCATCCGCAAGAAAAAATTTGGGAAGATAACCACAAATACATGGAGATTAGACAGCAGGCTACTAAGCAATGAATGAGTCAACCAGAAAACCAAAGAAGAATTTTTTTAAAATACATGGAAACAAATGAAAATGAAAACACAATGGTCCAAAATCTTTGGGAGAAGCAAAAATGACCCTAAGAGGTAAGTATATAGCTATCTAAGAAGCAGGAAAAATCTTAAATAAACAACCTAGCCTTGCACTTAAAGGAGCTAGAAAAAAAGAAAAGAAAAAAAAAAAAGAAAAGGAAGCCTAAAGCTAGGAGAAGGGAGGGAATAATAAATATGAGAGCAGAAATAAATTATAACAAAACTAAAAAACAAACAAACAAAAAACCAATAAAACAGATTAATGACCAGGAGCTGGTTCTTTGAAAAAATTAATAAAACTGATAAACCCCTAGTCTGACTTATCAAAACAACAAAGATAGGACCCAAAGAAATAAAATCACAAACAAGAGAAGAGAAATATAACCAACATCACAGAAATACACACAATTTTAAGAGAATATTGTTAAAAACTATATGCCAACAAATTGGACAACATGAAAGAAATGGATGAATTCCTAGAAACCTGTGAACTACCAAAACTGAAACAGGAATAAGTAGAAACTTTAAACAGACCAATTACCAGCAAGGAGATTGAGTCAGTAATCAAAAATCTCCAAATAAACAAAAGTCCAGGGCCACATTTCTTCACAGGTGAATTCTACCAAACATTTAAAGAAGAGTTAATACCTATTCTTCTCAAACTATTCCAAAAAATTAGAAGTGGAAGGAAAACACCCAAATTTATTCTATGAAGCCAGCATTCTCTGATACCAGAATCAGATAAAGACACATAAAAAGAGAACCATAGGACAATATCCATGATGAGCATTGTGCAAAAATTCTCAAAT
Organism: Mustela nivalis; assembly: GCF_964662115.1. NCBI lineage: Eukaryota > Metazoa > Chordata > Mammalia > Carnivora > Mustelidae > Mustela > Mustela nivalis. Next base: position 112,579,769 of record NC_139022.1, on the reverse strand, counting down.
ACTACCAAATTGGATCCAACAACACATTTAAAGAATCATTTACCATAATCAAGTGGGATTTATTCCTGGGTTTCAAGGGTTGTTCAGTATTCACAAATCAATCAACATGATACACCACATTAATAAAAGAAAGGATAAGAACCATATGATCCCCTTAATAGATGCGGAAAAAGCATTTGAGACAGTATAACATCCATAATTGATTAAAAAAAAACCCTCAATATAGTAGGTTTAGAGTGAACAAAGCTCATCTATTTAAAAACAAAACAAAACAAACCCACAGTTAATATCATCCTCAATGGGGAAAAACAGAGATTAAGCTTTAAAAAAAAAAAAATAGAAGCAACAGACTAGATACACAGCAATATGATCAAATTTTAAATCTTAATACTACATGTAAAAAGTAAGAGTTAATGAAAATAACACATATCACTTGCACACATTAGAAATACGTACACTCAAAACTTCCTTTTGGTGAGAACTCAGGTATTTATGAATGTTAAATACATGAGAAATTATTTCTGTGGTGGCTGAAATAAAAGATGAAAGAAAAGAATAAAAAGATGAGAGAAAAGAAATAACTGTGTTAAAGCAAGAGAAGATTCTTGCTTAATAAGATTCTTAATAAGCCAGAAACTGATGAGTATAGCACTCTATGCCCAAGGTTTAAAAATGCTCTTGTATTTATATGTGCTAAGTTACAAATACTAGGAGCTCCAATAGGTAGTGTGGATGGTTCAGGCTTGGTGAGGGTTATCCAGTCCTTCTGGTGAATACTCTCTCTCCCTCTTTAAAAACATGTTCTTATATTAAGAATACTTAATGGGGGATGTATCCACCACACACTTTAAGTGTACAATACATTATTGTTGACTATAGGTATAATGTTGTATAGTAGTCTCTTCATCTTCATTAACTGAAAGTTTATGCCTGTTGACTAATAACTATCCATTTCACCCTCCCTCCAACCCATAAAACCACCATTCCACATGGTTGGTCCTTGAGGACATTATGCTAAGTGTAATAAGACAGGAACATAAAGACAAATTCTGCATGATGATGCTTGAATGGGGTATCTAAAATAGTCAAATTAATGAAATCGAACACTGAAATGATGGTTATTACCACAGTAAGTAAATAAATACACACACACACACACACACACACACACACACAGGTGATTTGTTTCCTCCTCTAAGTCCACTGAAAGAACCCCTCCTACTCTATGAAGTAGTAAGAGCTAACGTATTTACTGTGGTGAGTAGGAGCAGAATGGAAATGAAGCCAAGGTCTCCTGAATGGAAGAAGGGACTAAATTGTACCAAAATAGCTTTTAAAGAATAATTGGCTTGAAAATTTGTACTTACTAGGAAATTCTCTGCTTTAGGATTGAAAATAAACACATGAAGAAATTTACTTTTATTTAGAGAGTATTCATCACCTAGGAACATTTTATTTCAAGAGTGTCAAATATTAGGCAGCTACTTAAGGCCCCAGTTGGTGGTGGAGGGAGAGGTTGAGGTAAGAGCGGTATTCGCATTTCTAGTGCATTACTCTTCAATTGTGTTTTGATTTGATTTGGAACTAATTTCAGTTCACCTCTTTGTGCCTCATCTTCCCCTTTGTGTCTCTTCATCCCTGAATGGGTATAATAGAAACAGTGTCTACCTGGTGGGGTTATTAGAAGTAATAGATGAGTTAGTATTTAAAAGCACTTTGAACATGGCCTGGCATATACTACATATTACATACGTCCTAAACAGTACATTTGAAATGCCCATAGCTTTATGCACTTTCTCTATTCAGTTTTATTTGAAAGGATTTGAGGTTTATAACAAAGATAGTGGGAAGGGTGCCTGGGTGGCTCAGTCAGTTAAGCATCTCCCTTCAGCTAACATCATGATCTCAGGGTCCTGGGATCAAGCCCTGTGTTGGGCTCCTTGCTCAATGGGGAGTCGGCTTCTCCCTCTGCCCCTCTCCCTGCTCCTTCTCTCTCTCTCTTTATCAAAGAAATAAAAATCTTTGAAAAAAGGGAGGGAACTACTTTAATGGAATTGGAAGAATTCCATTTTGCTAGGAACACTTATTTTTTAATTTATTTTTTATTAAGTTTTTAATTTAAACTTCACTTTCTGCTTCTTCATTATTAGTGTATAAGATTCCACAGATATCTGTACATTGATTTTGTGTCATGTGACTTCAGTGAAGTTTTGTATCATTTCTAGCAATTTTTTGGTAGAGTCTTTAGGGTTTTCTATATAGAGTATCATGTCTTGTGCATATAATAAGAGTTTTACTTATTCCTTACCAGTCTAGATGCATTTTATTTCTTCATGTTGTCTAATTGTTGTAGATAGGCCTTCAAGTACTGCGTTGACTAGAAATGGTGATTATGGCCTCTTTACCTTGTTCTTAAGGTTACTTGGGAGAAAGCTCTTGGTTTTTCTCCATTGTGTATAATGTTGGCTGTGGGTTTTTCATATCAGGCCTTTATTATGTTTAGATATATTTCCTTTAGACTTACTTTGTTGAGGGTTTTTATCATGAGTGGATGTTGTACTTTTATCAAATAGTTTTTCTGCATCTAATGTAATGACCCTATGGTTTTTATCCTTTCTCTTGCTGATGTGTTGTGATTTAATTGAAAAAAATAGAACCACTTGTGCATCATGGGAGTAAATCCCACCTGATTGTGGTAAATGATTTTTTTATATATTTTTAGATTCGGTTTGCTAGTATTTTGTTGAAGATTTTTTTTTTATCTGTGTTCATCAGTGGTATTGGCCTTTAGTACTCTTTTTTTGTGGTATCTTTATTTGGTTGTATTACCAGGTCGATCCTGGCATCATAGAATGAATTTCGAATTTTTCCTTCTTCTATTTTTTGGATAGTTTGAGAATAGGTATTAATTCTTCTTTGAATGTTTGGTAGAATTCAACTATGAAGCCATGTGGCCCCGGATATTTGTTTCTTGGGAACTTTCTGACTAGTGATTCATTCTCCTTGCTGGTGATTGGTCTGTTTAAATTTTGTTTCTTCGTGCTTCAGTTTTGGTAGGTTATATGTTTCTGGAAATGTATTCTGTTCTTCTAGGATTTAAAATTTGTTGGCATATAATTTTTCATATTATTTTCTTACAGTTGTTTATATTTCTGTGGTATTGATTATTATTTCTCCTTTCATTTGTGATTTTATTGATTTGGGTTCTCTTTTTTTTTAAGAGTCTAGCTAGAGGTTTATCAATTTTATCAAAGCTTATCAAAGTTTATCAAATTTATCAAAGCTCAGGGCTTACTGTATGAAATATTCTTTCTTTGAGCTTATTTGCATATTAAAATCTGGAGGGATCACTGGGTGGCTAAGTCAGTTGAGCATCCGGCTCTTGTTTTTGGCTCAGGTTATCTTCTCAGAGTTGTGAAATCAAGTCAGTCTCCATGCTCACATGGGGAGTCTGCTTGGGTTTCTCTCACTCTTCCTCTGCCTTACTCCCCCCACAAGAAATAAATAAAATAAAAAAATTTTTTTAAAAAGTTGGAGATAGTGCCCTGACACTGAGAAATACTTGATAAATATGGAATATGCCATTTGTTTATTGAATTATCTTAATTCTCTTTTGTATGTGAAATTTAAAAACTTTTAATTTGTTCAAACCTCTTAACAAAAACTATGAGAATACAATTAAAGTATTTAATACACTTAAAAATAGAGTTAAAGTATTTAACATCAAAAAACATGTTGTTTCGCAAAATGCTTTAGTCAATGTGTAGTAGCCTATGGAAAACAATGACTTGTTACACTGCGTTAGAGTAACAAGAAAGCCATCTAAGAAATGCCCTGATAAAAGATTAGAATGTCCAGGTTTAGCCAGTGTTAATATGAAAAAGATGACACTGGCAAAAAGTAAAACTTTGGACTTAGGGAAATGCTTCCAATACGGAAGCTGCTGTGGCTTTGATTTTATTTTCTAGGTCATTGTTTCCCGAACTAGATGCTGAACTCCCAGTGGGACTGTGAAGATACTGTGAGTGTTCTTGGTGATCAGAGCAGAAGGGATCCAACAGTGGGTAGAAAGCAGTGAGAGACTGCAGGCAATTATATAAATGAACCCTATGCCTTCTCTTCTGGTCCCTCTCTCAGTAGCTCCAAATCAACATGCTTTTAGTCTTTTTAGATCTTCTGCCTTCCTGAAAGAGAGATGAGTGCTCACCCTTTTTCCCCCTTCTCCTTAATAATTATAGCTAATGACTATTGAGCGATTACTTTGTGCTATGAGTCGGTGTAGTGTATGTGCATTAGATAGATTATTTCATTTAAACCTCAGCATAGTTCTGTGAGATAGGTATTAATCGGTTTTTTTTTCCTCCAGATTATAAATGGAGAAGCCGAACCTTGGGAAGTTTTAGTGATTTCAAAGTCATTCAGCTAAAAAGAGATGCTGCAGATTTTCACCACAGGCAGCCCGAATGTGGAACCCCCAATCTTTTCTCTCTATTCTCCTTTTGCTTTCATTATTAAATCATATTGGATGAAATGCCTAAGGATCATTTCTCTATCATTATGAACTAGGTGGAGGACGGAGAGTAAGCCACTTCAGTGGGGCAACTCAAATAAATATTCTGGTCTTTTCCAAATGGCAAAAATGTTTCCTACACAGATTAAGAAATGCCCTTTAGAATCCTCAAACTCTGATTAAGAATTACTTCCTCTAGGAGAGAAGGAGAAATTTTTAAAATGCAGCAGATATGGGAAGGACATAGAGGTTGATAAAAAGTTAGGGACCTTGTTAGTTAATTCTCTAGCTGCTCAGACTGCCTTGACCCAGTTAAACATTTTGGGCAAAGATGTCATCATTGTGGAAGAATTTTTCAGTCTTTTTGATAAAGATGCTAAAATGTCTCTGTCTCACCTTCTCTTTGCTTCCTTCTGCTATCTCCTGCTTCTTATGAAGATAATTCTGCAATACTGTCATCTTTAGGAGGAATTAAGGGGCACATTTAACAGCTGAATTCTTCCAAATGAATTCCAAACTTAATAGAAATGAGATTTCTAGTAGTGGTGGCAAAAAGAGTTGGGACATGTTCTTCCACAGTTTTTTTTTTTTTTTAAACCAGACAGTACTATTAAAGACAGGTAGGGGAAGGCACTGGACAATATCCGAAAGCAAACAGAAACTTAGGGGAAAAAATACGTTTGAAAGGCTGGTATTGCATTTGTGAAGAGCTGCACATTTGTGACTTTTGCACCTGGGGTGCTCTCCAGTGCCAGCCATGACATAAGAAAACCTCAGCCTTCCTAGTGTAAAGAAGGAAGAATTCAGGTTTGGAGCAACAGAGAATTTAGGAGAAAAACACATTTACCTAACAAATTGTTTCAGTTTTCCCCTCAGATCGGATTTGGGGCTGTCTTCCTACTGACAGACCATTCTCTCAGTGCTCTGAGATCATCTGTTATCTCATATATTGTGCTTATATTATTTGTTTTTTAAAAATAAATTACTTGTTTGACCTAGAAGGAGTCCCTGGGCTGCTGAGGCAAAGGTCAGATGAACAAAAACCTTGTTGCCTGGTACTATCCTCCCTTTAGTACTTACTAACTAAAAAACTTACACTGATAAAAACTAAAACAAATGGGCTCAACTGTACTAAATAAAGCTGTATGTATCTAATGATGTGGTTGCACAACCATATGAATATACTGAAAATCAGTGAATTGTATATGAAATGGCAGATTTTATGGTACTTGAATTATATTTCAGTTGAAAACAAAGGTGCCCCAAATAAGCAGAGGTGAAGATAAATAATGAAAAACCTTAAGATGCAAGTAAGTGAAACCATATGATAATTGACTCTCTCTGCTTGACTTATTTCACTCAGCATAATCTCTTCCAGTCCTATCCTATTCAGGCTTTCAATGAATTGGATGAGGCCCTTTCACATGGGAGAGAAGGCATTGCATTTTACTCAGTCTACCAATTTGAATGTTAATCTCATCCAAAAACACTCTCTCAGAAACACTCAGAATGATGTTTAACCCAGTATTTGGGCAGCTCATGGTCCAGTCAAAGTGACATATAAAATTAACCATCATAGTAATCTATAGTGAACAAGGTCTATCTAGTTAATCTCTTTGGCCTCAGAGCTGACCTTGATTAGAAACTCACACCTCATAACCTCATGTTTCTGGTTTGGTGTAGGTTGGGCTGGACTAAATTCTTCTTACCCAATGATTCAATAACTGCTATAGTGAGGATATTACAAAGCCACCCAGGCAAAAATAGAAACTGATTAGCATTCCCAGGTAATACTTGCTCCCCCACAAAAAAAAAAAAAAAAAAAAAAAATGTCTTCTAGATAAATGCCGTGAGCATATTAAAATCTAGTTTGAAAAATGCCAAGTTGACTGTAACATAGGACAACCTTGGCAAGGGCCATAATAAAGAAAAATAATGCTATGAGAATACAGGATAAGGGATAGAGAAAGGCATTTTAATTGTGTCTTGAGATTTTTCATTATTTATCTTCACCTTTGCTTATTTGGGGCACCTTTGTTTTCAACTGAAATATAATTCAAGTACCATAAAATCTGCCATTTCATATTATACAATTCACTGATTTTCAGTATATTCATGTGGTTGTGCAACCACATCATTATCTAATGCCAGAATACTTTTTTTTTACCTTTAGGGCAGCTCTTTGCTACATATAATGTTTTCTTGAATTTTACCATCCTATACAAATCTAAAGGCATATACAAATGCTCCAGAATGAATTTATTGGTGAAATATGTTAACTCATCAATGTGGACAGAGAAGCAGTTGCTTTTTAATTTATTATACAAAACCTTTTGCCTCATATGGTTATGTCATCAATAAGTCATCAATTTGGACTACATGAGAATGAAACTATCAACTTCTCCTACTCCATCTTTGCCCTAACATTTTTGTACAGATTTACATGTTCATGTTATTTTCTGTCAACTGTGTGACTTCTCCTTTTTAGGGACACAAGTTCAGTTACTAAATAAGTTACTTCCTAAGCCTTTTTGTTTTGGGATTCCGGTTGCCTTTTAAAATAATCAACATCTTTACTTGTTAAATGGCTGTAATTTGTGGTCAGGGTCTCCTCAGTTTTGCTGCAGCAATCACAGCTGTTTAAAGCTCTTTCCACCAGACTACATGCAATGGAAGATCAATTTGGATCACCAACCCATGTAAAATCCTTTGATAAGTATCTGTCATTAATTATAAAAATGAGTTTTGTTTTCTGTCCGTGACTTTTGTTGCATTAGGACAGCAAAATGACTCAGATTATAAATAATTACTTATCACTAACTGTAACAGAATTGTTCATACACCTAGGCCTAAGAATCTCCTTTTTTTCACCTCAAAGCTTGTCTCCAAAATTCATCACACTGCACTGTCTGCAGAACACAAGCAAGTGCTATGTAAATAGAAGAGCATGATAAATAACCAAATATCAAATTTTTAAAACATACAGCGTGACTGTACAATTTACTTCCAGTTGACCCAATCTTTGCTTTGCAATGTTTGCAAGAGCAGGGTGTCAAGGAGAAAACTGAGCTATAGCCTGTAAAAATCCCTTCTTTAGAGTAAGCTCTCCCTTTGATTCTCTGTTACAATATTAGAAATTGTTGGCCTTGGGTAAAGGGAGAGTGGGGCAGGTGATGGGAAGAAGAGGCTCTCATCAATCTACTGTCCTCCCTCTGTGCCATCTACCCCATTTATTATTGGCTATCCCTTTTGTGAATCAGTACTAGAAAAGGACCCAAACAAGTTTTGTCTTACTAATTTCTAATAATGTTATATTTGTTTAATAGTCAATGTGGATAACCTTGACCCATCATCAGTAGGAGATACATTTTGAGTTATTTTTCTGCTGGAGCTAAGCTGTCTTGCCTTGGAAGCTGTGTGCTCAACAGTATTTGACCTAGATGGCGTCTTCGAGCTGCTGAGGCAAGGGTCAGATGAATAAAATCCTCCTTGTCTGGTACAAACCTCCTTTAGTACTTACCAACTCTAACTGCCTTTTTACTTTTTTCCCCCACTGAATTGGATGTTCCATGAAGGAATGTTTTTTTTCTGATTTACTATTAATTCCCCAATATTTTATGTAATAACCTATAAAGCAAATGTTTCCTAAGTGTTTACATCTTGAGTTAACGCTGAACCTCTAAAACGTTTTTGCATCCTCTTGCTTCATATTTATTTGTGAAGACAACTACTCTCACAGAATGTTCATAGCAGTCTTATTTTAATAGTGGCAAACCCCAGGAGGCACTGAGCAAGAGCCTAACTCAAAAATACATTAAAGTCTTGCTCTGTTGATGGCAGAATCAATGTAATTTTTTCTGGTGAAACAGAAACAACTCAAGTGCCAGTCAGTATATTTTTGTGTGTATTTTGGCCCATGGGCTACAAACAAATGAAAACTAATTTTATCCCAGCTGAAGCAATCACCTTCGAGGAATCTCAGAGCCTGTGGTATCTTGAATTACTGAAAATATCTCAACTCTGGTGTCTCCTTAAGACATATATCTGCAGACAGTGCTCTGCCAGTGGGGATTATTTAGTCATTTGTGATGATGCATCATAGGAAGGGCACAGAATGTTGTCCTTCCTCTACCTCAGACTCTGGGGATATTTGCAGGAAATTAGATACTTTACTTTTGAGAAAATTCACTGGGTCTAGTTATTTGTTTCCTAATTCAAAGCATTCCTTTGCCTCTGCCATGGGATATTATGGAAATTCCCAGGGCAATTTTTTTTTCTTTTTTTTTCTTTTTTTTTTTTTGTTGGTCAGAGCCACCCCTGTTGTCTTTTACTCTCAAGAGAAAGTCATAGCATTGGCGTGACATTTAAAAGCCAGTTGACCCTTTCTTTGTCCTAACATTAACAGTTGTCACCTGAGAGTGACATGCTACAACTTATCACAGCCTTAGTTAGTACAATTGAGCCCAACTGTTTTCCTGCATCTCTCTGATATCCTCGAGATCACATTACTAATAATCATCATTGCTTTCTTATGAGTCTCTATTACCATTTCTTTGCCAGTATTTCTTGTTTCTTTTTCTTGTGTTGATTATCATTCAGACTTACTATGTCTACTTTCATATGGTACTTCCTTTTTTTTAGGTCCCCATTTTCCCCCTACCTTTTGGATTTTTTCTTTTCAGAGTCTTACTTTGCATAAACTCTTTGGTCACGATGGCCTACTTCCACTGAGCTCGTGTTTAAGATCCACTTGATTGAGAAACTTTTCCGGAACCACATTACACCAAAATTATGTGGATGACTAGAAAAAATACTGTTGGAGCTTCAAAATATTTTTAAAAGGGCTTCTGTGGCTATTTCTGTTCCCTGAAGTTGCTCAGCATTTGCTAAATGATCTTCTTAACTAACTCTGTGTAAAATTGGCCTTCCTCAGAATGGTGTGAAGGATGAGAGGGAAGGAATAACTCATCTTTTCTCCTATATAAAAATGTAGTGGAGAGTCCTTAAGAACTCTTATGATATAGCTATTATGAATCACATCATTTTACAGCTGAGATAACCAAGTCCTAGAATGAAGTTTAATCTCCAATCTACACAGCTAACAAAGAAGGAACCAGCCCTCCAAGCCAGGCAATAGAATTTCCAATCCTGGGCGCCTGGGTGGTTCAGTGGGTTAAGCCTCTGCCTTCGGCTCAGGTCATGATCTCAGGGTCCTGGGATCGAGCCCTACATTTCAGGGTCCTGGGATTGAGCCCTGCATCGGGCTCTCTGCTCAGCGGGAACCTGCTTCCCCCTCTCTCTCTGCCTACTTGTGATCTCTTTCTCTCTCTTTCTGTCAAATAAATAAATAAAATCTTAAAAAAATTTTTTTCCAATCCCAAACTCTACAAATTAAATGTAGTTTGATCGCTGGGTTAGGTTTAAAATGTTATAATTTTCCAGTGTTATAATTTTTAAAAAATACTTGGGAGAGGAGGTGGGGGAAGAAATAAGTTATGTAATGATATATGAAGATCTTATTAATATCAATTGGGTCTTACTGAGGGCCAGCAGTCTTATAGAGTCACACTAGCCTAGGGACACTCACACTAGCCTTGTCCAATATTGTAATTTCCATTCATAAGTTAACAGAGATAATGGTCAGAGCTCTGAGAGAAATAAAGCAAGATGATTTGATGGTAACTGTGGAGTGATGCTACCTTAGATGGGGGGCCTGAGAAGGCTTTTCAGAGGAGGTGACATTAGTACTGAGAATTCAGTAGTTCATATTTTATTCATTATTATTAAGAATTAGAAATAAATGGGCACCTGGGTGGCTTAGTGGGTTAAGCCTCTGCTTTCAGCTCAGGTCATGATCTCAGGGTCCTGGAATCGAGCCCTGCATCAGGCTCTCTGCTCAGCAGGGAGCCTGCTTCCCCCCCTCTCTCTGGCTGCCTCTCTGCCTACTTGTGATCTCTCTCTGACAAATAAATAAATGCAATCTTAAAAAAAAAAGAATTAGAAATAAATGTTTCAAAATGTGTCAAAAATTTGAAAACAATATGAAATCCTTCCAAAGCCAAAACAAAACAAAAACAAAACTTAGTTAAGCATCCTCTTATTAAAAAACAGTTAAAAGTAAAAAAAACAATTTCCAAGACTCTTTTTTCCCTCTTTTTTCCTTCTCTTGCCTTACCTTTTTTTTTCAGGATTCAAGAGACATTTATTTTTTCACTATGCTTTTATCAAGTTACGTATAGACAGAGTTTAAGAAGTTGAATAGTTTTGAAAACGCTTAACAGGAAAAAGAACTGTCATCCCCACCTGTAGTGCCCACATCTCAGAGACAACCACCTTCAATCTTTGCTCTTTTCTCAGGCTTTTCCCTTCATTACTTCAAAATAATAGGTTTATACAGTTCATTGATTTTTCAGTTTACTATGTTATGTATTGATTTGTTCTATGGAAATTTACATTTTAACTTTCCTACTCTCTCCTTCCACATTTCCTCTGTCTTTTAAAAAGAGTTATGCCATTAGTTTTAATTTGAGCAATTGAGAGCTATTAAATCTTTAATCAATTAGATCATTAGAGATAATGGCTCTGAGCTTACATTATGATGGGGAATGAGATAAATTCTATTCACATATGAACCATGTAGCTATGATTGCCTTTCCTTTCTTGTATATTCTTTTGTCTTCCCAAGTGTTAATGATTGACTTACTTGTTTATTTATTTAAATTTATTTATTTATTTGAGAGAGAGAACACAAGCAGGAAGGGCAGAGGGAGAGAGAATCTCCAGCAGACTCTACAGAGCATAGATTAAAATCATTTATTTGAGCCCCATGCGGGGCTCAGTCTCACAACCCTGAGATCATGACCTGAGCCAGAGCAAAGAGTTAGAGGCTTAACTAACTGAGCCACACAGGCACCCCGACTCATTTTAAATTTTGTTTTTTACATATGTATCATTAATTCGTACCCAAACTCTCCCTTAGAACTATAAATCTCCTTTCAAACGTTCAAATACATTCAGTAGTCTATCCATTTTACTGTTTTCTTGGAAATATTTCTCCTTGAGGCTGCATTCTCTTGCTGTAATCTGAACTGGTTGATTTCTCATCATTCTGAGACTCCCCATTTTCCTTTTTTTTTTTTTTTTTTTTTTAAGTGGGAAGCTGTATATCTTGGATTTCATGTCTTCCTTTTTTCTTGGGTTGGTAGGCCAGATAATGGCCATTCAAATATGTGCCCATTCTAACCTCAGGAGCTTGTGTACATGCTACTTCACATGGTAAAAGTGACTTTGTAGTTGTGATTAAGAACCTTGAACTGGAGAGATTGTTCTGGATTTTCCAGGTGGGTCCATCATAATTACATTAGTCTTTATAAGTAAAAGCAGGAAGCATCAGAGTCAAAGAGAGATTTGAAGATGTTTTGCTGCTGGCTTTGAAGATAGAGGAAGGGACCATGAGCCAAGGATGGTAGGCAGCATCTCAAAGCTGAAAAAGGCGATGCAGCAGTTTTCCTAAAGCCTCCTTCAGGAACATAACTCTGCCTACACCTTGATTTTAGTACTTGTGACTTCAGAACTGTAAGATAATAAATTTGTATCATTTTAAACCATGAAGTTGTGGTATTTAATTATAGCAGGAATAGGAAACTATATGTTAGGTTACTCTAATTTTGGTAGGGCACTTACTCTAGATCTTGAAAACATTACATGCAAGATAGAATTTCTCAATGCCTCATATAGCCAAAAGTACCTTTATATTTATCTAAGAGTTCTTAAGGACGGAAATAATTTTCCCTCAGGATTTTGAAAGTGTTTTGCTGCTATAGGGCATCTTCCAGTGAGAAGTTTAATGTCATTATGAGGCCTGAACCTTTTGCCCTGTTTTACTCATTTTTCTCTTAGAAAGCTTTTGACTTACTCTTTTTGTCCCCACTCTTGAGATATTTCCTGGTGATGTGCTTTGCTTTAGTATAGGTCTTCTTCTGTCTATGATATTAAGGCTTTGTAATAAACTTACTCAGTTCTGGACCATTTTCTGAATCATTTATTTGATAATTTCCTTCCCACTCTGTTCTCTGTTGTCTCTTTCTGGAACTTCTGCTCCTTGGCTGGTGGACATTCTGAACTGACCTTCAAAGTTTTCTTGTTTTATCTCCTGTTTTCTGTTTCCATCTTTGCTCTGCTTTGTAGAGATTTCCTTAACCATATCGTCTAACTCTTCTTAAGCTTGTCATTTCCTCTATCTGATTTTTAATTTCCAAGACCTCTTTCTTGATTTTTTAGTATTCCTTAAGATTTTGCCATTTTTTAAAATAAATGTAGTATTTTCTTTTCCCTTTTTAAAGAAAATATTTAAAATATCTGGCTCCTGTTATGATATCTCTTTCTTGACCTTTACTTCATATAAGAGGCTTTCCTGAAGTGTTTGATGCTTCTTACCTACCTGTTCACATTTAAGAGTGAGGCCCTAGAAAGATGATAGGGAGATCTGTATCAGTTTGTGTGTTGGGGTTGGGGGTGGGAGGCAGACCGAGGCTGCTGTTGATGTTCTTCCCTGAAATGTTCTTTGGCTTGGCTCTTTCTGGAATACAATTTTGATGATTTTTGTACATCATCACCAGATATGCTGATCATTGATTTCTGAGATAGACACTTTAATCTCTGTCTGCTGGTGTTCTTAAAGACAAATAGGAGAATGGCCATATATCTCATTGTTCATTGTGTAGACTTTCACTTAATCCTTCTGTTTTTCAATTTGCCTGGGATCCTCTTATAGTCTCCCTGATTTAATCTCTCCAGGTCCACTGTGTGGATGGAGGACAGAATCCATGTTGTTGTTGTTTTTTTAAAATATTTTATTTATTTATTTGACAGACAGAGAGTACAAGTATGCAGAGAGGCAGGCAGAGAGAGAGGAAGGGAAGAAGTCTCCCCGCTGAGCAGAGAGCCCGATGTGGGACTCGATTCCAGGACCCTGAGATCATGACCTGAGCCAAAGGCAGCGGCTTAGCCCACTGAGCCACCCAGGCGCCCCCAGAATCCATGTTTTTAACAGCTTCTTTCGATAAATTCTCTAACAGTCCTCTGTATCAAACCCAGTCACCCTTCTAGGATGCCTCTTAATTTCTGAGAATTTCTTGGATTTTGAGGCCCCAAATAGCTAGCTTCTGGTTTCTCCCATTTGGGGTTTTTCTTGCTCTCTAATATTTTTTCTGACTTCTAAAACTAGGTCATAGTCATTCTTTCTTAGATTCATTTTATTCTTGTGCTCCTCTCTAAATCTTTTCACTATCGTTTTAGTGAATTTCAGGACAGAGCAGTGGAAATGAAATGTGTTCAGTCTTTCATGTTAAACTGAAGCTCGAAAATTTATTTATTTTTTATAGTTATATTGATTTTTATTTATTTTTTTTAAAGATTTAATTATTTATCAGAGAGAGAGGGGGAGAGAGCGAGCACAGGCAGACAGAATGGCAGGCAGAGGCAGAGGGAGAAGCAGGCTCCCTGCTGAGCAAGGAGCCCGATGTGGGACTCGATCCCAGGATGCTGGGATCATGACCTGAGCTGAAGGCAGCTGCTTAACCAACTGAGCCACCCAGGTGTCCCGTTATATTGATTTTTAACAAAAACACATTTTCTGGACCCTAACACTCAGCCCTTAATTTAGATATGGAAGTCACTCCCCTGTTTACTGAAGTACATGACAAAGTAACTGATGAGCCTGTAAAATTATACAGTTCTACCAATTTTCTGGCTGTGTTGGTGATTGGTATTTAAAGTATCCATGGCTGGGGCGCCTGGGTGGCTCAGTGGTTTTAAAGCCTCTGCCTTCGGCTCCGGTCATGATCCCAGGCCCCACATCGGGTTCTCTGCTCCATGGGGATCCTGCTTCCTCCTCTCTCTCTCTGCCTGCCTCTCTACCTACTTGTGATCTCTGTCTGTCAAATAAATAAATAAAATCTTAAAAAATAAATAAATAAAGTATCCATGGCTTCTCTGAGAGCACCTTGTGCTGTGCCAATGCATATCCACATGTCATAAAAGAACTGTTGGAAAATTAGTGATGGTTCAACATTAGTGCGCTTTTCTTTACTTTTTTAATTTAAATTCAATTAATTAACATATATTATTGGCTTAAGAGGTAGAGGTCAACGATTCATCAGTCTTATATAATATCCGTACTAATTACTTCATGGGCCCTCCTTAATGCCGGTTACCCAGTTACCTCATCCCCCCTCCATCCTGCCCCTCCAACAACCTTCAGTTTGTTTCCTGTGGTTAAAAGTCTCTTATAGTTTGTCTCCCTCTCTGATTTCATCTTGTTTTACATTTTGTTTCTTAAATCAGGAAGACAAAGGCAATTATTGCATGATCTTACTCATATGTGGAATTTAGTTAGCATTTCTGAAAGGTGTATTTTGTTCAATGACTATGAAAGATAACAGTTTGTTTTCATGGTGCTGAGAGACGCCTCCCACTGTTTTCTTCTTTCATTAATAGAATTTTGTTTTTAAAAAAGTGAATTCAAAGAATTTTCCTGGAACTGCAATCCAGCACAGTCTTCTTTGTTTTGTTAACTTTAAATTCACATTCTTCTGAATTTATATCATCTGATTAAGTGGAGATACTTTTTACACTGGGCCACTATCTTTTAAGTTTTAAGAGAGTACCTAGTTCTGATATTTTGGACAAACTGAAGAAATCTATGCTTATTTTATCCATGTTTCTGAAGATATTTATCTCCATGACTCTTTAATCTTAGTCTTTTTATAAAAGAGAGTCTTAATTATTTTAGTCTGTGTTCAAACTGGTATCTTTTATTATTTTAATTTTGTGTCTTTGGACATTCTCCAGCTTCATTATATTTGTTTTGAGGTTCATTAACTAGAAAGTCATGTGACACTTCTGGTGTGAATTCTTTACAAGTTTTTAATCAGGATAAAGTTTTGTTTTCTATTTGGCTCAGTGTATTTCCTGATGAGGTTTAGAGATTTTCTTCTTCTAGACTTCATTTCAAAGTCTTCAGAGCATCTATAATGGTAACTGGATTGATTTTCAGGACAAAGATATGATCTTTAGTTCTGTCATTTTTATTTATTTACTGAATAAAAATCAGTAGCAACTAGAAGATTCTTTAGAAGTTATATTGCAAAGCTCCATGTGAGGAAACAAAACCCACAAGGAGCTCATGTATCTATGGTATAGATTGCCCAAGAAACCTGGACTCTTGAATCATGACCAGGAATTTCTCTTGGCATACTTCTGCCTAGTAAATAATGTCCATCCTATCTAAATTTAGGTCAAGTCCCTGTTTTAGATGAGTTAGGAGAGTCCTATGTACACCCTCTTCTTTCCTTACCTATTATTACCTCTATTGCTTTTGTCATCCCCAATTTCCTTCCCCCAAGTGTGTCTATACTCCTTACAATTTTCTTTTAATCCCATCTACTATTTCCATACCTTCTTTCAGTGCTACCTGCTTTGAATCTATAATCAGCGGTGAGTTTTATTCTCTCTCAGAAGAGGGTGTGTTTCTGATTTTGCCCCTCTCCTGTCTGTGGCACACAGCAGCTTGTTCTGTACAAAACCATCTGTGGAGAAAGAGGAAAAAATAAAGCAGATTTACTAAAATAAGTTGGGACTGGAATTGGAGAGAAAACCAAGGTACCTCTCCAGTTCTTTATAGAACTCAGCTATTCCCCCTTGTCTTGGGGTTGCATAAAACATCCCTCCATCCTTCTAATAAATCTTACTTCTGCACTTGTAAGAGCTCATGTTCATTTCTGCAACTGCCAGCTGCAACTGCAATTGTCCTAGCTAATACCATATGTTTAAATAAAGTGGTAATACTACTTGAATGTTCATATTATGTGTTGAAATAATTTTATCAGCTAAACTTTACATCTTAAGCACCACCTTTAACATTGTGTCTATAGGGAAAAATGTGTGTTCAAATAATATAAATTACTATTGGGAATAAAGCCTAAATTTTAAATTTGGGATTTTTTTTAATCTATTAGTTTTTATTAATTATCCATGTTTTTGTCAATTATACTTTTAAAAAACACACATTTGTATCTCATAAGATAAGACTCTGGCTCTGGTCCTAAGAGGCAATCTTTAGCTATTGTTGACTATAAGTAATTCTCCCTATGTCACTGGTCTGTGCCAATGAACCTCTTGACATTTTTTCAGTCAGAGTTTTTGTAGGAATAAATTCAATACCAGTTAAAAATTTGTTATGTGAAGAAACAACACAGTGCTGGAGGGGGAAAGGCTTTTACAGCATTCACTTCTCTCAAAAGAATAAATCTACTAACCCGAAAATCCTCTTTGCCATAAAGTTTTAAAAATGCAAAGTGAAAGGAAAAAAAAGTTGAAAAATCTGGTCTTTAAATCAGTCAAATTGGTTTAGTTAATAAGTAGTTTCTGAATGTTCAAGCATGCTTTTAGGTAGCCGAGTGTGTGTGTGTGTGTGTGTGTGTGTGTGTGTGTGTGTGTGTCTATTGTAGGCTTTGAGCTGCTGGTAGTAAAGCATTTTAAGTCAGATAAGGAAAAAATAGATAAATATGGTCCGTTAATTGCTGAGGCAGTAGCCAGTGAACATCAATTAAAACAGAAGGCTTTGAAATCAGGGAAAAATAATTTTAAAGAGGGCTGTTGTTTTTGTTAATTACAGAGTAAGAATGAGCCTAATTCACTGCTTCCCTCCAACCCCCAGCCATAGAAAAAGGAATCCCAATAGCATATCATTCAGTACAAGAACTTTACCATCAGTTTTATTCATCAGTGAAACCAAAGAAACAATTGCAGGATGTTCTCTATTATTTAGCATGGAATGCCTTTATCACTTTATGTCCTTGCCTGACATTCCTCCTTGTTTGTTGCCATTAAATGCTTGGCTTTTAGTCACATAGTGCCCTGCCAAATAAGTCACTGTGTAGGAGTTTATATTACTTAGAGGGTTACAGCAATGCCCCCTCTTTCTTTTTTTTTTTTTTTTAAGATTTTATTTATTTATTTGACAGACAGAGATCATAAGTTGGCAGAGAGGCAGGCAGAGAGAGAGGGGGGGGTAAGCAGGCTCTCTGCTGAGCAGAGAGCCCCATGTGGGGCTCCATCCCAGGACCCTGAGATCATGACCCAAGTCGAAGGCAGAGGCTTAGCCCACTGAGCCACCCAGGCACACTCGTTTTATTTTTGTTGTTTTATTTTAATTCCAATGTAATTAACATACAATGTTATATTAGTTTCCAATGCACAACATAGCGAGTCATTCAACACTTCTATACATTACTCAGTGTCACCTGTTTCTTAAAACAGATTATCAGCACTGCCTACCAAGTTGAGTGCAGAGGAACTCGTAATATGAGGCCATATTGATCACCATGAGAAGCAAAATAAATAAGGAACTATATAAAAACTGATACCGAGAATGAATTGATTGGCAGACTGCTTGATTTCATTGATGATTTCAAATTTAAAAGGTATGAAAAACCCTGTAGTGTTCTGTGGTGATAACATTAAAAGTTACATTTTCCCACTGTTAGCTGCCTGCCTGAAAGTGAAAGCAGATGCTTTTAGGGGGGAGTGCATGTTTTTCTTTTTTTGTATTTAATCAGTTGACTTTTCTGTAGATAGAAAAAGACAATTAACCTGGGCAGGGTAATCACTCTGCTGTCATTTTCTAAATTATTCTAATGTGATTTTCAGAGCATGGCTTCCATAGATCATTTATTCATTTAGTAGTAATGCTTTATGGAAGTAGATAAGCTGCATTTCCTTATGTGATTTTATAATTTATAAGGACAATTTGGCAATGATAAGTTTGGATGCTTTCCTAAGACACTTTGGCTATCTTCCCCTAACCATATGATGAGCCCCATTTCACATCTTTCAAATCTCTCCTTTAAATCTTTTGCTTTGGGCATAATTTTTAGGTATAGTAAGAACAGTTTGCTTCTGAAGGTGGCTGCTGCTTGGCAGTTAATTCTCTTTCTTCCTCTGTGGACTGTAAGTGGAATGTCCTTGAAATAATGATGATGCATGACTTTTTGCTACCATGTCCAGTATATTCCTGGTAATTTTAAGTTTTATTATTTATTGATAAATGTACCAGATATACCTGTAGTAATTAGTTCTGTGTACCCTTCTTAGCTTTTTCTTACCTCTGAAATTAAAAGAGCCAAATTACAGACACGCTGAAGCCTGTCTGAATGCGACTGGATTTTTGTTGTTGTTGTTGTTGTTGTTGTTTTTTAAAGAATTTATGTATTTATTTGACTGAGAGAGAGATCACAAGTAGGCAGAGAGTGGGGCGGGGGGCGGGGAGCAGACTCCCTGCTGACTGGGTTTTAAATAAGGGCCTACAAATAATTGCTTTGCCTGTAACACATTTTCATTTACAAATCTGTGTGTCATGTTTTATAGTCTCTGCATTTCAGAAATAAATAATCAGTTTGAGGTTCCTTAAGGTTGCTGATATTTGTTTATAACTTATATGTTTTTAAACATTTATGTAAGACTATATCTGGGCATTTCTTATCTTGGATGATTATTTCTGTGGTTTTTGATGGCAGAAGTTCCTTTTTATCTAGAGCTTATTACATGAATACAGGTTTTGGTCCCACTTAACACTACTTTATTTTAGAGGTTCCCTTTTTAAGACTAAAACTACATATTTCTCCTAGATGAGAATTAGTTTCCAGAGGTTTGCACCATTATTGAGTCACTAAATAATTCTTGAATTGACTATACTATATTCCCCTTGTCTGTTCATTCTCCCACATGATGTGTTCATATTATAGGTTCATTCTCCCATATGATAATATCATATAATGCTTCTTCCTTCAGCTCACTCTCAGCTTTTTATTTCACTGAGAGAAATAAAAACAATCAGAAGAAAACTTAAAACACCCACTATAGCTACTTACCTACTTGTATTTGTCCCCATATATTCTGTTTTCTCTCCTATTTACTCTAAATAACAATTTTTGTTCCTAGCAAATGCCAACATCCCTGTTCTGACAAGCTTCCTTTTTTCTTTTTCTTTTTTTTTTTTAACCTATATGAAGAAATTTAGGAATCTTTGTGTTGTCTCTCAGTGATAAAATTTTCTTCCCAAGTGGATCATTCTTATCTGTCTATAAAAATGAAGATATATATCCAATTTAAAATAATTCTCTTTTGACTCCACATCTTCCTATGCTTATTAACTTGTTTATTTTTTAAGTTTTAAAATTTATAAATAATAAATTCACTCTCTCTCTCTGTTTTCTAGTTACTGTATCATTTTGCATTGCTACCAGCAATGTGTGAGATTTTCAGTTGCTCTGTTTTCTTGCCAGCTCTTGGGATTATCAGTTTCTTTTCCTGTTTCCTTTTTTTCTCTTTCTTCTTGTCCTCCTCCTCTACCTTCCTGTTCCTTTGTAGGCATGGTAGTAAGTGTATAATGATATCTCACTGCTAATGATTGACATTTTGCCAGTGACTAATGATGTTAGTCACTTTCACGGAAAGATGAACTTATTTGCCATCCATATATTTTCTTTGGTTCAGTGTCTGTTCATATCTTTGGTCCATTTTATATTATGCTGTTTGCTTTCTTACTACTGAGATTTGAGAAATTTTAATTAATTTTATATACAATTCCTCTCAGATATGTGTTTTGTGAATATTTTCTCTGAATTTTTAGCTTGTTCTTTCACTCTCTTAACACTGTCTTTTTCAGAGAAAAAGTTTTTAATTTTAATAGAGCCCAATCTGTCTTTTTTTTTTTTTTAAAGATTTTATTTATTTAATGACAGAGAGAGATCACAAGCAGGCAGAGAGGCAGGCAGAGAGAGAGAGAAGGAAGCAGGCTCCCGGCTGAGCAGAGAGCCCGATGCAGGGCTCAATCCCAGAACCCTGGGATCATGACCTGAGCCAAAGGCAGAGGCTTTAACCCACTGAGCCACCCAGGTGCCCCCCAATTTGTCTTTTTTTATCATTTTGCTTCTCATGTCAAACCTACAAATTATTTGTTTAAACAAAGATCAAGAAAATTTTTCTTCTATTGTTTTCTAGTTTTATGGTTACATTGGATCTGTAGTCTATTTTAGCTAATTACTGAACAAGATGAGAGGTGTAGGTTGAGGTTAATTTCTTTTTCCATATGGTTGTTCAGTTGTTCCAGCACAATTTGTCAAAAAGACTCCTTTTTTAACTGAATTCTCTTTGCACCTGTATTAGAAGCCCATCGTGTCCATATATGTGCAGATCTGTTTCCTAATTGGTTTGTATTTCCCTAGTGATTAGTGATGTTGAGCATCTTTTCATGTGCCTATTGACCATCTGTATGTCTTTTAAAAAATATCTATTTGGTCCTGTGCCTATTGTTAAATCAGAGTATTTGTGCTTTTGCTATTGAGTTGTATGAGTTCTTTTTTTATATAAATGTTGCATATTAACCCCTTATCTGATACATGGTTTGAAAATACTTACTTCTAATCATAGATTGCCTTTTAATTTTGTTGATTGTTTCTTTGTCTGTGCAGAGCTTTTTAATTTGATGTAGTCCCACTTGTTTATTTTTCCTTCTGTTACTTATGTTTTTGGTGTCATGTCTAAGAAATCAGTGAAAGTAACCATGCCAAGAAATTATTCTCCTCTTTTCTTCTAGCATTTTTATAGTTTCAGGTCTTCTACATTTAAGTCTTTAACCTATTTTGGTTTAATTTTTGTGTACGGATCTGATTTCATTATTTCTCATGTTTTCCCAGAACCATTTATTGAAGAAACTACCTTTCCCCATTGATTATTCTTAGCTTCCTGCCAAATATTAATTGATCATACACATAGGCTGATTTCTGGGCCCTCAATTCTGTTCTATTGGTCTGTGTGTCTGTTTTAATGCCAGTACCATACTGTTTTGGTTACTATAGCTTTGTAATACAGATTGAAATCAGGAAGTGTGATTCTTCCAGGACCCCCCCCCACACACACACACAATGTTCCTTTGGCTCTTTGGAGTCTTTTATAGTTCATACACATTTTAGGATTGCTTTTTCTATTTTTGTGAAAAAACTTCTGCTGAAATTTTGGTAGGAATTGCATTGACTCTATAGATGGTTTTGGGTAGTTTACACATTTTAACAATAGTAATTTTCAGATCCACCAGCATGGGATATACTACCATTTATTTGTGTCTCCTTCAATTTCTCTCATCAGTGTCTTACAATTATCAGAGTATAGATCTTTCACCTCCTTAGTCAAATTTATTCCTAAGTATTTTATTGGTTTTGATGCTATCTTAAATGGGATTGTTTTATTTTTCTTTTAGATATTTTGTTTTTAACATATAGAAATGCAAATGATTTTTGCAAGCGGATTTTAATCTGTCAACTTTACTGAATTTGTTGATTATTTCAAACAGTTTTTTGGTGGAGTATCATCTACAAAAGAGACATTTTATTTCCTTCTTACTGATATGGATGCCTTTTCTTTCTCTTTCTTGGCTTAACGTGCTGCTTAGGACTTATAGAACTATTTTGAGTAAGAGTGGTGCATGTGAACATTTTTGTTCCTGATCTTAGAGGAAAAGCCTTTGGTTTTTCATTACTGAGTATATTAACTGTGGGTTTGTCACATATGCCTTATATTATGTTGAGGTCCATTCTTTTTGTACCCAATTTGTTGAGAGTTTTTATGATAGAAGGGTGTTAAATTCTGTCACATGCTTTTTATATATCTATTGAGAGAATCGTGTACTTTTTATCCTTCATTCTATTAATATGATAGGTCATATTTATTGATTTATGGATAGTGAACCATTTTTGCATTCAAGAAATAAATCCCATTTTATTTTTGTTTGATCCTTTTAATGTGCTGTTGAATTCACTATGCTAGAATTTTATTGAGAATTTTTGCATCTATATTTATTAGGGATATATGCCTATATTTTCACTTCTTGTAATGTATCTGGCTTTCATATCAGGGTAACACTGGCCTCATAAAATGAGTGGTAGTATTCCCTCATCTTCATTTTTTGGAAGAGTTTGAGAAGGATTCGCATTAATTTTTCTTTAAATGCTTGGTAGAATCACCAATGAAACCATCTGGTCTTGAGGAGGTGTGTTCTTTTTTGGGAGGTTTTTGATTACTGCTTCAATCTCCTTACTTGTTATCAGCTGTTCAGACATTTTATTTCTGCATACTTCAGTCTTCGCATGGTGTTTGTCTGTAGGAATTTATTCCTGGTTATCAAACTTCTTGCTGGTTTTTGTTTGTTTGTTATTGTTATTTTTTGATTTTTGGTGTGTTTTTGTTTTTTCCATCTTGAAGTGATACATTTAATTGGAACAGAGTTATTTATATTATTATTCTGTGTATTTCTGTTTTGTCAGTTGTAATAACTTCTCTTTCATTAATAATTTTTTTTGAGGACTCATTTTTTCTTGGTTGTCTAGCTGAAGTTTTGTCAATTTTGTTTATCTTTTCAAAAAACTAACTCAGTTTTATGATATTTTCATTTTTTTGGTCTATAAATCACTTATTTCTGCTCTAATATTTGTTATTCCTTCTGCTGCCTTTGGTTTTAGTTTAGTTTTTTTTGTTTTTGTTTTCTTTCTGATTCTTTGAATGTAAACTTGGGTTATTTATTTGAGACCTTTCCTTTTTCTTTATGTAGGCTTTTAGTGCTATAAAATTCCTTCTTAGAAATGTTTTTGTGCCATCTTATAAGTTTTGGTATGTAGTATTTTCATTTTCATTTGCCTCAAGATACCTATGATTTTTTTTATATATATAATTTTTTATATTTTATAAACATATATTTTTATTCCCAGGTGTACAGGTCTGTGAATCACCAGGTTTACACACTTCACAGCACTCACCAAAGCACATACCCTCCCCAATGTCCATAATCCCACCCCCTTCTCCCAAACCCCCTCCCCCCAGCAACCCTCAGTTTGTTTTGTGAGATTAAGAGGCACTTATGGTTTGTCTCCCTCCCAATCCCATCTTGTTTCATTGATTCTTCTCGTACCCACTTAAGCCCCCATGTTGCATCACCACTTCCTCATATCAGGGAGATCATATGATAGTTGTCTTTGTCTGCTTGACTTATTTTGCTAAGCATGACATGCTCTAGTTCTATCCATGTTGTCGCAAATGGCAAGATTTCATTTCTTTTGATGGCTGCATAGTATTCCATTGTGTATATATACCACATCTTCTTGATCCATTCATCTGTTGATAGACATCTAGGTTCTTTCCATAGTTTGGCTATTGTGGACATTGCTGCTATAAACATTCGGGTGCACGTGCCCCTTTGGATCACTACGTTTGTATCTTTAGGGAAAATACCCAATAGTGCAATTGCTGGGTCATAGGGCAGTTCTATTTTCAACATTCTGAGGAACCTCCATGCTGTTTTCCAGAGTGGCTACACCAGTTTGCATTCCCACCAACAGTGTAGGAGGGTTCCCCTTTCTCCACATCCTCGCCAGCATCTGTCATTTCCTGACTTGTTGATTTTAGCCATTCTGACTGGTGTGAGGTGATATCACATTGTGGTTTTGATTTGTATTTCCCTGATGCCGAGTGATATGGAGCACTTTTTCATGTGTCTGTTGGCCATTTGGATGTCTTCTTTGCAGAAATGTCTGTTCATGTCCTCTGCCCATTTCTTGATTGGATTATTTGTTCTTTGGGTGTTGAGTTTGCTAAGTTCTTTATAGATTCTGGACACTAGTCCTTTATCTGATATGTCGTTTGCAAATATATTCTCCCATTCTGTCAGTTGTCTTTTGATTTTGTTAACTGTTTCCTTTGCTGTGCAAAAGCTTTTGATCTTTATGAAATCCCAAGAGTTCATTTTTCCCCTTGCTTCCCTTGCCTTTGGCGTTGTTCCTAGGAAGATGTTGCAGCGGCTGAGGTCAAAGAGGTTGCTGCCTGTGGTCTCCTCAAGGATTTTGATGGATTCCTTTCGCACATTGAGGTCCTTTATCCATTTTGAGTCTATTTTTGTGTGTGGTGTAAGGAAATGGTCCAATTTCATTTTTCTGCATGTGGCTGTCCAATTTTCCCAGCACCATTTATTGAAGAGGCTGTCTTTTTTCCATTGAACATTCTTTCCTGCTTTGTCGAAGATTAGTTGACCATAGAGTTGAGGGTCTATTTCTGGGCTCTCTACTCTGTTCATTGATCTATGTGTCTGTTTTTGTGCCAGTACCATGCTGTCTTGATGATGACAGCTTTGTAATAGAGCTTGAAGTCCGGAATTGTGATGCCACCAACATTGGCTTTCTTTTTCAATATCCCTTTGGCTATTCGAGGTCTTTTCTGGTTCCATATAAATTTTAGAATTATTTGTTCCATTTCTTTGAAAAAGATGGATGGTACTTTGATAGGAATTGCATGAAATGTGTAGATTGCTTTAGGTAGCATAGACATTTTCACAATATTTATTCTTCCAATCCAGGAGCATGGAACATTTTTCCATTTCTTTGTGTCTTCCTCAATTTCTTTCATGAGTACTTTATAGTTTTCTGAGTATAGATTCTGTGTCTCTTTGGTTAGGTTTATTCCTAGGTATCTTATGGTTTTGGGTGCAATTGTAAATGGGATTGACTTCTTAGTTTCCGTTTCTTTTGTCTTGCTGTTGGTGTAGAGAAATGCAACTGATTTCTGTGCATTGATTTTATATCCTGACACTTTACTGAATTCCTATATAAGTTCTAGCAGTTTTGGAGTGGAGTCTTTTGGGTTTTCCACATATAGTATCATATCATCTGCGAAGAGTGATAATTTGACTTCTTCTTTGCCAATTTGGATGCCTTTAATTTCCTTTTGTTGTCTGATTGCTGAGGCTAGGACCTCTAGTACTATGTTGAATAGCAGTGGTGATAATGGACATCCCTGCCGTGTTCCTGACCTTAGCGGAAAAGCTTTCAGTTTTTCTCCATTGAGAATGATATTTGCGGTGGGTTTTTCATAGATGGCTTTGATAATATTGAGCTATGTGCCCTCTATCCCTACACTTTGAAGAGTTTTGATCAGGAAGGGATGCTGTACTTTGTCAAATGCTTTTTCAGCATCTATTGAGAGTATCATATGGTTCTTGTTCTTTCTTTTATTGATGTGTTGTATCACATTGACTGATTTGCGGATGTTGAACCAACCTTGCAGCCCTGGAATAAATCCCACTTGGTCATGGTGAATAATCTTTTTAATGTACTGTTGAATCCTATTGGCTAGTATTTTGTTGAGTATTTTCGCATCTGTGTTCATCAAGGATATTGGTCTATAGCTCTCTTTTTTGGTGGGATCCTTGTCTGGTTTTGGGATCGAGGTGATGCTGACCTCATAAAATGAGTTTGGAAGTTTTCCTTCCATTTCTATTTTTTGGAACAGTTTTAGGAGAATAGGAATTAGTTCTTCTTTAAATGTTTGGTAGAATTCCCCCGGGAAGCCGTCTGGCCCTGGGCTTTTGTTTGTTTGGAGATTTTTAATGACTGTTTCAATCTCCTTACTGGTTATGGGTCTGTTCAGGCTTTCTATTTCTTCCTGGTTCAGTTGTGGTAGTTTATATGTTTCTAGGAATGCATCCATTTCTTCCAGATTGTCAAATTTATTGCCGTAGAGTTGCTCATAGTATGTTCTTATAATAGTTTGTATTTCTTTGGTGTTAGTTGTGATCTCTCCTCTTTCATTCATGATTTTATTTATTTGTGTCCTTTCTCTTTTCTTTTTGATAAGTCGGGCCAGGGGTTTATCAATTTTATTAATTCTTTCAAAGAACCAGCTCCTAGTTTCGTTGATTTGCTCTATTGTTTTTTTGGTTCTATTTCATTGATTTCTGCTCTGATCTTCATGATTTCTCTTCTCCTGCTGGGCTTAGGGTTTCTTTCTTGTTCTTTCTCCAGCTGCTTTAGGTGTAGGGTTAGGTTGTATACCTGAGACTTTTCTTGTTTCTTGAGAAAGGCTTGTACTGCTATATATTTTCCTCTCAGGACTGCCTTTGTTGTGTCCCACAGATTTTGAACCGTTGTATTTTCATCATCATTTGTTTCCATGATTTTTTTCAATTCTTCTTTAATTTCCCAGTTGACCCATTCATTCTTTAGAAGGATGCTGTTTAGTCTCCCATGTATTTGGGTTCTTTTCAAACTTCCTTTTGTGGTTGAGTTCTAGCTTTAGAGCATTGTGGTCTGAAAATATGCAGGGAATGATCCCAATCTTTTGATACCGGTTGAGTCCTGATTTAGGACCGAGGATGTGATCTATTCTGGAGAATGTTCCATGTGCACTAGAGAAGAATGTGTATTCTGTTGCTTTGGGATGAAATGTTCTGAATATATCTGTGATGTCCATCTGGTCCAGTGTGTCGTTTAAGGCCTTTATTTCCTTGCTGATCTTTTGCTTGGATGATCTGTCCATTTCAGTGAGGGGAGTGTTAAAGTCCCCTACTATTATTGTATTATTGTTGATGTGTTTCTTTGATTTTGTTATTAATTGGTTTATATAGTTGGCTGCTCCCACGTTGGGGGCATAGATCTTTAAAATTGTTAAATCTTCTAGTTGGACAGACCCTTTGAGTATGATATAGTGTCCTTCCTCATCTCTTATTATAGTCTTTGGCTTAAAATCTAATTGATCTGATATAAGGATTGCCACTCCTGCTTTCTTCTGATGTCCATTAGCATGGTAAATTCTTTTCCACCCCCTCACTTTAAATCTGGAGGTGTCTTCGGGCTTAAAATGAGTTTCTTGGAGGCAACATATAGATGGGTTTTGTTTTTTTATCCATTCTGATACCCTGTGTCTTTTGACAGGGGCATTTACCCCATTCACATTCAGGGTAACTATTGAGAGATACGAATTTAGGGCCATTGTATTGCCTGTAAGGTGACTGTTACTGTATATGGTCTCTGTTCCTTTCTGATCTACCACTTGTAGGCTCTCTCTTTGCTTAGAGGAACCCTTTCAATATTTCCTGTAGAGCTGGTTTGGTGTTTGCAAATTCTTTCAGTTTTTGTTTGTCCTGGAAGCTTTTAATCTCTCCTTCTATTTTCAATGATAGCCTAGCTGGATATAGTATTCTTGGCTGCATGTTTTTCTCGTTTAGTGCTCTGAAAATATCATGCCAGCTCTTTCTGGCCTGCCAGGTCTCTGTGGATAAGTCAGCTGCCAATCTAATATTTTTACCATTGTATGTTACAGAGTTCTTTTCCCGGGCTGCTTTCAGGATTTTCTCTTTGTCACTGAGACTTGTAAATTTTACTATTAGGTGACGGGGTGTGGGCCTATTCTTATTGATCTTGAGGGGCGTTCTCTGAACCTCCTGAATTTTGATGCTCGTTCCCTTTGCCATATTGGGGAAATTCTCCCCAATAATTCTCTCCAGTATACCTTCTGCTCCTCTCTCTCTTTCTTCTTCTTCTGGAATCCCAATTATTCTAATGTTGTTTCGTCTTATGGTGTCACTTATCTCTCGAATTCTCCCCTCGTGGTCCAGTAGCTGTTTGTCCCTCTTTTGCTCAGCTTCTTTATTCTCTGTCATTTGGTCTTCTATATCACTAATTCTTTCTTCTGCCTCATTTATCCTAGCAGTGAGAGCCTCCATTTTTGATTGCACCTCATTAATAGCTTTTTTGATTTCAACTTGGTTAGATTTTAGTTCTTTTATTTCTCCAGAAAGGGCTTTTATATCTCTCGAGAGGGTTTCTCTAATATCTTCCATGCCTTTTTCAAGCCCGGCTAGAACCTTGAGAATTGTCATTCTGAACTCTAGATCTGACATATTACCAATGTCTGTATTGATTAGGTCCCTAGCCTTCGGTACTGCCTCTTGTTCTTATTTTTGTGTTGAATTTTTCCGTCTTGTCATTTTGTCCAGATAAGAGTATATGAAGGGGCAAGTAAAATACTAAAAGGGTGGCCACAACCCCAGGAAAATATGCTTTAACCAAATTAGAAGAGATCCCAAATCGTGAGGGGGTAGAAAGGGGATAAAAAGAGGTTCAAAAAGGAAGAAAGAAAAAAAAAAAGAAAAAAAGAAAAGAAAAGAATTTAAAAAAAGAAAACAAATAAGAAAAATATAAAAAAGAAAAAATATATATATTGGATAAACTAGTTAAAAAACGTTAAAAAAGGAAAAGGTAAAAGTTAAAAAAAAATTTACCAGAAGGCGAGAAAAAAAAACAAAAAATGAAAAAGAAAAAAATTAAATTAACTGCAAGACTAAAACAAAAAAATCACAGGGAAAAAGCCATGAGTTCCGTGCTTTGCTTTCTCCTCCTCTGGAATTCTGCTGCTCTGCTTGGTATTGAAACCGCACTCCTTGGTAGGTGAACTTGGTCTCAGCTGGATTTCTTGTTGATCTTCTGGGGGAGGGGCCTGTTGTAGTGATTCTCAAGTGTCTTTGCCCCAGGTGGAATTGCACCGCCCTTATCAGGGGCCGGGGTGAGTAATCCGCTCGGGTTTGCTTTCAGGAGCTTTTGTTCCCTGAGCACTTTCCGTAGAGTTCCGGAGGACGGGGAATACAAATGCGGCCTCCTGGTCTCCGGCCCGGAGGAGCCGAGAGCCCAGGGCCCCACTCCTCAGTGCGCCCTCAGAGAATAGCGCCCAGTTACTCCCGTCTGCCTGACCTCCGGCCGCGCTCCGAGCTCACTGAGCCTGCGACCGGTTCAAGGTCACCCCGAGCTGGGAGCTTACTGTCGGCTCTGTCTCTGTAGCCGGCTTTCCCGTTCCAATACCCGCAAGCTCTGCGACACTCAGACACCCCCGATCCTTCTGTGACCCTGCGGGACCTGAGGCCACGCTGACCCCGCGTGAGCTTCGCCCTGGTTTAGCCTCTGGAGCGATGTCCCTCAGCAGAACAGACTTTTAAAAGTCCTGATTTTGTGCGCGGTTATCTGCCGTTTGCCGGGAGCCAGCCCCTCCCCCTGGGGTCTATCTTCCCGTCGCTTTGGATTCACTTCTCCGCCGGTCCTACCTTTCAGAAAGTGGTTGTTTTTCTGTTTCCAGAATTGCTGTTCTTCTCTTCGATCTTCCGATGGATTTTCAGGTGTTTGCAATCTTTAGATAAGCTATCTAGCTGATCTCTGGCTAGCTGAAGTAGTCTCAGCCTGCTACTTCTCCGCCATCTTGACTCCTCCCCTACTTACTTATTTTTAAAGCTCATTTACTTATTTATTTTCAGTTAATCTCTGTACCCAGAATGGGACTCAAACTCACGACCCTGAAATCAAGAGTTGTTTGTTCTTCTGACTAAGCCAGGTGCCCCACTTTCTGATTTTTTATTTTTTCTTTGATCCCTTGATTGTTCAGGAGTGTGTTGTATAGTTGCCACATTTTGGTAAATTTTCAGTTTTCCTCTTATTACTGATTTCTCATTTCATACCATTATAGTTGGAAAAGATAATAGAGATTATTTCTATTTTCTTAGATTTGTTAAGTATGGCACAACATATGATCTATCCTTGAAAATGTTCTCTCAAAAGATGGCTTTTGATTGCTTTCTAAGTATTTTTTGGACAAAAGAATGAATCTATTTTTATTTATCTTATTTCTAAGACAAATTCCCTAGCAGTTCATTCACGTAAGAGCCACTGTGATGTTTTAGAAATACAATCTCAAAGAAATCCTTATCACTTGAAACGAAAATAAAATCCTTTACTGGGCTTGCAAAGCACTGAATGATCTGACCCCTACTTACCTCGAAGACTTCATCTTGCTTTACTCACATCCTGGTTCACAACGGTAGACACCTGCCTTTCTTAAGGTTCTTTGAGGACGCCATGTTCTTCCCCAGCCTCAGGGCTTGCACATGCACCATTGCTTCTGCTCAGATGATCCCCACCTGCTACTTGGTTCTTGGTGTAACTTTACTTTCAGTCTAGTCTCAGTTTTCAAATGCAAACTCCTTATTGTTACCACTGGTTTTTAAGTTAAAAGTGATAAAATAGCCTCAGAAAATCAGAAAACCTCATGATTTTCCTAGCTCTGTTAAATTACTTTTATTTGGATTATTTAATACTTCTTATATTTATTGAGAATTTAATGTATTATTTAACAACAATATAGATTTTCACTTTGGTGTACTTACAGATTCAAGAGAGGATCTCTATTTTTCGGTGAGAGATTGAAATAAGGAAGGGAAGAGTCTGGAGGGATGGAGAGAATCAAAGAGGTAGATTCTATATTAACGCATCTCCTACTGAAGCTAAAATATAAAGAAGAAGGTAATGCAATTTCTGCAAACAAAAAGAAACATCTTTTATGTTCTAATCTTAAAAATGCCAGGTAATATTACTTTATAGATCCTTGCAAGGTCAGTAAAGTAGGTGTTAGCACTGTGAGTTGCAGTTGGAAAAGGCAAAGAGAAAGATAGAGAGCTTTGGAAGTGAGCTTGATGTTAAAAACTGAATAAAAGATAATTTATCACTCCTGCTGTGGTAGTTCTTGGATTTTGTTTGAATTCAATTTGATAAACAAGTATTAAATATATTTTTTCTGCAAGTATTTTGGGGATACAAAGTGAAATAAGTTAAGTCCTGCCTCCAAGGACATCCTAATCTAGATGGAGACAAACACCTGCAGTTAAGCACACATACTTTAAACCCTTTAATCAGTGGATGCAGTAGGAAATACTATAGAATAGAAATGAGAAAACAATTCATTTGAGCTGAGGAGAATTCGGGAGTATTTTATAGTGGAGATGGTATTTGATCTTGGATTGACTGACATTGAATTTTTGACGAATGGAGACATGGAAGAAGAGCATTTTTTACTCCCCCAAAGTATGTGGAGTTATTAATGAGCATTATATATTTTGTGGAAGGGAGTAAAATCTGGTGCTACTGAGGCATGGAGTGGTGGAGGAGATGAGGTTTTTGGTTTTTGGTTTGTTTTTTTTTTTTAAAGGTTTTATTTATTTATTTGACAGACAAAGATCACAAGTAGGCAGAGAGGCAGGCAGAGAGAGAGGAGGAAGCAGGCTCCCCACTGAGCAGAGAGCCCAACGCGGGGCTCAATCCCAGAACCATGGGATCATGACCTGAGCTGAAGGCAGAGGCTTTAACCCACTGAGCCACCCAGGCGCCCCGAGACGAGGTTTTTTTACCATCTGCTTTCTTCCTTACAGGAAATTCCCTGCACTGGAGCATAACTCCTCCCCTTGTTCCTTGGGACATTTTCTCTGAATTGCCTTGTTGACCAGGTGTTTCCATAGCACCTGCACTTCCTCTTTCATCCATTTTCTTAATCAATTAATTCATTCTTTCTTTTATTCCTATATGTAATAAATATTTAACTGATACAGTGTACCAGGCATTGTACTAAGTTAGTCTAAATAGACACAGTGTTGAAGAAGAGACATAGCCTCCACTGAAATTCAAAGCCTAGTATAAAAAGATAGAAACAAAAAACAAATACTCTTACAAATAACTAATTGAAATTGCAGTGCATATAACTAGGAACAAAATGAACAAAACCCTCTGCTTCATGGGAACAGGTAATACAGAGATCTGACCTGATGGGACAGGTGAAGGAAAGCATCCCGTCTCCTGTAATGATATTTCAGTTAAAACTTGATTGTTATGTTGTCTTCTGTCTAGCATAGTATCAAGGTACTTATGAGATATTTATTATACAAATCAATACCAAAAGAAAGAATGATACTACTATTCCTGTTACTACTTCTAGCTTATATTATTACATACTTATTGTGAGTCAATTTGTTAATGTGCTTTAATGCAGTTTATTGTTTAATCCTTATAATAACCTTATAATGTAGGTACTGTTATTCTAGTATGCTAATGCAGAAATTGAGCCTTAGCGATATAAAGACTTTCTCCTAAGATCCCACAGCCTATAATTGTAAAAACTAGAATTTGAACCCATGTTTATATGACTCAAAAGTGCACATGCATCTCAACCACTAGAGTATATTGCCATTTATTGCACTTTCTATGAAATCCACATTTTGTCAACCTGGCCCTTGTCTCATGAGGTCCCTCTGAAAATAGGAAGTAAGGGTGTAGAGAAAACTTCTTAGGTATTGCATCTGCTATGTATATTCTCCATCCCTAGAAATCTCTGGATATCTCCCATGCACAGTTGGGTAATTAAAGATAGCAGCTCCAGGTTCCTAAGGAGGTGTGCTATAGAGATCCTGGGATCTGTGAATGAGCTTTCTCCCCTGACTCTATTGACATCACTTGATGGATGGACCAATGCTAGTTTATAGGTCACTGGAGACAGAAAGCTTGTCTATTTTACTCGTGACTATTCCACAGTATCAAAGTTGCTGAGTGAATGCAATCCAGTACTCTAAACCATAGACTGGGAAGGAAGTATGGCTCATCCTGGGATTGAATGCTCTTCTGTGAGGCTTTCAAACACACATAAGAAATCAAAAAATTATGGAAACATTGCTTTACTTTAAATTTGGAAGCATGTTGCAATCCATTCTGATCATGAAAAGGTGAAAATTTTGAAGTGGCTTCTATTCAACTCATCTTAAAGACCCTTTGCTCTGATGGGCCCAGAAGCTCAATTTTTTAATATCCATGGTACCCATAAGTGCCCTTCTCTGTCCTTAGAGAAGTCTCCTCCCTTTGTAGTTTCTCTCCTTTCCCCCACCCCTCTGTACATTTTACTTTTTGATTACCCTTCCTTCATTTCATGCTACTCCTTTGAGAATTCAGGCTCTTGAGGAATTGCTATGCATTGAATATTATCTAGTTGTGATGAAGAACAGGGATATAGAAAGATTGACAAGTTAAGACCTTGCTGGGATTTCTCCTTAGGGTTTTATATAAAAGAAAATCCAGTTTATCAGGATCTAAAGGTTAACTTTCTTCCAACATGTCTCTTGTGTGTTACTTTTTCAAAGGAATGTCTGACTCCTTTATTTCCATGTCCTCAGCTCAGCTGCACTGTTAAAGA
Source organism: Mustela nivalis (assembly GCF_964662115.1). Classification (NCBI taxonomy): domain Eukaryota; kingdom Metazoa; phylum Chordata; class Mammalia; order Carnivora; family Mustelidae; genus Mustela; species Mustela nivalis. The sequence continues at coordinate 112,546,330 of NC_139022.1, read as the reverse complement.
CCCTTTTCCTAATCTTGAAATGGGCTAGAAAGATTCCAGGAAGAAAAAGAAGAGAAATAACACAAATAGATTATTTATCCCATCACAAAAAAGTTATAAAGTAAATGAAACAGTCTTCAAACAACTAGGAGAAATTAACATTTTTTACTGCTCTGTCAGAATTAAGGGAGCATAGGGAAAGTACTGGACATAGATGCTTTGATTTACAGTTCAAATCTGGAAGCCCTAAGATGGCTAAATTGAATGTAGAAAGTAGATTTAAGCTAAAGTGTGTTTATTGTACATTTCTTTTGTGCCAGGTACTACATTAGATACAGGAGGCACTAAGATAAATAGATCCTTCCCTGGCCATGCCAATCGTAGTCTAATTGGGAACAAATTATGTAAACAGATTATTTCAATACACAATAATTTCAATATTCAGTAGAATTATTCCTAGGATGCCAAACTATACTCCAAAATAAATCAAAGAATGATTCCTGGAGAAAGTTATACTGAACCGAGTTCTAGCCAAAGTAATGAAGATAAGAAAAAAGACATATAAGCAAGGAAAATATGTTAAAGAAAGGGAACAAATTGTGAGAAGCAGAGTATTCACAGGAAACTCTGTTATTAGAGCATCAAGTTTTAAAGGAAAGAGTGACAGAAGGGGAATAGGGAGAGTGGATAGGGGCAAGGTCTTGCAGGATCTTGTGTGTTATGCTAAGAAGCTTGTGCATGATGTATCATCAGTCAGTAAAGGCAATGCTTTGCTGTGATTACAAGTAACACCCCTTTTTCACTGACTTACAACAACAAAAGTTTCTTTTTCTTTCACTCCATGTTTCTCACAGGTCAGCCCGGAGATTCTGTGTTGTTGTCACTAAGGGACCCAGACTACTGAAGTATACAAATGGGACCAATTACATTGTCAGAAGGTAAAGAAAATTCTGGAGGGTCTTAGTCCACAAAAATTAGTGTCAGTTCAGAGTTAGTGTCTAGCTCTAAAAAATTTTACACAATCACTCTGACTTGGTAACCTCAGGTCCATTTGGGGAGGGCTTGACCAAAGATTCATGGTTATTACATGTGGCAGTACTGCAGGTTTTCTGTTTTGTTTCTTCTCTCCAAAGGACCTGTATTCCTTTTAAGAGGCTGTGATCTCATCATGTAGACTCAAGTCAAGGTTCTGGCCCCCAGATTTGAAGATTTTCCAGTTACATGGATCACATAATATTTTAATAGGCTACTCATCATTTAATTCCTGTAGATACTATAATTAGTTAGCCACTGACAAAGAGCCTTGTGGCCAGACTTTCTGATTACCTCTTTGTCCTGCTTCTTTCTGGAGTCATTGCATTCCCCTTGTTTATGACAATTAAATACTACCCCTCAATTTCTGTCCCTGGGACTCCATCATTCCTGCTGAAGGCAGAGAGCCACTTTAGTGGGAGCATTGAGCTCATCTAGGATGTTGTTGCTCCTTTATTTAATGTATTTCTTAATCCTTTGGTGAAAGGAGTATTTTCTGGGACTTCTTGAGAGGAATTAATAGAGCGGAGATAGATGTGTAGTTGCACATCATACATCTACTTACCGTTCCAAAATTGCTGTTTCCTTAAGATATATTTATAAATATCTTTGTTGTTTTAAATTTGCATTCCAGGGAATTTTTGGCATCTCAGTCTCACATTAAATACATACCCTCTGGTAAATGTTCTCATATCACCTTGTTAGGCAACATTTAGTTATATTCCATCCTCCTTAGTATGACACTCTGTTCTTGTATATTGTCCCGTTTTTTGTCAAAATAAATTAGCTAACTCTTATAATTGTCCTGGGGGCATAAATAATCTCCTTTCTTGTCAGTTTTTGCCCTTTCTTCCCTGTATCTTTATACAAAAGTTACAGCAGTAGAAGTAATAAGGGGTACAGGAGGTGGGTATCTTCTTGTAAGGTAATCTGTTCAGATGGGTTGTTATAGGGTTTTAAGCAAGAGAAGGCAAGTCTCCTCAGAAGAGACTCAGAATGATTTTGAAGCTCATGAGTGTCATATTTATCTGCATCTACCTAGATGTTCTCATTTCATAGATCTGGGGCCTACTCTTTCCAACCGATGCCCTGACTTTAACAAAGGAGACTCTGTGGATCTGGGAAACAAGCTTCTATTGTAGTTCTTCAACCTGCACTATTAAATTTGGCATCTGATTTTAAGCAGTTTCTGTCCCACAGCTGTAAGAAATTTAAAAATTATCTTAGTACTGCCTTAAACTGAGAATTTAAAAATCCTGAGCTTGTTTAGTTCTTTAAAGTTCTCCAACAGGAAAGAAGAAAGAAGGTAAGTCTCACCCCACAGTTTTGTTATCATTGCAAGCAAAGAAATTGGGTCTTGAGAAGGAATCTGCTCCTGGTGAAGATGCTATGAAGACTGTTAAAATGACAACAAAGGATTTAGGATATTACTTAAACTTAGTTGATTTTGAGAACTCAGCAGGTTTTGAGAAAATTGACCAGTTTTGAAGGAAATAAGGAAATACTACTATGGATAAAATGCTATCGACATGCTACACAGAAATGTTTGAAAGCAAGAGTCAACAGATGTAGCAAACTTTATTGTTGTGTTATTTTTTAAAAAAGATTTTATTTGTCTGAGAGAGAGAGAGCACAAGCAAGGGGAGCTGCAGGCAGAGGGAAAAGCAGGCTCCCTGCAGAGCAAGTAGCCAGATGTGGAACTTAGTACTAGACCCCTGGAATCATGACCTGAACCAAAGGCAGACCTTTAACCTTTTGAGCCACCCGGGCATCCCCATTGTTGTCTTATTTTAAGAAATTACCACAGCCATCCTAGCCCTTAGAACCCACCACACTGATCCATCAGCACCCATCAGCATTGAGGCAAGAACTTCCTCCAACAAAATCATTACGTTGCACTGAAAAGATCAATGATGGTTATCATTTTTAAATTTTATTTTGCTCTTTAAAATATTTTATTTATTTATTTATTTTTAAAATATTTTATTTATTTATTTGAGAGAGAGAGAGCACAAGCAGGGTTGGGGCAGAGGGAGAGAGAGAAGAAAACTCCCCAGCGAGCCAGGAGCCCAACATGGGGCTTGATCCCAGAACCCTGAGATTGTGACCTGAGTGGAAGGCAGCCAGTTAACTGACTGAGCCACCTTGGTGCCCCATGATTATCATTTTTTAGTAAAAAAGTATTTCCTAATTAAGACTTGTTCAGTGTTTTAAATACAAAATGCTATTATACACTTAATATACTAAAGTACAGTGTAAACATAACTTTTAAATGCACTGGGAAACTAAAAAATTAACTTGATTCACTTTATTGTAATACTCAGTAAATTCCAGTGGTCCAGAACCAGTCCTGCAGTATCTCTGATATATGCCTGTACCCATTTAAATTTTCAAGTTGCTTAGCACAGCATTCAAGGCTAATGGCATAACCAAATCAGTCTAGGATTTTACCTTTGAGACTCTTGTTTCCTAACTTCCTTCATGTTGTCAATTGCTGTATCAGTTGGGTTCAGTTAGGAAAAAGAAATCACACTAGGTATTCCTATGCTATAGGTCTAACATTGAGAACTGAAGACATAGGTTTTGAAGAATTGATTTAAAAAATCCTAATGAGACTACCCAGATAAAACAAGTGCAGGAAGCAGATGCCATCCTTGAGACTGAGTGAAACAAGTTAGCATAACCTAAGACTTTGGACGAGAGACCCCACAGAATTGGATCTTAGCCCTTTGAGGAGCAGGTACATCTAGCTCTGCTCAGATTTTGGAGGTTGATTGTGTGAGTGTTGAAACTTACTGGTGTGTAGAGCCAACTACCATTGCTGGGATGAATTGCCACTGCTGTGGTGACACAACAAACAAACGAAATAACCGTCTTTACTTCAGCTTTCCAGTCTCTCTCTCTCTCTCTCTCTGTTGCTTCTTGTTGACAGAATCTAACTTGAGCCACAGGAGGCAAAGGAGTCTGAAAATGATTTGCAGAGTCCCAGCTTAAGCATTATGTAAAGGAAAGTAGAAGAGTGGGTTCGGAGCTCAGCTGCAACTGGCCTATAACCAGTATTCATGAGTTCCGTAAAGGTGTTAGAGAAGCACTAATGTTTAAGTTGTCATGTAAAGGATGGGAAGGAATTAGGCCAAGATGAGGGGAAAATATTTCAGTCAGAAGAACTGACCCATACAAAGATCAGGAAGAAGAAAGACAAATTTGGGCAATTAAAAACTAGACTCAATGACATTTTCTTTATGTGTAACCCAGGAAAACTGATTAATGGGCATTCCTGGTTAAGGATTAATATCAAAACAATGGTTCTTAGGTTACTGATTGTAACCTAAAAATTGTATGTTTATACACCTTATATATTTCCCAAATTTAGCTCTTCAGAGAGCTTCAAAACAGTTTGGCTAATTCTTTTAATTCTGTCTTTGCTTTTATTATTTTTTTTAATCTTATGTTTTGCTTATTTTTTTTATTGAGTTATAATTGACATACAATAGTCTGTTAGTTTCAGATGTATAGCATAATGATTTATTACTTATATGTATTGTGAAATGATCACCATAAGTTAATTAATTAATATCTGTCACCATATATAGTAACAAATTTTTTTCTCCTGATGAGGCTTTTTAAGATCTACTCTCTTAACAACTTTCAAATATGCAGTGTAGTATTATTAGTACTATAATTCTGTATACACATTATATCCCAAGGATTTAATTATTTTATAATTGGAAATTTGTACCTTTTGACCTCCTATCCATTTATCCTGCCTCTCCATTTCCTGGCTCTGATAACCACCAGTTCATTCTCAGTAACTGTGAGCTTGGTTTGTTATTGTTGTTAAATTACACATGTAAATGAGATCCTATGGTACTTTTCTGTCTCTGTCAAGTCTTACTTCATTTAGCATAATGCCCCCAAGGTTCATCTACTTTACAAATAGAAAGGTTTCGCTCTCAATGGCTGAGTAGTATTCTGTTGTATATATACCACATCTTCTATATCCATTCTTGTATCACTGAACACTTCGGTTGCTTCCATATCTTGGTATTATAAATAATGCTGCTGTAGGTAAAGTAAAACCTACATATATCTTTTAAAATTAGTGTTTTTATTTCCTTCAGATAAATACCCAGTATATTTCATACGCTTTCCACAGTGGCTGACCCAGTTTGCATTTCTACCAACAGTGCACCAGGATTCCCTTCTCTCCACATCCTCATAAACACTTGTTATTTCTGTCTTTTTAGTAATATTCATGTTAATAGATGTGAGGTGATATCTCACTGTGGTTTTTGATTTGCATTTCCCTGATTATTAATGATATTGAACATCTTTTTGTGTGGCTTGTTGGTCATCTGCTTGTCTCTTCTTTGGAAACCTGTCTATTCAGAGTCTCTGAAACTTTTTTGATTGGATTGTTTAGGGTTTGGTTTTTTTTTTTTGTTTTTTGGTTTTTTTTTTTGCTATTGAGTTATAGGAGTTCTTTATATATTTAGGATATTAACCTCTTATCAGATTAATAAAATTTAACAATATTTAATTTAAATTAATTAATCAGATTAACCTCTTGGCAGATTATCAGCCTAATCCATAGGCTGCTTTTTCTTTTTGTTGATGGTTGCCTTTGCTGTGCAGAAGGTTTTTAGTTTGTAGTCCCATTTGTTTATTTATGTTTCTCCTGATTTTGCTTTTGAAATCAGATCCAGAAATTCATTGCCAAGACCAGTGTACAAGGAGCTTACTGCCTATGTTTTCTGTAAGTGATTTTATGGTTTCAGGTCTTCCATGCAAGTCTTTAGTCCATTTTGAGTTGATTTTGTATGTGGTGTGAGATAATAGTTCAGTTCTACTCTTTTGCATGTGGCTGGACAGTTTTCACAATACTATTTAATAAGGAGACCGTTCTTTGCCTTCTTTTCTTATTACTTCTCTCTGTGTGTTTGTATAATTTTTGACTTTAGAATAAAAACAGTGCAGCAAATCAATAAAAACCAGATTCATAGAGATTTTCCTTTTTCTGTGTTTGAGAGATTCATTTTTCATAGAAAATAGTCTATAAATGATAACATGTGTTATAGTTCCAAAGTTCGTATCTATTTCTTTTCTTTCCTGGTAAGAAGATCTATCTTATTCCCTTATATGATGTAAAGTGATTCATCTTATTTGGCTGCAACCTAGTGTTTTCAAAGGACTTTAATCGCCTCACACTTTTAACGAAATCAAAGACTAGATGTGTGGGGATAAGCCCCTGAGAGCAAGGGATGTATTGCTGTATCTGCATGCTTGAGGAATGGGAAAAAATGCTCTGAGTGGTTGTCTTAGACCACTGTGTTTTTATACTTAGACCTGTGCTTAAATAGAAATCTGGAATGGATATTTGGGCGCCAATATCCTAAAGCTATAGTGCCATGCAAGCCATTTCTGAATTTTACTCTCTTTAGAATGCCCTGAAGCTTCAAATTCCTCAGAGTTGGTTTGCTTTATGTGCTCCGTACATGATACATGGCACATTAGCTATAGAATGATGTGCCGATTTGTGGGTTTATGATTTTGTTTAATCATCTGTCATGACTAACTGTCAGAGGTAAAGGTCTAATGTGGTTCTGTGGCTTCCTGGTGTCTCTATTTGAGGATCAAAAAAAATTTTACATTTTTATTTCTTTTAGTTTTTCTTATTATAAACTTGTAAGCATTAGATTTGGTTAATTAATGAGTGATTTTTCTACTCTACTATTTTATTTCCTTACACAGTTTGAAACCAAGGCATCCAGCTTACCTAATTTTCTGCCTCATTATAAACAAAAGCTGAAAGCTCAATTAGAAAAAGAAAAGAACCCATCATGCTTCTTCCCAGGTATCTGTATGTGTTAGAAGAGACTGTCACAGAACTGAATGGGAGAAATGAAAACACAAATTTTTGGATGATTGGGTGGGGGTCTTAGACTGTGACTCTCTCTTGCTAGAGAGTATAGTAAAGGCCACAATTGTTCTTAGTGATTGACCTTGAGTAATTAAAAGATTAATTAAGAAAAGGAGTAAGAATGTATTCAAATTCCAATGAAGAAAAATCACACTAATGACTAAATAAATATGTTCTGATGAATAAATGAACACATTTATGCCTTCTTACATCGTAATTTCAATGACAAGTACAGTGGTAGTCACCAAGCATTTATTAGTAATAGGTACATCGTATATATTGTATTCAGAGCAAAAAACTATGTATTATTATATTCAATACAAAAGATTATATTCAAAGTGAAATAGCTGCTAAGTAGTTCTAAGTTGTAATGCATGGCATTAGATGTATCACCAAAGGACTAGGTTTGAAAAGCAGCATTAATCATTACCACATCTTTCAGAGTTCTTTAATTGTCCCTTCTCAGTCTAACTTGGTCTAAACTAGAGATTAATTACTGAATTATGAGCCTGTGGGAGAGTGCTGTAAAGTTTCCTTTTTCTTGTCTTCAGGAAAGAAAGGGGTTGTTTTCCTTTAGTCCAAGGAAGGGGGTGGACACTTTAAGAGAGCCACTCATGAATTGTGAAGGTTGTGAGTTACATCAGAATTACAGACTGAACATTTGTTTATGCAGTAGATTTATTAAGCTCCTGATGTGCCTATTTGAAAACAGAAGTGGAAAGAGCCAGAATAGGAAGAGGGTTGAGCATTAGGAAAGTCACACCTCCATTTTTTAGTAGATAAAGGATAATAATCCTTCCATAGACCAGAAAGGGGAACCAGGCTTCTGCCATGTTGCCAGAAGCAAGTAGTTTCAGAACGTATCATGAGTAAGAGTGAATTAGATGAGCTCAAGTTGAGTAGACTGTCTACGTGAGAGAACTAGCTGTTCTCTGCAGGGCTCCCTGAAGAACACACACGTACTTCCCCTGTGAGCAAGCAAGCCCTTAAATGTCTATGATGCAGAAAACATTGATAGATGAGGAAGACCAGCAGTAGCACCGATGAATTTACAGACATTTGCTCTCTTTCCTCTGATCTTCTCCAAAAATCTACAACCCTGAGGACCCAGAGGTAGGGAGGGAGAGGAGGTAGAGAAGTAAAATAGCTGACAGGTGCTAATCAGTCTCAGCTAGGGGAGGAATGGAATATTAAACTAACCGGATGATTAAATTTTGTATTATATTTAATTTTACTGAACTGGCTTGTGGTATACCTAAAATTAGCTTACAGCTATAAGTACCACCTAAAATGTTATGAAGGAATTTTATAAAATACATACAGGAGCAAAGACTACGTAAAGGAACATAGAAGGATTTGATTAAATACACATAGAAGCAAAACTAAAAGCGCTTTCCATGTCTGAACTCCCTTGAGTTAGGCCGTTCCATATACCCATGAGGAGCTGCATCATCATTTCATGCACTTCTCTGGCTTAATGTCCATGCTCTCCTGAATTCAGATCACTTTAGTTCCACTGGCACCAGGGTCTCTCCCACCTTAGGGCTTACTGTTTCCATTTCCTCTGACTGGAATATTCTTTCTTGCATCTTCACAGGACTGGCTCCAGCTCAAATATCCCTCCCTCAAAGAGGCATTTCCTGACTGTCTTATCTAATGTTAGTCCCCTCCCTTACTCAATTACCTTATCCCATACACTGTTTATTTCTCTCATAGTATTTATGCCACCTCTGATTATTTTAAATACTTATTTATTTACTTGTTTATTGGTATTGAATTAGTCTATTTTATCTCACAATAAGCATGTGTTAATAAATGAGTGAAATAAGCCTCAATAATTCAGAAGAACCTTAAGTTTACTGATAAGCAGTAGTAATTGCCATGCCACCCTCTCCCACGTGTAAACTAGTGGCTAATGACAGAAATTAATTAGGGTTCTGCCCAAGGGCTTTTCACTGTAGGAAACATGCTTCAATGAGCTCTGTTTTCCATGTGGTGAAATTATTCCCTTTAGAAAACAAAATGCGATAATTGGTACTTACTGTGTATCAGACACTTTAAACATTTACTCATTTACTTTTTAAATCACTTCAAGGTCAGTATTGCCATTTTATAGATTAACTTTATAGATTCAGAATCTAAGGGTTCCAGTGGGTACAGGATAGAAATATTTCGTGCCAACATTGCTGCCAAGTCCATTGTCTCCCTGGAACAACATACTACTTTCCATCTTAAAATTGTCATACCACTGGCAATAACATGTATGACATAACTAGTGGCCTTCTGGAGTTGAGATGCCTCTAATTTACTGTTTATGACTTTGGCTATGAAATCAGAGGCTCCTTATAATGAAGCCTTAGATTTGTTTGTTTTGTCTTGTTTACATGTATTAGTTGGACAGAATTCTAAGGGCCAAAATAATATAAACCATAGATGTCTTTCACTGATTGGCTGAGACAAGGATTGTCTGTGCAAGTGGTTTATTGGGAAGGGCTCTCAGAAGAAACTGGTTATGGGTATGAGGGGGTGCTGGATAGAAACCAAGCCAGGGACTCGCCTCTGAGAAGAGTTAGCCAATTCCTGTAGTAGAAGTGTTGAGTCGAAGCCATACCTCAGAGTTCTCTTGACCTGAGTAGTGAGGATGGGCTTTCATATTCTTCTGCCAATCATTGGCTGGGAGAGGGAAGAGGAGAGGTGCAAATGTGGATTGCTGCATTTTTGCTTCCTGCAGCCCAGCTGCACTAGAAGAAGATAGTCCTGTGTATAGGCCTTTGGAGGCAAAAGTACACCAGAAGCCTGAGGAGGGATATGCAGAAACTCTAAAAGGTATCCCAGATGATTAGGGTAAAGCACCAACTAGTGCCCATTATACGTGATATCTGTCTTATTTTAAAGGAGACAAACAAATTCGTCTTATACAAGAAAAAAATTGATGACTTATTTTTCGCCATGACTTGGCTGTTGAAGCTCCAGTGATAATTCATCTTGACTGGATATTTTGCAATGAAAATATAGGGTCACATGGTGGTTGCCAAGTTGGCTTACAGTGGAAATGGCATATGATTCTAGTTGATGCATAGGGTTTAAGAAGCAAGGCATCAGAAAATGCATCATCTCAGGTTCACGCATATTGACTCTCTGTCTCTTTATTGCTTCCTCAGCCCTAAAGCTGAGCACGTTATTGTTTCAGAGGCCAAAAGCTCTTAAAGCAATCTATGGGATGCCACTCTTTCTAGTCTCTTCTTTATAGCTCGAGAACCTTTATAGTTCTTTCATTGCTCCCAGTTTGACTTCATTTCTATTTTGTACTTTTCTGATCCTCCCCAGCAATTTCTTCCTTTGACATGCTAGAAAAACCTTTTGCTCTCTTATTCCTCATCTCTCCCTATCCTGTGTTCCTGTGTGTTTAAATTACCATCATGCACTTATTTTTAGTGAAAGAACTTAAAATATAAGTGCAACAGCTGAACTTTATTTCTCTAAATTCTTTCCCAAATCCAATACTTTAATTTTTCCATTTGATTTCAAATTTAATAATCTCAGTTTAATTTGCTTTTTGTTTGTTTGCTTGTTTTTAAGATTTTATTTATTCATTTGAGACAGATACACAGAAAGAGAGAGCATGAGCAGAGGGAGAGGCAGAAGGAGAAGCAGACTCCCAAGTAAGCATGGAGCCCGACGAGGGGCTCGATCCCAGAACCCCGGAGATTGTGACCTGAGCCAAAGGCAGCCACTTAACCAACTGAGCCACCAGGTACCCCATAATTATTAATTTTATGTGTCAACTTGGCTGAGCCATTGTGCCCAGATATTTGGTCAAACACTCTGGATTCCTAAAGGTGTTCCTTCAATGTGGTTAACATTTAAATCTGTTGACTTTGAGTAAAGCAGATAACCCTCCGTATCATGGGTGGACCTCATCCAACTATTTGAAGCACTTAATTTTAAAAAGACTGACATCCTCTGGTCAAGAAGGGATTTTGCCAGCAGACTGCCTTTGGACTAAGACAGCAGCTATCCCTGGATCTCTAGCCAGGCTATGCTGCAAATTTTGGACTTGCACCTCCTCAATCACATAAGCCACTTCCTTTAACATCTATCTGTATAGCTAGCTAGCTATATATCAATCTGTCCATACATATCCTGATGATTCTGTTTCTCTGGAGAACACTAATACATTTATCTATCTTAAATTGCCCTGTTAAAACACCATCATTTATAAAGGAGGAAAAATGTTTAGTGTAAGAGCTTATTCACCAATTAATTTATTTTAGAAATAATAAGTACTGGGGCGCCTGGGTGGCTCAGTAGGCTAAGCCATCTGCCTTCAGCTCAGGTCATGATCCCAGGGTCCTGGGATTGAGCCCCATGTCAGGCTCCTTGCACAGTGGGGAGCCTGCTTCTCCTTCTCCCTCTACTGCTCCCCTGCTTGTGCTCTCTCTCTCTCTCTCTCCCCCTTTCTGTCAAATAAATAAATAAAATCTTTAACAAAAAGAAATGATAAATATTGATTGACAAAGAAACACACACACATTAAAAAGAAATAGTGACAAAGACTAGTCTCTCTTCATTCCTACCCCTTAGCCACTACTGTTGACTGAGTTGGGATTTTTATGTTCAGCTCATTCAGCAGTAAACAGGCCATGGACCATTTGTCCTACTTTTGAAAAAGGCTCTAAGTTGTTTTTATTCTCAAATATGAGTAATGTATAGGCTTTTTCTAAAGAAAAAATTACAAATATATAATGTTTGACTATATTTCTTTTCTTTTCTTTTCTTTTCATTATTTACTCATTTGACAGACAGAGATCACAAGTAGGCAGAGAGGCAGGCAGAGAGAGAGGAAGGGAAACAGGCTCCCTGTTGAGCAGAGAGCCTGATGCGGGGCCCTATCCCAAGACCCTAGGATCACAACCCGAGCGGAAGGCAGAGGCTTTAACCCACTGAGCCACCCAGGCGCCCCATGTTTGACTATATTTCTTCAATTTAGAATAGTACGGGGACACCTGGGTGGCTCAGTCATTGTCTGCCTTCAGCTCAGGTCATGATCCCAGAGTGTTGGGATCAGGCCACATCAGGTTCCCTGCTCGGTGGGAAGTCTGCTTCTCCCTTTCCCACTCCCCCGCCTGTGTTCCCTCTCTCACTCTGTCTCCCTCTATCAAATAAATAGATTAAAATCTTTTAAAAAAATTAAAATTAAAAAATAAATTAGAATAGTACTTAAATATGAACAAAATAGGAACAAACTTTGAGATTTTGTTCACTGATACATCCTAGCACCTAAAGTAGTGTTTGGTATATATTAACTATAGCCAATAGCCATCCATTCACTAGGAAAAGAAAGAATGATTGCTCCTTGTTCTTACTCAGCTATAGAATCCAACGCAAATTTTACTATTAAATGTAGTAAAATAAATCTATTAAAGGGCACATGGGTGGCTTACTCAGTTAAGTGTTGGACTCTTGGTCCCAGCTCAGTCATGATCTCAAGGTTGGTAGATTGAGCCCCATATCAGGCTCTGCACTGGGCATAAAGCCTGCTTAAGATTCTCTCCCCCTCCCTCTCCCTCTGCCCCTCCTATCCTGACCTTACTCTTCCTCTCCAAAAAATAATAAATAAGTAGCAAACTGAAATATTTAATAATATTAATTTAATGTCATACATAATATTGTTTTACTAAAATTAACTGTTTACCTTTTTTTGAAATTGTTTACTTTTAGCTTGGATTTGGTACTATTGTTAGGATTCAAAAAGGTTTAGCCTCACGGAAACCTAGGTGGTTCATTCAGTTGTGTGGGACTCTTGGTTTTGGCCCAGGTCATGATCTCAGGGTTGTGAGATCAAGCACCTCATTAAGACCTGTATGGGACTCTGCACTCAGCAGGGAGTCTGAGATTCTTATCTCTGCCTCTCTCTTTGCCCCTCACCCTGCCTGCACACACATGTGCTCTACCTCTAAAATAAATACATATTTTAAAAAAGGGTTTGGCTTCAGCATTTTTATTAAAATCATGATGATTGAGTTCTACTCCAGTTTTTTCTCCTGAAAAATCTTTATTCACATGGTGTTCTTTGGCCTTTGGTTTATACCAATGTGTTTTTATGTAATAGGTTCAGTGATGTGCTGATAAATGTTTAGCTCTCTGCTCTCTAAAAAAAAAAGTGTATACATGTATACAATATAATATACATGTATATCATATATATACACATATGTATATAGATTTAATATAAAACCTAATAATATAAAAGATGTATATCACACATATTATTTATTATATATTCCATATAGCCAAATGGCATGTCTTTCCATTTATTTGTGTCTTCTTCAGTTTCTTTCATCAGTGTCACAGTTTTCAGTGTAAGCTCTTTGGTTAAATTTTTTTTTTTTAAGATTTTATTTATTTATTTGTCACAGAGAGAGCGAGCACATGCAGACAGAGTGGCAGGAAGAGACAGAGAGAGAAGCAGGCTCCCTGCTGAGCAAGGAGCCCGATGTCGGACTTGATCCCAGGACGCTGGGATCATGACCTGAGCTGAAGGCAGCCGCTTAACCAACTGAGCCACCCAGGCGTCCCCTTTGGTTAAATTTTTTCCTAGGTATTTTATTGTTTTTGAGGCTATTGTAAATCAGATTGTTTGCTTTATTTCTCTTTCAGATAGTTCATTGCTAGTGTATAGAGACACAACTAATTTTTTTTTGGCTGGTTTTATATCCTGCAATTTTACTGAATTGGTATTAGTTCTAACAACCTCTCTACATGGCTGTCTACATGGCTAACTTGAGCTTCCTTACAGCATGGTAATCTAAGGGTAGTCAGACTTCATGATGGCTAGTTTTCCCTAGAATGAATGAACCAAGGGGTAAAGTGCAAATTTTCTTTGTCTTGACCTTGGAAGTCCCTCAACATCACTTCAGTTGAATTTTCTTGGTTAAACAGAGAGAGGGGAAGAAACTGTGGAAGGATGTGAACAATGGAAGGTGTGGTTCATTAGGGGCCGTATTTGGAGATTTGGCCATCCTACAGATATGGCTTTCTTGCTATTTTTTGATACATTGGGCCTAAAACTAATCTCAAATTAAAATGAAGATTTAATGAAAAACAAGCCCTACACTAATAAGTATAGTGAGACTTGTAACACAACTTAGGTAATGACTTCTTATAGTCCTTCTAACAATTTTAGTTCCAAGTTGGTCCATGTCCGTGTTTTCAGGGAATTAAGCAGTCTAGATCTAGGAATCCAGACATATCAGAATTAGAAATGATCTAGAGGTTATTATCCTCTCCTCATACTTTAAAGACAAGGAGACTAGGACCCGGATGAGTGACATGGTTACAGGAATTAATACAGGCATTTTGTGACAGATACCATAAATAGTACTCAGGATGCTTAATGTCCTTTCTTTTATGTTTCTTGTTATTATGAATCAGCATCTTTGGGTAATAGTGTGTTCCCTATGGGAAGAACTTGAATTCATGTGAATTTAGTAATGTGAATTTAGTAAGAGAATGGATTACTTGGTAAATAGAGCATAAGTCTACTCCTTTTTTAAACCGTTTAAATAGGGGCGCCTGGGTGGCTCAGTGGGTTAAAGCCTCTGTCTTCGGCTCAGGCCAAAAATCCTGGGTCCTGGGATCGAGCCCTGCATTGGGCTCTCGCTCAGCACGGAGCCTGCTTCCTCCTCTCTCTCTACCTACTTGTAGATACTTGCCTCCCTGCCTACTTGTGATCTCTGTCTGTCAAATAAATAAATAAAATCTTTTAAAAAAATTAAAAAATAAACTGTTAAAATACTTTTTCATTGCTTCACTTCACTTTGTGGTATGTTTCAAGGAATAAAGTTCTTGTTAACCATCAGTTTGTTCTCTATAGTTAAGAGTCTCTCTTGATTTGTCTCTTTTTTTTTTCTTTGCTCATTTGTTTTGTTCCTTAAATTCCACATGTGAATGAGATCCTGTAGTATTTGTCTTGTCTTTCTCTAACTGACTTATTTTGCTTAGCATTATACTTTCTAGCTCCATCCATGTTGTTGCAAATGGTAAGATTTCATTCTTTTTATTGCTGGATAGTATTCCAGTGTGTGTGTGTATGCATGTGTGTATGTATCACATCTTCTTTATCCATTCATTAATCAGTGGACACTTGGGCTGCTTTTGTATCTTGGTTACTGTAAATAATCCTGGTATAAACATAAGGATACATATAACCCTTTAAATTAGTGTTCTTGTATTCTTTGGGTAAATACCCAGTAGTGCCATTATTGAATCATAGGGTATTTCTATTAATTTCTTGAGGAACCTCCATACTGCTTTCCAGAGTGGCTGCATCAGTTTGCCTTCCCACCAGCAGTGCAACAGGATTCCTTTTTCTTCCATCATCACCAACACCTGTTGTTTCTTGGGTTTCTGGTTTTAGCCCTACTGACAGGTGTGAAGTGATATCTCATTGTAGTTTGATTTGCATTTCCCTGAAAATGAATGCTGCTGAGCATCTTTTCTTGTGCCTGTTGGCCACCTGGATGTTCTTCTTTGGAGAAATGTCTGTTCATGTATTCTGTCCATTTTGTAACTGGGTTATTTGTTTTTTGGGTATTGAGTTGTATCAGCTCTTTGTATATTTTGGGTACTATCCCTTTTTGGATATGGCATTTGCTTATATCTTCTCCCATTCTGTAGACTGCCTTTTAGTATGTTGATTGTTTCCATTGCTCTGCAGAAGCTTTTTATTTTAATGTATTCCCAATAGTTTATTTTTGCTTTTATTTTCTTTTCCTCAGGAGACACATCTGGAAAGATGTTGCTTCAGCACGTGTGAAAGAGATTACTGCGTAGAGATTGCTCTTCTGGGATCTTTATGGTATCAGGTCTTTAATCCATTTTGAGTTTATTTTTGTGTATGGTTTAAGAAAGTGCTCCATTTTCATCCTTTTGCTGTCCAACACAATTTGTTAAAGAGGCTGTCTTTTTACCATTGCATATTCTTGCCTCCTTTGTTGAAGATTAATTGACCATCTAATTGTGGCTGTATTTCTGGGTTTCTGTTCTATTCTACTGATCTATGTTTCTGTATTTATGCCAGTACTATACTGTTTTAATTACTGCTGCTTTGTAATATAACTTAAGATCTGGAATTGTGATGTTATGTTTTTCTTTTTCAAGATTTCTTTGACTATTTGGAGCCTTTTGTGGTTTTATACAAATTTTAAGATTGTTTATTCTTACTTCTGTGAAAAATGCTGATGGTATTTTGACAGAGATTGCATTAAATATGTAGATTGCTTTGGGTAGTGTAGACATTTTGACACTATCTGTTCTTCCAAACCATGAGCATGTGATGTCTTTACATTTCTTTGTGTCATCTTCAATTTCTTTCATCAGTGTTTTATAGTTTTCACAGTAGATGTCTGACACCTCTTTGGTTAAGTCTATTCCTAGATATTTTATGGTTTTGATACATTTGTAAGTAGGATTATTTTCTTACTTTTAATTTTTTGCTGCTTTATTATTAATGTTAGGGATGCCACAGATTTCTGTACATAGATTTTATACCCTGTGACTTTACTGAATTCATCTATCAGTTCTAGTAGTTTTCTGGGAGGGTCTTTAGTATTTTCTGTATGTAATATCATGCCATGCATATAGAGAGAGCTTAATTTATTCCTTACCAATTTGGATGCCTTTTATATCTTTCTGTTGACTAATTGCTCTGGCTAGCACTTCCAGTATTATGTTGAATAAAAGTGCTTAGTGTGGACATCCTTGTCTTGTTCTTGACCTTAGGGGGAGAATTGTCAGTTTTTCTCCATTGAGTATGATGTTGGCTATGGGTGTTTCATATAAGGCCTTTATTATGTTGAGATATGTTTCCTCTAGACCTACTTTGCAAAGGGTTTTTATTATAAAGGGATGTTGTACTTTGTCAAGTGTTTTTTCTGCATCTGTTGAAATGATCATATGTTTTTTTATCCTTTCTCTTATTGATGTGACACATCATCTTGTTTGTTTTGTCAATATTGAACCACCCCTGCATCCCAGAAATAAATCCTCCTTGATTGTGGTGTATGATTTTTGTAATGTACTGTTGGATAAAATATAGTTTTAAAACATGGTTTATGGTTGAAAACCCAGGGACCAAACCATTTCAAAGTACTGAGTCCAAAAGGCACTTGGGAATGATTTTTGGATATCACTTCATGGTGTTCAAATGGATATTGGAATTGCCAAGGGAACATAAGGATGGTTGGTGTAGGGGATGAGAAATAACTAGACCATTATAGGCCTGATACTTCTAAGAAATCTGTTCTTATTTTTAAAATACAAATCTCTATTAATTTCCTCTAAAACTTTCGTAAAAGGAACAATGTGGATGACCATGGTGGTTATGTGGGCAGTAAGGGAATTCCAGGGTTCTTTGGGAGTTCAGATGCCACGTGTTGGTGGTTCCCAAATTCAGAGCAGGAAGGTATGCTGAGCCACTAAAGCTCAGCTACTCATCAGGTATAAGGTTATTCTGGTAGGAGATAATCCTCTCTGGTATCCAGAAACAGCTGTGGGCCAGATGGGACTGATAATGCTCCTTGGAGCCTAATTCCTGGGAGCTTCTGTGCTCAGGAGGCAAGTCAAATGCTTTGTCCTACTCTTGGCCTCCATCTAGGATCAAGTTAATTCCTGCCTACGTTTTTTTTCCTATTCGGTGCCCTCTCTTCTACCTACTCAAACTTCAGACAGCCTTCAATGCCATTTTTAAGTCCCACATAGCTTTCCCTGACAATTCCAGCCTGCTCTGGCATCACAGCTCTTAAGTTTATTTCACCTGCTAGATTGTTCAGAAAAATGTTTGGAATGACTTTTTCACCTGGGTTAATAATTTGCTGTGTATTGGTGGTTTGCATGTGTGGCTTCACATTAGAATCATCTGTGGAGATTTGAAAAATCCTTATGCCCAGACTGTGACCTAGATCAATTAAATCAGACTCTCTGGAAATGAAGACACCTGCCCATCCTCCCCATACCTCCCATCCTGCTGCATTTATTTTCATCTCCCCAGATGATTCCAGTGTCCAACCAAATTTGCAACCACTGCTGTACCTATACTGTCTAATTTCTAAGAGGGCAGAAGTGACAGTTAAACTCCTTTTATATGCCTTGGGTTCATAACACAGGTTTGGTCACAGAATGGGGACTTAGAAACATTCCTGTTTGGTTCTTGGCTGGGAGAACCCAGTGCCCACATGTGTCCCAATTAAGTATACGGTCACAATCCAGATAGGCAATCTATGAAGGTTTAGTATTGCAGACTTGGAATTCATATCTGGAATAAAATCCTGACTGTGGTACTGCATAACTATATGACTTGAGCTTGGACAGTTGGCTTGAATTCTTTGTTCTTCAGCTTACCCATCTGTAAAGCGGGGTAAATGATATTACTAACTTCATAGGATTTTTTTTTACATACTTTTAATGTATAAGTGACTTAGAAAAACTTCTGATGTTTAATAAGCCTTATACAAATCTTAGCTACTCTTATTATTCTGACATAAGAAGGTTTCTATTCCTTTTTTCCTATGTTATTTAATACTTATTTTCCTTGTGGCACCTCAGTAGCTAAGCTGGTTAGGTATCTGCCTTCAGCTCAGGTCATAATTCCAGGGTGCTAGGATTGAAGCTTCTGTCACTAGGCTCCCTACTCAGCAGCTCCTACTCAGCTTCTCCCTCTCCTTCTGCCCCTCTCTCCACTCAAGCTGTCTCACATTCACACTGTCAAATAAATAGATAAAATCACTTAAAAAAATACTTATTGTCCTTCAAAGCTTGAGAAAATAACAAAACAAGAATTACAATGATAATATGTGTAACAAAAAATCTTCAGTGTAGTTTCCAATTTCAAAAGAAAAACCAGAAGAAATAAAACTAGACTATATTTGTTCCCTATGAATTAAAAACACACTAATAAATCAATCAGTGAAATTGTTCACCCTTATAAGATTGTCCTAAGAAGCACTGACGAGCAATAAGTAAACCTCAAAAATGGCATTTTATGACAGCTTCTGACTTTTCTACTTTTTCCCAAAGTAGCATCATCTACTTCCTGTGGTCTGCAGCTACCATAATCTAAAAGGAACTAGGCTAACAAAATTCATAAGAAAAATGAATAATAATGCTGAACCAATACAGATCTTGGCACATTTCAACAGTCTCTTCTTACTGAAGTTCTTACTGAAGTCAGCTAAAACGCCATTGACTTCCAGGGAATCTGTCATAGGACGGACACTACCTGATTTGAATTTGTTATCAAAGAAGGTTTATAGATGGGAATATTGGGTTTATGCATTAATATTTCTCTCTGGATATGTTCTGTATAATTACAGTAATTCCTTCCTTTTTTTTTTTTTGACAAACCCTCTGCCCAGCTTAGTATTATTTTGATTTTTTTAAAATTTTCATTCCAGTATGGTTAACATACATTGTTATATTTATTTCATAATTGTTATATAAATACAGTAATTAATTCAGCAATGCTATACAGTATTCCATGCTCATCTTTTTCTTTTCTTTGTTTTGCTTCTTAAATTCCACATCTGAGTGAAATCATATCGTATTTGTCTTTTTTGACAAACTTATTTCCCTTAGCATTATATTCTCTAGTTCCATTCATGTGGCAAGATTTCATTCTTTTTATGGCTGAGTAATATTTCATTTTATATATATATGGGTATATTACACATATTCTTTATCCATTCATCTATCTATAATAATTTCTAAAGGAACACTATAAAAAATAAAGTAACACTGTAATTAAGACACTAACTCTGAAATGGGATGCTTTTTAAAAAAAGTTTCTGTTTAAATTGCACTCAATTAACGTGCAATATAACACAGTTTCAGGTATATAATATAGTGATTCAGCACTTCTATACATCAAATGGTACTCATCATAACAAATGCACTCTTCTTAATCCCCATCATCTGTTTAACCCATCCTCCTACTCACTTCTTCTCTGGTAACCATTAGTTCTGTATAGTTAAGAGTTTGCTCCTTGGTTTGCCTCTCTCTTTTTTTTCCTGAAATGGGGTGCTTTTGAGAACAATAGGAAACATTATTAGTTGTTTCACCATAATAACAGATCTAGAGTACCCCAGATCTAGAATTTGCAGTCATCCTGACTGTGGTCACCAAGAAACATCAAATCCAGAGGCGCCTGGGTGGCTCAGTTGGTTAAGCATCACCTTCCGCTCAGGTCATCATCTCCCAGTCCTGGGATCCATCCCTGCTCAGCGGGGAGTCTGTTTCTCCCTGACTTGCTGTCCTTTCCCCTGCTTATGTGCTCACTTTCCCCTCTCTCTCTTTCTTTCTCTCTCTCAAATAAATAAATAAAATTTTTTAAAAGAAGAAACACCAAATCCATTAATGATAGGAGGAAGATGTTAAAGCTTATGAGGTTTTTCCCTCTCTGTTTCCCCGTGTGGCTGAACCTTTATATACCTCTGGCAATGAGTGGCTGCTTAACACTATAGATAAGTACTTCTCACTATTGGGCATGAGTCTGAAAGAATGAGAAATTGTACCAACTCTGTGGAGTACCTAGTAGCTATATCTATGTCTGTATCTCTGTTTTTATCATGCTCTAGCTATCTGTTTTTCCTCAGCCTATATAGACTAAAATTTCTGCTTGAGGCCTGAACTTTCTCACTAGTTAGGAACAACTACTCTTCAGTGATAGGCCAAAAAGAAATTCAAAGTATGTACTACAATAAGGGGGGAAATCATGTTAGAAGTTTTCCCCCAGAATTTTTCTGTGGTTTGACAGTGATGGCACACAATTACTTTTAAATATTATTCCACATCCCCCTGGATCTTTCTGCAGTGCTTCAGTTTAAAACCACTAACCTCTGGGGGCCCCTGGCTGAATCAGTAGGTGAAGTGTGTTGCTCTTGGTCTCAGGGTAGTGAGTTTGAGCCCTACATTGGGTGTGAAGACTGCCTAAATAAATTAGGGGGAAAAAAAAAAAAAAAAACCTAGTAACCTCTGGACATTTTACGTAGTTTGGCTCCCATGGGCTCCCACGGGTAGGACAGTTGGAAAGATGTCAATACTTCCTTTAAGTCAAACTGTTTCAGCTTCTTGAGGTCACAAAATAACTGTATTTTTGCAGTTTTAGGAGTTTGCAAATTCTCTGCTTGTTCTGTGCTCTATTTTCACCCTTCAGAAAGAACATTCTCTAGCTACTGCTGTTCTCTAGCTATTGCTTTTCACTATTTCAGATAGGGTGATGTTTCTCTACATTGCACAAGTGACCTTGAAATGTGGGCACTAATCTCAAGGGATTTTAGATCCTGTGCATTTTTACCTGTTTAGACCATGAAATCTGGTCACAAACTGCATTGACTTACTGAAGGTTCCCTGGGGCTTTAGAGCATACTACTTTGGATTTTTTGCATTCTTTCTTTTTGACTGTGTTGTGTGTGTGTGTGTGTGTGTGTGTGTGTGTGTTCTGTGCACCTTGAAAAATAGCATCAAACCAGACTTTCTGGAAAGAATGAGACCAAAAAAATGTACCTCTCTGAAGAAAGGAAGTCTAGATAAAATGGTCTCTCTGGTTTTCCAGATGCATTATTATTTTTTATTCTTTTTGTTTGTTGAAAACATTTACTTCCTAACAGATTACCTCTAATAAAACTTTTATGTTAAATTACCTGCAGCATGAGCATTTGAAAAAAAAAAACTCATTTGTGTAGAGTTTTTTTGGGGAAGCTATTTAAAAAACAGAACAATCATTAAATGATCTCTTTTGACCAGTGAGTGCTGGTGAATCTTCTTTTTTCTCTGTCCAGCAGTTTGTATGTTTAGAGACAGATAAAGGCAACATGAAAGAATTATTAGTGTGAGTGAAGTTGTGGACATGAAAAGCTCTTTTAGGCTCTGAGAAACAGAAACACAAAGTGGAAAAGAGCCATGACCCTGAGGTGGACTTTTCTAAATTCAAATTCCTAGACCTGCATTTCCTAGGGCTCCCTTGGGCATATTCCTTAGATTCTCTGGGACATAGTTAGCCCATGTGTACAATTGCAATAATGATTCCTAATTCACAAATGAAATAAAGGCATAAAATAGTTAGTACAGGACATGACACAGTAAAGCACTCAATAAATAAAAGGCACATCTCCTTAGGTGTAACAGCAGGGGTTCAGTCTTAGGGGTTCAGTCTGACCTTATAGTACTTCTCAACTCATTTTTCTTGTGCTACTTTTCCTTTCCCAGTACTAAGGAAGACAAACCTTCATGGCACAGTTCAGATGAAATCTCTTGAAAGTTTTAGGATCATTTATATCAAGAACCTCTGTTGTTCTTTTTCAACACTTGTATATAATGTTTATACCCTTCAAATAGTCAGGATAGCTTTATTAAGTAAAACACCACTCGCCCCCCAAATTACTTAAAGACATATAGAATTGCATAAATCAACATAATGTCTGTTTCTGTTACCAAAGGGCTTACATACTGCTCTCAAATATATTTAAATCTCATATTCAAAATCCTGCATGATTCACTTATTATACGTATCATTAACATAATTTTCTTTAACTCCATAATAATAGTTTTTTTAAAAAAGATTTTATTTATTTATTTGACAGAGAGAGAGAGATATCACAAGCAGGCAGAGAGGCGGGGGGGGGGGGGGAAGCAGGCTCCCTGCTGAGCAGAGAACCTGATGCAGGGCTCAATCCAGGACCCTGACATCATGACCTGAGCCAAAGGCAGAGGCTTAACCCACTGAGCCACCCAGGCACCCCAATAATAAACTTAATAAAAAGCTATGTGCCAGGTATTGTGCTAATTGCATCACGAAGATTGGGACCTCACAACCCTATTTCTTACTATATTTCCCAGTTAATAAGTGAGAAAACTGAATCTAAAAGATATCAAACAACACAGCCAGTGAGTAGCAGAGCTAGTCTGGCTGGCAATCGCTTTAGAGTGTTCCCAGTGCTAATAGGACCGCTATACCCATTCTCTCAGACAGTATGATTTATGGTGGACAGCAGCTTTTGCTCTAGAAATTCAGGGAGTAGGTAGCTGCAGCTGGGCTACATCACCAGCCCCCAATTAAAACCCTTGGGATCCAAGTCTCACACAGGCTTCCCTGGGCAGAAACACTGCAGACACAAGGGTACTTTTCACTCCTCAGGGGGAATTGAGCTATGTGTAGCCCCTTCAAGATCATAGGAAACCTCTAGACTCTGTGTGACATGTTTTTAGCCCTTACTCTCTGCCTGGGTAACTTTGCTGTATTGCTGTTATGAATCTTAGCCATGAATACAGCCACATGCGGAGATCTCTGAGTCCTTCTAGGGAAGTACCCAATGTGTGGATGGTCGTGGGACTGCTGAACGAGTTTGAAGTGCAGACATAGGTGCTGATGTAAATACTGGAGAGACACATTATACATCAGTCAAAGAACTTCCTTTAAATTATCTTCCTGAAAACTGTAAAAGTTTTGGTCGGTAGGGCTAAGGTTGCAGCTCTTCTAGAAGTTTCCATTCTAATGTCTCACCTTGGGTCAGTATATGGAATGTGATATGTTCTTTGTAAAATATATGCATATAGTAAATCAGTAGTTAGAAAATACAATATAGTATTTGTCTTTTTTTTAAAATGTGTCCTATGTTTTTATTGTTTTGAAGCAGAATGCCTAGTGCCAAACAGAATTACAAATATCTAGCTTTGGAGAAGAGGAGATAGGGTCTAAGTACAAATGAAAAATATGGCTTTTTAAATAGGTAGTTAAACAGAATTAGTGTCCTACAAACATATGGAGACTAGGTCTTTTTGGCTGAGCTGCCTCACCAGTGGTCCCACACTTATAGTCATGATTTCCCTCCCCTACCAGTCCATACATAGTATTAGAGTACCCATGGCCAAATGTGTTCACAATGAGTCCCCTTTCTAGAGTTTTCCCTAACCTTATACAGATAATTGTCTTCTTAAAAAGATTTAAAATTTTTTTAATTTTTTTTAAAGATTTTATTTATTTGACACAGAGAGAGATCACAAGTAGGCAGAGAAGCAGGCAGAGAGAGAGGGGGAAGCAGGCTCCCCACTGAGCAGAGAACCCAATGTGGGGCTTGACCCCAGGACCCTAGGATCATGACCTGAACCAAAAACAGAAGCTTAACCCACTGAGCCACCCAAGTGCCCTTAAATAGATTTTAGATGTTTTTATTTTCTTTTTAGCATTTCCTTCTTGTTTTCCAAACTTATACTGTGTGTATATATTTTTCTTACAATAAGAAAACCTGACATTTAACAATTAGCATTATAACATTTTTAATATGCCAGATGATCACAACTAAATTTGTTCATATCTACAAAATTGTGATGGGATAAACAATAAAAAATAAAAAACAAGATCTTTGTACGATAAAATTGTGAAAAACCTGTTCTCACTTTCTCCTTTTCTATTCCTCACAATTTTCAAATCAAAATGAAAAATCTTATATTGATGTTATTTTTAAGGATTTACTTATTTATTTGAGAGAGAGCATGAGTAGGGCTAGAGGGGCCCAGGGAAGAGAGGGAGACTCCCCACTAGCAGGGAGCCCGACATGGGGCTTGATCTCAGGAACCTGGGATCATGACCTAAGCTGAAGGTAAACACCTAAGCTGAAGGTTAACCCACTGAGCTACACCAGCGCATCCGATATTATTTATTTTGAAAGTTTGAAATCTGCTGGGATCTGGTGAAGCTCAAGCCCATTTATCAAAATACTTCTTTTGGGAAAGAATTTTCTAAGATACTATGTCCAAAAACATGTGGGCATTAGAATATGGTAGGTGATCAGGATGAAGCCCTGTATCCCACAGAAAAGGTGGCAAAGAATGTCCACACCATATAGTATGTACATCCGTACACCCAAGTGCTCTTCTTGGTATTTGGCTTTAAGATTGGTTTTATTAACAAAGTATCAAAGTCAAGTTATTTGATAAACACAAGCATTTTCAGTGATTAATAAACTGCTTTTATTTTGTAGAGTTTTATATTTATAATAGGAAAATTTTAGGGAACTTATTCTAATAAATATTTCTTTTCCAAGTGAAGAGGCTTAAGCCCAATGAGATTAAAAGTTTTTTCTCAGTGAATAATGAAATAGTAGCCGGATCAGCCTAGAATTCCGTTTGCCTGGATCCTGTGTCAGTGCTCCAAGGACTATGTCTAATTATGCTTAAAATAACTCTTCACCAATGAAACATCAAATTCCCAGTCTAGCTATCTTTCCTACAGACCCAGCACAGTAAAATAATTATTTTTTTTGCTATTCAGTGCTCAAAGGAATTAAATTTGTCAAACCATCTGAACTAACTTTACTCTTTTTGTAAAAGGTCACAACAAAGAGTTAATACTGTGCTTCAAACCTGAAAATCCTGAGGCTGAACATCTCAAGAAAATAGAGATAGAAAGTGAATCTGAGAAATAATTAACAGATTTTTAGAGAAGTAAATCAAAACATTGCCTGGACAGTTGCTCTGTAAAATGAGCTATTGGTGAACCTTAGTGATTATCTTTGCTGTAGACCCTGTTTATTCCCAGTACCCTGGGTTAAGCTTTACAGATGTTCTGTTTACAAAACTGTCTTTTTGTGCAGTGAACGTTGCTAATGCCCGAGTTATTGGCAGTGTTTCAGAGAAAGAATAAATGCTCTCTGTAGTAGGATTAGTGGTAAATGATTTTTAATGATTTTTAAAATTACAATTGAATCAAAAAAACATTAATTGACTTATCCTGTTGAGTAAGTATTAAATAAATTACACTAAGCCTGTGTATATTTTCTGAAACTGCCTCAAACTATTTTCTCTTTATTCTGAGGGTAGGGAACTTAGGGTGTCGGATTCCCTGGAACTCTTTTCCATTTTATCCTCCTACCCCCAGTCTCTTGCTATTTAAGTATTTAATAGCCTTTCTGAACTTAGATTTATTTCCTAACTTTCAACGAGCCTTAGACTGCCAAAATAAATAAATATAAATAAATAAATAAACCCAAAATAATTAAATGAGGCTTTAGAGAATTCATAAATTTAAATGTTAACATGAAAGAAAAAAGCAAAACCCTTGAGTGGGTTATTGACTGTGCTTCCCTTCGGTATATGAACTAAATCACATACACATCTTTGACATCTAGGATAAGATTATCTTCTTGTAAATTTACAAAAAAAGCGTTTCAAAAATACTTTTAGGCTTTCTACATTAGGATGGAATCTGATTAAAGATGATGCTAAGTAGGCTAAGAATCTATTCTCAGAAAACTATAAAGTACTCATGAAAGAAATTGAGGAAGACACAAAGAAATGGAAAAATGTTCCATGCTCCTGGATTGGAAGAATAAATATTATGAAAATGTCTATGCTACCTAAAGCAATCTACACAGTTAATGCAATTCCTATCAAAGTACCATCCATCTTTTTCAAAGAAATGGAACAAATAATTCTAAAATTTATATGGAACCAGAAAAGACCTCGAATAGCCAAAGGGATATTGAAAAAGAAAGCCAAAGTTGGTAGCATCACAATTCCGGACTTCAAGCTCTATTACAAAGCTGTCATCATCAAGACAGCATGGTACTGGCACAAAAACAGACACATAGATCAATGGAACAGAATAGAGAGCCCAGAAATAGACCCTCAACTCTATGGTCAACTAATCTTCGACAAAGCAGAAAAGAATGTCCAATGGGAAAAAGACAGCCTCTTCAATAAATGGTGTTGGGAAAATTGGACAGCCACATGCAGAAAAATGAAATGGGACCATTTCCTTACACCACACACAAAAATAGACTCAAAATGGATGAAGGACCTCAATGTAAGAAAGGAATCCATCAAAATCCTTGAGGAGAACACAGACAGCAACCTCTTCGACCTCAGCCGCAGCAACATCTTCCCAGGAACATCGCCAAAGGCAAG
Source organism: Mustela nivalis (assembly GCF_964662115.1). Lineage (NCBI taxonomy): Eukaryota > Metazoa > Chordata > Mammalia > Carnivora > Mustelidae > Mustela > Mustela nivalis. The sequence continues at coordinate 112,519,442 of NC_139022.1, read as the reverse complement.
GGAAGCAAGGGCAAAAATGAACTATTGGGATTTCATAAAGATCAAAAGCTTTTGCACAGCAAAGGAAACAGCTAACAAAATCAAAAGACAACTGACAGAATGGGAGAAGATATTTGCAAACGACATATCAGATAAAGGACTAGTGTCCAGAATCTATAAAGAACTTAGCAAACTCAACACCCAAAGAACAAATAATCCAATCAAGAAATGGGCAGAGGACATGAACAGACATTTCTGCAAAGAAGACATCCAGATGGCCAACAGACACATGAAAAAGTGCTCCATATCACTCGGCATCAGGGAAATACAAATCAAAACCACAATGTGATATCACCTCACACCAGTCAGAATGGCTAAAATTAACAAGTCAGGAAATGACAGAAGCTGGCGAGGATGCGGAGAAAGGGGAACCCTCCTCCACTGTTGGTGGGAATGCAAGCTGGTGCAACTGCTCTCTAAAAGAGCATGGAGCTTCCTCAAAATGTTGAAAATAGAACTGCCCTATGACCCAGCAATTGCACTAGTGGGTATTTACCCTAAAGATACAAACGTAGTGATCTGAAAGGGCACGTGCACCCGAATGTTTATAGCAGCAATGTCCACAATAGCCAAACTATGGAAAGAACCTAGATGTCCATCAACAGATGAGTGGATAAAGAAGAGGTGGTATATATACACAATGGAATACTATGCAGCTATCAAAAGAAATGAAATCTTGCCATTTGCGACAACATGGATGGAACTAGAGTGTATCATGCTTAGCGAAATAAGTCAAGCAGAGAAAGACAACTATGATATGATCTCCCTGATATGAGGAAGTGGTGATGCAACATGGGGGCTTAAGTGGGTAGGAGAAGAATAAATGAAACAAGATGGGATTGGGAGGGAGACAAACCATAAGTGACTCTTAATCTTACAAAACAAACTGAGGGTTGCTGGGGAGAGAGGGGTTGGGAGAAGGGGAGTGGGGTTATGGACATTGGGGAGGGTATGTGCTTTGGTGAGTGCTGTGAAGTGTGTAAACCTGGCGATTCACAGACCCATACCCCTGGGGATAAAAATACATGTTTATAAAAAATAAAAAATTAAAAAAAAAAAGAAGAAAAAAGATGATGCTAAGTAGGCACTGGCATGAAACTTGAAAGCTAACTTGATTTTCACTGTGAATGCAAAAGTCCTCCTGGGGCCTCTATTGTGTGCTGTATACCTGATCTCCCCTATATGTTGAGGGGGGAGGGGTTTCCCATCTATGGGCTGGGGAGGCCCATTTTCTCTCCTTTGTAGAATTCTGCATAGAATTCTGGGTACATGTTTATCTTCTACTTTTGTTAAGGCAGGCCTGGAAGCTCTGCAAACTACGTGTTCTTCCCATGTGCAATTTAGCTTCACGATGGCTGGTGTGGTGTCATGAGACTACTCTTATTTATTTGTTTTGAGTTTAAAGCTATTATTCAGAATGTACACATTCAGCTGAATTATGAGATCTTGAAAGTTTGAGCTAAAACGTAATGTCCTGAGGTCGCCTACTTTCAACCACTCATTTGCCACTGCTTTTCTGGTCTCCCTCGTATCTACCTAAGATAACTGACAGTGGTGACATTTCAATAATACTTTAATTTCTAATTTGAGATATCTTTCTTTCCACAAAAGTACTAGAAACTAGCAAACATGTTAAATTTCTCAGCACTTAAAGAATTTTGAAGAATGATTGATCCCAATGCCTCCCTCCATACACACATATAACTAATATAAATTACCTCTTCGGAGTTGAACAACCATATTTTAAGGCACCATGCTCTCTTATTAAGTCCATCTGTTTTCCTGATGTTCTCTGGAATATATCAAGAAATCTCTTAAGTTGGGGAGGCAGGATTTTCCAGGTTTGCCTATATACATATTCAAGAAGTATTGGCTTCTTCATACAGACTGTAGGAATGATGTTTATTCTGGGGCGCTGGATAAGGCAGTGGGGGAGATTGACTGATTTAAAATGTTAATCTACTCTTTACTTAAAAGTATACTGCTGAAAAATTATTTGAAATTTCTGACATTTATTGCCCTCTGACTTTGACTCAATTTGGTTTGGTAGAGTCAAATCTAGGGTCAAATCACCTCTTTTGACCTTGACCTGAACCATTTTTACAATTTTACAGCCTTCATAAAAATATACCACTAGAGTTCAAATAGACAATGAGAACCTTCTTCTGACAGAGGATATTCCTGTATTTAAGACTAATTAAGTCAGCTGTGAGTCCTAACATTCCTCCTTCTGACACTTAGCACAGACTATGGAGAAAATGACTACTACGTGTCCTGGAAAGCCAGAAGAGAATCAAACTCTTTAGGTTAATCATATCCTATTTCCATATTTCAGAAATATCCATGAAAGCCAAGACTGATACAATTTAAAATTTTCATACAAACTGTTAAGGCAAAAATCAAGGATTCTATTTTTAGTTCATGTTATTGTTTTAGGAAATTACCCTGAGAGCTGTCTGCATTAATTAGTGACTAGCCACATGGTAGTGGCTTAAACATAATGGTAGCTTATTTCTCTTTCATGGTAATAGTCTGGAAGTAGGTGGTCCAGTGCTGGTTTGGCCATTTGTTTCCATGAGATCATCCAGAGCGCAATCTCTGCCCACTATTTCTCTGCATGTGGTTCTCTTCCTCATAATAAATGACAAGAGTTCCAGGTTTTGTACCACCAGTTAAACAAAAGGATGAGGAAAAGGTAAAGAAATGGCATGGTCTCTTCAAGGTCTCTTTAAGGACAAGTCAGAAGAGGTCAGTTTTCTCTATAGTCTGTTGCATAAAACATAATAACATGGTGACATCCAACGTAACAGAAGTTTAGAAAATTTAGTTCTTAGTCGGGGTATCCAAGAGTCAGTAGAAATCAAGGTTTTGATTCTTAGAAGGGCAGAGAAGGGAGTGGACAGTGGGGAGCAACTAGCAATCACACTGGTGCTGTTCCACTGTCAAGGTCATTTTGGGAACTTTAAAAATACATAATGCTGGGCTTCTCCCTCTGGAGATTTTGATTCAGCAGGTCTGGCTTAGGCTCATTGGCCAAATTATTCCCAAGCTGTATCACAGTGATAAGGTGAGTCATCAGAAAGTTCCGTTTCAGCAGATTTGCCTTTGCAGAAATCTATTATGCTCTCAGCTTTCACAGGAGGGTGATAACAAATAGCTCTATGTGTACCACTGGTGTGCTTTCCTGTGTCAGAACTTTTGCCTAGGATATTATACATTATGTTGTTCAATTTTTCAGATGTAAAGATCCTAATGACTAATTTCTTTCAGCCCTCAGTTCCAGGTAAATACATTTAAATTCTATTCTCCTAAAAATTTATTCTGCTTACCTGCACAATTGGACCTATATAATCATCTGCATTTTCCTCTTTGCCTTAGCTGTAGAAAGAAAAGAGCTTTGTTTTAGGTTCACCTGTTAGAGCCTTGCTCCGTATTTTGCAGCTTTTGCTCAGTATCAGTGCAGATAATTTCTTTTGTCCTCTGTTTCTCTTAAATAGATTCGACATTCTGGATTCTGGTCTTCTCTGTGTGTATTTCATAGGTTTCCTTAAATTAAAATTAGACCTAGATGGGACATAAAAATAATAAAAACAGGAACTCCTAAACTGTACCCTGTGAATAATGACAATAACATTTATTTCTTGAGTGCTTAGTTTGTGTTAAGCACTGTGGTAAATATTTTGTAACATTGACCTGTGTAACACCAACCTGTGTAATCCAAATAAATCCCTGGTCCAAAGTGGTTCACTTTCTACACAGTGTAATCTTCAAAGAAACATAGTCCAGCCAGCAAATGTAATTAAAAACAAGACCCAGGCTTTACTTAGATTTCTCAGAAATGATTAACAGATTCAAGTAGTAAAAAACAGCGGAAGTTCCTAAATTCCAATTTCTTCTCAAATCTCTTGCATCACTTATACTCAAACATACAGCCAAGGGTTGTGGTGTTTTGGGTTGTTTTGTTTCTTTTTCATTTTTTCTTTCCTCATTCCTCTGAGAGGGGGCAGAGCTTCCACTCTCATCTGTTGTCTCTGTGACCCCACAGGATAAAATTTTGTGGAATCCTCTGAATGCATTGATCCTCTCTCACTGCTTTCTCCACCACTTACACTTTTGAGGCATCCCCGTTTTTATGAGAAGACACTGAGACATTGTAAAATTAATTAACTTACCCAACTTCAGAGTCACCCAGCTAGGAATCAAGATATTGAAGTCCAAGCAGTGGAATTTCTAAGCCTGGTGCTTAGACACTTTACTCTCTTCTTCCAGTTTATATGGCTGGATGGATGGCACAGTTATTCTTTCCATAGTTTGAAAGCACTTCCAATATTATCTCCTGAAAGCAGTATTGTCTCTGTCAGATGACTTACACATTTTATTTTAATTGGTTATTTTTGTTCCTACCTGTCATTGTGCTCACTGTAAGCTCAGTAAGATCATTCTTTTCTGTTTTCTACTAATTGTTACCAATATATCCACTATTTTGTACAAAGCAGGCAAGACAATAGATATTCATTACATTAATGACTGAATGACTAGATAAAGAGGGAGCTACTTTTCTCTAGGACTGGAATTTCCTGTCAACAGTAATTTACCCATCTCTATAATAACCAGGCTTTTTGGAAATGAGAAATAGTTACTTCTCACAAAAATCTCAGACCTTTGGTATGTGGTAGTGAGTTAGCTTTCTTTCATGGTTCATAGTTTGATTCTGAAAAAATTTCAAAAGAATAGTGCAAAAAAAACGTTTTGAGCAGTAGCGGTGTTACATGTTATGTTGTGACATTGTGGAAAAAAGCCCAGAATTTAAAACCAGCAAACTAAGGTATGAATCCCAGCTGTGAACAGTATTGGGTAGGACCATTAAACTCTTTAAATTTCAAATTTCTCATTTTAAATAGGAGGTGCTACTTGCTGTAATTCATGATTTGTTTTTATCAATATGAGATGATTATGTGAATATCTTTTGAAAAATCTCATGTATTATTATGAAAACTACTAAAACTATTAAATTTCTAATTTGTTAAAATGTCATAAATATTATTCACATTATCTTTGGATGCAAAAGTGCACATTAGTGTCCCATCAGTGTTTATGATTTTTTTATGGTAAAATCTCAGGAGAAATGAATGGATGGGGTTTATATTTAACTGTCTCCATTTATGATTAAACAAAACTATGCTTTATATCAAATGTATTTTCATTGATGAGTTTATAAACTAAACAATATACCCATCATATCTCACATTTCACATAGTCTTACACCATCCAAACTTTTAGAAATATGTTTTGGTAATGTTTTTCTATAGTATTATGTAGTTTTTTATTTTATTTATTGATTTATTGATTTATTGTGAGAAAGAGAGTATAAGCAAGGCGAGAGGCGGAGGAGAGGAGAAGAGAGAATCCCAAGCAGGCTCCATACTCAGCATGGAGCACGACATGGGGCTCGATCTCACAATGCTGAGAACATGACCTGAGCTGAAATCAAGAGTCCAATGTTCTTCTCCTACCCATTTAAGCCCCCATGTTGCATCACCACTTCCTCATATCAGGGAGATCATATGATAGTTGTCTTCTCTGCTTGACTTATTTCGCTAAGCATGACACGCTCTAGTTCCATCCATGTTGTTGCAAATGGCAAGATTTCATTTCTTTTGATAGCTGCATAGTATTCCATTGTGTATAGATACCACATCTTCTTGATCCATTCATCTGTTGATGGACATCTAGGTTCTTTCCATAGTTTGGCTATTGTGGACATTGCTGCTATAAGCATTCGGGTGCACGTGCCCCTATGAAACAAGATGGGACTGGAAGGGAGACAAACCATAAGTGACTCTTAATCTCACAAAACAAACTGAGGGTTGCTGGGGAGAGGGAGGTTGGGAGAAGGGGGGTGGGGTTATGGACATGGGGGAGGGTATGTGCTTTGGTGAGTGCTGTGAAGTGTGTAAACCTGGCGATTCACAGACCTGTACCCCTGGGGATAAAAAATATGTTTATAAAAAATAAAAAATTTAAAAAAAATAAAAAGAGTCCAATGTTCAACCAACGGAGCCACCCAGGTTCCCCATAGTTTTTTAAATAAACTATTATTAATTTCACTAAACACTTAGTAAAAATCATTTTCTAAGTCCTCTTTTTCTAAGAAGTAAAATTTGAGCGATAAACAAAATATAATATCTCCATTTTGGTAGAATTAAACTGTTAACAGATCTTTCCTGGTCTTTTCAAAGTTATTAAAAAATACTTAATTAAGTTCCACCAAATGAACAATAAGTGCTTTAGCAAAGCCGATAATTCAGAATATGTGTTAAATGAAATAAAAATTCAAGACAATTACTTTTAATTAGGTTACAGAATATAAATCATAAAGAGGTTACATGCCACTATAGTTCATCAGCAATTATAATGAAAAGGTGACTTGAAAACAAATGTAAGAAGGAGCCAGTAAAATAATAAACCCAGAAGTTTTTAATTATTAATTTTGATGAGTTCCAGTTTCACAGTGCTGATAATATTTTTTCAAGAGATTCCAATAATCTGATGACACTTTTGTGTCATCATGAAGTGCTGGAGCAAAGATGGAGCAGCCATCTTTGCCACAGAATTTATGGGAATGAATGGTTTCACAGGATGGTTGATATCCTTTTAAACTTACTTTCAAAACTTAGTTATCCTGTAAAACCCTGTATTTTGCTAGCATAATATACACTGAATTGTCACACATGTCCAAGAAAACTACCTTACAAATATGTATCAACTAAATACTGCCCTAAGTTCCCCTTATCACTTGTCTTAAAGAGAAGCATTATCTTTTAAGATTGTTTCAAAATTAAGCCACAATTCATTTCCTTGTATTTTCTCCCTTTGATCTTTATTGTAAGAGCTTACCTATTTACTGTGCATATATATATGTACAACTATAGAAACTCCTGATAGTAGTGTATCTTATTTAGATACGATTTTGTAAGAGCTGAATTCTCTAGGGAAGAAGAGTGTTTCCATTGTCTAATTGATTAACCCTTTCCATTGTCTAATTTGATTAACCCTTTGGGAAGAACTAGACACACACTATGAAATAATTTGTATAAAACATGTAAACTGTTCATTTAAATTTTTTAAATGATTTTATCTTTTTTTTTTTTAAGATTTATTTATCTTAGAGAAAGAGAAAGAGCATGAGCAGGGGGCAGGGGTAGAAGGAAGGGGGAGAAGCAGACTCCCCACCAAGCAGGGATTTCCCTATGTGGGACTCGATCCCAGAACTCCGGGATCATGACCTGAGCTGAAGGCAGATGCTCAACCAACTGAGCCACCCAGGCGCCCTGATTTTATCTTATTTTAATATTAAGTAGGTTCCACGTCCAACAAGGGGCTTGAACTCATGACCTTGAGCTCAAGAGTCACATGTTCTACTGACTGAGCTAAACAGAGTCCCTAAATCGTTAATTTAAGTTTAAGTACAGAAAGACCATATGCAGATTTACCTTTTTATCTATAAATCAATACATCTCTATATCTAGATATAGATTTATCTTTATATCCAGATATATCTATAGATCTACGGGTCTGTTATTATCTGCTAATTAGGAGTGGATGACTAATATCTTTTTGGACTTTGTAGTTGGAAGGGAGCATTTTGTGCAGCATCATTTGCTCATTCCTTTTTTGTGGTTCACACCCATTCACATCTCACATTGTTTTGCAACATTTTACACTAGACAGATATATTAGGGAAGGTTTATTTTATTGCAACCAACAAAAATAAAATGCCTCCAGGTAACTCAAGCAGAAAAATAAGTTATTGGAGAGAACTGCACACAATCTAAAAAAAGCTAAGCAGTCATGCTTCTGTGAGACAGGGATGGGAGGGGGGTCTGTGACCACAGTAACTGATATTTGTAGAACTTTATTTAGAGTGTTTCCATTGTCTAGGGTCAGCCCATGTGACTGTAGGGCCCCGTGTCTTTCTGTTCAAAGTGCAGATTCTCAGGAGAAAGGCACTCATCTAGTTTTACTCTCTAGTGTCTCTACCTCCATATCTCTCAGACATAGCCAAAACAGTAGTAGAATGGCACAAATATGGTAATACTGGCATTGCTCTGGGGCAAAATATGCCCTGATTTTGTGTTTCTCACAATTGGTCCCTCTCATCAAGACTGGTATGACCCTTGGAAGAACTTTTCTCTTATACCAGTAATTCCTCAAAGTTCACTGTTTGAGCACAGAATTTTCTTCAGGTTTATGTCTGCAGATCTGCTTATTTCTATATTTCCATTTGCTCTTGCTCAGTTTGTGTAGTCCTGCAGTTATGACTACTGCTTCCAGCTAGAACAAAATGTTTGCTCTCGTCTCTCGTCTGCTCCAGGCAGAATAGACTCACCTGGCTATCGGAAAGATTCTCCTGTAATACTCAGAAGTAATTTACTCTGTGGTTAATTCCTGTTTCCACTATTAAATACTTCCCTCTCCATTTCCACAAATCTGCTCATAGTGGCCTACTAGCTAGAATTTTTACTATTTAATTATTTTATGTTGGTTAATGCATGAAATGATTCTGGACAGTGCCTTATTTCAGTTTATCTGTAAGACCACAGAGACATTTACTGAATATGGCAAGCTTTGTTTTAATGCTACTGAATCCATTCATGTCTAATTATAGTAGACAGGAATGACTGAGATGACTGGTGGCTTCCTGGCATATTTAGTGGCCCAGGTAGAAGAATTTTTCCTACCGCTTTCAGAAAGAATTTCCAACCTAAATTAAGGCTGTATCTCTTTAAATTAAAATGCCAAGAGATAAATTCTTTTTTTCAAAATCTGCTCTTTTATCATTTCTTTCATTTTTATAGCATTCCAGTTTTCATTGAGTCAAGATAACATATTTGTTTTTTCATTTAAGAAATAGTGCTGAGAAGGCATTTACCTGTTCTATTATTGACTCATTGAGTGATCTCAAGTACATCATTTGAGATTTTGAGTGCTCCATTAATAAAATGGAACATTAGTATTTATCTTTTTCATGAAAACTAACAGAATTTTCATATGAAGCTTCACTGGCATGGTTGCTCTCACCATCCAGAATATTTCCATTTTTTATATATTTTCAATTTATTCAATGTTATTATATGTTTTACTGTTTTCTCTTGTGTTGAAGAGAAAATTTTATGACTGTCCATGTCCACATCATTGTAGTACTTAAGGACTGCACATAAAACCATTGACCATTTGATCCTTCACATTCCTTCATTATGGAGTCACCATTGCCTCTTCAGGCTAGAATGTATAGGCAAATTTTAATTGGTGCAAATCTAGGAATTTATTTTTAGTGTTAAAATGGTTTCCTAATATTATGAAAACATTTCTCCTGGAATCAAATTGAACTGAATTATGTTGATTATATAGTAAATGTTTCTATAATACTCTGTATAATAAATGGAGATTTTAAAATGGATGACACTGGGGAGGGAGGTGAGAAGATGGCAGCTGAGTAGGAGGACCTGAGGCTCATCTTGTCTGATGAACACAACTACATAACTATCAAATCATCCTAAATACCCCAGAAATCAACCTGAAGACTGACAACAAACTCCATGACTAAAGGGAGAGAAAAGGCCACATCAAAGAAGATAGGAAGTGCAGAGATAAGGTTTAGAGGAGAAACAGAACATGGGTGCTGCACTGTGATAGAGACATGGTCACAGAGAAGGGTGAGAGAGAGTAAGGCATAGAGAGGAATGCACGAGGACAGCATTTTCCCAAAGCCATTGGTAGAGAAAATGAATAGAGGTCATTTTTATGAGTTCTTGCAACCAGTGGGAGCTAAAGCCCAGAATTCTAAAGGTCCACAGTTTTGGCTGGCATGGAGCCTAGAGGGCATTGCCCTGTACCTAAGGAGAAGGCAGACAAACAATCTGGAGGCAGACTGCACTGAAACAGCAATTTGAAGAATGTCTGGGGCAGACAGGAGGGAGATTGTTCACTCTTCGCTGAGCGCATCCCTGAGAAGCAGCACTAATGGAGATCCCTGTCAGGGGACAAAGGACTGGCCAGCACCATTTTTCTCCCTTGCCCCTCAGCTTAAACACAGAGCCTCCTGTGGGGAAGCAGCACAGCACCAACACAGGTTGCAGCAGTTGCTTACACCGAGTCCCATACTCCTGCCCTCTGGGGGGACTACCCTTCTCAACCAAGCTTGCCTCAATCCCAGTCCAGGGAGCCTCCTTCCCAGAAGATGTGCAGAAACCCCTATGCATACCACATCACCTGACTACAGGTTTCTGCAAGGCTTCTGTTCTAGTGGAAGTAGCAGGTCTCACTTAATAAGCAGACCAGAAGAATATTTAATTAAAACTCACCACATTCTGGCCAAGGACCCAACACTGCCCACTGCAGGCAAGGAGAGACTCTGCAGGTGACTGGCCTGAAGGATAGAGCAGCCAGAACACAATAGCAGAGCACATACCAGAGACACTCCCTGAAGAGCCAAGCCCTGGACACTCCATGACCTTTTCTTCATAAAGCCATTACTCTCAGGAGCAGGAAGCATAACTGCTTTTTATAACACAGGGAAGAAAGCAGAGACTTAGACAAGATGCCATGATGGAGGAATATCATCCCAAATGAAAGAACAAGATAAGGTCATGGCCAGAAATCAAGGCAACACAGATGTAAGTAACATGCCTGATGGAGAATTTAAAATGAGAATCGTAAGAATACTCTCTGGACTTGAGAAAAGAGTGCAAGACATCAGTGAGACCCTTACCACAGAGACAAGAGAGTTTAAAATGAATCTGTCAGAAATGAAGAATACGAGAACTCAGATTGGAAATAGGCTTGATGCAATGGACAGCAGTCTGGAAGAAGCAGATATGGAAGATAAAATAATGGAAAATAATGAGGCTGAACAAAAGAAAGAAAGAATTATGGAAAACAAGAGTAGAATTAGGGAACTCAGTGGCTTCCTCAAACATAAGATATTCATTCATATCATACGATATTAATGTTAGTCTTATATAGAACAGGTTATCATAAGGATATTAATATCATACGAATGTCTTGTTCCCAGAAGAAGAGAGAGAAAAAGGGACAGAGGGAATAATAGCTGAAAGCTTCCCTAATCTGGGGAAGAAAACAGACATCCAGATCCAGGAGGCACAGAGAACTCTCATCAAAATCCATAAAAGCAGTCCAGCACCAACACATACTATAATTAAGTGTGCAAAATATAGTGATAAAGACAACATTTTAACAGCAGCAAAACAAAAGAAGTCCTTACTTACAAGGGAAGGCTTATAAGGCCAGCTACAAATTTCTCAAAAGAAACTTGACAAGCCATAAAATAGTAGCATGATATATTCTAAGTGCTGAATGGGGAAAATCTGCAGCCAAAAAGACCCTATCCAGCAAGGCTATCACTCAGAATAGAAGGAGAGATAAAGAGTTTCCCAGACAAACAAAACTGAAAGGAGTTTGTGACCATTAAACCAACCTTGCAAGAAATATTAAGGAGGACTCTTTGAGTGGCAAAGAGAGACCAAAAGTGGCAAAAATGAGAGAAACATAAGACATAGAGTGTCACAATGGATAAAAAATCAAGACCCATCTATATGCTGCCTACCAGAGACTCATTTTAGACCTAAAACACCTGAAGATTGAAAGTGAGGAGATGGAGAAGTATTTATCACACAAATGTACACCAAAAGAAAGCCAGAGTAGCAGTACTTCTACCAGACACACTAAACTTTAAAACAAAGACTGTAACAAGAGAGCAAAAAGGGTACAATATGGTAATAAAGGGGACAATCCAAAAGATATAACAAATTGTTCTACCATTCTATCATTCCCCTTTATTATTCATTCTACCCAACATAGAAGCAGCCAAATCCATAAAACAATAACAAACAAGAAGGAACTAACGGACAATAATACAAAAATAGTAGGGAACTTTAACTCCCCACTTACAACAGTGGACAGATCACCTAAACAGAAATAAACCAGGAAACAATACACCAGATGGACTTAATTAATATGTTCTAAATGTTACACCCTAATAAAGCAGAATATACATTCTTTTCTAGTGTAATTGGGACATTCTCCAGAATAGATGGCATATGAGGTCAAAATCAAGCCTCAACAAATACAAAAAGATTAGGTTTGTACCATACATTTTTTTTTTTACTGACCACAATGCTGTGAAACTTGAAGTCAACCACAAGAAAAAACTTGAAAAGACCACAAATGAATGGAGGTTAAACAACATTCTATTAAGCAATGAATGGAAATCAGAAAAGAAATTTTAAAATACCTGGAAACACAATGAAAACATAATGGTCCGAAACCTTTGGGATACAGCAAAAATGGTCCTAAGAGGGAAGTATGTAATGGGCCTACCTTAAGAAGCAATAAAAATATCAGATAATTTGCCTAACTTTACATCTAACAAAGCTAGAAAGAATAACAAATGAAGCCTAAAGCCAACAGAAGGAAGGAAATAATAGAGAATAGAGCAGAAATAAATGATATAGGAAAAAATAACAATAGAACACATAAATAACCAAGAGCTGGCCATTTTTTTATTGAAAATTTTAAGAAAATTGATAAATTTTTAAGCAGAACTATGAAAAGGAAAAATGACCCAAATAAATAAATCAGAAGTCAGAAAGGAGAAATAACCAACACCACAGAAATACAAACTTATAAGAGAATATTGTGAAAAACTATCTGCCAACAAAATAGATAACCTGGAAGAAATGGATGAATTCCTAGAAACATATAAGCTACCAAAACTGAAACAAGAGGAAATAGAAAACTTAAACAGACTAATAACCAAGAAAGTGAATCAGTAATAAAAAAACATCTCCCAGCAAACAGAAATCTTCACAGGAATATTTCACCAAATGTTTAAAGAAGAGTTAATACTTATTCTTCTCAAACTGTTCCAAAAATTAGAAAAGGAAGGACAAGTTACAAATTCATTCTATGAAAGCAACATTACACTGACCAAAATCAAATAAGGACTCTACTAAAAAAGAGAACTACAGACCAATACTTCTGATGAACATGGATGCAACAATTCTTAATAAAATATTAGCAAAGCAAATCCAATAATACATTAAAAGAGTCATTCACCACATCAAGCATATTTATTCCCAGGTTGCAAGGGTTGTTCAGTATTTACAAATCAATCAATATGATACACCACATTAACGAAAGAGAGAATAAGACCCATATGATCCTTCCAACAGATACAGAAAAAGCATTTGGCAAAGTACAACATCCATCCCATAAAAAATTCTTAACAATGTAGGTTTAGAAGAAACAAAGTTCAAAATAATAAAGGCCATCTATGAAAAACCTACAGTTAATATCATCCTCAGTGGGGAACAATGAGAGCTTTTGTGCTGTGGTCAGGAACAAGACAGGAATCTCCACTCTCAACACTGTTATTTAACATAATCCTGAAAGTCCTAGCCACAGCAGTCAGCAAATAAGTAAGTAAGTAAGTAAATAAATAAATAAATAAAATTTACATCAACAGGGAAGAAGTAAAACTTTCACTATCTGTAGATGACATGAAACTCTCTATAGACCCACAAAATATTGCTAGCACTGATACACAAATTCAGTAAAGTTGTAGGATACAAAATCAACATAACAGAAATCCATTGCATTTCTCTGCAGCAACAATGAAGAAGCAGAGAGAAAAAAATAGTCCCATTTATAGTTCCACCAAAAATCATAAGATACCTAGGAATGAGAGATCTGTCACCTGAGAACTATAAAACACTGGTGAAAGAAATTGACAAGGGTGGGGGGGAAGAAGTTGAAGAGAACACACAAAGAAATGGAAAAACATTCCATGCTCATGGATTTGAAGAACAAATATTGTTAAAATGTCTGTACTTTCCAAAGGAACCTATACATTTATGCAGTCCCTATCAAATTAACAGCATTTTTCACAGAGCTACAACAAACAATCCTAAAATTTGTATCAAAAAACAAAAGACCCTGAACAGCCAAAGCAATCTTGAAAAAGAAAAACAAAGTTGAAGTCATCATAATTCCAGACTTCAAGTTTTATTGCAAAGCTATAATCATCAAAGCAATATCATACTGGCACAAAAATAGACACGTAGATCAGGGAAACAGAAAAGAAAACCCAATAATGAACCCACAGCTGTATGGTCAATTAATCTCTGACAAAGCAGGAAAGAACATCCAATGGGAACAAGAGTGTCTCTTCAACAAACAGTGTTGGGAAAACTGGATGCCAACATGCAAAAGAATGAAAATGGACCACTTTCTTACATCGTACACAGAAATAAATTCAAAACGCTTGAAAAACTTAAATGTGAGACATGAAACCATTAAAATCCTAGAGCTGAACACAGGCAGTAACCTCTTTGACATTGGCTATTGCAACTTTTTACTAGATATGCCTCCTGAAGCCAGGGAAGCAAAAGCAAAAATAAACTGCTAAGACTTAAGAAAAAGCTTCTGCATAGTGGAAGAAACAATCAACAAAACTAAAAGGCAACCTATGAAATGGGAGAAGATGCAAATGACATATCCAAAAAGGGGTTATTTTCCAAAATATATAAAGAACTTACAAAACTCTAAACCCACAAAACAAACAATTCAATTAAAAATGGTCAGAAAACTTGAATAGACATTTTTCCACAGATGACATCCAGATGGCAAACAAACACATGAAAAGATGCTCAACATCACTAATCAGGGAAATGCAAGTCAAAACCACAATGAGATATCACCTTATACCTTTCAAAATGGTTATTATCAGAAAGACAAGCAACAACAAGTATTAGCAAGGATATGGAGACAGGGGAACCCTTGTGCACTGTCAGTAGGAATGCAAACTGCTACAGCCACTCTGGAAAACAGTTTGGAGGTTCCTAAAAAAAATTATAACTAGGGCGCCTGGGTGGCTCAGTGGGTTAAGCCACTGCCTTCGGCTCAGGTCATGATCTCAGGGTCCTGGGATCAAGGCCCGCATCGGGCTCTCTGCTCAGCAGGGAGCCTGCTTCCCCCTCTCTCTCTCTGCCTGCCTCTATGTCTAATTATGATCTCTGTCAAATAAATAAATAAAATCTTTTAAAAAAAATTATAACTAGAACTACTCTATGATCCAGCAGTTGGGCTACTGGGTATTTACCCAGAGAATACAAAAACACTAATTCAAAGGGATAGATGCACCCCAGTGTACATGGCAGCATTACCTACAATAGCCAAACTGTGGAAGCAGCTCAATTGTCCATTGCCTGAAGAATTAATAAAGAAGATGTGACTGTATATACAATGAAATGTTACCCAGCCATCAAAAGAATGAAATCTTGCCAAGTGGAACAACATGGATGGAACTAGAAAGTATTATTAAGGTAAGCAAAATAACTCAATCAGAGAAAGACAAGCATATGACTTCATTTGTGCGGAATTTAAGAAACAAGAAATGAGCAAAGGGGAAAAAAAAAGAAAGAGGCAAATCAAGAAGCTATAGAGAACAAACTGATGGTTACCAGAGGGGGTCGAATGAGATTTATCTTTATTTACTGTCACATCATACCGAATCTAATTGTATGTACTATTGGTGTCCTTTTTCTTTGCCAAAGATGTTCTAGAGCCTTAATAACATTTGGGGTTATGATCCAAAAAGATTACTAAAACTAACATACAGATCAATGGAACAGAATAGAGATCCCAGAAATAGACCCACACATATATGGTCAATTAATTTATGAAAAAAGTGCCAACAAAATACAATGGGTAAAGGACAGTCTTCAATAAATGGTGTTGAGAAAACTGAACAGCCACATGCAAAAGAATGAAACCACTGGACAATAAATCTTACACCATGCACAAAAATCTACTCAAAGTGAACTGACGACTTGAATAAAGACCTGAAACCTTAGAGCTCCTAGAAGAAAACATAGACAGTAAGCTTCTTAACATTGGTCTTGGCAGTGATTTTTTTTTTTTATTTGACACCAAAGGAACAGGTAAGAAAAGCTAAAATAAATGGGACTACATCAAACTACAAAGCTTCTTTCTGTACAGCAAAGGAAACCCATCAACAAAATGGGAAAGCAATCTGTGGGACAGAAGAAAATATTTTCAAATCATCTATTTGATAAGGGGTTAATATTCAAAACAGATAAAAACTCTTACAACTCAACACCAAAAAGACAATTAAGTCTATTTTTAAAAATGGACAGAGGACTTGAATAGACATTTTTTCAGAGCAGACATACAGATGGCAAATTGACACTTGAGAAATGCTCAACATCACTAATCGCCAGGGAAATGAAAATAAAGATGATAAGAGATATTTCCTCACACCTGTCAGAATGGCTATCATTAGGAAGACAAGAAACAACAAGTGTTCGTGAGAATGTGGAGACAAGGGAAATCTTGTAAATCATTCAACCATTATGAAAAAACAATATTGAGATTCCTTAAAAAATCAACAAAAAGAATTACCACATGAGCCAGCAAGTCAACTTTGGGGTTTTTATTGAAAAGAAATGAAAACACTAACTTGAAAAGATACCACCACATTCACTATAGCATTGATTATAATGGCCAACATACAGAAGCAACCTTAAGTGTCTATCAGTGCACAAATGGGTAAAGAAAATGTGTGGGTGTACACACACTCTTTATTTTACTTATATATGTATTATTTAATTATATATACTTTATTTTGTACATATATGTAACTATAAGTAAAGTATTAATTATATATATAAATAAAGTATTATTCACCCATAAAAAATAATGAAATCTTGCCACATGCAACACCATGGTTGGACCTTGAAGGCATTATGCTGAGTGAAATGAGTCAGACAGAAAAAGACAAATGCCATATGATCTCACTGATATGTGTAATCTGGCGCAGGGGGGGAACCCTCATCGATACAGAGTATAGACCGATGGTTTTCAGAGGCACGAGGCCAAAGAGTAAAAATTTCCCTTTATAATATGAGTATGTCCTGGAGATGTAACATACAGTGTGATGAGTATAGTTAATAATGGCTGTATAGTATATTTGAAAGTTGCTGAGACATCATAAAAGTTCTCATCACAAGAAAAAATATTTGTGTGCTGAGGGATACTAACTGGACATTGTGGTAATCATTTCATAGTATATGCAAATATCTAATCATAATGTTTATATCTGAAATTAATATAATCTATATATTTATTAGATTTTGAGTTTAAAAATAAATCACTTGCCTGCACAAAACAAACAAGAAAGATTACTGCATTTTACTGTTATAGTTTTCTAGGTTTTTAAATTTACTTTTATTAACATATAATATGTTATTTGCCCCAGGGGTACAGGTCTGTGAATCATCAGGCTTATACATTTCAGAGCACTCACCATAGCACATACCCTCCCCAGTATCCATAACCCAACCACCCTCTCCCTAACCCCCCCATCACCCAGCAACCCTCCATTTGTTTTGTGAGATTAAGAGTCTCTTATGGCTTGTCTCCATCCCAATTCCATCTTCTTTCATTTTTTTCCTTACCTCTAAGGAGGTAAGCCCCTAAGCCCCCTCTCTCAAATTTCTCATATCAGAGCGATCATATGATAATTCTTTTTCTCTGATTGACTAATTTTGCTGAGCATAATACCCTCTAGTTCCATCCATGTTATCACAAATGGCAAGATTTCATTTCTTTTGATGACTGCATAGTATTCCATTGTGTATATATACCACCTCTTCTTTATCCATTCATCTGTTGATGGACATCTAGGTTCTTTCCATAGTTTGGCTATTGTGGACATTGCTGCTATAAACATTTAGGTGCACATGCTCCTTCAGATCACTACATTTGTATCTTTAGGGTAAATACCCAGTAGTGCAATTGCTGGGTCATAGGGGAGCTCTATTTTCAACTTTTTGAAGAACCTCCGTGCTGTTTTCCAGGATGGCTGCACCAGCTTACATTCCCACCAGCAGTGTAGGAGGGGTCCACATTCTCCATATCCTCACCAGCAACAAGTCAATCCCTGACTTGTTAATTTTAGTCATTCTGACTGGCATGACGTGGTATCTCAATGTGCTTTTGATTTGTATTTCCCTGATGGTGAGTGATGTGGAGCACTTTTTTCATGTGTCTGTTGGCCATCTGGATGTCTTCTTTGCAGAAATGTCTGTTCATGTCTTCTGCCCATTTCTTGATTGGGTTATTTGTTCTTTGGGGGTTGATTTTGATAAGTTCTTTTATAGATTTTGGATACTGGCCCTTTATCTGACAAGTTATTTGTGAATATCTTCTCCCATTCTGTTAGTCATCTTTTGGCTTTGCTGACTTTTTCCTTTCCTGTGTAAAAGCTTTTGATCTTGATGCAGTCCCAGTAGTTCATTTTTGCCCTTGCTTCCCTTGCCTTTGGCAATGTTTCTAGGAAGAAGTTGCTGCAATGGAGGTCAAAAAGGTTGCTGCTTGTGTCCTCTGCAAGGATTTTGATAGATTTCTTTCTCACATTGAGATCCTTCATCCATTTTGAGTCTATTTTCTTGTGTGGCGTAAGGAAATGGTCCAGTTTCATTTTTCTGCATGTGGCTGTCCAATTTTCCCAACATCATTTGTTGAAGAGACTGTCTTTATTCCACTGGACATTCTTTCCTGCTTTGTTTAAGATTAGTTGACCATAGAGTTGAGGGTCGACCATAGAGTTGAGGGTCTATTTCTGGGCTCTCTATTCTGTTCCATTGATCTATGTGTCTGTTTTTGTGCCAGTACCATACTGCCTTGATGATGACAGCTTTGTAATAGAGCTTGAAGTCTGGAATTGTAATGCCACCAACTTTGGCTTTCTTTTTCAATATTCCCCTGGCTATTCAAGGTCTTTTCTGGTTCCGTACAAATTTTAGGATTATTTGTTCCATTTCTTTGAAAAAAAAAAATGGATAGCATTTTGATAGGGATTGCATTAAATGTGTAGATTGCTTTAGGTAGCATAGACATTTTCACAATATTTGTTCTTCCAATCCATGAGCATGGAACATTTTTCCATTTCTTCGTGTTTTCCTCAAGTACCTTATAGTTTTCTGAGTACAGATTCTTTGCCTTTGGTTAGGATTATTCCTAGGTATCTTATGGTTTTGGGTGTAATTGTAAATGGGATTGACTCCTTAATTTCTTTCTTCTGTCTTGCTGTTGGTGTATAGAAATGCAACTGATTTCTGTCCCTTGATTTTATATCCTGACACTTCACTGAATTCCTGTATTAGTTCTAGCAGATTTGGAGTGGAGTCTTTTGGGTTTTCCACATATAGTAACATATCATCTACAAAGAGTAAGAATTTGACTTCTTCTTTGCTGATTTGATGCCTTTTATTTCTTTTTGTTGTCTGAGATCTGAGGCTAGGCCTTCTAGTACTATGTTGAATAGCGGTGGTGGTAGTGGACATCCCTGCCATGTTCCTGACCTTAGGGGAAAAAGCTCTCAGTTTTTCCCCATTGAGAATGATACTCGTTGTGGGTTTTTCATAGATGGCTTTGATGATATTGAGGTAGGTACCCTCTATCCCTACACTTTGAAGAGTTTTGATCAAAAAAGGAGGCTGTACTTTGTCATATGCTTTTTCAGTATCTATTGAGAGTATGATAGGATTCTTGTTCTTTCTTTTATTTATGTACTGTATCACATTGATTGATTTGTGGAGGTTGAATCAACCTTGCAGCCCAGGAATAAATCCCCGTTGGTCGTGATGAATAATCCATTCAATGTACTGTTGGAGCCTTTGGGCTAGTATTTTGGTGAAAATTTCACTTCTGTGTTCATCAGGGATATTAGTCTGTAATTCTCCTTTTTGATGGCATCTTTGTCTGGTTTTGGGATCAAGATAATTCTGGTCTCATAAATGAGTTTGGAAGTTTTCCTTCCATTTCTATTTTTTTGGAAGTTTCAGGAGAATAGGAATTAATTCTTTTTAAATGTTTGGTAGAATTCCCCTGGGAAGCCATCTGGCTCTGGGCTCTTGTTTGTTTGGAGATTTTTGATGACTGCTTCATTCTCCTCACTGGTTATGGGTCTGTTCAGGTTTTCTATTTCTTCCTGGTTCAGTTGTGGTAGTTTATATGTCTCTAGAAATGCATCCATTTCTTCCAGATTGTCACATTTGCTGGCATATAGTTGCTCATAATATGTTCTTATAATTGTTTGTATTTCTTTGGTGTTGGTTGTGATCTCTCCTCTTTCATTCATGATTTAATTTATTTGGGTCCTTTCTCTTTTCTTTTTGATGAGTCTGGCCAGGGGGTTATCAATCTTATTAATTCTTTCAAAGAAGCAGCTCCTACTTTCATTGATCTGTTCTACTGTTCTTTTTATTTCTATTTCATTGATTTCTGCTCTGATCTTTATTATTTCTCTTCTTCTGCTGGATTTAGGCTTTCTTTGCTGTTCTTTCTCCAACTCCTTTAGATGTAGGGTTAGGTTGTGCACTTGAGACCTTTCTTGGACAGCCTTTGCTGTGTCCCAAAGATTTTGAACAGATGTATTTTCATTATCATTTGTTTCCATGAATTTTTTCAATTCTTCTTTAATTTCCTGGCTGACCCATTCATTCTTTAGTAGGATGTTCCTTAGCCTCCATGTATTTGGGTTCTTTCAAAATTTGCTTTTGTGATTGAGTTCTAGCTTCAGAGTATTATGGTCCGAAAATATGCATAGAATGATCCCAATCTTTTGGTACCCATTGAGACCTGATTTTTGACCCAGGATGTGATCTGTTCTGGAGAATGTTCCATGTGCAGTAGAGAAGAATGTGTATTCTGTTGCTTTGGAATGGTCTAAATGTATCTGTGATGTCCGTCTGGTCCAGTGTGTCATTTAAAGCCTTTATTTCTTTGTTGATATTTCGCTTGGATGATCTGTCCATTTCAGTGAGGGGGTGTTAAATACCCTACTATTATTGTATTATTGTCAATGTGTTTCTTTGATTTTGTTTTTAATTGGTTTATATAGTTGGCTGCTCCCATGTTAGGGGCATAGATATTTAAAATTGTTAGATCTTCTTGTTGGACAGACCCTTTGTGTATGCTATAGTGTCCTTCCTCATCTCTTATTATATCTTATTATTATATAGGCTTTGGCTTAAAATCTAATTTATCTCATATAAGGATTGCCACACTGGCCTTCTTCTGATGTCCATTAGCATGGTTAAATTGTTTTCTACCCCCTCACTTTAAATCTGGATGTGTCTTTGGGACTCAAATGAGTTTCTTGTGACAGCATATCAATAGGTCTTGTTTTTTTATCCATTCTGATACTCTGTGTCTTTTGATTGGGGCATTTAGCCCATTTGCAGTCAGGGAAACTATTGAAAGGTCTGAATTTAGTTTCATTATATTGCCTGTAGGGTGACTATTACTGTATATTGTCTCAGTTCCTTTCTGGTCTACTACTTTTAGGCTCTCTCTTTGCTTAGAGGACCCCTTTCAATATTTCCTATATGGCTGGTTTGGTGTTTGCAAATTCTTTTAATTTTGTTTGTTGAAGCTTTTTATCTCTCCTTCTATTTTCAGTGATAGCCTAGCTGGATATAGTATTTTTGACTGCATATTTTTCTCGTTTAGTGCTCTGAATGTATCATGCCAGTTCTTTCTGGCCTGCCAGGTCTCCGTGAATAAGTCTGTTGCCAATCTAATATTTCTGTCTTTGTATGTTACAGATTTCTTGTCCCAAGCAGCTTTCAGGATTTTCTCTTGGTCACTAAAACTTGTAAGTTTTACTGTTAGATGATAGGGTGTGGACCTATTTTTATTGATTTTGAAGGGGATTTCTCTGTGCCTTCTGGATTTTGATGCTTGTTCCCTTTGCCATATTAGGGAAATTCTGTACTATAATTTGCTACAATATACCTTCTGCCCCTCTCTGTCTTTGTTCTTCTTTTGGGATTCCAATTACTCTAATATTGTTTCATCTTATGGTATCACTTATCTCTCAAATTCTTCCCTTGTGGTCCAGTAGATGTTTGTCTCTCTTTTGCTCAGCTGCTTTATTTTCCATCATTTGGTCTCCTTTATCACTAATTCTCTCTTCTACCTCATTTATCCTAGCAGTAAGAGCCTCCATTTTTTTTATTGCACCTCATTAATAGCTTTTTAAATTTGAGCTTAGATATCAGTTCTTTTATTTCTCCAGAAAGGGATTCTGTAATATCTTACATGCCTTTTTCAAACCCAGCTAGCACCTTGATAATTATCATTCTGAACTCTAGTTCTGACATATTACCAATATCTGTACTCATTAGATCCCTAGCTGTCAGTACTGCCTCTTGTTCTTTTTTTTCTTTTCTTTTTTTTTTTTTTTTGTGGTGAGTTTTTCTGCCTTGTCATTTTATTCACCTAAGAATATATGAGCAAGAGAACAAAATACTAAAAGCATGGCAAAGACCTCAGAAAAATATACATTAACCAAATAAGAAGAGACCTGAAACCGGGTGGGGGGGAGAGAAAAGGGGGAAGAATGTGTGTGTGCGTGTGTATAAAATATAGAATACTTATATATATATACATTATATTAGACCGGTGAATAGAACAGAGCCACCCACTTGATTTTGGATGTTTCTAGTCTCTTAGAAGAAACTACATCCCAAAATTTTAAAGAAAGAAAAACTTATATATAAAATAAGAGTAAATGCAATGAAGGAATGGAATATGACTGTAAAGATGAAAATTTTAAAAAGATTCTAAGAAAAGAATTGATAAGATAAGTTGGTTGGAAGAAGAAAAATAAAAAGAGTAGAGAATGTGATCAGACTGGAGATTAGAACAAAGCCATGTGCTAGATTTAGGGTATATTTTGATCTATGAGAAGAAATTGTATCCCAAAATTTTAAAGGAAAAAAACCTATATGTATACAAAAAATAAGGTTAAATACAATGAAGGGATAAAATATGACTATAACAATGAAAATTTTTTAATTTTTTTAAGGTATTGTTAAGATTAAATAGTTAAAAAACATTAAAAGAGGAAAAGTTAAAAAAATAGAATTAGAAAAAATAAAATTTTTAAAAATTTAACTTTGCAAGACTAAAGGATCATGGGGGAAAAAACCATGAATTCTATGCATTGCTTTTCCCTGGGTCTGGAGTTCTGCTATTCTCATTGATCAGTGAACTTGGTCTTGGCTGGATGTTCTTGCTGATCTTCTGGGGGAGGGGCCTGTGGCAGTGATTCTCAAATGTCTTTGCCCGAGGCAGAATTGCACTGCCCTTGCCAGGGAGCAGGCTAATGGGATCTGCTGAGGTTTGCTCGCGGTAGCTTTTGTTCCCTGAACGCTTTCTGTAGAGCTTTGGAGGACAGAAATGAAAATGGCTGCCTCTCAATCTCTAGCCCAGAGGAGCCGAGAGCTCAGGACCCCACTCCTCAGTGCGCCCTCAGAGAAAAGCAGTCAATCCCTCCCA
The DNA here is from genome assembly GCF_964662115.1 of Mustela nivalis. Taxonomy (NCBI): domain Eukaryota; kingdom Metazoa; phylum Chordata; class Mammalia; order Carnivora; family Mustelidae; genus Mustela; species Mustela nivalis. The sequence goes on along the minus strand of NC_139022.1, from coordinate 112,495,952 downwards.
TTCCCTTGGTCTCTGGACACACTCCGAGCTCACCTGGCCTGTGAGCTTTCTATCTCTGGCACACAGCCCCATTTGGAGTCTCCAAACCCAGCAGATTCCTGCCATTCGCTTATGTGCCACTCCTCCTGGAAGAGAAAAGAGTTGGTCTCCACGGATCTTCCACTTATGGGGTCCCTGCTTGAAGAGCAGTGGCCCGACTGTGCCTTGGATCATGGTAACCCCCTAGGATTAGGGGTAACCCCTTGGATTAGGTAACCCCTAGCTGAGAGTCCACTTCTCAGCTCTGTCTCTGTAGCGCCTTCCCTCTTCTAAATCCAGCAACTCTGCCACACTTAGACACCCCCAGTCTTTCTGTGACCCCGCAGGTCCTGAGACCACACTGTCCCCACAAGGGCTCCACCCCCACTTAGCCTCTGGAGCTATATCCCTCAGTAGAGAAGACTTTTAAAAGTTCCAATTTTGTGCTCTGCTGCTCTGTCACTTGCCAGGAGCTGGCCCCTCCCCCCACAGTCTATCTTCCTGCAGCTACAGATTCACTTCTCTGCACCTCCTACCTTCCAGAAAGTGGTCAATTTTCTGTTCCTAGAATTGCTGATATTCTTCTCTTCTATCTCCTTTTGAGTTTGTAGGTATTTGGAATGGTTTGAAAGCTATCTGAACTAAAACTAAAACTTGAAAACTATCTAAACTATCTGAACTCCTGGCACCTAATAATATTTCAGTCTGCTATTCCTCTGCCATCTTGCTTCCTCCCCCATTTTTTGTTTTTAAGAACATCAGATCTGTGCTTTCATTCCTTATCTTCTAGAATGGCCTTATTTATAATCACCACAGTTACTATATCCTGGTTGATGAATTTGAATAGCCTTGTACTAGACACATTATTTACTGAGTAGTGCCAGTATCTCAGTTGTCAAATATCAAGGGTATTATTCCATTGACATTGGAATTTGCTGATCATTATATAAAAATATTACCTTATAATTGTGCCATTATTGCAAGTGGAGAATCTACTTGTTCTTGAAAATAGAATAATTTTTGTTATTATTATGTTACTCTATTATGTAGGCCTTGGAATAATTTGTGGTGCCTTAATAATGCATTAATGAGAAAGGATTATTCTATATATTCCAAAGCAGTTTTTCTTGAGGTCTTTGGCTATATTTAACTGCTTGGCAACAAAATTTTAGAACACTTAAATTTGTAGTCATGCAGAAATTTACAGATTATTCTTATAAGGCTACGTAAGGAAATGTAGGTGAACAGACATGCTTGGTGTGCACACTACAGAAAGAATTATTTTGGACTCATGAATGTTTAATCTCATTCTAAATGGAAGTCACCTTAAGTAAGTGGTTAAGTTCATGGGATCTGGCCTCTGGTTGCTTAGGTTAATTACATGGGACCTAGACTAACTGCTTCTGTTTAAATTCATGCCCTGCCACTTTCTTGCTATTTGACTTTGGAGAAATTTCATAACTTCCACATATCTCAGTTTTCTCATCTGTATAATAGAAATATCTGCCTCTTAATTAATCATCCTTATTCTTCTGCTCTTTTTTAAAAAGATTTTATTTATTATTTGACAGAGATCACAAGTAGGCAGAGAGGCAGGCAGAGAGAGGAGGAGGCAGGCTCCCTGCCGAGCAGAGAGCCTGAGCTCAATCCCAGGACCCTGGGATCATGACCTGAGCAAAGGCAGAGGCCTTTACCCACTGAGCCACCCAGGTGCCCCTCTTCTGCTCTTTTTAATATGTACTTCAGTTTCATTGTTCTTTAGGTCTTTCATGATAAATTCAACATGTATTTTTTGGTATAACTGGCTAATACCAAAAAATGGACCATAATTAGAACAATTATGGGGTTTAGTCTGGGAAGTGGGACCACTATGAATGATGTGAAAAAAAGATTAAAGTGGGCCTGGGTGGCTCAATTGTTAATCTCTGCCTTTGGCTCAGATCATGATCTGAGAACTCTGGAATCAAGCCCCATCTCTGGCTCCCTGCTCAGCAGGGAGTCTGCTTCTCCCTCTCCCGCTGCTGCTTACCTTGAGTATTTTCTCTCTCTTTCTCTCTCTTTCTCTGTCAAATAAATAAAAAATCTTTAAAAAAAAAAAGAAAGATTATTCTAGTAAAAATCTGATGCTGTTTTATACATGAGTGGGTTTTGAATCTAACTAATATTTTGCTGTTTATTTTGAGATCTTCATTTCATTTCTATGAATTAAGTGGATTAGGGTGATAAAATAAAACATCAGAGGGGTGCCTGGGTGGCTCAGTGGGTTAAACCTCTGCCTTCAGCTAAGTCATGATTTCAAGGTCCTGGGATCGAGCCCCTCATCAGGCCTCTCTGCTCAGCAGGGAGCCTGCTTCTCTGTCTCTTTCTGCCTGCCTCTCTGCCTACTTGTGATATCTCTCTCTGTGTCAAATAAATAAATAAATTAAATATTTAAAAATAAAATAAAATAAAACATCGGAAATGTCCCAGGCACATTTGATGATATTTTGTATTATAAAATTGGGATTCCAAATCAGTGTTAAAAAATATAAAGTATTCAATTAATATTTTGAGGAAATTGGTTATCCATTATGAAGGAAATAAGGTTATATTTCTACTAGATGTTTTTCACAAAAATAAATCTTGTATTTGATAAAGGCTTTATATCAAAAATCTACTATGAGAATAAGGGTTAAAGACATATGACTATGTTTGTGATTTGGGATAACATAAACCTTATTAGACAAAGGAAAAACTATAAAGAAAACAACTGATAAATTAAATGTCAAAATTAGAGGCTAAAAAGATACAATAAACAACAGACTGGGATAAAGTATTAGCAATATATGTAATGGAAATTGGATTCATATCAAGACTACATAAAAATTCTAGAAGTCAAGAAGAAAAGAAAGATAGAACCAGTAGGAAAGTGGGAAAAAAGGGCTACATAGAGAATGGTACATAGGGAATTGATAGTGGTTACCTGTTACAAGGGACCCAGGATTTAGAGTAGTAATAAAAAAGAGATTTAGTTTTATGAATAGCATTATGATTTTTATAAGAATACTGTTTTCATGAATTGTTCCTTATTCTAAATAGTCTTTATACATGGAGCAAATAATTTATTTAGCTATTTCTAATTAGGGACAATTAATTGATTTCTAAAGTTTTGCTATCCAAGGACTACTGCAATGAATATCTTTTATACATCTCTTTAAGAACACGAGGGAGATTTTTCCTTACGATAGATTCTAAAAATGGAATTGCTAGCTCATAGTGTACTCTCATGTTTAAAGTTTGGAAGGTAGGGCCAATTTGCTTTACAAAGTGACTATGACAGTTTTATTCTAACAATCAGTATATGTCTGTTTTAGTTTTCTACACTCTTGCCAACAGTTGATATACTCATTGAAAATAAAAAATATGACAGCTCAGTAGAAATATGGGCAAAGGCTCTGAATAATCACTTAGAGAAAAACAAAACAATGGCCAGTAAACATATGAAATTATGTTTGTTCTCACTACTAATCATGAAAATACAAAATATAACAACTGTGAGGTACCTTTTTCAACCATCTGTTTGGCAAAAAAAATTTTTTAAGTCCCTAGGATTTCAGAGAATGCATGCCAATATTTTCACTATCCAGCAAAGTGAGATAAAAGAATTCGCATTTTTTGAAATTAGAATAAAGTTTTACTTTAAGTAGTAGAGAAATGGCCCATGGAACTTGTACAGGGAAATGAATAAAGATCAATCAATTGTTGTTGGAAGCCAAATACAGCCAGGCTCTGTCAGCAGACCACAAGCAGCAGAGCTCTCTGTCTTCCTGTTATTGCCATCAAAGTGAATGAAAGGAGAACAAACTGAGACTACTTACTAAGAATTCACACACACACACACACACACACACACACACACACACACAGACTGGGTAGAGGAGTTCACATCTTAGTGGTCATTGTAGACGATATTGTGGAGTCAGATTGAAGTATTAGCAACCCATGAGGAAAAATTAGTGATTGACAACCTCCTGGATTTTTTCTTTTTTTTTTTTTTGAGAGGGCAGGAGAGAGATGTTTCTCATTTCTCATAAGCAAATTCATAGGGCTTCCCTCAGTAAAATGGATCTATTTTTGTAACCAGCGTCAGAAGGATATGAAATTAATGGAGTGCCCCATTTGTCTGGGAAATCATAGTATAATGTTGAAAAAGCTGCAAAAGTTTCATAGCATTTGGAAAGTGAACTGGGTCCTAAAGGCAATGTTTTCAGGGCCTTCCAATGTTAGATTAAACCTTGCAAAACTGGTCCATTAGCTTAGAATTATAGATAAGTTTCAGGATACATCTCAAGAGACCAGGACAGCCACAGGCTAAACTAAGTAATGTCGTGCAAAGCAATATTGGACAGTGAGTTCCAATCACTATCATATTTTAATTAGAGATCAACCTGTGTCTTGGACATTTTGTGGACTAGAATTTCCACAGGAAATTGTGGGAGTGGGATAATTAAATACACATCTGAAATAGCATGCTCAAATTTCCACAGTCAAGTCAGAAATGTGCTCATTGAACACAACCTAAACCTCTCCTGGGTAGTCAACCAGTTTTGCCATCAGCAGACTAAGGAGCAATGTGTAGTTACTTTCCTAATATATTCCCATGTACTAGCATGAAGCTGCAAAGCGAAAAAAGAGGGAAAGGAGGGAGCTTCTCATGTGCCTAATCCAGAAGTAGAGAATAGAGATGGAGTTTGGAATCAAGTACAGAAAAGAAGAGGATGGCTTTCTTTCTCCATAGGTGGGACATGGGCTGTATAAAAGATGAGAAACACTGAATAGAACTGTAATATAACGTGAAATTTTCAGAGCATTCTTCAAAAGTTCACTTTTCATTAATTTATGGATTATATTATACTGTATTTCAAAATCCTATGTGTACCTGGTAAATGTGGGCTATTCGGAACTGAGTGACAGCAGTTCAAGATTAGTTACGCTATACCTGGCATACAGGCTACCCTTTACTGTAGAGTGAGGAGTCATGGATATTGTCAGTTACATTTGTCTGAGGAAGGTAAGGCAGATTTTAGTCAGAGTTACCTCATTGGGTTAAATTTCTGAGGGTTTATCTAAAGTGGAGTTTTATTTCATTGATTGAGGAAGAGGGATGTTGGAATCTAAAGATTTTCAGAGGTGCTGCTGTAATAGTTGTGTGTTACTTGAGACTATGAAAGAGCCCTGGGAGATAAAACTGAAGGTGCCAGAGTGTGTTGAGAAGTAGATTATACCTTTTCAATCTATAGGAGACATGCATGAAACATGTCGTTTTTAGTAGAGAAAAAGCACAGTTCCAGAGCAACTCTAGAAAACTAAAGCTATTTATGGGAATTAATAAATATTGTGGGTCAAAGAAAGCCTAGATAAACAAAAACATCTTGCTTAGTTGCCTCAAGGATACCTTATCAGTGCAGGGGCTTTCTTCTTATGAATCTGCAGCTTTGGACATTGAACAAGAGGCCCATATTGGTGGCTAAAGAATAATTCATCTGTATAATGATTTATTTTTAAATTTTACATATTACTGTAATTAAGGTTACATTAGTACTGCTTGTTTTGACTTTCTTGTCAAAATAAGCCTCGCCCTCCCCACAAATAATCTACTTCAACAGCTTCCCATCTTTTTTCAAAGATCTTTTATAAAGATACATATGTGTATATATATAATATATATAAAGATACATATATACATAGGTATACCATCCCTGTATATACATATGAAATCTATTTTTTGTCCTTTTTTTTTTGCAAAATCACTTTTTTCGTGGAAAGCTCTGTACAACTAATTTTTTTTGTTTTCATGCCTCTTCCATATGCTATGGTATGCTATAAACTATGTATGGCCATTCTCATATTAACAGAAATTAAATTTATCTTCAGTTTTTGTCCAGTATGAATAATGCTACAATAAATATTCCATACAAGTCAGACTGAAATATTTTATTTCTATGGGATAGGTTCTTAGAAGTTGAAACACTAGATTAAATGGTGTAAGTGTTTTTACTTTTAATAGATGTTTACAAGTATAATATTCATACTTATATCAGTAGCATATGAGAATACCCTTTCTTCACAACCATACCCGAAATAGTTGTTACAGCTCTTTTCAGTTTTGCCAGTTCTGTGGCTATGAAGTAGAATCTTAATGGAGTCAATATACTAGTTTGTGTATGCAATGCTACTAGAAATGTCACCTTGGAGTCTCATTTCTCAAAGTTCAAGGACATCTGGATATCTATTGTCTGGTTTGTAGTATGTGACAAGGGGACAACAGGAACTAGTTTCCTTTAATATATGCCTCTAGGTTAAGCAGTAAACTCCAAGTAGCTTATTGTTTGTTGCATATGGTGGATCAGCATAATAATATGCAGTGAAAGAAAGAAAATCAAGCACTATGATACCAAGAGCAATGGCCTTGGAGACCTGAATTTTGCTGTGAAATTTATGGTTCTGGTTTGGCATAAAGTAGCTGGCTGCTGGAAGTTTCCTTTTAATCTCTAATGGATTGGTAAGCTCCCCATCTCTTATAAAGTACATCAGGAGGCTAGGATGGGATATTTAAAGGAGTGACGAATAGAAGATCCATCCTTTATAGAATATATCCAGATTAACACAGAGGTTTCTCTGTCACAAGAAAAAAATACCAACTCTATCCTCTGGGAAAAAGGAGAGTAGAATGATGATAGAAGAGGAGAGTTAGGAAGAGGTCTAGGGTCAAGATGGGAAAGCTATAACGTCAACACAGAAAGGCAAATATTCTCTTTCACCGTTCTTGAGCAAGAGATAGTGGCAGTAGAGCCCAAGTGAACAGCCAGTATATCTCAGACAGGTCATGGAGATTGGTATTTGGGAACTTTAAAGAACTCCAAAGTGGAAAGGCAAATCATATAGAACAGTCTAAGAGCCAAACACGCCAGGGAACTTATTGCTGGTGTTAGGGCACAGAATAATACTTAAGCCCATCTTTAACTACTTGGAAGAGGTAACTTCACCTCCCTTTCTGAGAGCTTAATGATATCAATCAGAGGGATATAGCATGATGGGACTTTTTCCCTCTCTAACACTCAACTATTCCAACATACATCTATATACCATGTCTGGTAGAAGCCAGGAAGGCAAAAAGGGCTCTCATATTTAAGGAAGAGATTGGAAGTTTTAACTATAACTCACAGAAGATCTGCTGAGAAACCGTTCATCTTCACAGTCTAAAAACTTTGATTACCACCTTGGGCTCAGGGATCTTTGAATTCTCTTTCCACTCCCACTTAGGTATATTCATAATGAAATCAACTTGATTCATTTAATTGACATCCTCTACAGGAGGGTGAGAGGAGGTTGGGCTTTGGGGGGATTAGAACAAAGAAAAGAGGGAAAGAGAATTCCCCTTTAGGAAGCACTTATTTCTCCAAATACTAGACATGGTTGTCATTTGCAAGCTTCAGAGCTTGGCATGAGGGACTCAGACTAGTTGAAGGCCTGAATCTTGGCTGAGCAGCATAAGAGAGCCCACTCCAGAACCTCTATACCCATGTGGTTTTCGAAAAATTTAGAACGTGTGCTGGAACCAAAATTAGAGAACCGTCTTGTGGATTCTTCTGAATTTAATGTGGATACATGATCAGCTAACAGTAAAGTTGCTTAATAATGGCTATCCTTTTCCTTTCTCCAGTAGGCAGATAGATCTGGGGCTTTATTCATATGATAAATACTATTTAGTATTTTCTAAAAGGTGCAAGTTTTTCCAGTTGCCTTACATATAGTATCTCATGTAATTCCTGCTAAGTACTAGACCCAGTTTATACAGAAGAAACTAAAATTCAGGAGCACCTGGGTGGCTCAGTCATTGGGCTTCTGCCTTCGGCCAGATCCTGATTTCAGCGTCCTGGGATCAAGCCTGCTCAGCTGGAAGCCTGCTTTTCCTTCTCCCACTTCTCCTGCTTGTATTCCCTCTCTCGCTGTCTCTCTCTCTGTGTCAAATAAATAAATAACATCTTAAGAAAAAAAAGAAACTAAAATTTATTCTCAAAGAGAGTAAGGAGCTCGTCCAAGATCCCACACATTGTGAGTGATAGTAGAGAACTTCAAGGGCAGCTCTACCTGACTCTCAGTTCCCTGTCCTTCCCACACTCTTCTTTTTTTTTTTTTTTTTAGATTTTATTTATTTATTTGATAGACAGAGATCATAAGTAGGCAGAGAGGCAGGCAGAGAGAGGAGGAAGCAGGCTCCCTGCTGAACAGAGAGCCCGATGTGGGGCTCGATCCCAGGACCCTGAGATCATGACCCGAGCCGAAAGCAGAGGCTTTAACCCACTGAGCCACCCAGGCGCACCCCCCACACTCTTACTTCTAAACCAAGTACAGATGCAGTAGCTCCTCATGCTCATTGAGAGAGACCTTTGCAACTTCAAATAGCCTCAACAGCCTTGGCATCCCAGTATAGTGGCCAGGTGCACTGGATTCATGGCAGAACTCCGCAACAGTGCTCTCTTTGTTCCATGGCATTGAATTTCTGAGCATAATATTAGTGTCTCAGGAAATCCTCCCCAAAAAGTTATTTCCAGCCAGCAGCCACTGATTTATTCCAAATGTCTGACTGAGCTGAAGAGAGTTTCCCCTGGTCTGAAGTTGCTTGTCCTGGCAGACAGATGTCTGCCCTGTTTCTTTTTAACCAAATTTGTCACTGCTCCACAGGCTGAACGATCTCTCTCACCTCTGCGCTGTCAGTTTACCTGGAGGTAGCAAAATAATGAATATAAATAAGGAACAGATCCTATCATAACATCCCTCCTAACTGGTTTATTTTTTTTTCCTGAAACAATGATTTTATCTTCATTTGTATCCCTCATTATGGATGTTTCTTTATTTCATATGCAGTACTTAGCCTTGGCAGCATCAACCCTACTGTTTGAAAAGCTCTTGGAATTTGAAGCAAAGCCATAGTCAAAGTTGACTTTGGCAGTCGTGTTTTTCAGACAGGCAAATTTCTCCAGTTTCCCTAAAAGGTATCTAGGGCACTGAGATGAGACTGTGTCCTGGACAACACAAAGACCTCTCAATGGGTGTGAGGCATGCTCAAAGACTGTCTAAACACCAAACTTTTTAAACTTCAGGAAGTGAAGTAGCTAAAGTGGTTTGCTAAAACCAATCATTGTCTCACAGCTTTGCCAAGCAAAGCAGCCAGTGCTGGTATTGAATAGGATATGCCTAGGTCACTCCTGGTACTTTTGAGATAGAACACTGTAGTTATTTCATTAGAAAAGTGTTTTATTGGGATGTTGAAGAGTGGGAGTTAGGGACAAGTATTATCGAATGTACTGATTTTGTAATTAGCACTTGAATTTCCTCCCAATTTCTCTTTAATCTGTGTATGTTTGTGCTCTATGCATTTTTGCCTTTCCAATCCTGACAGCACAGAGAATTCTGAGTCTCTTAAAAAGGTCTTTAAATGGGTTACAGGTGGCCTGGAGTGTCTTACAGAGAGCTTCTGGTGGATGTCACCGCTCAGAGCTCCCTCATTCACTCCCAACATCCTATCTTCCATCCCCCCAATTTTGCAGATGCCCTCTGCCTTTTATTTTTTCCCCACAGTAAACAAACTCTACTACCCTTTCCCTGCTCTTTGGAACAATTCATTTCATTATTGCATCACCTGAACCTGGTTCTCCCTGAAGACCCTTACCCTTGCATCTTTGTCAGGCAAATGCTGCTTTTTCTCACAGGCACCCCCAGTGCTATAGGTGCCACAGAAGCCCTGAGCAGTGAAGCTCCTATCTCTTGGTTCCCCAGTGTCCCTTCTGAACTGCGCTTCTTCTACTCTTCCCCTCCCAAATTCCTGCTCCTTGATGCTCATACTTTTCCTCCATGTGATTATTGCCAACTGTCTGGTCACTTCTGTTGACTGATGTACATTTTGATAGCCAGCACACAGAATTCCTCTCTACCCCAGATCATGCCACTGTGATGTGTGACATCACAGTTTACAGGGATTGCCATCCAACATGATATTCTTGGCCCCCTCAGTGCCAAAGTTTTAAACTGCTCTTCCACATCAGCCATACACTCCCTTGTCCACACTTTGGGTATTGTACACTCTGAATCCTACAACAGTTATTACTTTACCAATTATAGTAACCACCACTGATTAAACGTGTACTTTCTGCCAGGGCCCTGAGCTATTACCTTCAGATTTATTTTTTCATTTAATTCTGAATTCAACTCTCTGAGGTAGGCACTACAGTGACCCCATTTTATTGAGTGGGAAACCAAGGCTCCAAATGTTTAAGGGAATTACTCCATATTAGAGGGTGACTAATGGTAGAGCTTGGATTGAAAAATAGAGGTCTACTCCAAGTTGAAGCCTTTAGCTCCCACTATAGAAACATTCTGCTCTCTGACCTTACCTCTCTCTCTTCTGCCTCCTTTCTTCAGTGCTGTTACTCCTAGCTTAGTTAGTCTCATGGTGTGCTCCAGGAGCTCCTTGGCCTACCTGCTTCTTTTAAAAATATTAGCTTCTCTGTGTTTTCACTTTCTTTCCTATTAAGTTGATTCTGTGGACTGTTATCAAACTGTAGTTTTTGCTAGGTTCTCTTATATTCTTTCCTATTTTCCTTCCTCCACACCTGCCTAAAGAATTTTTAATCCACTGTACAAATGCGTTGCCAAGCAGTTTGGAGAGAAATCTCTCAAACTATGGAAGATGCAAATTTTATTCACCTTACTGTGCAATAAAAGTAACTCTTTGCAGTGTCTGGCTGGCTCAGTCTGAAGACCATGCTGCTCTTGATCTCAGGGTTGTGAGTTTGAGCCCCACATAGTTTGTAGAGATTACTTAAATAAATAAAACTTTTGAAAAGTAATAACCATGCTTATAACCACTTAGCATCTAATTTAAATTTCCAGTCTACTGGGTGACAGAAACTATATCTCAGTTTAGACATTTTTCCTCTTTTCCTGAAGTTGTATCTAATTTTCAAGTTATGCGTGTTAAAATAAGAGTCATTTGGGTGGAGATGAAGAAGAAAATGATTTCCTTGGAATTGTCAGAAAATCACCTTAGAATCCTCTGAGGTGTTTTCGTTCAGAGTGGTTTTTGGCCCATGAGGGAAGTACCTGCTTCATCCTACTTCATTGCCTACTCCAATGTCTCTACAGGTCTGTCACCCTCTGAGCTGTTTATTATCCATGCTGACCTGTGGCACCAGGGGTCCCAGGGATACCAGCATGATGAGGGTGCAGAAACAATGGAAAGTGGTGTGTCCATGAACACATTCATTGAATGTGCTGTGATGTGCTGTGCTGCCCACAGTGTCCCCCTTGCCAGTTCTCTAGAACTTTTGACCTTAGATGCTCTTCAGATATTCAGGGAATTTGTGGTGGTGGTGGCCCCTTTTATTAGCAATTCCCTTTTTCTGTAATTCCATAATCCCCTCTTGATCACCTGTTTAGAGGTTACTTACCATTTATGTCTAAGCTCAGACTCAGTTCCCAGACACCCTAAAACAGGATCAGTGCCATTTTACATTTTTCCATAAATTCTTGTCACTCTGCTTTATCAACACCTGTGCATTCATCTACTTCCTCCATCTGACTGTGAGATCCTGGGGATCAGGTGTCATGCGGGTCTGGATTATCATTAAGTCCTTACTGAAAGTAACAGAAACCCATTAATTTACTTTCCTTTTCTTCATTTATACAAATAGAAGAGAAGAAACTTTATTAACTTTTATGTCATCATGCATGTATTTAATGAAAAACTTGTCTATGATGGCTGTTTGAAATGGAAACATGTTTTTTAGAAAATTGGTATATCAATTTCTGTCATAGAACTTATGGACAAAATATTCTTAAAACAGCAAAGAGATACACCTCAATAGAGCTAAAAACAATGGATTAGTACAAACTATCATCAAAGATTGATGAAGATATGGAATCACTGTAACTTTTGTACATTGCTGATAGTCACATAAATTGGTACAACAACTTGAGAAAACTGATTCATCTACTAAAATTCAGCATTTGCATACTGCTTAATTAGCTGTTTCCATGTGTGCCAGAAGACATGAATGATAATGTTCAGAGGAGCATTATTTCTAAAGGCCCCAAGTTGGAAACAGTATAATTGTACATCCAGAGTAGAATGGATAAATGAAACAGAGCATACTCATGCAGTAGAATGTTACTGCTGCAAAAAAAAATGAGTGGACATAAACATGGCTGAATCTTATAGCTGTTTTCATTTATATAAAGTTCACTAACAGGCAAAACTAACTTAACCATATCAGAAGTCCAGAGAATGGTAACCTTGGAGGAGGAAGAATCATTGGGAAGAGGCATGAGAGGAATTCTGAAGTACAAGAATGTTCCCTTTCCTGACCTGGATGGTAGTTTATGGCATGTTTAGTTGGCGATAATTTATATTTTATGATATGTACACATTTTTGCATGTGTGCTACACTTTAATAGAAGTGTTTTTAAAAACCCAAGTTGATGATAGTATATCTGTATGTCAGAAATACATCTGGGCAAAAGTTAGAAGAGGTCATTTTGGGTAGATATGGTAAATACTCTTTACAGGAGCTTACAAGTTTACCAGTATAAGTCTATTAATCTCTTCTAGAAGCTGCAAAGATTCCTTTCAGCACTGTAATTACAGTGTAACTAGGTGAACATTACTCTAAAGCAGGGATTCATTTTTTTTTTTAGGTTATTTATTTATTTATTTATTTAACAGAGAAAGATACAGCGAGAGACAGAACACAAGCAGGGGCAGTGGGGGAGGGAGAAGCAGACTTCCTACTGAGCAGGGAGCCTGATGCAGGACCCCATCCCAGGACTCTGGGATCATGACCTGAGCTGAAGACAGCTGCTTAATGCCTAAGCCACCCAGGCACCCCTAAAGCAGGGATTCTTAACCTTTTTTTTTCTTCCTTAGCTAGTTTGATATGACCTATAAACTAATGTACCTAAGATTACAAAGGAAACCCATTTGTTATCAAAATATTAATTATGAATTTTCATTAACACTTTGAATAGCAAGGCAGTATATTTAGAAACTAGACAAGTTAGTTAAAATTTATTTTAAAAAGATTTATCCTAGAGTGGGTGCTATATACACCCTCCTATGCCACATAACAAACAGGAGTATCTTTACAGAAAGTTAAGAAATCTCGTTTGAACCATCCAGGCTTACAGAACTTAAAGAGTGAAGGTGACTTATTATTTCCATCTAGGTATTAATGAATGAACAGTTGAAGATATCAGCATGGGTGCTCTGTCACCATTAGAAGAACTTGCCACCACTTGGTGATAGAACCAACACTAGATGCCAAGTAGTTGTCCAGGTGTGCATTATGAGTAGCTGTAGGTAGAAAGATCATAATAAGAAATGATCTAGTGGCAAGACTAATAGCCCTTGTAATTTTTTTTTTTTTTGCCCTTGTAATTTCTAAGTGGTGGTGATAAAAATCAGTACTTGAAGTATCTATAACAAGTATAAAATATTATACAAAGTATCCTGTATGTGTAATACAAAAATATTTTTGTTTCTGTTGGTCTGTATAAAGTCACAGATACTGATGATACTTCTGTGATTTGTTGCTTATATTCATAATAAAGGAAATGCTGCATTTTAGTTAGAAGTTAGGAAAGTAAAATAAAGATTAAAGTATAGAAATAACTTTTCTCCACCCAAGTTATTCATTCCCTGAATTCTGTCCTGGGTTAAGAACTGCTCTTTGAAAGTGAAGGTGTGAATTTCTGTATTGACCTTTCTTGTTGAAGAATAGGTTGTAGGGAAGAGATGACACAAAAAGTCCTCAGTAATCACAAGTGACACCTGAAGCTTTTTTATAGACAAAGAGCTAAGGTTAAGATTAAATAGAAAACAAGTAGTGCTCAGAACCCTCAGGAGAGGGGCGCCTGTGTGGCTCAGTGGGTTAAAGCCTCTGCCTTCAGCTCAGGTCATGATCCCAGGGTCCTGGGATCAAGCCCCACATCGGGCTCTCTGCTCAGCGGGGAGCCTGCTTCCCCCTTTCTCTCTGCCTGCCTCTCTGCCTACTTGTGATCTCTGTCTGTCAAATAAATAAATAAAAACTTAAAAAAAAAAAAAAAGAACCCTCAGGAGAACTACACCCTGAACAAAAAACCACTGAATCTTATTGTTTATGTTAAGTCATCTGTTTAGGTTGGGACACTTAGAAACATAAACTGACAACTGGAAATACTTAATTTGTTTTCTTAGATTAGGTCCCTTCCCATAAATTTAGACTACAGAATGAAACAACTGGGTAACTTCTGCTTATCCTTCACATCTCAGCTCACCTCCATGTCAACTTTGTTAAGGAGCACACTTCCTATTCCCAGAGTGTCTGGAACTTCCCTATATGTAACACTCATCCTTCTAATAATTTTGGGCTGGGGGTTTGTTCTTTTATTTACTAAATTACAAAATTCATCATTATAAGCCCTATTCTTGCAGCAGGCTGATTTAATGCAGAATGACTAGTTAATAATAGGGGGCTTTCAAAAACTTAGAAGTCAGAATATCAATGTAGCAAACAAACAACAACTTCACTGACAGATGGAAGCTCCACAAAATTGAAAGGAAAAATGTCCCCTCTTTTATATGGGCAAGCCACTTAAATCCGTATGTGTTTTTCCTCAGTTTTACCTACAAGATAATCTTTATTATTCTCTTTTAGTTAGGTAACTAAGTTAATAAAATGTAAAACTGCTTTTGACAAAAGTATATCTTTTCAAAGGGTTACTAAGAATTATACTGCTGAGTAAATTAAATTCACTGTAGAGGGAGATCAGTGGTGACTAATCTAGATCTTTTTTTCCTCACATTATTCCTTGATTTATTTTTCCACAGTTTACCAGACAAAATCAGCTTTTTTTCTGAGTGATTGTGATCTGTGTTTTAATACAAAATGATTTCTTTGTATTCCAAATGAGTAGCTTATATAAGGAGGAAGTTAATTTTTTTTTGTTCAGTTCAGCTCTGCTGGTAGTATTAACTAGAAAAAGGATAAGATTTGTGGCCTTAATATATATCCCTGAATATTGTTGCATGTTGTGAAATATATATTTTTATAATACCACAAGAACTAGGGCAAGGATGAATGACCCTCAGCACTATTTTCACCCATTAATTTTATTTTATAACTTTATTGTTTGATACTCCTTTTCAATGAACTGGACCTATGCCCTCAATCCATAAAGAGAGAACATTCACTGCTATACACTGGCATTATTGTTTACCATCATGAGCCAGGAGTAAACTCAAAAGATAAGTAGCCTTGCCATCCACCTACTGCTACAAAGAATCCCACAATATGAATTAAACACACATTTCCTTTTACACATTTTCTTCAAAATATGAAAAGGCAGTAATGAGTAGCTCTACTTTGCAAGGAAACTAGTTTTCTGATCAGAGAATATTTGTAGCTAATTAAATCTCTAGAAATCATAGAGATCAAAAACATGTATCAGTGGGGAAGAGTTGACACTTGCCCCAATCTACAGGGTTTTGACTGGTGATACCCTACATTAAAACATTTGTTGGTTCAAGCATGTCCCCTAATCTTGAGGCTGGTCCCTAGGAACTCATCTGAACACTTGCTAGATCAAATGCTGAATGAGGCCAAAGCTTTTCCTAAAGGAACATCTTGGTAGTACATGCACTTACTCCTGGGTTGTACCTCCATACAGGGGTTCTTCTGTGGGAGAACAGCAACTACATTTGTTTGTTTGTTTGTTTGTTTGTTTGTTTTAAATTCCGTTAGCCAACATATAGTACATCATTAGTCTAGTCTTGTAAGTAGTGTTCAATGATTCATCAATTGAGTATAACTAACCCAGTGCTCATCACATCATATGCCCTCCTTAATGCCCATTACCAAGTTACCCCATCCCTCTGATTTTTATTTAAAAGAGCAAAACCATGTGAACTCTACAGTCTGTTCTCTTGATCTCCAGAGTATACAGATTTTCACTCAAGCAGCAATTAGCAAATTCACTATACTCATCACATTACTAAAACATATGTATGTACAATATGTCACCTGCTCTTCATCTGGGTGACATGGATTCCATTTGGGAAAGGCTCTTGAAAGGGAGATACCATTCGTCACCTCTTGGTTGCTCTTGGCATATTCAATGCTTAGTTTAGACATGAGCCAACTATACATGAGAACCATATGCCTTTGCTCTTTATAGAAGTATTTATTTTTTATTTTTTAAAAGGTTTTATTTATTTATTTGACAGAGAGAGAGAGAGAGACAGTGAGAGAGGGAACATAAGCAGGGGGAGTGAGAGAGGAAGAAGCAGAATTCCCGCTGAGCCTGATGCAGGGCTCAATCCTAGAACCCCGGGATCATGACCTGAACCAAAGACAGAAGCTTAACAACTGAGCCACCCAGGTGCCCCTATAGAAGTACTTTTAATAACTTGTTCATTCACATATTGCTCAAGTTTTTATTCAAGACTGTTTTAAGAAACAACAATGGTATCTTTACTTCTCAGGCAAGTATTTTATAAAATGTATATTAACAGTTTTTGCAACAGCATTCCCTATATAAAATTCCTGGTAAAAAATTTATTTTAGGATTTATTAAGAGAAAAAAATTAAAGAAACCAAACTTTATTTTCCCAGTTAAAAAAAATTTTATTTCAGTTTATTTTAATGTACATTGTGACACTACATTTACTTTTTTTTGCTAACTCCTAGGAGACTCAATTAAATCTGAGGTATAGTTACAGCAATTACATTAAACCTTACATCTAACACATTTGGATCTATTTTTCCTTGGTTTTCATTTTTCATTTTCTATTTTATTATCCCAGTATATGTCTCTTATGATAATTTTTGTCAGATTGTGTTGGAAAGAAATTAGATCCGTGGTACTCCAACCACCAATCCCCACAACACAAGGGACGTATATTACATAATGCATGAAATAGACTGTTCAGCCACTGTGGGAATAAGCTGGATGAACACAGATTGAATGGATGAAGTCTCTAATCAATACACAAATATTTGTGCCTATGCAGGATTGCTTTCCAAGGTAGAACAAATGAATTAGAAATTTAAAAACTATGAAATAGAAAACTAGAACACTGAGAGAGCTAAAGATATATTCATAACCAGCAGCATGTGTCACATAGTAATTTAACTTATAGAATTGTGAAAGAGAGCTTTCACTAAGAAGGGATTTTAGCCAATTTTGAATGGTAGAGAATGGATGTGTAGATATGTTTGCATAATTGTGTATGTTCTTATGCATGTTCGTGTTATTAGAAGATCAGAAAGAGTGTTTTTGGAGAAAAAGAAAATAAGTAAAATACAGCATTTTTATACCTACTAATAGTGAAGAATAACAAAAGCCCATTCTTCTACATAAGATTTTAATTCCCAGTTAAGTTTCGGATTTTTCCTCCCAATAAAGATAAAATGTCAGTTGTGTTTTTAGGAATCATTGGTAAATTATATCTGGACTGGAAAAATTAGAGATCTGATAGGGAGCCACGACTGTGGGCCTCCCTGAATATGATGACTCTTATAGTTGGATGTGTTCCTTGTGGGGACCTATAGGACTGTTTGTAAAAATCCAGGATCCTGTGGGGCAGCAACTTTTAAGCCAGTGTAGTTCATTCTCTTGTACTTGAACTGTCACCCAGGGTGACCAAGATGGCCTTAATACTCCTCTCAACTGACTAAACTTTGTTCATGTTTCTTTCTGACTATAAGCCCTGACTTCCCCTTTTTGGAGAACTTAGAATTGTAAATTCTTCCTCTACCTCTGAGATGTAAATCTTCTATAACCCAGGACGATCTTTCTCCAGGACCTGGGAGCTTTCCTTTAAAATGTAATCACTAAGGGGCGCCTGGGTGGCTCAGTGGATTAAGCCGCTGCCTTCGGCTCAGGTCATGATCTCAGGGTCCTGGGATCGGGTCCCGCATCGAGCTCTCTGCTCAGCAGGGAGCTTGCTTCCCTCTCTCTCTCTCTCTCTGGCTGCCTCTCTGTCTACTTGTGATTTCTCTCTGTCAAATAAATAAATCTTTAAAAAAAAAAAAATGTAATCACTAAGAAAGATAGGACCCCTGACCATTGCAAGGGCAGGAGTCTAACTTCTGGGGGCTTTAAGTGACAGTTAGCAAACAGAGAACAAATAATGTGGCCTAATCATAGACTAATGTCCCTGCTTAAGACCACCCTGGTGGTTAAAGATATTCCCACCTTTGAAAAGGGAACTCTTGTACACTGTTTCTGGGGATGTAAACTGGGATAAGTACTATGAAAATCAGTATGGCACTTCCTTAAAAAATTAAAAATAGAAATGTCTAATGATCCAATAATTCTACTATTAGGTATTTTCCCAAAGAAAATGAAAATACTAATTCAAAAAGATATATGAACCCCTATGTTTACTGCAGCATCATTTACAGTAACCAAGATGTAGAAGCAACCTAAGTATCCATCGGCAGATGTACGGATAAAGAAGATGTGGAATATATATGCGATGAAATATTATACAACCTAAAAGATGAGGTCCTGTCATTTGTGGCCACATGGATGGGCCTAGACAGCATTACTCTAAGCGAAACAAGTCAGACAGAGAAAGAAAAATACCATATGATTTTATTCATATGTAGACTCTATGAAAACAAATGAATAAATAAACAAAACCAGCATCAGACCTAGAAATACACGATGGCTGCCAGAGGGGAGGGGATCTGAATGGACAAAATGGGGAAAGGAGAATGGGAGTTACAGGCTTCCAGTTATAGAACGAAGTGAAATGCACCTGGTAAGCGGCATAGTCAATAATATTCTAACACCATAGTGTAGCACAAGCAGGTGGTACAGTTGTGGCATAACATAATGTATAAACTTGTTGAATCACTATGTTGTACACCTGAAACTCATGTAACCTTGTGTGTCAACTACACTCGAATTTTTTTTTAATTTATTTTCAGCATAACAGTATTCATTATTTTTGTACCACACCCAGTGCTCCATACACACGAATTTTTTTCAAAAATTGTTTTTAGTCTTCCCATCTTTTATTTCAGGAGCATTGAGTTCATTTGAGTTCATAAAGTTCATTGAGTTCATAAAGTCTTCCATGCTATTATTTTTAACAAGTGACCAGTGTCATTTTTCTTTCACAGGGATGAGGTGAGGGAGAAAAGTGGACAGCGGCTGGTTGGTTGTGTGGACTGATGTAAAGACTACTTCCAAAGAAGCCTGGTGCTGCTCTTCTTGCTGGCAAGCTGTGGTTCCATCCTCTCTCTTCCAGAGGTGACTAAGGCCAACAAGGCCTATGATAGTCCTGTAAGGTTTTTTTTTTTTTTTTTTAAGATTTTATTTATTTATCAGACAGAGATTATAAGTATGCAGAGAGGCAAGCAGAGAGAGAGGAGGAAGCAGGCTTCCCACTGAGCAGAGAGCCTGGTGTGGGGCTCTATTTCAGGACCCTGAGATCATGAACTGAGCTGAAGGCAGAGGCTTTAACCCACTGAGCCACCCAGGCGCCCCAATAGTCCTATAAGTTTAGATGCTTAGTTGAACATTAGAAGATTCCCAGGGGGCATATTGCACTTAAGATGACCCTATCCTACCAACGTGCTACTATTTTTCATTTTGTCTTTTAGTGGAGTTTACTTTCTTTTTTTTTTTTTTTTTTTAAGATTTTATTTATTTATTTGATGGAGAGAGAGGTCACAAGTAGGCAGAGAGGCAGGCAGAGACAGAGAGGGGAAGCAGGCTCCCTGCTTAGCAGAGAGCCCAGTGCAAGGCTCGATCCCAGGACCCTGAGACTGTGACCTGAGCCAAACGCAGAGGCTTAACCCACTGAGCCACCCAGGTGCCCTGGAGTTTACTTTCAACCAAGTAAAACTAGAAAGTGAAAGGATGAGTCTTAATTAACTTGCTTCATAGTTTTTTGTAGCCTAATCCTTTTTGTCAGTCCTTGATCTTTCAGTACTATTTTATGGCTCTTGAGAAAGCTGGTACCCTTGTAATGGAGCTGCTTACTTGTATTGGGAGTTTCGAAGAACAATTCAGCTATTTTAGTTAGCTGCAAATAGAACAGTAGTTTATCATAGGTAAAGGAGATAACCAGTATATTATCTTCAAAAACAAACAAACAAACAAACAAAAAACCCACATGGGATTTATAAGAAAATGAATAGAGGAAAAAACCCTACAAGTAGTCTAGGACCAGTGAGGTTTGTTTTAGCATTTTGTAGGATCCCTCAGGATGGGAATAAAACAGATTCCCTGGCAGCTAGTGAAGAGGCTACTTTGAACACCCAGCCCTTGAGCAGGCTGCTTGGGGTCATCTCATAAAAACAGAAAACCAATTTCAATTGTTTATAGATCCTTTGAAAAACCTTGAGAGTTCAACTTTGAGTGTATATGATAAGCTGTCTCTTTGTATTGTCTGCTGGGGTGCTTTCATTTGGTACCTTTCATTAATTATTAGTCCAGGGCTGTACCATTTCCTCGTCAGAATTTCTCAGCACATTCACACAGCCTCAGCTTGGGCAGGATGATGGCAGACAATCCTTCCTGAGGGCTGAATGTGTTTTTCAAAACAATTACACAGATTCAATTGATCAAGCCAGAAACACTGTTTAGAGACCTATAGATAGAACAGAGGAGAACCAAAGAAGGATAACAGGAACTTTTTGACTCATTTTAATTCTTTTAATGATCCTTTAAATGTAGGTCATTTATTTAAAAGGAAGTATGTTTAGGACTTGGGGAAATTATTTCAAATATATTCTAACTCTAAAATTAAAGCACATTCAGGCAGATAATGGATTGCTGGAAAATTATTATACACACTTTATCTAAAGAGCTGTCAAGAATTTATAAATGAATACTACATTGTCTGAAGTACTTAGAGAATACAGACAGCTTCCTTGCACTAATGCTAGCTATCAGCTGTTAATGCATAATAATTATGTCCTCATGGATAATTCTTCCAAGAATATGTTTTCCGTATCTCATTATTGCAATTCTCTTCTTCCTTCACCTTCTCATGTTTTTAACCTTTCCTTTTTTATTTTTATTATTTTCTTCTATACAGAGATGAATTCTCAGGAGTATAAAAGGATTTAATGGATGATGGGTTCTGTAGAGACATAGATGGCACATTTAAATCTAGAAAAATGACAGTAGCTTAATTGAGGAAAATAATAAAAAAACATCTCTGGAACTATTCCAGGCATCTTTGCATGCCACAGATAAAGAACTATGGGATACTGTGGGGAAAATTTGGACTTAACCTATGGGGAAATGGGATTCGGGCAGAAATTCAGTTAAATTCAGAACATTCCTAAGCTCAGTGCAGACAGTGTGCTTAGGTGCCATAGGAGTTAAAAGGTGAGGAAGACCCTGTGTGTATTTAAGGAATTTATGATCAGACGAAGTTCCTTTCTACTCAGGAGTCCTCTCTTTGAAAGTAAGGTTGACTTGTAACCATTTTAAGTTCCTACAGCCTAGCATAGGACCTGTCAATGTCCAGGAAATAGGTATTAAACTAAAGCACACAAAATGGGGGCGGGGTGGGTGCCTGGGTGGCTTAGTCATTTAAGCATCCACCTTCGGTTCAGGTCATAATCTCAGGGTTCCTGGGATAGAGCCGAGCATCGAGTTCCCTGCTTAGTGTGGGGTCTGCCTCTCCCCCTCAGTCTCAAAATAAATAAGATCTTTAGAAAAAAACAAACCACAAAAGGTTGCTTTATAGGAATAAATAAGAAAACTGCCATATTAATCAAGAAAGCTTTTTCTGCCGCACCTATAGATCTTTAAAGATATATCTTACCTCTCCCTGGGGAACCTGGGTGGTTCACTTAGTTAAGCAATGACTCTTGATTCCATCCCAAGTCATGATCTCAGAGTCGTGGGATTGAGCCCTGCATCAGGCTTCATGTTTAGCAGAGAGTCTGCTTGATTCTTTTTTCCCTCTGCCCCACCCCTGCTCTTTCTTGCTCTCTCTCAAGTAAATAAATTTGGGGGAAAAATTATATATCTTAGCTCTCTTTTCGAGTTAATGAAGCCTCTAGATTTAACAGATGGGAAAAGCAAACAAAAATAAAAATAATAATCACTTATTAAGCTACCAAGTTTATATATTGAGTTTTTATATTGAGTATTCTATAGGGTGCTTTACATGTTTTATCTGACTTTATTCTCACTGCATTCTGTGAAGATACAATGAAGCAAATGAAGCCACTGGTGGTGAAGGATTTTGCACAGTTATATAGCTAGTAAGGGGAAAGATTAGGATCGCAGCTCTGTTCTGTTCAACTCCAGAGCCCAAGTTTCTTCCATTGGTCTTTATGGTTCTCAAGCATGAGCAAATTACCTGAAGCCACTAAATACATGCTTCCAATAAGCCAGAAACTTTGACAGGTGTTCTAACTGGAAGGTTCCTGGATCCAAGACTTACTGAGAATTGCCCACTCATAAAAGGTAAGGTAAACCTTTTCGTAAGTGAGCAATCTGAAGCTGATATTTAAGATATTTTCCTCTCATTTCCAAATCCCATTCATAGTATTTGTTATGACAAAAATACATGTGAATTTTGACTGCGACCTCCAAATATATGTGAGTTTTTATTGCTCTTCTCTTTCTAGGTTTATACAACAGCAGATAGGGAAGGAATGGAAAGGAGAGTAGAAATTGATATTTTAGGTAGGAGTAGTAGTACTAGAAGAAGCAGAATTTAATCTCTGAAAGCCATTTTCTGATCTCAAAGCCCATTT
Source organism: Mustela nivalis (assembly GCF_964662115.1). NCBI lineage: Eukaryota > Metazoa > Chordata > Mammalia > Carnivora > Mustelidae > Mustela > Mustela nivalis. The sequence continues at coordinate 112,473,120 of NC_139022.1, read as the reverse complement.
TTTCCCTATTCTACCACACCATTTCCCCAAAATTGATAGGATAGTTGTTGAATTGTATTGTACTACCTCTGCCAAAATCTAGGTGCAAATTTTTGGACAGATCTCTCCAAGCATTAGTTTATTCATCTATAAAATGGGATTAATGGTATTGATTATCTCATAGGGCTTAAGACACTTAATTTGCTAAGTGTCATGCCTAACAAGAAGAAAGTCAGCCAGTCTTTCCATGACACTGGCAGTGTAAGATACAGCACATTTTGTATTTGTCTAAATGAAATTAAATCTTGATTTAAGATCCATGTGCCAAGGTTGGCTGTATCTCCGACATTAGTAAAATTTGAGGCATCACTCCTCCATTATATTGTAATAAATTCCAGAGTTTACTCAGTTAAAAAGAAAAGGCACTAAGGGGCATGGTCTTCTGTTTCTGTGGGCCATGACACTGGGCCTCCTGGTGTTATGTGTTCCTCGGACAAAGCTAAAGCTCCAAAGAGGGGGTGTTCTCAGCCTTAGCCAGGGGAGTATCATGGAAGGGCCCAAGACCAGGGTTCCTAGAGTGCAAACCAAATAATCATTCTGGAGCAAGAACAGTCCCCTTCAGAGTTGCTGCCAGCTCAGGGCTCCTATGAGCCAGTGGGACCCAAGTGTTGGAGGAGGAGGTCATTGAGAGGACATGACTACTGATTGACCTACAAGGTAGATCCAGCAATCAAAGTCTCCTCATCCCCTCCTCCATCTTTGGAAGGTACATTCTGCCCACCGTCCCCACAATAGGAGAGAGCAATGTGTTATTGAGACCATCTGGATGATATATATGACAGAACTCAGTGAAGTCTTCCATATAAACCTTTAAGATTTCTGGCAGGGGGTATGGAAAAGTCCTCCTCCAGTGTCCACCTAAGATAAGCCTTGTATGTAAGTTCCCTTGCTTTTTTTAATTATTATTATTAAGATTTGCTTATTTATTTGAGAGAGAAAAAGAAAGAGGAGTGTGCAAGCAGGGAGAGGGACAGAGGGAGGGAGAGGGAACCTCAAGCAGACTCCCCACTGACCATGGAGCCCAACTCCAAGCTCCATTTAATGATCCTGAGATCATGACCTGAGCCAAAGTCAAAAGTTGGTTGCTCAACCTACTGAGCCACCCAAGCATCCTCATTCCCTTGCTTATTAAAACTGTCCTTTATAGATTGTAGTGGTCTGACTCTTTCTTTTCTGTCTCTCTTTGCTTTCTATATGCAGCAACCATTTCAGATTTTACCCAGGAAAGTCAAATTTTTGAACCAAGACCAAGTTGCAACCTCCTCAGTTAGAGAATGCATAGCGTCTGTGCCCTCCTTTCTCAAACAGGATTAACTTCTTTTAATTGACTAGACTTTGTAAAAGGGACTCTGTGCAGGGTTGCTTAACATGGATTTTCCATTTCAGACTTGAAACCCTGACAGATTGTTAAACTGCCCCTTCCCAACTCCCCGTCACTTCTTTGTATTTAACCTCATGATGAACTAACAAGGCTAGTCAACAGACTGTATTTTGAGTACAGCACTGTTAAACATAATTGTTCAGCATAATATACATATTTTGCTGTATTTTGCTTTTTGGCCATTTAACATTATGTCTTGGAGATCTTTCAATGGAAGTCCAAATTTAGAGCAATCTGTAGACTACATGAAACTGAGTAGAGGGGGAAAGAACTGTTTTTGTGAAGTGCTGAGAAGTTTGAGGCTGTTTGTAACACAATCTTACCTAGTAAAAGCCTACTGATATACATATTTCTATTGTATTTTACTAACATTGCCTAGAATTCATCACTGTCATTTCCCTTCCCTCAAAACAAATAAGAGAATTAGCGATATGTTTTACTGCTTTATTTGTTCAACATTATTATTTAGATCCCACTTTTTCCTTATGAATTCTTCTTTTTTCTTTTTTGCTGAAATGCATAATAAGGGAACTCTTTCAGAAGAAGTCTGTCGATAGTAAACTGAATTCTTTAGTTGTCTTAAATTGTTGAGATTTTGCCCTCACAAACATGTTAGTTTATTTGTGCAGAGGTTCAGAGTTCATGGTTCTCAGGACTTTTGAGCTATTACTTGTTTATCTACTTGGATTTGGCACTGTCAGTGAGAAATCTGATATCAGTCTTGTTTTCATGCATTCCTTATTCCAGTATTTTGATTCAGTATTTGTTTGGATTTTTTTTTTTAGGTGTTTCTATATTCTCCTGAGAATTTTTTGTATGCCAAGTTCTTGTATGTTTGGTAATGTATGTCAGTTGCTGTTATGCTTGAAGGATAATTTGGCCATTTTAGATGATTGCGTGACACTGTTTTCTTATACTCTTGTAGATATGTCTTCCTTAACTCCTAGCACGAGGAGTAGTTACAGAGAAGAATAAAGCAACCTGACTTTTCCCTGTATACATCACTCCCTTTTCTGCTTGGATGACCATATACTTCTTTCTTCAGGTAAATTCTTTCCTTAGCTGAATTCAAACCGTGTTATATCTTAGTGGCTTGTTCTTTAAACACATTTTTCCTAAGACATCTGGGAAATAGAATGTTCTTTAGATGTGCAGATTAAAACCTTTCTATAATTTGAAATTTTAAAATGTTCATTTGGTCCTTGCATGGTTTTCAGTTCCATTCTTTATAAATTTTGTTGCACTAGGGGCACCGGGGTGGCTCAGTCAGTTAAGCGTCTGACTCTTGATTTCGGCTCAGGTCATGATCTCAGGCAGGTTCATGGATCAAGCCTCGCCTGGGTCTCTGCCCTGTTGAGCATGGAGGCCGCTTCGGAGTCTCTCTCTCTCCCTCTCCCTTTCCCCCTGCCCCTCCCTTCCTGCTCATGCTCTCTAAATAAATAGATAAATAAGTAACATTCTGCCTCACAGGCACTAAGTATATGTGTTAGATCTTCAACCTTCAGTCTACCATTTTCTTCATAATAATTTCTATATATTTATTATTTTCCATTACTCTTTATTTATAATTTCATCCATCCTCTCAACATGTACCTGAATGTGATTTTAAGTCATCTTTATCCTATTTTCAGTTGTTCGTAATATAGGTTTTTTCACTTTTTTCCCTTATGTTATTCCAGAATTCAGCTGGCTCCTTTTATCTTTTGCTGTCTTAGCAATTTATTTGCCTTTCTTGTGAGCTTTTCTTTTGTGGACAGGTAATGTTGCCTGAATTTATTTGAGGTCATGGAGATTTATTTGAGCTCCTAATCTGTTGAGCATTTGTTCTTGCAATGTATTTTCTTTGCCTATCTGCTTTTTATTTTCCCTCTCTGCTTTTTTTGGAGTGTATATACATACTTTGAAATTTCTGATTCTTCTGCTCTTAATGGATCAAGTTATTCAAAGAATATAGTTGGGGAAACTGAGTAGAAGTAGAGTTGATGTGAGTTAGTAACACTGTAGGTTTAGGTTTCTCATCTAAAAACGCTCTTAGAAAACTTGTGATTTCCTTTGTCTTGGGTCACCTCTGATCTCAGCTTTCAATGTTCTAGCAGTTCTTATACATATCAAGTCCTTTATGTCACAGCTCAGCTGCTGAGATCAGGTGATGTTCAGTAACCATGTGTGCTCTTGCCTTGACTCCATTTTATCTATCCATGAATACTCCAGATTATAGACCTGAAAAATAATGTATCAGCATGGCCATCCATTCTATTTTACTTTCCCTGTGTCTCTGTCAAGTTTACAATCCCTATTACTTTTGTTAGTCCTTTTGTCCTTCCAAATCTTGTTGTTCATTTAGGACAGAATCATTAGCTTTAAGGCAAGTGTTTCTTGTTCATAACTTAAGTCTATACCTGTCTATTCCTAATATCCTCCCTTGTTTTAGTCTAGATTTTCTACTTTGGCAAACATACCCCACTTTGTAATTTATTTGAAAATTAAGATCTTTCTCTTTGCATTCTTTTGGATGTTTTTAGTTGGTTTCATGGAGTTGAGAGTACAATAAAAAGAGACTTTACTCCATCATCCTCAACAGAAAAAGCAGAACAACTTTGAAAAGTTGAATTGACATGGTAAAAAATTGACAGAATTTTTGTTGATATGAATTGCAGAAATGCTTAAGATATAGAACCAACAAAGCTTGTTGATACATAGAATACCAGAATTTTCTGGTTTCTACCAGAAAAAAAGGGAGTTGTTAATGATAGTCATTATATTTTCTTGGTTTGAGATACTATGAAGACAATGGTGCTACCTGGGTGATGAAGAAGTCTGGATGGCCAGACTGCTATGGGAAAGTGTATTAAAGGCTCCATCTTAGATGGAGGATGAGAAATGAAAAATCTTTGAGATATACAGGTGGGGATTTCACATTTGCTCTTGGATATAAGTCTGGAGCTCAAGAAGAGGTTGAAGTTTAATATGAATTTGGAATAGGTTAGTCTAAATGTGGTAACTGAGGACTGAGAATGGGTGAACTGGTCTTGGAGGTTGTATAGATAGAAAAGAGTAGAGGGCAAGCTCTGAGACACTCTGATATTTAGAGGTCAGGTATTAGAGAAAGAGAAAGGAGGCTGAGGTAAGAGAACACAATGTCTCTGAAGTCAAGATGTGATACAGTTTGAAAGAGAGAGGAGTCAAACATGTGAAATGAGTCTGAATGTTGGAGTAGAAATAATAGAGTTACCATTGAATTTGGCAACTCACTAATGACCCTGACAAAAGCACCTTCAGTATACTGTTGGGTAAGGAGCCAATATTGCAGTGGCTCAAACTGGCAAGTTAGATGAAAGTAAGAAAACAGAAAGGTGACGTTTTTAAGAGGTTCACTTATAAATAGTTGGTTCTTTCGTAAATAGGTAGTGAGATGTAGCATCAAGACTTTTGTTTAATTTTAACATGATACTAGAGCATGTTTGTATTCCACTGGAAATGATACATAGAGGGGAAGAGATTAATTATACAGGAGAGTACTGGAATGATTGACATTGTGTAGACCTTAGGAAGGTGAGAGGGAATTTGATCAAGAGCCAAGGTGAAGGGTCTTTCTCTGGAGAGATATGTGTGGTCATATCTCTTATTGAGACAAGATGGAAGATGAGGAATGGGTGTTAATGCAGAAAGGTTTTTTTTAATTCAGTGGTGGGAAGATGATGAAATTTCTTTCTGATGTCTTCTGTATTCTCTGTAAAATTTGAGGGGAATTCATCAGATTGCTGAGGAGGAACAATTTTGTGAGGCTTGAGATAATGATGGCATTAGAAATACTTTCACTGTTAGGAACTCAAAACATCTGCCCTGTTATATTTGATATATTTAAATAATGACTCTATATTCAGGGATTCTTATTCCAGAAAATAGTTAATGAAATTATAAAGCAAAACCAAATGCCTACTGATACAGTACTATATAAACTAGGGCTTATTAGAGTATCCATTTTACAGATTTAAAAACTTGGCCTTTCAGATGTTAAATAATTTGCTCAATGTGACACAGCAGGAAGATGAGACAACTGGAGTTCAATACAAACTGTCTGATCTCCAGGCTTGTGCTGCTAATCACTACAATGTATTGCCTGTACTCTTCATAGAATTTAGAACACATGCACACACAATGAAAAGACTTTTTTTCATTACTGTCCTTACCTCTGCTTCAGAAGTCCTAACACATCCAACAAACTTTTAGATTCTGAATAAAATGAACACCTGATTTCTACATTATAAAGTCAAGAGTCAGAAATAAAATTCTATATTCTAACCTTAGCATTTTCCATACACATCATGAATTTTTATTTTTAGTCTTTAATAACCAGGCAGTGATGAAAAATAACTAGAAATTTGGCAGAACTTTGTATTGTACATTATGAATGTGTGTCTTTATGAATAATCTCTCTCTTCTCAATCTGATATAAACACTTCCTTTTATGAACATGTTAATTTTTCTACATGGTGGTTTCCTTTCACTTTTCTTTTTTAATAAGTCAAACACAAGAATGCTGAGATTTGAGAGAGTATCTATATAAAGCAGGGAAGAACAAAAGGTGCTTGGCATTGAGTTAATGAATTATATTTTAAAAGATTCTGAAAAGTGTTAGAATAATGTGGGTATGTTATTCATGAATCCTGTTTATTTCTCTTGTTTTTCTTAGAAGAGCTATCTACAATTTAGATGCAAAAGTTTCATTTGACATTTCAATTATTATTAAAGATAATTTAAGAGTGGATAGCAGATATTTAGCTAGAGAGAAGAAATGAGATAAAAAGAAAGAAACCATTATCAGGGAGGGGTAAAGAAAGGAAACTGAGGAGCACCTGGGTGGCTCAGTGGTTAAGCTGCTGCTGCCTTCAACTAAGGTCATGATCTCAGGGTCCTGGATTGAGTCCCGCATCGGGCTCTCTGCTCGGCGGGGAGCCTGCTTCCTCTCTCTCTCTGCGTACTTGTGATCTCTCTCTCTCTGTGTCAAATAAATAAATAAAAATCTTAAAAAAAAAAAAGTAAACTGACAAATGTTTCTGTGATTCCTACATTTTCTGACACATTGGTCATTTACTATAAAATTTTATGAAAGAGACTTGAATTATGATCTGGTTTTTTGGAAGAGAAAAATGAAACATCATAAAAATGTATAATTTGGTGTAGGGTGAATGTTATATTAATTATGTATAACACATAAAATTGATGTCTCTCCCTTTTTTCTGATAGTCTTATTGCTTACTTTGATTCAGGAAATCTTGGTTGTGGAAGCATTACTGCGGACCTATATTGGGAAAAAATTGAAATTTTATTTTTCTTCTTGGTAGAGTGGCTCTACCTGAAAGATATGCTATCCTAGATCACAAGATCCAATATATATAGGGCTTAAGAATAAAGAGCCTTACATCCAAATGGGTAAGGAAGAAGTAAAACTTATACTTTTTGATGACATGATACTATATATAGAAAACCTTAAAAGACTCTACCAAAAAACCACTGGAACTGATCAATGAATTCAATAAGGTCACAGGATACGAAATCAATATACAGAAATCCATTGCATTTCTATACTCTAATAATGAAACAAGAGGAAGAGAAATTAAGAAAACAATTCCATTTACAATTGTACCAAAAATAATAGAATATCTAAGAATAAATTAAACTGAAGAGGTTAAAGACCTATACTCTGAAAACTTTAAAACAATGATGAAAGAAATTGAAAGCAAAACAAAGAAATGGAAAGACATTCCATGCTCATGGCTTGAAAGAATAGATATGGTTAAAATGTCTATATGGCCCAAGAAATCTACACATTTAATGCAATCCCTCTCAAAATACCAACAGAATTTTTCACAGAACTAAAACAAATAATCCTAATATTTGTATGGAACCACAAAAGACCCCAAATAGTGAAAGGAGTCTTAAAAAAGAAAAATACAACTACAGGTATCACAAGTCCAGACTTCAAGTTATATTACAATGCTGTAGTAATCAAAACAGTATTCTCCTGGCACCAAAATAGAAACATAGATCAATGGAACAGATTAGAAAACCCAGAAACAAACCCCAAATTATTGTCAGTCAATCTTTGACAAAGCAGGAAACAACATCCAGTGGGAAAAAGTCTCTTAGACAACTGGTGTTAGGAAAACTCAACAGCTACATGCAAAAGAATGAAACTGGACCACTTTCTTACACCATAGACAAAAAATAAATTCAGAACAGATTAAGCACCTAACTATGTGACCTGACACCATAAAAATCCTAGAAGAGAGCACAGGCAGTGTATCTCTGACATCTGCCATAATAGCATTTTTCTAGGTATGTCTCCTGAGGAAAGGGAAGCAAAAGCAAAAATAAACTACTAAGACTTCACTAAATAAAGCTTCTGTACAGTAAAAAAAAAACAATCAACATAACAAAACTCCCTGAATGGGAGAAGATATTTGCAAATGACATATCTGATAAAGGGTTAGTATCCAAAATGTTTAAGGAAATGATACAGTTCAACACACAAAAAACAAATAATCCAATTAAAAGTTGGGCAGAAGGCATGAATTGACCTTTTTCCAAAGAAGACATACAGACGTCTTCAACTGGGTGGCTCATTTGGTTAGGCACCCAGCCCTTGATTTCAGCTTGGGTCATGATCTCAGGGTTGTGGAATCAGGGCCCAGGTAGGACTTCCGTGCTTGGCTTGGAGTCTGCTAGTCCCTTCCACTCACTCTGCTCTTCTCCCGTTCCTGTGTGCACTTTCCCATGCTCTTTCTCTCAAAAACATAAAATCTTTTTTTAAAAAAAATACTTGAAAAAAAAGAAAAAGACAGGGGCGCCTGGGTGCCTCAGTGGGTTGAGCCTCTGCCTTCAGCTTGGGTCATGATCTCAGGGTCCTGGGATTGAGCCCCGCATCGGGCTCTCTGCTCAGCAGGGAGCCTGCTTCCCTTCCTCTCTCTCTGCCTGCCTCTCTGCCTACCTCTGCCTACTTATGATCTCTCTCTCTCTGTCAAATAAATAATTAATAAAATCTTTAAAAAAAAAATACAGATGGACAACAGACACATGAAAAGATGCTCAAAATCACTCATCATCAGGGAAATGCAATTCAAAACCACAAGGAAATTCACATCATACCTGTCAGAATGGCTAAAATCAAAAAGACAAGAAACAATAGCATTGGTGACGATGTGGAGAAAAAGGAACCCTTGTACACTGTTGGTGAGAATGCAAACTGATGCAGCCACTACGGGAACAGTATGAAGATTCCTCAGAAAGTTAAAAATAGAACTACCCTATGCTCCAATAATGGCACTAATGGATATTTACCCAAAGAATACAAAAACAGTAATTCAAAGAGACACGTGCACACCTGGGATCACAACAGCATCATTTACAATAGCCAAATTATGGAAGCAATCTAAGTGTCCATCTATAGATGAATGAATAAAGAAGATGTGATTCTGTATATACCATGGAATATTATTCAGCCATGAAAAAGGATGAAATCTTGCCATTTGCAACAACACGGATGGATCTAGAGATTAAAATGCTAAGCAAAATAAGCCAGCCAGAGAAAGACAAATACCGTATAATTTCACTCATATGTGGAATTTAAGAAGCAAAACAAATAAAAAGAAGAGAATGAGAAACCAAGAAACTATAGAAGAGAAACAGATGGTTGTCACAGGGGAGGTGGGTGGGAGGGTAGGTGAAATATTTGAAGAGGATTAAGAGTACACTCATCTTGATGATAACTGAGTAATATATGGAAGTGTTGAATCACTGTATTCTACACGTAGAATGAATATAACACTATGTTTATTACACTGGAATTAAAAAAGGAATTTAAGTGGTGCCTGGGTGGCTCAGTGGGTTATGCCTCTGCCTTCTGGGATCAGGCCCCATATCGGGCTCTCTGCTCGGCAGGGAGCCTGCTTCCCCATCTCTCTCTTTACCTGCCTCTCTGCCTACTTGTGATCTCTGTCAAATAAATAAAATCTTAAAAAAATAGAATTTAAAAAAAGAATAAAGAACCTTAGACAATACAGAAAAGTATCATACAATTTGCATTTTCTGAGGGACAGGAAGACGTCCTGATCAGAGGTATGCCATATCTGAAGGTGGAACTTCCTGAGTCTTTGATAAGGAATTTTTTTTTCTTTCAGTGGAGGTAACCATATCTTGATCACATAATTTCTCTTTGATAACACAAACATTTTTAAGACAAAGCTTCTCTGATTTATGTTTTCAAAAAGCTCTCATTGCTATATTTTAAGGTGAAATCATTAATTTTTCTTGTAATTTGGTAAAATAAGAGTTGAATTTGCTTTCCAATCACAATAACAAAGGGTTGGGGGGCACCTGGGTAGCCTAGTCAGTGGAGCAACTGACTCTTAGGATCTAAGTTCTTGATTTCAGGTTGTGAATTTAAGCCCCACATTGGGCAGAGAGCCTACTTCAAGTAAGTCAATAAAACAGTGAATAAATGGAGAGATTCTAATAACATACCTAGAACTATATATGAATCTTTTTTTCATTGCCTTTGGCCTCACTTAAATGCCAAATACAGCAGACGTGTGTTTTGCCACAAGCTTAAGGTCCTGGAAGTTTCTTAACCAGAAATGTTGGAAAACAAAACCCTGCACATGTCTCCTTTAAAGAAAGCACTGGGTGTGGTGCATAAACAACAAATTTTGGAACACTGAAAAAAAATAAATTAAAAAAAAATGGGTATTAGAAAAATCAAGGGACTTAATTTCCAGTTATTCCATTTTACCCCTTACCAGTATTCTTCATCTTGAAATGTGCTGCTTAAAGTTGAATGCCTCTTTTGAGAGTCAGAATTTTCAGTAAGATCCTAACCAGCAGAGAGGAGTCTCCTTCTCACTAGGAATGAAAATTATTTTCCTAAATCGGTAATGTGTATTTCTAACTGATGATTCTTTAAATTTGTGGAAGTTTATGACCCAAAAGATAGGAAATGCTTTAAAATGTGACATAGCCTTAAGAAATTCAAAATATTATTTAAAATTCGTGCATATTTTAGAAGCAAGATTGGCTCTGTATCTTATAGACCAAGACTATTAGGAAAGAAGAGGGTTTTTTTCTCTCAGATTCATGTTCTTTAAGATTCCAAAATTCTTTTAATTTAAATTTTTCACTTATTTTTTATAGCAATCCAGCGAAATAAATATGAACTGGCATTATCACAGATAAAGAAATCAATTCTCCCCACCGTTCACTGCTTTGAGGTAAATCACCCTGTCAAGGAGATGGTAAGAATTTGATGGTGGCTCCAAAGCACCAAATGTTTGATATAATTCCCTAAGCCTCAGTTCATATACTTTCTTGTCTCTGATTTATTAAAGAATAAGAAATAAGTAGTCTGAAGATCAAACAAGCAGGACTGAAAATAAAGGGCCGGAAGAAAATGATACATCTAGAAGATGAATCTTGGGAGGAAATGGATGATTAGATTTCATCTCCTATCCTAGGGTCATGTCTCTGCTTCTTTGGTAATTAAACTGCAGGGTAAAATTTTGAAAAAAAGGAGAGAGAGAGAAAGAGAATACCCACATTATAAAAGTTCAGACTGGCCTCTGTGATAAACTATCAAAGATTAATTTAATTAAAATATTAATTTAAAATGTTTGTAAGAAGGATTCGCTTTAGGTAACATATTGTCTTTCTCCAGAAAAGAATGCTATCTTCCTGTGCTTGGGGAGATGATAATCAGACTGGCATACTGGCAATCAATGTGAATTCATTAAGCAGGAAGTAAACAGGTGTTTCAAAAATTCTCTATGTATAAATACTTTGACCATGAAATAGTTTTGATGTTCAAAATTGATAAAACAAACAAATAAACGAAATAAGACAAGCAAACAACAGAAGAATCCCGTGGGAAATATATTTTCCACCACAGAGTATTTTGTCCTCAGAAATTATTCTGACTACCCACTTCTCCAAGATATATAAAACTTCTCTTAGCTAATGCCAGCCTTTACATGATCTATTTGCTGCTTTTTTTCTTGATTACCAAAATAAACATGCTGAGTGTAGAAAAAATGGGGAAGAATAGAAGCACTTAATATTTAAAAATTAGCATCACTCAGCTAGCAATAACCAACTTTGATATTTTATAGATTATTTTATGGTTTTTTCCCTGGTTGCAATACCTTTGTGTATTGTACACACGGAAACTCAAAATAAAAACAAAAATACAGTTTGAGGGGTTTTTTTTCATTTTATATACAGTGATATACATATTTTTGTGAAAGCAGTGTATTGTATTTATTTGTACAGATCATTATCATTCTTTTTTTTTAATAGTTTGTAGCGACTGATAGAAACCTAACTTAATATCCAATATCCTTTTCCTTCTGATAGAATCCCTGTTTTGAGAGCAGCAGCGTGCCCAGCTGCAGCAACAAAATCAGCTAAATTTACCAGAGTCCTTTACAGTTTACATAGCCATTAACACACTCCCTGCCAATGAGATTACAGGGGTTTCAGAGGAATTTTGTTTTCTCAGTACAGGTCCTGCTTCTACTTCTTTATCCTTTTCCTCTTTCATGTTGCCTTAAAATATGGACAAAATGGCTGAGCTATGATTTCACCCTGAGAGAAAGTTTATGCAAATCACCAACATTTTGCTCTTGACATTCCTTGCTTACAAATTTCTAATCATTTGCTGAGAATGAAATTGAGTCCTTATCCTACATCATACACAGAAGTCAACTCAAAATAGAGTAATTACACAAGACCCGAAACCATAAAATGACTAGAGGAAAACATGGGGGAAAAGCTTTTTAACATTGGTCTTGTCAATGATATTTTGGAATTGTCACCAAAAGCACAGGCAACAAAAGCAAAAATATACAGGTGGGACTCCAGCAAACTAAAATCTTCTGCACAGCAAAGGAAACTATTAACAAAATGAAAAGACAACTTACTGAATAGGAGAAGATATTTGCAAATCATGTATCTGATAAAGGTTGATATCCAAAATATATAAGGAACCCACCTAAGTCAGTAGCAAATCATCATCATCATAATAATACACTTAAAAAATCATCAGAGGATTTTCAAAAAAGTAATACAGATGGCCAACAAGTACCTGGAAAGATGCTAAATATCACTAATCATTAGGGAAATTCAAGTCAAAATCCCAGTGAGATACGACCTCATACCTGTTAGGATGACTTTTATCCAAAAAAAGAAAAAAAAAACCCACAAAATAATAAGTGTTGACAAAGATAAGAAGTAAAGGAAACCCTGTGCACTGTTGGTGGGAATGTAAATTCGTATAGCCACTCTGGAAAACAGTATTGAGTTGCTTCAAAAAATTTAAAAAATAGAACTACCATATGATTCAGCAATTCTGAGTATTTATCCAAATTAAAAGCACAAATTCAAAAAGTTCTGTGCACTCTTCTGTTCATCACACCATCATTTTATAATAGCCAGTATATGGCAACAACCTAAATGTTCATCAGTCGATGAATGGATAAAGAAATGTAGTATATATAAAAATGGAATATTATTCATGCATAGAAAGAAGAAAATGTCATTTCTGATAACATGGATGAAATTTGAAGGCATTACACTAAGTAAAATGTGCCTGAAAAAGACAAATACTGTATGATCTTTTATTTATATGTGGAAACTTAAAAAAAAAAAAAAGAACAAAAAACAAAAACTGAGCTTGTGAATATGAAAAACAGATTTGTGGTAGTCTACACCATGAAGGGGCCAAAAGAGTGAAGGGGGTCAAAAGGTATATATTCCCAGTTATAAAAATGAATGAGTCATGAGGATGTAATGTTACACTTAAGTCCAACAGAGAAAGACAAATACTCTATGATGTCACTTATATGTGAAATCGAAAAAAGTTAAACTCCTAAATAACAAAATGTAGCATGGTGGTTACCAGAGGTTAAGGATGAAGAAAAAGGAGAGATATCAGTCGAAGGGTACAAACTTTCAACTGTAAGGTGACTTCTGGAGACCTATGACACACAGTTTAGTGACTATAATTAATGTATATTTGAAATTTGCTAAGAGTTGATCTCAAGTGTTTACAGACACACACATAGGTAACTATATGAAGTGATACTAATGTTAATTAGCTTGATTGTGGTAATGACTTCACAATGTATATGAATATCAGCACTTCATGGTGTACATCTTACATATATGTATTTTTATTTGTTAGTCATACCTCAGTAAGTTGGAACAACAAAAACCCTAATTTTCTCAAGCCACTGCTTACTTAACAGTTGTTACAACTGAATGTACCTCTTGTGATATATGAACTGATAAAAATGGAAATGCCATATTTTAATAGAATACATGAAATACAGAGAAAAATAAAATTAGGATGCACTATTTTAAAAATAGTGAACATGTCATAAATTATCTAACCATTCAACAAGTAAAGGGCATTTTGAATATCTTCAGTGTTTTGCTATTACAACAGTGATATAATGGGATTATTTGTATCTATCTATGCCAGTTGACCTTTTCCATTTTTTTACCATTTTGCATTCTTTGAGGTTTTTTGGATCAATCTGGCACCTCACTAATTCATATTTTATCTAGGTTTCTTCTTATTTTTAAGCCAATATTATGTGTTTTTAAATTTGAGCATTTATTTGTGAGCTTATATTTATGTATATTTACATACATTAAATATTTTACATATATTAAAATATTATTTAAATGATATAAAATATGAAATATTTATAAGAAAGAGAATATGTTAAATATGATTAAGGATTATATATTTTATATTTAAGGTCTAAGCACCAAAATAGGGGTTTTTTTAAATATGTATTTATTTATTTATTTTAAAAGAAAGGAGAGTATGAGCAGGGGGAGAGGGAGACAGAATCCTCAAGCGGATTCCCTGCTGAGTGGAGAGCTGGATGCACGGCTCAGTCCCAGGACCCTGAGATCATGACCTGAGCCACTCAACCAACTGAGCCACCCATGTGTCCCCAAAAAGTTGATTTCCAAGATACACATTTTTTATTATGAGTAAAGAAGATTTTTTATTTTATTTTATTTATTTATTTGACAGAGATCCCAAGTAGGCAGAGAGAGAGGAAGGGAAGCAGGCTCCTTGCCAAGCAGAGAGCCCGATGCGGGGCTGATCCCAGGACTCTGGGATCATGACCCAAGCTGAAAGCAGAGGCTTTAACTCAATGAGCCATCAGGCACCCCAGTAAAGAAGATTTTTAAAGGATATTAATTTTACTTATCCAAAGTTTCATTCTTTTTTTTCCTCTGCTATAACTAGTTCATTGTAATGTTAATTTTCATATATTTTGGGTTTGACATTTCCAACCTCCTCAACCCCTTACCAGCCTTTCATGTTTGCTTCTGAATACATGAAAATTCTTAGGAAATTCTAGACTGCAGTTTAAAAAAAGAAACAGGGGCACCTGGGGGCTCAGTAGGTTGGGCCTCTGACTTTGGCTCAGGTCATGATCTCTGGGATCATGTGTCCTCATCGGGCTCTCGGTTTGGCAGGGAGTCTGCTTCCCCCTCTCTCTGTGCCTGCCTCTCTGTCTAATTGTGATCTCTCTCTCTGTGTCAAATAAATAAATAAAAATATTTAAGAAACATTCCTTTGGTTTACATGATATTTACTCTGAAGACTTTGCTGTTAATGTAGATTTTGACTACTATACACTTTGCAGGTAGATAGTGATGATACCTGGGAGCAGGCATAGCTTATGAGTCCCTGATTTTCAGGATTCTGGCTCCTTGAAGCTTCTTTGTGGTTGTGAGGTATCCAGGACATGTATCAAAATTCATTGGCACAGTCTGAGTGTGTCTAGTGTGAAAATATTTACTTCACAAAGCTGTGCTCTTCGGTTTATTGGCAAGGGAATAGAGTGTGGTCTGAGTCCATTGTTTAGATAGTAGAGAAATTAGCTCAGCCAAAATGTGCATTTCCCTCATTACCACTGAGGTCAAATATCTTTTCTTACATTTCATTAACCAGTACTATCTATATTTTCATGAATTACATGTTTATTCTCTTTACCCCAACATATTGTGTGTGTGTGTTGTATTTGTTTTTCAATGATTTAAGGGTATTTTGCCTATTTTATATATTAAAAATACTTTCTCCCTATGTCATTTGCATTTCTCAAGTCATTTGCTTTTTTAATTCAGAATTTTTAAAATTTATTGGACTTAAATGTGTTACTCTCATTTCTGGCTTTTTATTTTTCTGGCTTTTGCTTTTTGAAGATCTTTAAGAAAGCTTTCTTTTGGGGCACCTGGCTTGCTCAGTCAGTAGAACATGTGACTCTTGATGTCAGAGGGCATGAATTCAAACCCCATGTTGGGCATAGAGATTACTTAAATAAATGCATAGTTAGATAAATGGATAGGTAGATGGATAGACAGACAGATAGGTGCATAGGTAAGTGAGTAAGTAGGTAGATAGATACATAGAAACATATATGACAGATAGATAGATGATAGATAGGTAAAAATTATATTTTAATTTAATTTAATTTAAAATAAATTTAAAATTATATTTAAATTATATTTTTTAAAAAGAAGGCTTTCTTTCACCCAAGGTTATACATGCAGTTGAGTATCTTTATCTCCAGTAACTTTTATTTTAAAATGTAGGTATTAATAAGTCCTGGGATGTAATGTACAACATGGTAATTATAGTTAATAGTACTATATTACACATATGAAAATTTCTAGGAGAATAGATCATTAACATTCTCATAACAAGAAAAGAATTTTGTAACTAGGTATAATGAGGCATGTTAACTAGACTTAATGTGGTGATCATTACACAATATATACAAATATCAAATCATTTTGATGTACACTTGAAGCTGATATAATGTTATATGTCAGTTATACCTCATTAAAAAATAAATAAAAATTTAGATCTTTAATTTTCTTGAAATTTAATTTGATGAATGAAGTAACAAAGGAAATATGTTAAACATTTTTTTTCTGAATGGTAGTTACCTAAACTTTCTGTATGGACAAGACCATAATTTTCTCACAGCTATCATAAAACAAATGTCCATATAATTTTGACTTATAATATTATAGACTTGCTAATTCTATTTTTTCAATTATTATTAAAGCCTCAAAAATTCTTCAATTTTATAACTTCCTATATAGAAATCTTGCATTTTTCCTTAGTTTTACTCCTTGATATTCAAATTATTGCAGCTATTTTGAATGGATTAATTTAAAAATTTTTTTCTAATGTTTCTTGCTGACAGAGATGCACTTGATTTTGTAAATTGACATTAGTCCTGCAAATTTCCTAAAGCCACTTAATTCTAATAATTTATTTACTACTACTAATAATAATAATTTATAATTTATGATATATAATACTTTATAATAACTTATTTACTAATTTTAATAATTTAGCCACTTTTTTTAGTTCTACATGCACAATCACATGGCCTATAAATGTAAACAGTTTTATCTATTACTTCCTAATTATTTTGCATTTTATTTTTCATGCCTTATTAACCTACTGGGCCCACCAGTACAATGATGAACAATGACAACATCAGGTACCCTTGTCTAATTCCCATTCTCAGAGGGAAAGCTTTCAACATTCACTATTGTGAATGGGTTTTTTTATGTGGATCTTCTAGTAAGTATCCTTTATCTGATTAAAAAGTTTCCTATATTTTTTAGATTGCTGAATGGCAAATATTAGAATGTATGATACATTAGAATGGATGTTGAGAAAATGTTTCTTCTGCATCTACTACAGTGATAATATATTTTTTTCTTGGTTCTGGTCATGTGAATGAGCAAAATGATTGACTTGGGGTCAGTAAGTCAACCTTGCATTCTTTGAATTAACCCTACTTTGTCATAGGATCCTGTCAGGAAAGCAATGACTTAGTGAAATGGAGTATCTTGAAGATAGTTAAGTAAAAGGGTGGTTTAAAAAGATATAGACTAGGAAAAAACACACAAGAACTTTAGTAGTAAAACACTGTTACTGTCCCTATGCCTGCAAGCATGAGTGTTGAGATTAGTTACAGAAAGAAAAAGAGAAGTTGGAAGTTGGAAAAAAGAGAGTTGCCCTCCTACACTGTTGGTGGGAATGCAAGCTGGTGCAACCACTCTGGAAAACAGCATGGAGGTTCCTCAAAATGTTGAAAATAGAATTGCCCTATGACCCAGCAATTGCACTACTAGGTATTTACCCTAAAGATAAAAACATAGTTATCCGAAGGGGCACGTGCACCCAAATGTTTATAGCACCAATGTCTACAATAACCAAACTATGGAAAGAACCTAGATGTCCATCAACAGAGGAAAGGATAAAGAAGAGGTGGTATATATATACAATGGAACCCTTTGCAGCCACCAAAAGAAATGAAATCTTGCCATTTGCGATGATGTTGATGGAACTAGAGGGTATTATGCTTAGTGAAATAAGTCAAGCAGAGAAAGACAACTATCATATGATCTCCCTGATATGAGGAAGTGGTGATGCAACATGGGGGCTTAAGGGAGTAGGAGAAGAATAAATGAAACAAGATGGGATTGGGAGGGAGACAAATCATAAGGGACTCTTAATCTCACAAAACAAACTGAGGGTTGCTGGGGGCAGATGGGTTGGGGGAGGGGGGTGAGGTTATGGACATTGGGGAGGGTATGTGCTATGGTGAGTGCAGTGAAGTGTGTAAACCTGGCGATTCACAGACCTGTGCCCCTGGGGATAAAAATACATTATATGTTTATTTTTTAAAAAATTAATTAATTAATTTAAAAAAAAAAGAGAGCTGCATAGAGAGGGATACCTGATAGAAACTGGAGGAATTCATAAGCCACCCTTAGTCTCCTTCTTTCTTCCAGTCTGTAACTAGTGCTCATCAGTGGCCAAATCCAGATGAAAGCTTCTTAATGGAAGAGAAACCCTTGTAGGTTATTCTTCCATTGTACCAAGTGGGGTGGATCTGAAAAAGCAACAAAATATGTCGAGTATGGACATGGGTTGATATTTTCATTTGCTTCTGGATTCAGTTTTTGCATTTACATTCAGAAGTGAAATTGGCTTGAGATTTCCTATCTTACAATTACCTTTATGCTGGCCTTATTTTTGTGTGTGTAGTATATTTCTTTTTACTGAGGTAAAATTAACATACCATGTTATTATGTTCATTTTAAGTGTGCAACATTGATTTGTCAATTCTCTTCATTACTCAGTGCTCATCTCAATACATGTAGTCACCATCTGTCCTCCTACACATTATTGCAGTATTATTGACTATATTCCCTATGCTGTACTTTTCATCTCTGTAACTTACTTATTTTATAACTGGTATTTTGTACCTCTTAATCTCTTTTCTCTGCTTCTCACATCTCCCCACTGCCTCCCCTTCTGGCAACCACCAATTTTTTCTCTATATTTAAGAGTCTGTGTTTTGTTTGTTCATTCGTTTGTTTTGTTTTTTGTTTTTGTTTTTGTTTTTATAAGTGAGATCATATGTTGTCTTTTTCTGTCTGACTTATTTCACTTTGCATAATACCCTCTAGGCCCATCCAAAATGCCCCAAGTGGCAAGATCTCATTCTTTTTTATAGTTATAAATACATCTTTTTTATCCATTTATCTGTGGGTGAAAACTGGGTTGCTTCCATACCTTGGCTACTGTAAATAATGCTGCATTAAACATAGGGCTGCATATATCTTTTCGAATTGATATTCTCATTTTCTTTGGGTAAATACCCAGTCATGGAATTGCTGGATAATACAATATTTCTCTTTTTAATTTTTGGGGAAATCTGCATACTTTTTTTCCACAATGGTTGTGCCAGCTTACATTACCACTAACAGTGCACATGAGTTCCCTTTGCTGGGTACCTGCACCCCAATGTTTATACCAGCTATGTCCACAATAGCCAAACTGTGGAAAGAGCACAGATGTCCATTGACAGATGAATGGATAAAGAAGATGTGGTATTTATATACAATGGAATACTATCAGCCATTAAAAAAGAATGAAATCTTGCCATTTGCTGTGACGTGAATGGAACTAGGGTATTATGCTAAGCAAAATAAGTCAATCAGAAAGGCAATTATATGATTTCATTCATATGTGGAATTTAAGAAACAAAGAGAGGAGCATAGGGAATAGAAGAGAAAAATAAAACAAGACAAAATCAAAGAGGGAGACAAACCAGAAGAGACTCTTAATTATAGGAAACAAACTGAAGGTTGCTGGAGGGGAGGTGGCTGGGGAGATGGGGTAACTGGGTGACATGCATTAAAGAGGGCACGTGATGTAATGAGCACTCGTCTTATATGATGAATCACTGACCTCTACCTCTGAAACTAATAATATACTATTTGTTAATTAGTAGAATTTAAATTAAAAAAGAAAAGAAGTATTCCCTTTTCTCTACATCTTTACCAATACTTGTTATTTCCTGTCTTTTTGAAATGATATGCTGTCCTTACTAAGTAGTTAGGGATATTAAATATTTTTCTCTTCTCTCAAAAAGTATTTTTAAGATTGATGTTATTTCTACCTTAAAATTTTCTTCAGTTCGCTGGTAAAGACATCTTATTTCAGTTCTTTCTTTTTTTTCATAATGGTCTGAACAATGATTTATCACTCACCAATCCTATCAAAGAAGAAAGTATTTCATTAATCTCTATTCATTGTTTTCTTCCTCATACTTTATCAAAGTTTAATCCTCTATTCTGTTTCCTTTGCATTGAAATGGATGCTTAGCTCACTGAATTTGAATTTTCTTTTCTAGTATGCATTTTGGTATGTAAATGTACTGACTTATCTACATAAGTTTTGATATATAAGATTCTTTTTATGCCTTAGTTACCATTTGATTCAAAATATTTTTTCATTTTCATTCTTTGATTCATAGGTTATTTTGAAATCTTTTCATTCCTAATTGCCAAATATATGGACTTTTCTTTCTTTTAAAATACATTTTTATTTTTTTTTTATTCCTAGCCTAATTGTACGATGGTCAGAGAGCATATGTATGAAATATGTACAATTTCAGTCCTTTGAAATTGTTGAGATAGGCCTTTTGACCCAGCATCTGGTATTTTTTTTCTCAGTGTTTTATGCGTGCTTGAAAAAAAATGTTTATTCTACAGTTTCTGTTTAAAAGATTCTTTATATATCCACTCAATCCATTTTTTTATAGTATTCAGTTTGTTGGATTCTTAAGTTTTTTCCTTGATTTGTCAGTTACTGAGAAAAGTGTGGTTCACTGTCAGGAATGAGAAGTGTATTCTTGTGACTGAATTTATTTCTCTTTACTGTTTAGTCAATAAAATGTATGATTCTTTTTAGTTTTTTCTAACTTACTAGTATAAATTTATACATATTGTTCCATAATTTCCATAATTTTAAATGGAAAGGCTAAGGAATACTTTGATTTAAATACATAAGAATAAAATTGAAAAAAAAAAAGATAGAATT
Source organism: Mustela nivalis (assembly GCF_964662115.1). NCBI lineage: Eukaryota > Metazoa > Chordata > Mammalia > Carnivora > Mustelidae > Mustela > Mustela nivalis. The sequence goes on along the minus strand of NC_139022.1, from coordinate 112,452,205 downwards.
GCATGTGATTATAATAAACATATGTGATGTTAAAATGGCAGTTTTGTTCCTTTAGAGGGCGAGGCATTGAAACAGCCTTTCATAATGTGTCCTTTACTGAAATGTTGCCAAAATTTCTTCCATCCCAGTGCATGTCATTTTGCAAATGATTAAGAAATTAATTACTCTCCCTTAACCTCTGTACTAAGGTAAATGCCACACTGATTGAGAGGCTTTGAATTGGCTTATACTACTTTCTCAGTCATATCATATGTGGTTTTATGCAATACTGTGTTCCTTTTGACATTATACTTATTAGAAAGGTTGTGAAGGTGGAGAAGATTAATAGGATTTGAGGCTTCAGGTTTGCTATGTCTTTGTGGAGTCTTGACCTATACTTTCATGGAGCTGGAGCATAATTAATGCTTCCTCTGATTTATGATTTCCACTGCTAGGAAGCTACAAGGAAGTGCTCTTACCTACTAGCACTTTCTTTTCTCTGTCAACAGATATGTTGAATATGAAATATAGCTTTTGTTCATAAATTCCACCTTTTGAGATTTGTTTGTAGTATTTTGGTTGTTACACAATAAAACATTTTTATGCCTTAATCCTAAAGCCAAATTTGAATACCTGCTCTTATTGTAAGTCTGGGGGGGTATCAAAGTGAAATAGTTTCAGCTTTTGACCTTTGGAGCAGAAAGCAGTTCTAATAATTAACTCTCATTGCATAACTGTAATCAGGAAGGGACCTTCCTTCTTCACTGCAATGGCAGGATATTAAGCTGGAAAGCATGAAAATAGCTTCAAAATGTAGCAAGAGACCAGGGCTGCCAAGGATAGCAGACACTTATACTTACTAACCCACAAGAGATAACTTTGGCCTTGAGATAACATTGCAGAATGTATAAATGACACATCAGTGGGAAAACTGTTGATGGAATACTAAACATCATCTTTGAACTCTTTCCTTCACCCAAATAAGTTTATGATTTCTTAGTCCTTCATTGTTTTAACTGATTCATAAACTTGTTGAATAGAAGTAAAACCATCTGGCTATTATAAACATCTAAAAATATTTTACTCAAAGGCAACCACATTACATGCCAGAGAGGACTATGTGCTAAGAATGCACTACCTACTAACTCCTACACAGCCATTCTGAAACCTTTTGGGAGAGTGCAATGTAATATCCAGCTACCCTTTAGGGAATAAACAGTGAACATATTATCATTAGGGAAGTTTAGCCTTCTGTGAGATAACTTTTTTTAAATTATTTATCCTCATTATTTCCATAAGAATTATCTTATGGATAAGATAAACCTAACCTAAAATGTATTAGGTTATTCTGTTTTGCCACAGTATTCATTCAGTTGCCCCCAAGAAATCAGTTCAAAAACTTTTAACTTGATATTCAAGGCTCTTTATGGTAAGACCACAAGTTATCTCTCCAGCCCAATTTTCCATATTCCACTCAATTCTGATCTAGACTTCTGTGGTATTTTCTATTCCCCAATCATGTCAGGTAATTCCCTATCTCCTTATACTGGCTATACTCGTTTTTCACTCTGCTGTGCTTTCCCCCTGTCCACTTACAGTGAAAAATGATGGCATTGCTCAAATGAAACCTTCTCTTTGAACCCTTACTGGATCCTCAGAATGTGTTTTCCCTTACCCCTGGCTCTCACACTACAATACTTGCATTTCCATTTGGTGCTCATTTCACTGTCTCTCCCAAAGATTTGAAGGTCACTGTGGGCAGGGTCCATGAGTAATTGATCTTATGTTACCAATGCTTGGCAATAACTGGCATTTATTTACTAGTCATTCTGTGCAGGATGCTATTTGTTTGAGATAAACATATGAAAAGATAGTATCCCTTGCCTATATTAGATCCTTATTAAATAATGTTGAGGGACGCCTGGGTGGCTCAGTGGATTAAAACCTCTGCCTTCGGCTTGGGTCATGATCCCAGGGTCCTGGGATCAAACCCCAAATAGGGCTCTCTGCTCAGCAGGGAGCCTGCTTCCCCCCTCTCACTCTGCCTGCCTCTCTGCCTACTTGTCATCTCTCTCTGTCAAATAAATAAATAAAATCTTTAAAAAAAAATATGTTGAGTGACTGAATTACATGGGAGGGGTCTTAGTTCTCTGTTGCTGACAATAAGTTCCCATCATCTTAAATAGTGTATGGTTGTAGAAAATCTGATAAACAGACTGAAGGAAGTTATTTTTTAATACCTCACTTGGAAGTTCTTATGAAGTAAGTAAGTGCAGTCGGGATATTTCATGGTGGAAGAACATTGGATCACTAATTTAGAAATTCCCCATTGCTGCTTTATAATTTACCCTAACAACTAAAATAAGCTTCTCATTTGGCCTGAGTGTTAAAGAACAGAATCTTGAAGGCTTCTCTATGTGGATGGCTGGATTCTGTCAGTCCCATATGTAGTATGTAGGAGGATTTATAAATCTTAGCATTTGTAGATTTTTTTTTTTCAGCTTTTATTTATTTATTTATTTATTTTAATTTATTTTTTATTTTTAACTGAGATTATGATCACTATTCACATTATCTTGAAAGCTGAATCCTCTGTTGAAGAAGCTGTCTAAAATATATGAGATTATAAATTCGAGTGCTAAATACAATTAAGAAGTTAGTTTGAAGATATAGTATTAAAAATTTTACTAAGGAATATAAATTTTTCATCAGCAGTAGGCAGACACTGGAAGTTGTGTTGTTTTTTGTTTTTAAGATTTATCTGTTTATTTGAGAAAGAGAGCAACCCTAGGAAGAGGAGTAGAGGGGGAGGGAGAGAATCTCAAGAAGAATCCCCCCGCCAACTGCCACTGAGTACAGTCCTGACCTGGGCTCAATCCCATGACTCATGACCTGAGCTGAAACCAATAGTCTGACACTCAACTGACTGACCCACCCAGGCACCCCAAACACTGAAAGTTTTAAAGTAGTTGATGACTTAGTGTCCATTATATGCAAAGCCAGTTAATGTGCCAAAAGAAAGACTAGCTTCACAAACAATGAAAGATCAGAGACCAGATACGAATATAATTTTATATTTGGCAATAGATGAGAACTATAGCAAGAGCTATTTTGGAAATAAAAAAGTACGCAGATGTTGGAACCATTTTAGAGATTAATCAGTACAGCCTAATGATTGATGAGAGACATGGGGAGAGGAATGTAATAAAAATGACTGGCCTGAGTGCCTGCGGAATGACTTTTATCAAGAGAGGAAACATAGGAGGAGAAATAACTAGAGAATAAGAGTTTATCGGGCAGGATGGCCTATGTTATATTGCATTATTGTGAACCTTCAGATCTCAGGAATTAAAATAGCAAAAGTTTATTTCATGCCCATTTTGGTTCGGCTGGGATTTCTTCTCCACATCCCCCTCATTTGGTAGATCAGCCACTGTGTAGAAAGTAACTAGGGACTGTGGCGTAGAAGAGAGCACAGATGGGTATTTACCAGCAAGTATACATTCTAGCCTATGGGTGACACATGCCACTTCCACTCATAACTCCTTAACCAGACAAGGCACAACCACTAGGGGACTGGCTAGTTGAGTCTCACAGGTGATGGGAAGGAAAGGGAAATGGGAGAGGATTGTCAGTGAGCAGTTCAGTAGGCCTACTGAGAGGCAAACCCAGGATGTCATTAAACATGCAGGGTTTTGTTCAGACAAATTGCCATGAGAGAAAATGGAAAGGGAGGTTGAGAGAGCCTTTAAACTGTAAGGCAAGTCCTTCCCCAGTAAGGGAGGGAAGGAAAGAGAGATTGAAGAAAAGCTCCCAAGACTCTCAGGGAGACCTAGAGTGAATCCACTGTCAGAGGAATCCTGTTTTCTGAGGAGTAAACCTGGTTGTTCCAGTGCCCTTGTTGTGCTCAGTCATCAGCTGGGAGCAGACCATGAGAAGTGCTGTCTTGGTATAAATGCAGCCATGGAATTCAAAGCACAGCAGCTCGAGCCCTTGGTCAGCTGAAGGTCTGTAGATGACACATTCTCACAGTAGCTACAGTAACCCTAATGGCTATCTCTGGAGGTGACAGAATTTGATTTATGCATATTTGATCTGAGATTATGAGGGAGGGAGTATAGATGAGAACAGTATAAGGCAGCAGCTTTATTATGGTGAGATCCATCAGCAGGATGGACAATGGACTTTGCAGCTTAGACAGAAGCTCTGGCTCTCAGTTTGAGAGCCAGAAGGATAGAGGGTGGGACTGAATTGATGAAAAATGGGTTCACAACAGCAAGAGAAAATTCTGTATATCCCTACATATAAAATGAGTCTTAATACAGTAGTGTTCCCTTACACAAGTTGTTGGTCACATGACTGGAGGATGGAAGGACATCTTAGATAGTTGGTTACATGCCTGCTTAGACAGAGGTAAACAAGTCTAAGTAGGAAAGTTGGAATTGGACTTCCAGATTCCTAGAAGCCAAAATGCCACTGTAAAGAATGCATTCATCCAAGTTAAGGAAACTATCAATGAGACCAGCAGCAATGGAGAGCTCACCAAGTACCCAAAGCAAAGTCCCCAGAAAGAAAACAGAACTTTAACCCCTATCAGGTAGAGCTCTCTTCCCATAATGGCAATCAAATAGAATATTCCCTGCTCGAGCATTCACCCCTTCCTCTCCTGTTTTGAACTTGGTGGATGAGAAACTAGTAACTAGGTTGTGGGAGGAGGGGTACAAATCATAAAGAAGAGTAGGGAGAAGAAGCCTAGAACTTCCTTTTCTTGCTTCCTGTCTGCCAAAGGCTCTAGTTGGAGGAGCAGATGTTTAACTATAAACAAAGCTAGAAGCCTTATTATATTGGATTGGACCCTTCAAATTCCAAATTAAAATCTTTTTATCATTTAAAGTAATGTCAACATGTATTCCTGGGTGGCTTGGTTGGTTAAGCATTCAACTCTTCATTTCAGCCTCAGGTCATGCTCTCCAGGTCGTAAGATTGAGCCCTGCACTGGGATCCACACTGGGCATGGATCCTGCTAGGATTCCTCTCTCCCTCTGTCTCTCCCCACCCCAAAATACATATATTAAAGTAACTCCAACAGTTTCTAGTACTTAAAAGTGACCTTAAAGCCATGGGATCTGCCTGAGTTTTTATTTGACAGGGTAAGAACTAACCCCACTGAACCAATTTTATACTAGTATTGGGACATTGAGAGCTACTTATTTTATAAATCTGTTACATAAAAAGGCATCATAGGGAGCCTGGGTGTCTCAGTTAGTTGAATGTCTGACTCTTGACTTCAGCTCAGGTCACGAGGTCATGATCTTGGTGTTGTGAGACTGAGACCCACATCAAGCTCACAACCTGGATGTGGAGCCAGTTAAGATTCTCTCTCTCTCCATCTCCCTCTATGCTCCCACTCTCGAAAGAAAGAAAGAAAGAAAGAAAGAAAGAAAGAAAGAAAGAAAGAAAGAAAGAAAAAGAAAGAAAGAAAGAAAGAAGAAAAAAGGAAAAGAAAAAGAGGAATCATAAATAGGATCTAATGATGGGGGTAGCTATGCTTGCAGTTTTCTAAATTTTCCAGGAAGGCAGGGTGTCTCAAATGCCTATTTCCATGTAAGGAGACAGTTTGCATACGTGAATTTTCTTTCCAAATTGGGTAGTTAATATTGCCATATGTAATTGTTTGTTTAATTTTTTAAGTAGGCTCCCTCCACAGTTAGGGAGGGAGCCCAATGTAGACACAAACCCACGATCCTGAGATCAAGACCTGAACTGAGATCAAGAGTTGGACACTTGATCAACTGAGCCACCCAGGAACCTCTCCATATGTAGTTGTTTTAATGGAGGATTTTTCTCGGTTGAATTTAAGTTTGTGAATCATAAACTCTAGGCCATTACCATAATTACCTATACCCTAATGAATTCAAAACTAAGATCTCTGTCTCCTTCCTTTTCTCAGAAGCCACTGAGTTTCTGGCACAGAGTTTGGCTAAAAAGAATAACCAGATAGTGAAAACATAATTGTGTGTGGAATGATTTATTAATCACTAGGGAATATCTTTTTTTCTTTTTTTAGTTAATTGCTGTTCTGTCATTTTATAGAGGGAGGGGAACCCAGACACATTAGAAGATTGTTGTAACCTAATTCAAGAGCTAGGGTGCTAAGGGAACAACTCACACCAGAAGGTGACAGCAGGTGTTAACTGTTCAAGGAATTTCTGATTCTGTCCAATAACTCCTCTGGCAGAAGTTGAGCAGTATAAGATTTTGAGGAGGAGTTTAGTGTTTTGTGGAGATATGGAAAATGTTAATCCATAATGGTCTCTTAGATAATAACATAAGAATTTAGGACTTCAGTTTACTTGGGACTTGAACTGTTGAATTCTAATTTCTTCCAAGAAGTGGATTATGTTTAAATTTGGGGCTTCTCAATTCATTATATTATTACTGACTTATCTTTATGATGGCTTTTCATCTTATTGCCAGATAGCTGATAAGCTATTTTAGACAGCAAGACTGGAAATAGTTTGGGATAAGAGATAGAATAGCAAGTCAATTTTCAGCCTTAAATCCTGAGTAGCTCTGGGGTTCATTTAATTAATTTGTGGTTCTAGCACATTGCAGTGCCTTTTGGGATCAAGATTTGTAGTATTCAACAGTGGTCCAAGGAGGATGAACAAATGGTCAAATGGTCTTATAAAAGTGAGAGTAGACAACGTAACAGACTGCAGTTCTTCTCCCTTTAGCCGATGTTCCCACCTCTGCTCATGTATAAGTTCATCTGTTAAGCATATAGAGGTAAATGTGAGTGAGAAGCCGAGAAGTATTCTGAGGAAACCCTTATTCCCCACTCTTGATATCTCTCTCCATCTTTCCCCTCACTGCCCCTGGCTTTTGCTTTTTCTTTTTTCTTTTCTTTCTTTCTTTCTTTTCTTTTTTTTTTAAGTAGACTCCATACCAGTGTGGAGCCCAATACAGAGCTTAAACTCACAACCCCAGGATCAAGACTTAAGCTGAGATTAAGAGTCAGGTGTTTAACCAACTGAGCAACCCAGGTGCCCACCCCACCTTGCTTCTCTTAATGATAGGAGAATGGACTACCCTCATTGGTGAGTTTGGGACAAGAAACAAGACATGCTTAGCCTACTTCTTTTCCCTGAGGTTTGCTTTCTCAAGAGAGATCTGGTGTACTTCTAGGTATGTGGAGGAAGGATTGTCATTGTTCTGTGCTGCCTGTGAGTGATAGGTAAGTCTAATTGTGGACAAGAATGTTTTAGGAAGCTCTTTGTTCTCCAAAGCCATTTCCTCCAACCTAGTTTCATCTATTGTAGACTCTGCCTAACATTCTTGCTCTCAACTGGCTTTTATCTGACCAGGAAAAGAAATATCATTTATTAGCCTCCTTTATACCTCAGCAAAATTATTCAAAATAATGATAAAGTTTGTAAAGAAATTGGTTGGTCAGTGCTGTAAATGCTTAGGCAAAATTGATTGCTGAATGTTTAATTTTTTTAAACATTTTCACATACTGTTTGCTATTTTCTAAGGTTTATAAAGGCATTCAAATTCTTTGGTTGAACAAATAGAAGGTGAAGCATAAGGGATATTAAAAGTCAGAAAACTATGCAGGACTTGCACGGTTGTGTTTCTCAGGCATAAGGATGGTTTTGAAGAAAATAGCTTTGTGAGAAAGGAAACGTGTTTTGTGAAGAGTTTGTTGTGTGACTGTGAAGGACCTGTGATTGGAAAAGGGCATCAGTGACTGGAGGAGGAATTCCTACGTGGTTATATGTAAGTATGTGTGGATATGTTTATGGGCATGTAGGTGAGCAGAGCATGTATTTGTATGGCTAGAAGTGTGGGTAAATGTGTATGGATATGAGTATGTGCTGTACTTCTGGGTGCATGTGGTTGCATATGCATGTGCATTAGTATGTGGCTGGGTGAACATGTGTCTGGGTGCATGTGGGTGTGAGTGTGGCTGGATGAGTGGGTGTAGGTGTAGGGGTATGTGTAGATGTGCATTTGTATTCATATAAAAGGTATAGTGGAGGCAGATGAAACCAAAAATGCTTACATAATAACAAAAAAAATCCATTTTCTCAGTGAATTTCAAGATACCTTGTAGGGAAACATCAAACAAATGTTAACTTTTCAGAAATTTGCACTTAGAATTTAATGTTAATTGATGTTAGTTAATATAGCTAGATAAAGCCTAGTCAGAGCCTGTGTATAGTCTTTGGCAAACCAAGGCAATAGTCCGAGATAACCTCGTGGATGGTTGTGCAGTTTCTATATGTAGGGCACAATTGCTCCTGGGAAGGATGGGAATAAGGGCTGAAATCCAGATCTTTCTCTGTGTAATAAACCATGTTTCCTCCACCTAGAGAGTGCACCTTTTTTCTAATATGTGCAAAGTTACCCTGAGGTCCTAAATAGCACAGCAAGATGAGATTTTCACAGTTTATTTTCCCATGTGTGACTTCAATACCTACTTCTCTCTGGAACAGTTCATATCAATGAGTACCATTTCTCATGGCCTGGAGGAACAAGTTTATTTTCAAGAAAAGGAAAAGCTGACTAGGGATCTGAGAAAGTTGGAAGAGTATACTAACTATTATCAGAAGCATAAGAAGACACTCATTTTTGATCCAGGAAAATGTATGGATTGGCTTTGAGTTCCTTTTAGAGATCGTATCACTTCTTTGCCTTTTTCCTGGCTTTTTCCAGATGCATTTAGTAATGATTTTTGGCATTTGCATTTTGAGAAAGGACTCTTGGGGAAAAAAAAAACAACCCAAGAACATAGAAATGAATTTATAGTGTTGCAAAACTTTACAGGCACAAGCTTTACAGGCACAAGATATTGGGGGAGGTCAGAGAGGCTCATTGACTTTCCAAGGGCTTGTGATTCCCATTGTGACAGCATTTATTTGTTCCTCATAAAATATACCAATTTTTCATGCATTTTCTCTAGAAAAGAGAACATCTGAGGAAGATATCTAAAAGGTATACATTTCAGGAGAGCTAACTTTGGATAAGGGATTAGTCCAGTGCTTGAGGGGTAGGTAAATAAATATAATAACTTAGCCAAGTATTTTGAAATGTGTCAAAGTGAGACCAAGTATTTTCAAATTGTGAACATAGAGAATTAATACCTCTAAGAAATCTGAAGGGAACACTACATATGAAAAACCGAGTAGGAGGTGCAATGGATCATCTCAAGGAGGTGTTTACCTTTGCCAGCCTTCCCAATGTGCTGAGTCTAGGGCAAAGAAAGTTTCTCAAGCCTCATTTATCCTTTTATAGCACATTAATAAAGTGACTCACTTGTTTGTCAGCACTTTTTACTTCCCAAATTGACATCAATCACACATGCCAAGGTATACAGAATAATAAATGCACCTTTCTCCAAATCTAACTGCACTTGATTCATATACCCCCTTGTAATTTAGTTCCCCAGGCTATCTATTTTAACTCCTCAATGGGACCAGCTTTCTGCATGCCTTGGCAGTTATTTGAAGGGCACAGAACCATTTCTTTCACCACCAACCCCGACTCCATCTTTCAGATTTCTTTCACTAGTATGTCACTGATGTATTAATTTCTACCATGAGTGATGTAAATGTCTGTGCTGAGGAACTATGGGGATTAACATGATGTAGCATAAAAAGGTGAACATATTGGATACAAACAACCTTAGCTCTGGGTCTTCATTCTGCCAACTGTCAGCTCTTTGATCTTGAGCAACAAATTTAAATTCAGTGAAACTGTTTCCTTGTCTTTAAGGCTATTATGATGATTCCTAATTTTCAGAGCCCTTGTGAAGATCAGTTTATATATGAGCATTACATTAAATATCTAGTTCACTATCTGACACTATGATAGGAACATTTATGTAATTAAATGTGTAGAAACTACATCTTTTGGTAAATCTGAAAATTATAAAAGCATCTTATAGCAAACGATTTTTTCTTCCTTTATTTCAAGTTTGTATTTAAATTCCAGCTGGTTAGCATACAATGTAATGTTACTTTGGGGAGTAGAATTTAGCGATTTGTCACTTACATGCAACTTCCAGTGCTCATCACAACGAGTGCCCTTCTTTTTTTCTTTTTAATTTTTTATTTTTTATAAACATATATTTTTATCCCCAGGGGTACAGGTCTGTGAATCACCAGGTTTACACACTTCACAGCACTCACCAAAGCACATACCCTCCCCAATGTCCATAAACCCACCTCCTTCTCCCAAACCCGCTCCCCCCAGCAACCCTCAGTTTGTTTTGTGAGATTAAGAGTCACTTATGGTTTGTCTCCCTCCCAATCCCATCTTGTTTCATTTATTCTTCTCTTACCCTCTTAAGCCCCCATGTTGCATCACCACTTCCTCATATCAGGGAGATCATATGATAGTTGTCTTTCTCTGCTTGACTTATTTCACTAAGCATGATACCCTCTAGTTCCATCCATGTTGTTGCAAATGGCAAGATTTCATTTCTTTTGATGGCTGCATAGTATTCCATTGTGTATATATACCACATCTTCTTGATCCATTCATCTGTTGATGGACCTCTAGGTTCTTTCCATAGTTTGGCTATTGTGGACATTGCTGCTATAAACATTCGGGTGCATGTGCCCCTTTGGATCACTACGTTTGTATCTTTAGGATAAATACCGAATAGTGCAATAGCTTGGTCATAGGGCAGTTCTATTTTCAACATTTTGAGGAACCTCCATGCTGTTTTCCAGAGTGGCTGCACCAGCTTGCATTCCCACCAACAGTGTAGGAGGGTTCCCCTTTCTCCGCATCCTCACCAGCATCTGTCATTTCCTGACTTGTTTATTTTAGCCATTCTGACTGCTATGAAGTGATATCTCATTGTGGTTTTGATTTGTATTTCCCTGATGCCGAGTGATATGGAGCACTTTTTCATGTGTCTGTTGGCCATCTGGATGTCTTCTTTGCAGAAATGTCTGTTCATGTCCTCTGCCCATTTCTTGATTGGATTATTTGTTCTTTGGGTGTTGAGTTTGCTAAGTTCTTTATAGATTCTGGACACTAGTCCTTTATCTGATATGTCGTTTGCAAATATCTTCTCCCATTCTGTCAGTTGTCTTTTGATTTTGTTAACTGTTTCCTTTGCTGTGCAAAAGCTTTTGATCTTGATGAAATCCCAATAGTTCATTTTTGCCCTTGCTTCCCTTGCCTTTGGCGTTGTTCCTAGGAAGATGTTGCTGCGGCTGAGGTCGAAGAGGTTGCTGCCTCTGTTCTCCTCAAGGATTTTGATGGATTCCTTTCTCACATTGAGGTCCTTCATCCATTTTGAGTCTATTTTTGTGTGTGGTGTAAGGAAGTGGTCCAATTTCATTTTTCTGCATGTGGCTGTCCAATTTTCCCAGCACCATTTATTGAAGAGGCTGTCTTTTTTCCATTGGACATTCTTTCCTGCTTTGTCGAAGATTAGTTGACTGTAGAGTTGAGGGTCTATTTCTGGGCTCTCTATTCTGTTCCATTGATCTATGTGTCTGTTTTTGTGCCAGTACCATGCTGTCTTGATGATGACAGCTTTGTAATAGAGCTTGAAGTCCGGAATTGTGATGCCACCAACTTTGGCTTTCTTTTTCAATATCCCTTTGGCTATTCGAGGTCTTTTCTGGTTCCATATAAATTTTAGAATTATTTGTTCCATTTCTTTGAAAAAAGATGGATGGTACTTTGATAGGAATTGCATTAACTGTGTAGATTGCTTTAGGTAGCATAGACATTTTCACAATATTTATTCTTCCAATCCAGGAGCATGGAACATTTTTACATTTCTTTGTGTCTTCCTCAATTTCTTTCATGAGAACTTTATAGTTTTCTGAGTATAGATTCTGTGTCTCTTTGGTTAGGTTTATTCCTAGGTATCTTATGGTTTTGGGTGCAATTGTAAATGGGATTGACTTCTTAATTTCCGTTTCTTCTGTCTTGCTGTTGGTGTAGAGAAATGCAACTGATTTCTGTGCATTGATTTTATATCCTGACACTTTACTGAAATCCTGTATAAGTTCTAGCAGTTTTGGAGTGGAGTCTTTTGGGTTTTCCACATATAGTATCATATCATCTGTGAAGAGTGATAATTTGACTTCTTCTTTGCCGATCTGGATGCCTTTAATTTCCTTTTGTTGTCTGATTGCTGAGGCTAGGACCTCTAGTACTATGTTGCAGTCAAATGCTCTACCCCTGAGCTATACCCCCTAGTACTATGTTGAATAGCAGTGGTGATAATGGACATCCCTGCCGTGTTCCTGACCTTAGCGGAAAAGCTTTCAGTTTTTCTCCATTGAGAATGATATTTGCGGTGGGTTTTTCATAGATGGCTTTGATGATATTGAGGTATGTGCCCTCTATCCCTACACTTTGAAGAGTTTTGATCAGGAAGGGATGCTGTACTTTGTCAAATGCTTTTTCAGCATCTATTGAGAGTATCATATGGTTCTTGTTCTTTCTTTTATTGATGTGTTGTGTCACATTGACTGATTTGCGGATGTTGAACCAACCTTGCAGCCCTGGAATAAATTCCACTTGGTCGTGGTGCATAATCCTTTTAATGTACTGTTGAGTCCTATTGGCTAGTATTTTGGTGAGAATTTTCCCATCTGTGTTCATCAAGGATATTAGTCTATAGCTCTCTTTTTTGATGGGATCCTGGTCTGGTTTTGGGATCAAGGTGATGCTGGCCTCATAAAATGAGTTTGGAAGTTTTCCTTCCATTTCTATTTTGTGGAACAGTTTCAGGAGAATAGGAATTAGTTCTTCTTTAAATGTTTGGTAGAATTCCCCCGGGAAGCCGTCTGTCCCTGGGCTTTTGTTTGTTTGGAGATTTTTAATGACTGTTTCAATCTCCTTAGTGGTTATGGGTCTGTTCAGGCTTTCTATTTCTTCCTGGTTCAGTTGTGGTAGTTTATATGTTTCTAGGAATGCATCCATTTCTTCCAGATTGTTGGCGTAGAGTTGCTCATAGTATGTTCTTATAATACTTTGTATTTCTTTGGTGTTGTGATCTCTTCTCTTTCATTCATGATTTTATTTATTTGGGTCCTTTCTCTTTTCTTTTTGATAAGTCTGGCCAGGGGTTTATCAATTTTATTAATTTTTTCAAAGAACCAGCTCTTGTTTCGTTGATTTGCTCTATTGTCTTTTTGGTTTCTATTTCATTGATTTCTGCTCTGATCTTTATGATTTCTCTTTTCCTGCTTGGCTTAGGGTTTCTTTCTCTAGCTCCTTTAGGTGTAGGTTTAGGTTGTGTACCTGAGACCTTTCTTGTTTCTTGAGAAAGGCTTGTACCGCTATATATTTTCCTCTCAGGACTGCCTTTGTTGTGTCCCACAGATTTTGAACCGTTGTATTTTCATTATCATTTGTTTCCATGATATTTTTCAATTCTTCTTTAATTTCCCGGTTGACCCATTCATTCTTAGAAGGATGCTGTTTAGTCTCCATGTATTTGGGTTCTTTCCAAACTTCCTTTTGTGGTTGAGTTCTAGCTTCAGAGCATTGTGGTCTGAAAATATGCAGGGAATGATCCCAATCTTTTGATACCAGTGAGACCTGATTTAGGACCGAGGATGTGATCTATTCTGGAGAATGTTCCATGTGCACTAGAGAAGAATATGTATTCTGATGCTTTGGGATGAAATGTTCTGAATATATCTGTGATGTCCATCTGGTCCAGAGTGTCGTTTAAGGCCTTTAATTCCTTGCTGATTTTTGCTTGGATGATCTGTCCATTTCAGTGAGGGGAGTGTTAAAGTCCCCTACTATTATTGTATTATTGTAGACGTGTTTCTTTGATTTTGTTATAAATTGGTTTATATAGTTGGCTGCTCCCACGTTGGGGGCATAGATCTTTAAAATTGTTAAATCTTCTTGTTGGAAAGACCCTTTGAGTATGATATAGTGTCCTTCCTCATCTCTTATTATAGTCTTTGGCTTAAAATCTAATTGATCTGATATAAGGATTGCCACTCCTGCTTTCTTCTGATGTCCATTAGCATGGTAAATTCTTTTCCACCCCCTCACTTTAAATCTGGAGGTGTCTTCGAGCTTAAAATGAGTTTCTTGGAGGCAACATATAAATGGGTTTTGTTTTTTTATCCATTCTGATACCCTGTGTCTTTTGACAGGGGTATTTAGCCCATTCACATTCAGGGTAACTATTGAGAGATATGAATTTAGTGCCATTGTATTGCCTGTAAGGTGACTGTTACTGTATATGGTGTCTGTTCCTTTCTGATCTACCACTTGTAGGCTCTCTCTTTGCTTAGAGGACCCCTTTCAATATTTCCTGTAGAGCTGGTTTGGTGTTTGCAAATTCTTTCAGTTTTTGTTTGTCCTGGAAGCTTTTAATCTGTCCTTCTATTTTCAATGATAGCCTAGCTGGATACAGTATTCTTGGCTGCATGTTTTTCTCATTTAGTGCTCTGAAAATATTATGCCAGCTCTTTCTGGCCTGCCAGGTCTCTGTGGATAAGTCAGCTGCCAATCTAATATTTTTACCATTGTATGTTACAGACTTCTTTTCCCGGGCTGCTTTCAGGATTTTCTCTTTGTCACTGAGACTTGTAAATTTTACTATTAGGTGACGGGGTGTGGGCCTATTCTTATTGATTTTGAGGGGCGTTCTCTGAACCTCCTGAATTTTGATGCTCATTCCCTTTGCCATATTGGGGAAATTCTCCCCAATAATTCTCTCCCGTATACCTTCTGCTCCCCTCTCTCTTTCTTCTTCTTCTGGAATCCCAATTATTCTAATGTTGTTTCATCTCATGGTATCACTTATCTCTTGAATTCTCCCCTCGTGGTCCAGTAGCTGTTTGTCCCTCTTTTGCTCAGCTTCTTTATTCTCTGTCATTTGGTCTTCTATATCACTAATTCTTTCTTCTGCCTCATTTATCCTAGCAGTGAGAGCCTCCATTTTTGATTGCACCTCATTAGTAGCTTTTTTGATTTCAACTTGGTTAGATTTTAGTTCTTTTATTTCTCCAGAAAGGGCTCTTATATCTCTCGAGAGGGTTCTCTAATATCTTCCATGCCTTTTTCAAGCCTGGCTAGAACCTTGAGTATTATCATTCTGAACTCTAGATCTGACATATTACCAATGTCTGTATTGATTAGGTCCCTAGCCTTCGGTACTGCCTCTTGTTCTTTTTTTTGTGTTGAATTTTTCCATCTTGTCATTTTTTCCAGATAAGAGTATATGAAGGAGCAAGTAAAATACTAAGAGGGTGGCAACAATCCCAGGAAAATATGCTTTAACCAAATTAGAAGAGATCCCAAATCGTGAGGGGGGAGAAAGGGGATAAAAAGAGGTTCAAAAAGGAAGAAAGAAAAAAAAAGAAAAGAAAAGAATTAAAAAAAAGAAAACAAATAAGAAAAATATAAAAAAGAAAAAATATATATATTGGATAAACTGGTTAAAAAATGTTAAAACAGAAAAGGTAAAAGTTAAAAAAAAATTTATCAGAAGGCGAGAAAAAAAAACAAAAAATGAAAAAGAAAAAAATCAAATTAACTGCAAGACTAAAAAAAGTCACAGGGAAAAAGCCATGAGTTCCGTGCTTTGCTTTCTCCTCTGGAATTCTGCTGCTCTCCTTGGTATTGAAACCGCACTCCTTGGTAGGTGAACTTGGTCTCTGCTGGATTTCTTGTTGATATTCTGGGGGAGGGACCTGGTGTAGTGATTCTCAAGTGTCTTTGCCCCAGGTGGAATTGCACCGCCCTTAACAGAGGCCGGAGTGAGTAATCCGCTCGGGTTTGCTTTCAGGAGCTTTTGTTCCCTGAGCGCTTTCCGTAGAGTTCCGGAGGACGGGAATACAAATGGCGGCCTCCTGGTCTCCGGCCCGGAGGAGCCGAGAGCCCAGGGCCCCACTCCTCAGTGCGCCCTCAGAGAACAGCGCCAGTTACTCCCGTCTGCCTGACCTCCGGCCGTGCTCCGAGCTCACCGAGCCTGCGACCGGTTCAAGGTAACACCCAGCTGTGAGCTTACTGTCGGCTCTGTCTCTGTAGCCGGCTTTCCCGTTCCAATACCCGCAAGCTCTGTGACACTCAGACACCCCCGATCCTTCTGTGACCCTGCGGGACCTGAGGCCACGCTGACCCCGCGTGGGCTTCGCCCTGGTTTAGCTTCTGGAGCGATGTCCCTCAGCGGAACAGACTTTTAAAAGTCCTGATTTCGTGCTCCCTTGCTCCGCCGCTTGCCGGGAGCCGGCCCCT
Organism: Mustela nivalis; assembly: GCF_964662115.1. Taxonomy (NCBI): domain Eukaryota; kingdom Metazoa; phylum Chordata; class Mammalia; order Carnivora; family Mustelidae; genus Mustela; species Mustela nivalis. The sequence continues at coordinate 112,435,978 of NC_139022.1, read as the reverse complement.
CCCCCCGGGGTCTATCTTCCCGTCGCTTTGGATTCATGTCTCCGCCGGTCCTACCTTTCAGAAAGTGGTTGTTTTTCTGTTTCCAGAATTGCTGTTCTTCTTCTCTTCGATCTGCTGATGGATTTTCAGGTGTTTGCAATCTTTAGATAAGCTATCTAGCTGATCTCCGGCTAGCTGAAGTAGTCTCAACCTGCTACTTCTCCGCCATCTTGACTCCTGTCCACGAGTGCCCTTCTTAATACCCATCACCCATCTAGCTCAACCCCCCACCCTTCTTCCATTCAGCAACATTCAGTTTGTTCTCTGTACATAAGTCTGAGGTTTGGCTCTTCCTTTACCCCCACCCCATGTTCATCTGTTTCGCTTCTTAAATTCGACATAGGAGTGAAATCATATGGTAGTTCTCTTTCTCTGACTGACTTATTTCACTTCACTGTGAATGGAAAGACTTCATTCTTTTTGATGGTTGAGTAATATTCCGCTGTATATATATACACCACATGTTCTTTATCATCATCAATGTTATTGTTATTGACCATCAATTAATGGACATTTGGGTTCTTTTCGTAATTTAACTGTTTTTGATAGTGCTGCTATAAACATCAGGATGCATATGCCCCTTCAAATCAATTTTTTTTATATCCTTTGGGTAAACACCTAGTAGTGCAATTGCTGGATTGTAGGGTTGTTCTATTTTCAACTTTTTGAGGAACCTCTATACTGTTTCCACAGTGGCTACACCAGTTTGCAGTTTGGGTCCCTTTTCTTTTCTTTTTGATCAATGTAGCTAGGGGTTTATCAATCTTGTTAATTCTTTCAAATTGATATGTTCTACTGGTTTTTTGTTTTCTCTATCACTGATTTTTGCTCTAATCTTTACTACTTCCCTTCTCCTGCTAGACTTAGACTTTGCTTATTATTCTTTTTCCAGTTCCTTTAAGTGTAAGGTTGGGTTGTGTATTTGAGAATTTTCTTGCTTCCTGAGGAAGGCTGGTATTGCTATATATTTTCCTCTCAGAACTGTCTTGCTACATCCCAGTTTCTTAAGAGATCCTCCTTGTGGGCAAATCTCATTCTTTAAGGGTAGGTGTGACCATGTAAGTTTGTTTAGTAATTTTTTAATTCACCATTGTTCATCTAATGTTTTGGTTTTGGAGAATAAAACATACAATCTTGACTGTCATATTTGTTAGTAATTTAACCCTTTTTAAAATCAAAGGACCCCAAAATCCTTTAAGTCCACTTTTCCCCTTTCCTGTACTATAGTTGTTTAATTCTTCCACTGTATTTTTATACAAACCATTTATTTAAGCACAAAAATAATAAAAATGTATAAAAATTATAAGTGTACAGCTTAATGAATTCTCACAAAGGGAGTATACCCATCTAAGTATATTCTGATTAAATATCAGAACACTGCCTGAAATCTTTGTGCCCCTTTAAATCTCTACCCTACCTTCTCTCCCTCCCATCAAGGGTAATCGCCATTCTGAGTTTAACAGCATAGATTAGTTTCACCTCTTTTTAACTTTTTATAAATGGATTTATACAACATGTACGCTTTTGCACTTGAATCCTTTTATATGTTTGTGAAATTCATCTATATTATGTAGATGTAATTCATTCTCATTGTTCTACTGTATGGTATTTTATGCAATACTGTAATTAAAGTTCCTGTTTCCCTATTGATGGACATTTTGGTATTATGAACATTTCTAGGTAAGCATTGTTATGAACAGTGCTACCATGAACATGCTAATATATATCTTTTGTTGGACTAAAGTATGTATTTCTGGAGGATATATACCAAGGGATAAAGTTGCAGGATCACAGGATGTATCTACATAGGTTAACTTTGGTAGATACAATCCAACAATAGTTGTACCAATTTACAACTATTACAATTTCCTACTAGCCTCTGCATAGAATTCTAGTTCCTCCTCACGATTTGCTAATTTTTGGTATTTTCTGTCATTTTCTTTTTTACCATTCTGGTTGTTTAATTTGCATTTCCCTGATGACTGTTTGGATATTTTCTTTTTTGAATTGCCTGTGCTAGTTTTTATTCATCTTTTATATTGGGTTGTCTGCCTTTTCATGTTGATTTGAAGGTATTCTTTATCTTTTGGAGTTATACAATATATTCTTATTTGTATCTGCTTAGTTTTGCTCCTTATATAATTATGAGGTACATCCATACTTTGCAGAAAGGATTGTAGGTCATTCATACTCATTGTAACAGTATTTCATTTTGTGGCTTTGCCAATGGGAGTCATTCACTGGTTAATCACCATTTGGGTAATTGACAACTATTTTGAATAGTGTGGTTATAAACATTTTTATACATTATTTTGGTTTGTATATATTTGCATATTTAAGAGTTGAGTTGTTTAATTGTAAGGTAGACACATATGTTCAACTTAAGTAGATGCTACGAATTAGTATTCCCAAGTGCTTCCAATTTTACTTATGTAGCTAGTGAAGGAGATTTATCGATGTTCCCAATGATAACAAACACTTGGTATTATCTCTTTAACTTACTTATTCTTCATTTTAGTCATTTTGGTGATGGGCATTTAATGATATTGTCTTTGTGGTTTTAATTTGTCTTTTCTTGATGGCTAAAGAAATCGAGTACCTTTTTACTTTAGGCTTTGTTTTCTTACTAATTAAAATTATTTATTTTTATATTTTGGATAGAAGCATTTTATCAAATCTATCTGTTGCAAATTTATTCTCTCCAACATATGGTTTTCCTTTTTATTCTCTTAATAGTATTTTTTATGAACATATTTTTTAATATTAATATAATCAATTTATCAAATGTTTTCCTTATGGTTAGCAGTTTTTATATCCTATTTTTTTAATCTTTTCTTATTCTAAGATCATGAGTATGTTCAACCATGTTTTCTTTTAAAAACTTTATTATTTTACCTTTCATTTTTAGATATGCAATTCATATAGAATTAATGATTGAGCATGCTGTTAGAGGTCACAATTTTATTTTTTTTCCAATATGATCATCCAGTTGACCCAGTACAATTTACTGAGAGTACCATCTCTTAGCCTCTGCTCTGTAGTGTCATAGATATAGTGACCATATTTGTATAATCCCTGTTTGGACTCTCTGTTCTGTCTCTTTGGTCTATTTGCTTATTCCTATACTAGAAGGAGAGTACTTTATTATGGCTGAACAATATAATGCAATAGGTCTTGGTTGAATAATTTCTTTAGTTTTGTTCCTTTTCGAGGTTACCTTAGCTAATCTTTAACAATTGTATTTCCATTTAACTTCTAGAATTTTTTTTTTATTACATGCAGGGTATAATCAGTTTCAGGTGTATAGTATGGTTAACAATTCCATAAAGTGTTCATGGTTCTGTGATGATATTCCTAAGATATAATAAATCCTCTTAAACCCTAAATATTTCTTTTATTATGAAAACTTTAATTGCTGTGTATTTTGATTTCTAAAAGCTTTGGTCTAATAATTTATTACCCTCATAAGAGTCTCCAATTATACCTATACTGGATCATCCATCTCCATGAGTTATCTAATAATCTTGAACTTCTAATTTGAATATTTTGTTCACTTTTCTCATTATATCCATTATGAATCTCAACTGTATTTTCAGAATTTATTTATTCCCATGAGGACTTCAATTTATTTTATTCTCTGCTTCTTTCTTCAGTTTTGCCGGCTCTTGTTTTATCTCTTCTTTTCCAATAATTTCTCAGAATCCTGATTATTTCATTAAGTTCTTTAAGTTTCTAATGATACAATTGGTCATGATTTTCATCTGAGAAACTTCTTGAATTATATACCTAACTCTAACCTCCAATATTTTCTACCACATCATCCTTCATAACATTCACTACTATCTCAAAACAAGAAACAAATTTTGTTCTTGTTTTATCTGTTCATTATATGTCTGCTCAAAATAATTAAAGATTATGGCAAACAGAAACTCTTATTTATTGCAAACAGAAACTCTTCCTGTCTTTCACATTTAGCTCTTTATCCTAGAAGCTTAATTTAGATTAACACCTATCAGGCAATGAATGAATGGGTAATTTCTCAGGAAATCTCTTTTATATTAAGGCTTATTTTGATGGATAAGAGTCATAATATCTCTGAGCCATTGTTATAAATTTGAGGCATATCAAATAATCCACAAAACTTGAGATTGTTAATTGTCTGTTTTTAAAGCTAGATACTTTGCAAACTGAAACTTTATAAAAGTTTCATTTATGGTCAAAGCATTCCATCAAGAACACATGATAACATATTTTTGTGGAGCCCAAGCTAATGTAAGGTTTGATATGGTAGTTCTAGATACAACAGTTTTCCTCACAAGGTCCCATAAGTCAAAACACTAAAACCTGGTAGACTTCCTTTACCTACACAAATTTAACAAAACCTAACAGAAACTCTCTTTATTTCATGAAAAATGTTTTCATGTTTTTCCATACTCTACTCTCTTTTCATAGAAATGTGAATAACTTGCTTAAATAAAAGTAAAATTTTTGGATATCTACTATCTATCAAATACTATGATAAGTAATTTTTTAAAATATATATAATTTGTTTATCTAGGGGAACCTGGATGGCTCAGTAAGTTAAATGTCTGACCCTTGATTTCGGCTCATGTTATGATCTCAGGATTGTGAGACTGAGCCCCAACTTAGGCTCCCTGTTCAATGGAGAGTCTGCTTGAGATTCTCTCTCTCTCCCTCTCTGTCTGCCCCTCCCCCATGTACTCATTCTCTCTCTCTCTCTCAAATAAATACATCTTTTAAAAAAATAACTCCTATTAAGAAGATATTTTCAAATGATATATCAAGTAAGAGGTTAATATCCAAAATATATAAAGAACTTATACAACCTGACACCAAAACCCACAAATCATCCAATTAAAAAATGGACAGGATCCTTAACAGACATTTCTCCAAAGAAGACATCCAGATGGGCAACAAACATGAAAAGAAGCTCAGCATCACTAATCATCAAAGAATTGCAAAGCAAAACCACAGCAAGATATTATCTTCCACCTGTCAGAATGGCTAAAATTAACAACACAAAAAATTAGTGTTGGCAAGACTGTGGAGAAAAAGGAACCTTCATACATTGTTGGTGGGAATGCACACTAGTATGGGTTACTGTGGAAAACCACGTGGAAGTTCCTCAAAAAATTAAGAGTAGAAATACCATGTGATCCAGTAACTGAAACTAATACAACACTGTATATTAATTGTACTAGAATTTTTTTAAATAAACATTTGTTGTTTGAAATTTTTTTGCAACAATTAGTAACTCCTATTAATTTTAAATGTTTTTATTTTGAGTAGAGAATAAACTTTGGATCTGTTTGTTGCTATAACTTGAGAGTATCAGGAGTCATAGTCATGATCTCTGTACCATAAAATCCATCTATATACTTATCCCAGTAAGAAAACCCTTTTGGCCTTCTGCTCTTCTTCTTCCCTCATTCTACTGACTTACTTACTAATTTCCTTGATCCCCATTAGTTGTTTTACATATGGCTTAGTATATGCTAAATACGCTGTATTGAAGAGATACAACAATATGTAGGGCAGCTTTAGAGATGACTTACTGTTTTATTTTGTAACATTTTTCTAAGTAATGTAGGTTTGTAAAAACTACTCAAACATTTTGAAAGTATCTGCATTAAAAAAAGTATTTGATGTTTGTAGATGTTTACTAGCCCAAGTTTTTATCCTTATTATTCTAAGTGAATGTTAGCATTAGCAGATTTTAAGGCACTTGATTGACTCAGATTTTTCTGTATTTGTCCCCTTGTAGTAACTAAGTGCTACTTTTCCATATAAGGAACTGTGCATATGATGTTAGCACAGTGTCCAGAACTTGTCTGGTTTCTAAGGCTTTAATCATGCTTAGTCTCTGTTTTGTTCATCACTATCTCCTAAATGTCTGGGTCAGTCTACTGGGAAGGGCATGTGGGCATGTTTCTTGAATATCTCTTCAGAATATATCTCATCGTTCTTTCAACTGGGCACCATCTAAAGTATTACATTTTATAAATTCCAGGCCTTACTTTTTTTTTTAAGTAATTGAAGTAAAACTTTGAAATAAATCAAAGATTTGAAGTAAATTAAGGTTGAAATAAATCAGCCACATCTATTTTGTCTCCACAGATAATGTTGTAACCAGAAGTCAGTGCTGAAACTTTTTTGTTTTTTTTTTAGTTAAAAAAGAAGAAGAAAAGGAATCACACACACATACCCTTTTCCCCTCAAGACATTCTCAAGAACTCCTTGTTCCAAATTGATTGCCTTTCTTTGGTGATTAATTAAGCAGCTTCCTTTAACTGGTACTCAAGCATAGTTATATATTTAATTTTAATTATCTGAGGGGAGACGTATGTTTCTTAAATCATTAATTAACCACAATTTGAGTTCTAATTCTAAAGCTGTACAACCCATAGTTTCCCAGTGCCACAATTTCAAGTATCTAAGAAACCAAAGATTTTCAAAAGTTGATTTCTTCTCATTTCTTAAATATAACTTGTCTACCTAGACCCTCATTTTAGCAGGAATATAGAGAAAAGGATTTTAGCTTTCATAGTTTACTTTGAATTCCCATATTCAATTTTTTAAAAATATTTTCTGTCTTTTGCAACCTTCTCATGTATCTACTTAGTTGAGTGAAATGTCAAAGAATAATTAGACAAAATGGTAGCTTAAATCTATAAGCTAAGCAAATTTCTGATAAGGTTATATATTGCAAGGTTTCATTTTGTATAAACACTGCCAGAACCCTATGCCTTCCTGTTCATCTTCATTTAACAATCAGATGGTTGTTGTTGCTTCCAGAAGTGCCTGATTCACTCTTTTCTTCTTTTAAGTTGCCCAGATGCCTAATTAACAGTGTTAGCTCTCCTTTTCCTATGTACACACTGATAGCTTCTTTTTTTAATTTTTTTTTTTAAGATTTTATTTATTTATCAGAGAGAGAGAGGGGGAGAGAGCGAGCACAGGCAGATAGAATGGCAGGCAGAGGCAGAGGGAGAAGCAGGCTCCCCACTGAGCAAGGAGCCCGATGTGGGACTCGATCCCAGGACGCCGGGATCATGACCTGAGCCGAAGGCAGCTGCTCAACCAACTGAGCCACCCAGGCTTCCCTTTAATTTTTTTTTAAACTTTTCTCTAGAGGGCTTTCTTTGGCATGCTTGGCTCCTGCATGGAGCAAGTTGATGCCCCAAGGGTAGTCCTCAGATAATGAGAGAGGCAGTTGGATAATAAAGACTGACTGCCTCATCCTTCACATGTTATAACTCTGTGGAATGATCTCTTCTCTCAGAGGCTCCCAGTGGATGAGCCTTAGTTTCCCTCAGTGGTCTCCTGCACATTGTCTTACTCTGTGTTAATTTCCTTCCATCACCTATTTCCCTTTACCACTCCTCTGTACTCTTAATAGGATCAGCTCCCTAATAAACCACTTGCACTCAAATCCTTACCTCAGGTTCTGTTTTGGGGGGAACTTATTTTAAATTACTGGGTTTTGTGGGTTACTTTTTTCCAGTTTATTGAGAAAGAGTTGACATACAGCACTGTATAAGTTAAGCAGCATGATGGTTTGATTTACAAATATTGTAAAATGATTACAGTAAGTTCTGCCAACATCCATTTTCTCATAAGAATACAATAAAAAGAGACAGAGGACATGAACAGACATTTCTGCAAAGAAGACATCCAGATGGCCAACAGACACATGAAAAAGTGCTCCACATCACTCACCATCAGGGAAATAGCACAATGAGATACCACCTAACACCAGTCAGAATGGCTAAAATTAACAAGTCAGGAAATGACAGATGCTGGCAAGGATGCGGAGAAAGGGGAACCCTCCTACACTGTTGGTGGGAATGTAAGCTGGTGCAGCCATCCTGGAAAACAGCATGGAGGTTCCACAAAAAGTTGAAAATAGAGCTCCCCTATGACCCAGCAATTGCACTACTGGGTATTTACCCTAAAGATACAAACGTGGTGATCCGAAGGGGCACATGCACCTGAATATTTATAGCAGCAATGTCCACGATAGCCAAACTATGGAAAGAACCTAGATGTCCATCAATAGATGAATGGATAAAGAAAAGGTGATATATATATATATATATATATATATATATATATATATGAATACTATGCATCCATCAAAAGAAATGAAATCTTGCCATTTGCAATGACGTATATGGAACTAGAAGGTATTATGCTTAGCAAAATACATCAATGGGAGAAAGACAACTATCATATGATCTCCCTGATATGAGGAAGTCGGAGTCTGGGGGGTAGGAAAAGAATAAATGAAACAAAATGGGTCGGGAGGGAGACAAACCATCAGAGACTCTTAATCTTGCAAAACAAACTGATGATTGCTGGCGGGGAGGGGGGTAGGGAGAGGGTAGTGGGGTTCTAGACATTGGGGAGGGTATGTGCTATGGTGAGTGCTATGAAGTGTGTAAACCTGGTGATTCACAGACCTGTGCCCCTAGGGCTAATAATACATTATATGTTTATAAAAATATATAAATAAATAAAAATGTTAAGAGAAGATGTAATATTTAACATAATTAAATCAAGATGTTGCTGAATGAATGAATGAATAAAATGGGGGGGAAAAAAGAATACAATAAAAAGAAAAGAAAGGGAAAAAGTTTTTTCTAGTGATGAGAACTCTTATGATTTACTCTCTTAACAACCCCTACATGCCATACAGCAGTGTTAGCTATAGTCATTATGTTGTACTTTTGAGAATGCTTAGTGCATTTCCTTCAAGATCTGACAAATTAAATACAAATGCTCATTTTAGGTTAATAGTGTTAGTTTTGAAAGAGATATATGTTTTGCTTTTGCCAAATTGATTTGTTTTAAGGACCCTTTTGCTGGATCTCAGAGTTGTGAGTTTAAGCCCCTTATTGGGTACAGAGATTACTTAGAAGTAAAACCTTTTAAAAATAATAATAAAATAAATAAAATGAATGTATAGAACAATACTCAATAGTATTTTATGGTTAATTAAAGACTATTTTTACTTCTGCAAACCCTGACACTCTATATAACCTTGTAATGTGACTAAGCAAGTGGTGTTTCTAGTTATTAATTCAAATAGTTCAAGCACTGAGATTTGGACAAACCAAAATTTCTTAGTTGGCCCTCCAAAAAGTAGCACAGGGTACAATTAAGATATACAGGAAATTAATTTGTATTTCCCACCTTGTCTTGCTTGGTAGCCCCCATTTCCATTTCCATAAATAGTAAACATTTAACAACTGCTACCACGAAATAGCCCATTCAAGATTACTCAGTTTTTTTTAAGTGAACCCCCCCCCCTTTTTTTAAGATTTATTTGAGAAAGAAAGAGAGAGCTCACACACACGGGGAGAGGCAGAGGGAGGGGAGATGATCTTCAAGCTAACTCCACACTGGGGGAAGAACCCCCTGCCAGGCTCAGTCCAAGGACCCTGAGATCCTGACCTGTCTGACCTGAAATCAAGAGTTGGCTGCTTAACCGACTGAGCCACCCAGGCGTCCCTAATTTAAAATACTTTTTATTAGGAGGAGCGTAGTAGCCTTTCAAGGCACCTTTTTCTTTGTTTTCCCCTTCTCCCAAGGTCAAGTTCAGGTAACATTGTGATGGTAGGGGAGGAACTCAGGGTAGCTCTCACCAGCTTTGATTGGGGTGTAGCAATTTAGTGTGTGTTTGAATGGCTATGCCTCTGAGAGTCAGTGCTTTTTCCATCTGCCCTCCAGTTTTCTTCTCCCCTCAAGCCCCTAAAAGGCAAGTTGCTTCTTAGTTTTTAACTACCTGCCAAATCTCCCATCTTCCCCCACTGTCAGTCCACGGAAAGAGCCTTTAAGTCTAAATCTCTTCCATGCCACATGGAGGCTGGTATGTGAGGGCCACCTCTGTATAAACATGTCAAACAGACAGAGTCTGCTGTACTCTCCTTTCCAGTGACTGCAAGATACCTCTGAAGCATTCTCTGGCATTAACCCAAGTGGTAAAGAAGGACATGCTCTCACTGCTTTTCACTTACTACTATCTTACTCTTTCTCCCTTTATCTTCAGCCCGGGTGGTAGGAATATGACTTCATCTCAAGGATTCTGGCAGAGTGACCCTATTTACACCCCCTCCAGAGCTCTCCAAACCCTCTCCACAGTAGGTCGGCTTCTTACTGTGTGTCAGAGCCTTCCCTGACAGCCTTCCTTCTCTGTGCACTGAGGCCGATTCTAAAAACCCAGGCTCCAACTCTCTTTTTTGCTTTTTCAGTGTAAAAGGAAGAGTTTGAAATTTAGAAAACATATTACTCCCAGCAAAGCTTGGTTCACAGGACTGTCATCTAGCTGTGAACTCAGGAATATTTAATTTTGAAGCTCAAAGTTGAATAATGACTTATTTGTTCTAGGAAATATCTCAAGTAATGAATATTACTCATCTAATGGGTAGGGAGTCATAGAGAAGTGGATTTATGGTGAATAAAAAATACATTGGTTTAATATTTTCAGAAGTATTATCCCTTTTAAAATATACTTTGAACAGTGTACCTTAAAATAGACTTTTATTCGCATATCCATTGATGAATAACCCAAATAAAGCAGAGTATGTGAGGCTGATGATACTTAACTATATAGAGTTATACAGCATATAAATTTTTTGAATAAGAGGTGGAAAATTATATTTCTTTCTGTTTATCTTAGCTTTATTACTGCAGAAAGTATAATAAACAAATTCATTCAAGTTCAACCTCAAAAAATTAAAAGAACATCATTTTTTTATAAGCCCTAATTCACCACAATTATAACAGTGACTGTCTGGTTTGGTCAACACAAGAAATTTAATCAGTAAACAAGAGGGTACAAATTCTAAAATTTCATCCTTTGTAATACGTATATCTGCATCAGTTAGATGAAATGTTTATCTACCCCAGAAATGGGTGTTGTTTATCCCAGATTTGCAAATGCTTTTATACACGCCACTATTTATTTCCTCCTTACTCACTGCTTCTCGAATGAGAAATGAGGAAGTCAGAATTGGTCTGCTTCACAGTTGCTTTGTGGATGGAGTCAGGAATATACGAGAAGAGTTATTTATGCCCAGTGGATACCTACAGTCTGGTGAGGCAAATAAACATTTGACCAGGAGCTCATTTTTTCTGAGCACCTTCCTCTGCTAAGTGCTTTCAGAGAAGAGAGGAAAAGATTTTGCATCTCCTTAAAGACCAACTATCCTTTTGTCCTGGAGGCTCAAAATGTAAATGGAATGGGAGGAGAGAGCCATCATGTATTATTACTTGAGGATCCACTCTACAGGTTCTCTGCATACCTTCTATTATTTATCCTCAAGCAGTCCCACAACAATCTCATTTTTCAGATGAGCAAACTGGACCTATAAGAGTTAATAGGCTTTCTCAGGACCACATTCATGGTAACTTACTTTCATGGCATAGACTGATACCAGAACCCAGTTCTAAATCTCAGGCCTTTTACACTACACCAAAACATGCAAATGCATGTTTACATTTGCATTTGCCTTTTGTCATTTTGGCTCTGTTGGAATTTTTTTCCTAACAGGTCAGTTTGTTGGAATTTTTTTCCTAACAGGTCAGTTTATCAGGATGGTTCTATAGTTCAAACAGGAACCAAGACCGTTTGTTGCCAGAACATGTAGAGACTACCTGAGAATAGGAACTTAATATCCCAGAATAAAGTCCTAGAGAATTACGACTAATAACTAACTGGGAAATCTTAGAGGCTTAACACAAGTATAAGGATTTACTTTTTTTCTCTAGATTATTATGGCACATCTGACAATCTTTGATATTTTACTTAGTACATTATCTATTTTGTGCTTGCTACTCAGCCAATCATCATCATCATCATCATCATCAGAGCTTATTTTGCCTGGACCATTGCCTAGCACAAACTTGGGGTTTTTTTGTTTGTTTAGTTTTGTTTTTGTCTTGTATGGATCGGCAAGGTAGAAACTATGATATGCCTTAATGTACTAACAGAGATGATTATTTCCACATCTCAATATTATTTTCAACTTCAGTGTCTAAATATGACTTATAATCCACCAATTCAATAAGTGGTGAGTAAACCATTAATTCATAAATTGTACATTATCTTTTTATAGCAGAGAGCTGCCACTTGCCTGGGAAGTGCATAAGATTGGAGTCTTGTCCGCAGTTCTTTTATTTAGGGTTGATTTAGAGTCTATTTAGGGCTAATTTAGAACTGTAAACTTAAGAGGAATTCAAAAAAGATTTTTCCTCCTCATCATTTTCCACTGAGTTTGGAAATGATGTATTTAATCAGATAAGCTTCATGTCAGAAGATAGATAGGAGCAAAAAGTAGGTAGAGAAAGAAAATTAGGAGAGTAGTCTGAGAAGAAATATACCTCAAAGTCAGTCCTACCTCAGAGTAAGTTAAACCACTTTATATGGAAGGAACATTATCAGACATACATCCACTTATCCTGCTCCAGGAAAAAAAGAAAAATCAAAAAAAAAAAAAAATAGAAGACCCTCAACTTTTCTTTGCCATTCAAAAGTGTATTTTAGAGTAATTGATTACAGTTAGAACTTGGTAATTTTTCCCCGAGCTCCTCACTTTAGCAGACCTTAAAAGGTGGTATGTTTCTCTGTGTAAATTTCTACGTCTGGGGTGACATCTGGAAGAGGAGAGTTACACTTCAGGTTTATAACCTTACTTTCCAGCCTTTCTGGAAAGTAACTTAGCTTTATTTACACCTGCCTTCAGAAAAGAAACACTCAAGCAGCCCTGATGGCAATAAACCAGGTGGAATCAATAATTTACATATCTCCAGAGGAGTCTGTCAAGAAGCAAAAGCAGAGGAAATGATTGACTATTTTACATAAATTGCCTTATTTTAAAATATATGAGACACATACTTTAATTGAATTTAACTGATTCTATATTTGCCTCACTTACATACTCCTGAGGACCAGTGCAATGTTCCTTGAAAGAAGAAAGAGAGATGGGGTGATGGGAGTCAGAATAGAAGGCAGAAAGAAAAGAAAAAGGGAGCACCTGGCTGGCTCAGTTGGTGGAACATGTAACTCTTAATCTTGGGGTCATGAGTTCAAGCCCCACACTGGGCATTGAGATTGCTTCAAAAAGAAAAATCACAAAGGAAATAGTGTAAAAGGAATTCACCCGTGCTGAGTTCTTTCCCTGCCAAGAAATTTTCCAATCCCAGAGACTTGATTTTCTTTGATCTCTTCACTATAAACACTCAGATAAAATAACACATTTTCCCCACCCTGTAAGAATATAAATATGGCCATTTAACTTCTCCATGTTGTTCTCTAAATGGATTTTATTCATAAATGCGCCTACAACTGAATTATTTAGAAAGGTAGTCATAGATGTGTTCTGATCAGTGTCAGAAAACTGTCTCCTGCTTTGCAGAAAGTACAGATCCCCAACCTCTTTCAGACTCACTGTTTCCTTTTTTTCTCTTTTCATTTGCTATGCTTCATGAGCTTCACTCCCAAGCCCTTAGGTGATGTTTTCCCTGATTTATCTATCTCAGCAGGAGGAGGGACCATGTCTCCATCCACCACTCTCTTTTCCATACTGAATTTCTGTGTGTTTCTGCTGTTACGCTTCCAGGTACAACTCAGAGGTTCTTCATGTTCAGTTACCCTCTAAATTTAATCTCTGAATTTACACTATACTTACCAAGAATCAGGACACTATTCTTTGTTTTATTTTATGTAAAGATTATTTCCTTTTCACCTGCCGTTAATAAAAATTCATCACATCAATAAAGAATATACTGGAAAATAGAATAATAAATTGTGGTTTTTTTTTTTTTTTACTTTTCCTGCTCACATAGTTTTCTTAAAAGGAAATAGCTTCAAGACTATGTTACAGCTTTAAAAACAAACAGTTGAATTTGCAGCTTGGTTTTCACATCTGTGCTTGCCTTAACCCCCACTCCACTAATTCTTACTCTTTTCTTAATGCAAACTCTAACCATCTCTTCTTTAAGGTGACCATGTGCAATCAGGTTCTTTAGATCCACTTTAGGATGGTGGTTGATGAGATAAAGTGAGTTCCCACTGAGTGAATAAAGTCTCTAGAGTCATCATAAGCCATTGGCCTTGATCACAGGTCATTTGAGGTTATAGGCAAATAAAAAGCAAACAGCAAAATAGTAGATTTAAATCCACTTTGAGTTGCCACTGCATACCCACTGGTCAACATTAAAAAGACTGACAATCCCAAATGTTGGCAAAAATATGGAACAACTAAAACTCTCATACATTGCTAGTCAAAGTGCAAAATTATACTTGAAGAAGGATCACTGGAGATACTTAGAGATGTTTGACAGTTTGTTCAAATGTTAAACATGTATTTACTGTATGACTCAGCATTTCTTCCCCTTGTTATTTACCTAAGAAAAATCAAAACATTTCCTCACAAAGACTGGTATTCAGAATGTTTTAGCAGGTTTATTAATAACAGCCCAAAACTGGATATAATCCAAATGCCATTGACTGGTGAATGATAAAGATACTTGATATATTCATACAATGTAGTACTACAGAGCAACTTAAAAGAGACTAACACTTGATACAGCAACATGAGTGAATTCTTTCTGTTTTAAGGTATTTATTTATTGGGGAACCTGGCTTAGTTGTTGTGTTGTTGTGTTCCTTCTCTCACTCTCTCTCTCTCTCTCTCTCTCTCTGTGAAGTAGATAATAAAATCTTTTAAAAAAACTTTTATTTCTTTGTCAGAGAGAACAAGAGAGTGGGCATAGGCAGGGAGAACAGCAGGCAGAGGCAGAAGCAAGCTCCCTGCTGAGCAAGGAACCCTATGTGGGATTCAGTCCTTGGACCCTGGGATCATGACCTGAGCTGAAGGCAGCCACTTAATTTACTGAGCCACTCAGGCATCCCACCATGGGTGAATCTTGAAAGTACTATGCTAAGTGAAGGAAACCATACATGAAAACTACACACTATATGATTCCATTTATATAAACTTTCAGAAAAGATTAGGTCTAGTAAAAGAATGATTAGTATTTTTTACTGCTTTGGGTGAGGGGAAAGGATTGACCACAGAGTGGCACGAAGGAACTTGTTAGAGTGATGGAAATATTGAATATCATGATTGTAATGGCAGTTACCATTCTATACACTTATAAAAACTTATTTCAGTGTACACTTAATATTGTTGAATTTTACACGTAAATTACACTTCTATGAAGCTGACATAAAAAGAGTTGAGTTATATTATACTGATCAAAAGGAGAATCCTCTTTAAAAAGGCAGGGAGGAATATATTTTGAAGAAGGAAGGAGCAATATTAGGGCCACGGAGGGAGGGAAGAAGAAAGAGAAAGTAAGGTATGAATGAATATAGTCAGAACAGTGGAATGCTTTGCTATAATGCAGTAACAAAATTGAGGTCATTTAAAACACTGTAGTTTAGTCAAGTAGTATTCAGGCCTCTCAATAAAGACTGAAATTTAGGGGCACCTGGGTGGCTCAGTGGGTTAAGCCTCTGCCTTCAGCTCAAGTCTTGATCTCAGGGTCTGCCTGCCTCTCTGCCTACTTGTGATCTCTCTCTCTCTCTGTCAAATAAATAACTAAAAAATCATAAAAAAAAAAAAAAGATGAAAATTTAGAATGTACCACTCCCAATGGGATATATGTTAAAATAATGAGATAAAAGTGAAAAACTAGGGGCGCCTGTGGCTTAGTCACTTGGGCATCTGACTTGATTTCATTTCAGGATCCTGAGATCAAGGCCCCTGTTGGGCTCTGCACTCAGTAGGAACTCTGCTTGAGTTTCTCTCTTTCTGCCTCTGCCCCCACTCATGCACACATGCACACATGAGCACATACCCTTTCTCTCTCAAATAAATAAATAAATCTTTAAGAAAAAATGAGAAACTATTTGCAAACAATATACATGGTAAAGAGAAACAGAATTAAATGTGGTTTGGGGAGGAGTTTCTGTTTTGTTTTGAGATTTTTAAAAAATGTTACAATCTACAAAAATTCTATGTATTTAATATGTATATAACTTGATGAGTTTAGACATAAGTGCATATCGTGAAACAGTCACCACAATCAATGCCATAAACAAATCTATCACCTCTAAAAGTTTCCTCCCACCCTATTTATTAATATATTTGATTGTGATAAAATAAGATCTATCTTACAAATTTTTAAGTATATGGGGAGGAGTTTGACAGGTGTAAAAAAAAAACCAACAACAACAACAACAACACAACAGTGGTGAACCCAAAAGGGAAAGAATTTAAATGTCATTAAAAAAGGGTGTTATGCTTTTTCTGCCTGTGGACGCTGCCGAGTAAGCATCGTTAAAGTCTCCCCTCCCACCGCCGTCATGTCTAAGTCAGAGTCTCCCAAAGAGCCTGAACAGCTGCGGAAGCTCTTCATCGGAGGTCTGAGCTTTGAAACAACCGATGAGAGTCTGAGGAGCCATTTTGAGCAATGGGGAACACTTACGGACTGTGTGGTAATGAGAGATCCGAACACCAAGCGCTCCAGAGGCTTTGGGTTTGTCACCTATGCCACTGTGGAGGAGGTGGATGCAGCCATGAATGCAAGGCCACACAAGGTGGATGGAAGAGTTGTGGAACCAAAGAGGGCTGTCTCAAGAGAAGATTCTCAAAGACCTGGTGCCCACTTAACTGTGAAAAAGATTTTTTTTGGTGGCATTAAAGAAGACACTGAAGAACATCATCTAAGAGATTATTTCGAACAGTATGGGAAAATCGAAGTGATTGAGATCATGACTGACCGAGGCAGTGGCAAAAAGAGGGGTTTTGCTTTTGTAACATTTGATGACCATGATTCTGTAGACAAGATTGTCATTCAAAAATACCATACTGTGAATGGCCACAACTGTGAAGTAAGGAAAGCGCTCTCTAAGCAAGAGATGGCTAGTGCTTCATCCAGCCAAAGAGGTCGAAGTGGTTCTGGAAACTTTGGTGGTGGTCGTGGAGGTGGATTTGGTGGGAATGACAACTTTGGTCGCGGAGGAAACTTCAGTGGTCGAGGTGGCTTTGGTGGCAGTCGAGGTGGTGGTGGATATGGTGGCAGTGGGGATGGCTATAACGGATTTGGTAATGATGGTGGTTATGGAGGAGGCGGCCCTGGTTACTCTGGAGGAAGCAGAGGCTATGGAAGTGGTGGACAGGGTTATGGAAACCAGGGCAGTGGCTATGGCGGGAGTGGCAGCTATGACAGCTATAACAACGGAGGAGGCGGAGGCGGCTATGGCGGTGGTAGTGGAAGCAACTTTGGAGGTGGTGGAAGCTATAATGATTTTGGCAATTACAACAATCAATCCTCAAATTTTGGACCCATGAAAGGAGGCAATTTTGGAGGCAGAAGCTCTGGCCCTTATGGTGGTGGAGGCCAATACTTCGCCAAACCACGAAACCAAGGTGGCTATGGTGGTTCCAGCAGCAGCAGCAGCTATGGCAGTGGCAGAAGGTTTTAATTACTGCCAGGAAACAAAGCTTAGCAGGAGAGGAGAGCCAGAGAAGTGACAGGGAAGCTACAGGTTACAACAGATTTGTGAACTCAGCCAAGCACAGTGGTGGCAGGGCCTAGCTGCTACAAAGAAGACATGTTTTAGACAATACTCATGTGTATGGGCAAAAAACCTCGAGGACTGTATTTGTGACTAATTGTATAACAGGTTATTTTAGTTTCTGTTCTGTGGAAAGTGTAAAGCATTCCAACAAAGGGTTTTAATGTAGATTTTTTTTTTTTTTTTGCACCCATGCTGTTGATTGCTAAATGTAATAGTCTGATCATGACGCTGAATAAATGTGTCTTAAAAAAAAAAAAAAAAAAAAGGGTGTTATTACTCAAAAGCCAATCAAGAGAAACTTCTGAGGGTTCTAGCATTGTTTCAAAGTCTATGTAAGCAATACACCATGTAATTGCCTTTCTTTTTTATTTTCCACTTAGGGCCATCTTCCTAGAAGAGCGGTAGACTGGAGAATGGTTGAAGCTCACCATGCTGGGGACCCAGGTAGGTTTGCCCAGAATTGGAACAACTCCTGCTCTTTGCTGTTCAGTTTCCTGTCCTTTTTTTTTTTTTTTTTTTACTACAATGGAGGACCAGTTATTGCCCAGAATAAGAATAGAACAAGATGTCTTTTTCTTTGCCATTGGCAGATTTCTGTTTCCAGAGGCTTGATGCGATAATCCATTAATC
Organism: Mustela nivalis; assembly: GCF_964662115.1. Classification (NCBI taxonomy): domain Eukaryota; kingdom Metazoa; phylum Chordata; class Mammalia; order Carnivora; family Mustelidae; genus Mustela; species Mustela nivalis. The sequence continues at coordinate 112,417,695 of NC_139022.1, read as the reverse complement.
TTCAGAATATTAAAATGATGTATTTGTAAGAGAATTTGAATCATTCTATCCTAATTTCAGGAGCAGCTTTATTTTTCACATTTGGAAGCTATTCAGTTGTCATGGTGAACAAATTATTTGATTTTTTTTTTTTAGTAGATTTTATTCTCTAGAGCCTTTTTAGGTTCATAACAAAATGATAGAAGGTACAGAGATTTACCATATGCCCCCTATTCCCATATATGTTCAGCCTTCCTCATTATCGACATTCCCTATCAAAGTAGTAAAGTTGTTACAGTTGATCAACCTACATGACACATCATTATCACCCAGAGTCCATCATTTACATTAGTCCATCATTTATAATCGAGTTCACTGTTGGTGTTGTACATTCTGTGGGTTTGGACAAAACCTTTTTTTTTTAAGATTTTATTTATTTATTTGACAGAGATCACAAGTAGGTAGAGCAGCAGGCAGAGAGAGGGGGGGGATCAGGCTCCCTGCTGAGCAGAGAGCCCAAGGCAGGGCTCGATCCCCGAACCCTGAAATCATGACCCAAGCCAAAGGCAGAGGCTTACCCCACCAAGCCACCCAGGTGCCCCTGCACAAAACTTATAATGACATATGTCTATCATAATATTATCATAAATAGTATGTTCACTACCTTAAAAACCCTTTGCTCCACCTATTCATCCTTCATATCACACTAACCTCTGAAATTAACTGATCTTTTTACCATTTCCATAGTTTTACCTTTTCCAGAACATCGTATAGTTAGAAACACACAGTATGTAATATGTACCCTTTTCAGATTGGCTTCTTTCACTTAGTAATATTAATTTAAGGTTCCACCATGTCTTTCCTTTTTTTAAAGATTGTATTTATTTATTTTTCAGAGAGAAAGAGAACACAAGCAGGGGAATGGTAGGAGAGCCTGACACAGGGCTCGGTCCCAGAATCCTGAATTCATGACCTGAGCCAAAGTCAGATGCTTAACCAGCTGAGCCACCCAGACACCCCTCAGTGTGCTTAGTTTTGCAAGAGACCACCAAACTGTCTTCCACAGTGGCTGTATGATTTTGAATTCTCACCAGCAATGAATGAGAGTTCCTGTTGCTTCACATCCTTGCAGGATATGGTGTTTTAGTGTTCTGGGTTTCAGCCATTATAATAGCGGGTAGTGGTATTTCATTTGCATTTGCATTTCTCTAATGACTCATGACACTGAGCATCTTTCCATGTGTTTGTTTTTTTGTTTTGTTTTGCTACCCATATGTCTTTTTTGGTGAGATTTCTGTTAAATCTGTTAGATTCTGTTTCCTTATTGTTGAATTTTAAGATGTCTTTGTGTACTTTAGATAGATTGTTTTTGAACATGCACATTTCTTTCATTGTTGACTCTCTGATGTGTAACTCTTGCTATGTGGCACTGTTGGAAATAATTTAGTAAAAAAACAGGTTAAGAATAAATCACTAGATTTCTCTCTCTAATAGGAATTCGAGGACTTTGGTGACTCGGTAAAAGGTGAAAAGAAAATTTGGTGAAACTTAAGGTAACATGATAATATACAAAATTCTACTTAGAGACAGATTTTAGTCATTCTTAAACTTAAATCCCCAGGACAATCTGACCTGAATGACCTGTAGTAATACTTTTGGCTACAGAAAATGAGCTCAGTATCCCCCAGTCAGTAAGTCCGTGTGTTTATATCTACTATGAAAGGTACCAATTAGATCTTCAGTAAATTTTATAACAATAAGTGTTTATCCCTATGCTGTAGTTATATATAAATTTGATGAACGAGTGATTGTTTTGAAAAAGATATTAACTTGTTTTTTAAAAATTATTTCTAAAAGGAAAAGGCAAAGTTTTCTAAAGTAGCCTCATCTAATAGGCATTACCTATCTATATCGCTAATCATAACTGTGAATTTATCTGACCTTTGTTAAATTTGCTAGATAGAAGTGTGACTTTGCTGCACCACAGAGACATTCACACTTGTGTCAGTGTTTGAGAGAGTGCATTGCTCATGGAACTTAAACAAGGGGGTGACTGCAGGTGCTGATTTGCCTGCTACTATGTGCTTTACGATAATGATTTTATTCCTTTCGTCTTCCCTCTGCCCACAAGTAACACAATACAAGAGTGAATGCCCATGGGCAGTATCAAAGAGATTGACTCCAGAAACTCTCACTCACTCGTTTCTGTTGTGCAGCTTCTTGAGTGTTTAGGGTAGGTGGAAACAAGAGAGTTGTCTAACACAGAGAAAAATGATTCCTCCTATTCAATTATAGGCTGAAGGTTCCAGAGTCTTCCATGTTCACTGTATAGCCTCAGGATGGCTCGCCATACTATGGCTTTCCTAGATATTATTTTAGACCTTCAGGATGAAGGCTACAGATCTTCTCAGTCACCCGAACCCTCTGCATTCTAGTCCTCCGCATAGTATGTCAGGTCCTTTTGTTCTCTTCCTTGAAAAGTTTAAAACTATAGGAGATTCCTTTAAATTTTGAAATCTTCAACCTACTTTACAACTTCAAGCCAGCGGCAATCAATATGTACAAAAAGCTCAAACAAACAAAATAAATAAGCATGTGTTTTGAGAGCTTTTGGTATCCCTCTCAGCTAATCATTGTCCTGGCTTGGCTGTATGAAACCTATGTCCCATCACATCAATTGCTTTACCCCTAAGAAGTAATTTTATAGTTGTATCAGGTAAACACTATATAATTCATTTTCTCCTTGTGTGTATACTATTTATCTTCAGTGCTCCAGGTTTGCAATTTATACAAGTATTTCAAGGATCTTATAAACTAATGAAGGAAGACAGGAAAGAAAATAGGTATAATAGGGTAAAAATTAATACTACATGAGTGTTATCAGCCTTTGTCTTTTCCCCGATGACTCAAGAGTACTCTGGCTTTAACGCTTCATTCTTAGTTTCTTCCTCTGAATATTTCTTCCCACCTTCAGAAGAAGCCGTGGAAAAGTGATTATTTTGAGCTTCTGTAAGAAAGAAGCAGGAGAATAGAGCAGAAGGAAGAGGATAGAGGAATCCTACAGTTCAGGGTTGGAGCAGGGCTTCTGGAGGGAACTGCCAGTAAGAAAGTAAAGTAAGAAGATAGGAGAAATGAATGACACTTAAAATAATGGAATTATGGGAGAAACTGTGGGCTGATAATAGACATCCCTTCTATCTATCTTGCCTGAGGCTCCACTAAAAGAGAATCTAGAAGTAAAAGAAAAAGTAAACTCATAGTATAGTGAAGAGAAATGGAGGGGGATGTTCCAGATACTGAGGGATTTCAGCAGACTTCTCGGAGATGGAAAGTGAATGGGAGATTGCTCTGGACTGATAAAAATTAGTGGTGGATTCACAGCCCAGAATGCACTCTGATGAGCTGGAGGAAACAGGAGTCAGTGTTCAATGGGCAGATTCTGGGGTCAGAAGCAGTAGGAGCATGGAAGGCAAAGGTGAGGTATGGGGTTAACATGAAGTTTTTGTTTGTGTGGGATAAATTGGAATGTCTTTGCCCCTTCCTCCCCAGTCTCCACATACAGAGTGACTGAACACAGTGTTTACCCTAAAGCAAAGAAAGAGAGAATTGTGCTCTAAAGAAATGAAATGAACTGTCTGTAGAGTGCTTAGGCTTCTACCACTTAGTGTAGATGCTTCATAATAAGGCCTCTTCCTTCAGGCTTTTAAAGGGGCTGCCCTCTGACAGCTAAAACCCTAAATTCAACCTTCCAGTGGACACTTACATGCTTTGAACTTGTTATAATTCTCATAGGGAAAGAGCAATGAAGAATAAAAAAATATCTTAGTAAATAGCAGAAAAACCTGTTTTAGCTACTCTAGAACTTGTAGTCACTCATTCTTAAATAAAAATATATACCCAATGATTTCTGTACATTAACTTTGTATCCTGCTATGTTGCTGAATTGCTGTATGAGTTCTAGTAGTTTGGGGGTGGAGTCTTTTTGGGTTTTCCATATAAAGAATCATGTCATCTGCAAAGAGAAAGAGTTTGACTTCTTCATTGCCAATTTGGATACCTTTTATTTCTCTTTGTTGTCTGATTGCTGTTGCTAGGACTTCTAAATACTATGTTGAACAAGAGTGGTGAGAGTGGGAATCCTTGTCGTGTTCCTGATCTCAATGGGAAGGCTGCAAGCTTTTTCCCATTGAGGATGATATTTGCTGTGGGTCTTTCATAAAAAGATTTGATGAAGTTCAGGAATGTTCCCTCTATCCCTATACTTTGAAGCATTTTAATCAGGAGCAGATGCTGGATTTTCTCAAATGCTTTTTCTTCACCGATTGAGAGGACCATGTGGTTCTTCTCTCTTCTCAAATTAATTTGTTCTATCACATTGATTGATTTGCAAATGTTGAACCATCCTTGTAGCCCAGGAATGAATCCCACCTGGTCATGGTGGATATTCTTTTTTTTTTTTTTTTTTTTTTTGACAGAGAGAGAGAGAGATCACAAGTAGGCAGAGAGGCAGGCAGAGAGAAAGAGGAGGAAGCAGGCTCCCCGCTGAGCAGAGAGCCCGACGTGGGACTCGATCCCAGGACCCTGAGATCATGACCTGAGCCAAAGGCAGCGGCCTAACCCACTGAGCCACCCAGGCGCCCCGGTGGATATTCTTTTTAATGTGCTGTTGGATCCTGTTTGCTAGGATCTTGTTAAGAACCTTAGCATCCATATTCATCAGTGATATTGGTCTGAAATTATCCTTTTTGATAGGATCTTTGCCTGGTTTGAGGATCAGGGTAATGCTGGCTTCATAGAAAGAGTCTGGAAGTTTTCCTTCTGCTTCAATTTTTTGAAACAGCTTCAGGAGAATAGGTGTTATTTCTTGTTTGAAAGTTTGGTAGAATTCCTTATACACTAACAATGAAAATACAGAAAGGGAAATTAGAGAATCGATTCCATTTACCATAGCACCAAGAACCATAAGATACCTGGGAATAAACCTAACCAAAGAGGTAAAGGATCTGTATTCGAGGAACTACAGAACACTCATGAAAGAAATTGAAGAAGACACAAAAAGATGGAAGAGCATTCCATGCTCTTGGATCAGAAGAATAAACATTGTTAAAATGTCTATACTGCCTAGAGCAATCTATACTTTTAATGCCATTCCAATCAAAATTCCACTGGTATTCTTCAAAGAGCTGGAGCAAATAATCCAAAAATTTGTATGGAATCAGAAGAGACCCCAAATCGCTAAGGAAATGTTGAAAAACAAAAATAAAATGGGGGGCATCACGTTACCTGATTTCAAACTTTACTACAAAGCTGTGATCACCAAGATAGCATGGTACTGACATAAAAACAGAAACATAGACCAGTGGAACAGAGTAGAGAGCCCAGATATGGACCCTCAACTCTATGGGCAAATAATCTTCGACAAAACAAGAAAAAATATGCAGTGGAAAAAAGACAGTCTCTTCAATAAATGGTGCTGGGAAAACTGGGCAGCTATATGTAGAAGAATGAAACTCTACCATTCTCTTACACCGTACACAAAGATAAACTCAAATGGATAAAAGACCTCAACATGAGACAGGAATCCATCAGAATCCTAGAGGAGAACATAGGCAGTAGTCTCTTCTATATCAGCCACAGCAACTTCTTTCAAGATATATCTCCAAAGGCAAAAAAAAAAAACAAAAGTGAAAATAAACTTCTGGGACTTCATCAAAATCAAAAGCTTCTGCACAGCAAAGGAAACAGTCAAGAAAACAAAGAGGCAACCCACAGAATGGGAGAAGATATTTGCAAATGACAGTACAGACAAAAGGTTGATATCCAGAATCTATAATGAACTCCTCAAACTCAACACACACAAAACAGACAATCATATCAAAAAATGGGCAGAAGATATTAACAGACACTTCTCCAATGAAGACATACAAATGGCTATCAGACACATGAAAAAATGTTCATCATCACTAGCCCTCAGGGAGATTCAAATTAAAACCACATTGAGATATCACCTGACACCAGTTAGAATGGCCAAAATTAGCAAGACAGGAAACAACATGTGTTGGAGGGAATGTGGAGAAAGGGGAACGCTTTTACACTGTTGGTGGGAATGCAAGTTGGTGCAGCCTCTTTGGAGAACAGTGTGGAGATTCCTCAAGAAATTAAATATAGAACTTCCCTATGACCCTGCAATTGCACTACTGGGTATTTACCCCAAAGATACAAATGTAGTGAAAAGAAGGGCCATCTGTACCCCAATGTTTATAGCAGCAATGGCCACGGTCGCCAAACTGTGGAAAGAACCAAGATGCCCTACAACGGACGAATGGATAAGGAAGATGTGGTCCATATATACTATGGAGTATTATGCCTCCATCAGAAAGGACAAATACCCAACTTTTGTAACAACATGGACAGGACTGGAAGAGATTATGCTGAGTGAAATGAGTCAAGCAGAGAGAGTCAATTATCATATGGTTTCACTTATTTGTGGAGCATAAGAAATAGCATGGAGGACAAGGGGAGTTAGAAAGGAGAAAGGAGTTGGGGGGAATTGGAAGGGGAGGTGAACCATGAGAGACTATGGACTCTGAAAAACAATCTGAGGGTTTTGAAGGGGCGGGGGGTGGGAGGTCGGGGTACCAGGTGGTGGGTATTATGAGGGCACTGATTGCATGGAGCACTGGGTGTGGTGCAAAAATAATGAATACTGTTATGCTGAAAATAAACTAAAAAAAAAAAAAAGAAAGAAAGAAAGAAAAAAAATATATACCCAAGGTCATTAACAAAAGAGGAGAAGGAGCACCAACTCTCTGAGCTTAAAACCTCACCATGGGAGAAACAAGAATGCTTTAGTAAACAGAGAGAAAATAACTTTGTAAAACACTCTAGATCTGGGAAGAACCAAGGTTAAATAAATAAATAAATAAAGGGAGGAAGGAAGAGATAAAAACAAAGAGAAAGAAGATCTTAGAAATTAAAATTACTGAAATAAGAGCTGGGAGACAAAGTTAGGACAATTCCAAAGTTGTAGAATGAAATGAATAACAAACCTCTGCAGTGATGTATGAGTTTACCACATTGAAAAGTTTGAAAATCCTCACGGGGACTGAGTGAAATGGAAATTAGTTTTTACCTCATGGTTAATGAATATCCACATTCTTTTAAAATGGAACCATTTTTTCCCATAATTTTTACCTCAAGTACCTTTGCCCCAAGCACTTTCACCACATGATTGATTGGCCATAAGGCAATTTTGTCATTAAAAAATAACCAGTTGACTGTTCATTTTCATTTCTACATTGATATGGTGCTCCCATTTTTATATTATATAAATCTTGGCCTTCATAGTGGTTCATACAGTGGCACACAGTTTTGAGCCCGTATTTCCAGTACATCTTTGGAACCTCTATCAACAGACATGTAACAACATGCCAAGAACAAACAACAGTATAAAAGGCTTTTAGAAAGCAATATAAAGGTCACTTATAAATATGCACCCTAGTATTTGGAGATATCTCTCTTAATGAAGGAAGAAATTTTGTGAAAAAAGAAAAATATGATGCCAAACAAGGAAATAAATTAACAAGTAAAAAACTGTATAATACTATTAATGAAAGACTTCATTGAAGACAAGTACTTAGATAAAAGCTGCAAGATAAAATGAGTTACTTGAGCAGTGCTGTCCAACCTACACACCTTTTAAATGTATTTGAATATTTTATATACAGCAATAGTGTCTTTTTAATTTTGTTATTCGTGTTTCATATTTCATTATATCCTTCTTTTACTTTTCATGATTTTCTCTTTCATAGCAAAACCACCTTATAATCATTTAGTTATCCGGCAAAAACGTATGTGGCAAAAATGCTTGTGGCAAAGATACTTAGAACAAAAACTACCTAGAACTCTATTTTTGGGTTCTAAGAGAAGGCTCACACTTCACTTTCTCTGGTTAGTAGAAAGATGTTGCCCAATTCCATAAGGCATATACCCTGGCAATGTGGCTATTGCTTTTGGACTTCAAATGAAGTCAGCCTTGAAATATTTTTGAAATATATGCTTCATACTGCCAGAAACATGTTAAGCTGCGTATAACTGGAAACGTAGCCAATGATGTCTTCAACAAACAGGGGTTTGTCTTGCTCCCCAAGCAAGAAGTCAAGTGTGGGTAGTTGAAGGTATGGGTTCAGCTGCTTAAATATACTACCAAAACCTTCAGGGTTTTGTTACCCTTCCATTCTTCTATCCTTAGCTGCTCCCTTTAGTTCTTACCCTTGTAATCTCATGGAGATAGCCTCACACCAGTATCCTAACAAAGACAGTGTTTTGTCTTCTCAGAAAGGAAGCTCTTCCTCAAACCCTCTCTCTTGAATGTCATTAGTCAGAAATGGACAGTCCATTTCTTGTGCTGAGTCCAAAGCAATTACCAGCAAATCAAATGAAATCTCCGTGACTAACATAGACCAATTATGATTCATCCTCATGAACTGTGAGTGGGGACTCTTTCTCCTGAGACTACTTTTTAACTAGAGGTTTGTTTATAGAGAAGAAGTGTGGCCCATTGAGTAGCCAACAAACTCATCTGCCACAGGTGTATCCTACAAAATGTTTAATTCTTGGACTGGATATAGAGGGATAATAAGTCACACAAAATAGAAAGTTAGGAAAGGCAACAAAATAACCCAAAACACAAAGAATTCCTAAGTAGAGGTGTTATAATAAACTTTGTGTTTAAATTTTGCTTACTTACATGTATTTGTAGAGTGAAATTCCTATTGAGGCTAGTTTATTTTGTTCTTGCCTTCCTGGCTGAGAGTTCCAAGTGGCTGATGAATTAATGTCAAGGAAGGAGACTAAAGAGAAAAGACAAAGTCTCCAATCCCAAGTTTTTCACCTTTCCGTTCACCTCTGAACTTCTGGGTAGAGTTGATGAGGTTTCATAGGGGCATCTCCTGTTTAATGTATTCCCAGCATTTGTTTTTCACTTCTTCCTCAAAGGAAATCAGAGAGAAAGTTATCGTGACAAGAGAAATCGGCAAATGCACAGAGGTTCCTATCGTACCTCTTGCTTCTCTTCTGTAAGACAGGTATTGATGCTAGACAGACATGTGGGGTGGATCTAATGACAATAGGCACATCCATTTCATAAAACACCCTAATAGACTTCAAAAAATAAACTGTAGTCTGATTAGTTGTAATGGAGTGCCACTTTTCTTCTTTAAAGTGGTTTGAGTAATCAGAGGTGCTGCCACCATGACTGATTGTGGATAGAACGGCATCTCTAAATAGTCCTTACTTTGGAGGAGAAAACAGTCTTAGATTTAGTTGACTCTGTACTTTTATGTCTGCTTCCGCTTCATGTTGACATTTACCAGTCTACAGGAAGCCAGGATTTTGTACTATGGTCATAACTCCTTTAGACTGAAGCTAAATTTGTAAGTAAAGAATATACAAGAGATCTCTGAGGATTTTAAAAGCACTTTCTTTTATATTTTCACCTGGTATAAAACACTGTGACTAGTATTACAGAAAGGGGGGTGGGGGAGGCTGCCATGGAAACTATACAAAGACCATAAATTGGTGAGAAGAAATATTGGTGTTTAAGTGACTAATAAATGGTAAATTACAAGGCTCAGGTTTAATGTGCATAACCAAGTCACTAGTTTCTTAATTTACATGATGAGTAGAAAGACATGATTTTAGTGATGGTTGTAGTCCTGTTGTCTGGGGTGAAAGGGCAAGGAGCTGGGTTACGTGACTGGTTCTCAAACATGAGTGTGCATTATCATTTACAGGATTTGTTAAAACACAGATTGCTGGAGCCCACCCCCAGGTTTAGGACCCATAAATCTGAACTGGGGCCTAAAAATTTCTATTTTAACAAGTTTGCTGATGAAACTAATGATTCTGGTTTAGGGTCCATAGTTTGGGAACCACTAGTTTACAATAGAAAGTGCGTGATTACATGACCACAAACCAAAAGATAGCTCAGATCTGAAGCTTTTTCTTTCCCTGCTTATTCATATGTCTATTTATTATGAGCTCCTTCTGGCCAGAACCAATTATTACTCTCTCTTTTCACCAGGATCTACTAGAGTGCATGGCATATAATAGATAGTACATATTTACTTGGTAACCCACCCTCCACTGGCCCTCTTTGATAGCTCCACTGATGCCTGATTCAAATTCTCAGAACATTTCTATCTAAGGCAATTCCACCAACACAAAATTCTTCAAGTTCAATTCAAAAGAATGACTAAAAGAGATCATGTCTTTGGTTCCATGGATCACTTTATGCTTTCTTCGATTTGAAGACAAATGATCATTGCTGTGGTTGAAGAGAAACAAAATACAAGTATTTTTTAATTAATATATAATGTATTATTTGCCCCAGGGGTACAGGTCTGCGAATCATCAGGCTTACACTCAAAATACAAGTATTAATACATTATAGTGAGTACAGATAAAAATAATAATCTTGGCTCCAGAAAGCAATGGCACTTGAATATCCAGGCTATTTTATAAGGTGTCATGAAAAGTAATAATTTAACCTCCTAAATTTCAAGCAACTTCACTTCAACATTTTTATTCATTTATTCAACTGGCATCTATTGCTCTTTCCAGGTGAGTTATTAGTCCTTTATCCTTCTTTGGTACCTGATAATACCTCTATTGTAGCACTTATCACACTTTATTGAAAAAAATTTCATGTCTGTTTTCCACATATATAGTCCTTAAATATATATCTCTATGGATTACACTTGGTATTAGAAATATTTAAAAAATGAGCATCCCAGAGTCATTGCCTTAAAAAATTTTTCCATTTGAGAAGATGAGACAAGAATGTACCTTAGTGTACTCACTTAGAACCACAAACACTAGTAATACTCTATGTATATTTTTACTTCACTAGAAATCTCAAACTGTTGGGGGGTGGGGAAGATCCTATTCATCTTGAGAGCAAGGACAGAGTATCTCATGCAGTCTTGTAAAATGTCCTATTCATAATAAATGGCCAATGAGTCATTGTTGAATTTAATGATATCATTTGACAGGCATACAGAAGGCTTCCCAGGGCAAGAACTGCATCATATCTATGTACATCCTTTGCATCGTGAACAGTGCCTTACATATACTTAGGAAGTTGGTATACCTGGAAGTTCTCAGGTGCATTAACTTATTCAACTCTGATGTGTCTTAACACTATAAATGATTTACCACACTAAGAAAAATAAACTCCTGCCTAGTAATCTTAAAATCAGAAGTCTTGCACTGAGGTCCAGAAACTGCACAGTGATGCATTTAAAACAGCAACAAGGAAATGAAATGGGGAGGTTAAGTCTAAGCTGATACTAAAATAAAGTGTATGAAGATGAAATTATAGCTGGATAAGGAATTTTGTCAGGTCTTTGCCTGGGCCTCATTGCACAGGCAAAGAATAGAATGATTAAAAAAATAATAATAAGAGCAAAGACGTGGACTTTTTTCTACCTACGCTCCAAAACCAGAGGATTTGTGGGTGCTTAACATAAACTTCTGAAATGTCCATTGGCTAATGTCTCCGTAGTTATGGTTTATTAGCGTTGGCAGTGTTCTTTTCTGTTTAAGTTTAGATCAGGCTGGTGTGCAAGGAATGACGATATTGAGGAATGTTTTTGCAAAATTCTACCTCAAATTGCCAACTAACAGGAAAAAAGATATTTCATGGATACATCTGAGTAACTGAAAGTTAAACTAATGTGTTAACACAATAACTCCTACAATATATGAAGAAATGTATTATATTCATCATTTTACCATGGAGCCAAGATATTTATAAGTCATAGTACTGAAAGAAGCATCAATTATCCATACTGACTTAATTTGCTTTATTTTCTGGAACTTACTGGTCGAGATGCATATGACCTTGTTAATGCAGCATGATTCTATAGGTTAGCATTTGGGACCTCTTTTGATTTGTGCCCTGATTTTGTGTGGTTTGATACAATGTCAATTTCCTGAGAGTCTGGTGTTGCAGTATCAACACTTTCAGGGTCTAAATGTCTTGGACCAAATGAGAGGGAACCATTTATTTGTTTGGTGAAAAGAAGGAAGATAGGAATTTATACTTAGACTTTGCAATCGATTATACACCCCTAGTGATGTCCATTCTGTCCATTTTCTATCAGAGGAAACCAACTCTTTCGTTGTGAAATAAACCTAAATCATAGTATTGTTAAGTGAATAAGTCTGCATGGGTATATCATATTTAAAAAACCATTGTACATAATAGTGCTTTGTACTTTTTTAAACCTCCTCGCTTTATTTTTGATTCATTAAAAATCCATAGGTTTTCCTGGTTTTGAAAAATACTACACAGAGGACATTTTACAGCATATAGATTATAGAAACACACTTCTGGTCATCATTTCTTTTGGTGTTTAATGAACATGCAAAGTACTTCCTATCATGGGGAAGCCTGAAAGCTTGAAAACATTTTTTTTTTAAAGATTTTTTATTTATTTATTTGACAGAGAGAAATCACAAGTAGGCAGAGAGGCAGGCAGAGAGAGAGAGGAGGAAGCAGGCTCCCTGCTGAGCAGAGAGCCCGATGCGGGACTCGATCCCAGGACCCTGAGATCATGACCTGAGCCGAAGGCAGCGGCTTAACCACTGAGCCACCCAGGCGCCCTTGAAAACATTTTTTTATGGTAAAAAGTCTTCTCAGGGCTCCTGGGTGGCTCAGTTGGTTAAGCACCTTCCTTCACCTCAGGTCATAAGTCCTGGGATTGAATCCCACTTCAGGCTCTCTACTCAGTGGATAGCCTATTTCTCCCTCTCCCTCTGCCATCCCCCTGCTTGTGCACTCTCTCTTTCTCTCTCTCTCATAAATAAATAAAACCTTTAAAAAAATAAAGAAAGATTTCTCATATTCTGAAATGCTATATACCATGGGTGTAGAGTAGATTCTCTGCAATATTCCTACCTCCCACACTTATAGCAGATGTAACTTCTTTTTTGGTGAGTTCAGTCTCTCTTTCATATGTCTTCTCCATACGTGCTCCAGACAGCCACCATCAATTGATGGGTGGTGGCACTAAGATAAAACACTTTTGCCCTTTGGTTCAAGGTTTCATTTTCTCTCAAGAATGAAACTCAGCATCTGAGATCCAAAGATGTATGTACAAACCCAGACTCCCAAGCAAAATTGATAAAACTTTAAGGCACACAGATTCCTCTTTCCCTAAAAATTCAAAAACTACTTGGCAGAATTTGCAATAAAGGAAACCAATTTTTTGTTGTTGTTGCTGTGTTCCTCTCCTTTTTTTTTTTTTTTCACTTTTTTCCATCCAACTTGAAACAGATTTTAATTGCCATTCTGCCTGCAGAATGCATTGATATTTAGTTGATCATTTTCAACAATTAAAGCAAGGTCAGTGTGTTGATCCGAAGTAGGAAGAAATGAAAGTAACATTGACTGTCTTTCTATTTGTCAGCATGGGTATCTTCTATATTTTAAAAAATCCTGTCTTTTTAACTTCACAACAATCTTTCTAGGGAGGAATAATAAGTCTGATATTTACTGTTGTGACCCTGTAGGATTGAATTACTTGCTCCTGTAGGATTGAATTACTTGCTCAAGTCATCCAGCCCTTAAGTGGCAAAGCCAAAGTCCAAGCAAACTTAATGACTATATACAAGTTCCTTGGTTGTTTTATGAAACCTTAAGGATTTTATTTTCCTTTGCTTGTACTCTGTATGATTCCTAAAATGAATTAACAGAATCTGAATAAGTAAACCCATAGATTAGGCCTTCTGGATTCTTTCAACCATAGCCTTGAGATTTTTTTTTTAAGATTTTATTTATTTATTTGACAGAGATCATAAGTAGGCAGAGAGGCAGGTAGGGAGAAAGAGGGGGAAGCAGACTCCCCGCTAAGCAGAGAGTCCAATGTGGGGCTCAATCCCAGGACCCTGACATCATGACCTAAGCCAAAGGCAGAGGCTTAACCCACTGAGCCACCCAGGTGCCCCTAGCCTTGAGATTTTAGTTATGCCTATGTTCCTGCGTTAGGCAAGGAATTAAACCTGCCATTGTTGTAAAAAAATAATATTATTATTTATATTATATTTATATAATTTATATTTTAATATAAATTATAAAAATAATATATAAAAATATAAATATATTTATATTATTTATATTATATTATAAAACTATATAAACATAATGTCATGTAAACTTAAAATGATCCTCGATGTAGAGTATTTTCTTTTAAATATGGGCTATTTTTATTTTTACATAACCATAAAAAAAGAATGGGAGTTTGCCATTTGGGACAAGTTGGATGGACCTAGAGACTATAATACTAAGTGAAATAAGTCAGACTGAGAAAGACAAAAACCATATGATTTCACTCATGTGTTTAATCTAAAAAACAAAGCAAATGAATAAACAAAGAAACAAAAGCAGAATCAAAAATGTAAATACAGAGAACAAACTGATGGTTGCCAGATGGGAGGGAAGTGGGGGGATGGGCAAAATGGATGAAGGGAAGTAGGAGATACAGGCTTCCAATTATGAAATGAGTAAATCATAAAAATAAAAGGCTTATGGAACAGTCACTGATATTGTAAGAGGGTTGTATGGTGACAGATGGTTGGATTCTTGTAGTCAGGATAGGATAAAGCATAGAGAAGGTGAATCACTATGGTTGTACACGTGGTAACATCGTCTATCAACTGTACTCACATTTTAAAATTTTTAAATTATAAATAAGTAACTATTGGCTATGTTTTATGCATTTCTACTTAAATCTTAGAATTTTCTTATCAATGTACATAAAATTGCCTGTTGGGATATTTGATTGAAATTTCATTGAATTTGTAGATCAGTTTATGCAGAAATGGTATATTTATGATATTAAGTTCTCTAATACATGGTCATATATACATAGAATACATAATATTCTATTTAGGTCTTCACTGAATTTTCTCAGCAGAGGTTTTATAAATCCTTTGTTAAGTTTATTCATAGATATTTAAGAATTTTAATTAAATAGTGTATCTTTTAAATTTTTATTTTCTTTTTTTTAAGATTTTATTTATTTATTTGACACAGAGAGAGATCACAAATAGGCAGAGAGGTAGGCAGCGAGAGAGAGGAGGAAGCAGGCTCCCCACTGAGCAGAGAGTCTGATGTGGGGCTAGATCCCAGGACCCTGAGATCATGACCTGAGCCAAAGGCAGAGGGTTTGCCCACTGAGCCACCCAGGCGCCCCAAATTTTTATTTTCTAATTGTTTTAAAAATCAGTATTTTATATTAGCCTTGCATCCAGTGTACTTGCTGAGTTCACCTATCAGTTCCAGATCATAAATCCTTTGGGTTTTCCAATTAGAAAATATATAATTTATGAATTATGTCTACTTCTTTACCCTTATAATTTTTACCTTTTCTAGCTCATATCATTTCTTAGCACCTCCAGCACAATTTTTTTAAAAGATTTTTTTATTTATTTGCCAGAGAGAGAGAGTACACACAAGCAGGCAGAGAGGCAGGCAGAGGCAGCGAGAGAAGCAGGCTCCCTGCCAAGCAAGGAGCCCGATGCGGGACTCGATTCCAGGACCCCAGGATCATGACCTGAGCTGAAGGCAGCGGCTTATCCAACTGAGCCACCCAGGCGTCCCATCCAGCACAATTTTTAATGGAAGTGGTGATATCATCAAGCATTGTAATCTCATTTCTACTTTCGGTGAGAAGGCTTTTAGTATTTCACCATTGTTGTCTTCTGTAGATTTTATGTTGGTACTACTTATTAGAAAATTATCATTTTATTGTATTATTATTATCATTTTATCATTATTGTGATCATTTTGGGGTGCCTGGGTGGCTCAGTGGGTTAAGCCTCTGCCTTCAGCTCAGGTCATGATGTCAGAGTCCTGGGATCAAGACCCGCATTGGACTCTCTGCTCTGCGGGAAGCCTGCTTCCCCCTCTCCCTCTGCCTGACTCTACCTACTTGTGATCTCTCTCTCTCTGTGTCAAATACGTAAATAAAATCTTAAAAAAAAAAAATTATCATATTACTTGTAGTTTGGTGAGAAATTTTTATATTTGTTTAGTCATGAATAGGTATTTAATTTTATAAGTGTTTCCTTCCATATTTTTGAATTAATCACGTAATTTTTCTCTGTTCTGTTAAGGTGATAAGTTACATTGGTTGGGGTTTGGTTTTTTGTTTTGTTTTTTTTTTGATTTATTTATTTATTGGGGTACCTGGGTGGCTCAGTTGATTAAGCGACTGCCTTGGGCTTAGGTCATGATCCTGGAGTCCCAGGATCAAGTCCGGCACTGGGCTCCCTGCTGGGCAGGGAGTCTGCTTCTCCCTCTGACACTCCCCCTTCTCATTCTCTCTCTCTCTCTCAAATAAATGAATTTTTTAAAAGATTAAATAAAAAAATAAAATAAAAGATTTATTTATTTATTTGAGAGAGAGAGTAAGAAAGAGCAGGGAGGGGCAGTGGGAGAGAGAGAGAGATAGAGAAGTCTAAAGCAGGAAGAACCTGATATGGGGCTTGATTTCACAACCTTGTGATCACAACCTGAGCGCCTGAGCCAAAACCAAGAGTTGGACACTTAACTGACTACAACACCCAGGCACCCTGGCTTTTTTTTTTTTATAACGTTAAACCAACTTGGCACTTCTAGAATGAACCCTGCTTGATTGTGATGTACTTTTTTATTTTTATTTATTTTTATTTTATTTATTTATCAGAGAGAGGGAGAGAGCGAGCACAGGCAGGCAGAGAAGCAGCAGAGGCAGAAGCAGGCTCCCCGCTGAGCAAGGAGCCCGCTGTGGGACTCGATCCCAGTACGCTGGGATCATGACCTGAGCCAAAGGCAGCTGCTTAACAAACTGAGCCACCCAGGCGTCCCACTTTTTTATTTTTTTAAGATTTTATTTACTTATTTGACAGACAGAGATCACAGTATGCAGAGAGGCAGAGACAGAGAGAGAGGAAGGGAAGCAGTCTCCCTGCTGAGCAGAGAGCCAGATGCGGGGCTCGATCGGAGGACTCTGAGATCATGACCTGAGCTGAAGGCAGAGGCTTTAACACATTGAGCCACAGGCGCCCCTGCGATATACTTTTTAAAATAATTTGTTCCTGGGTTTGATGTCTTTTTTCTAATGTTTGTATTTATGTTCTTAAGACTGATGACCTTTAGTTTTCTTTTCTTAGGATGTCCTTGGACAGGTTTTTATAACAAGATTATCCTTACTTCATAAAACAAGTTGGGAAGAATTTCTTTCTTTTCAGTTCCCTGAAGAACACTACTGTTTTTAAATATTTGGAATATTGTTAGCAGTGAAATCACTAAAAAACATCAGTAGAGGTTTCATTTTTTATTATAGTTTCAACTTTTAAAGCAAATATTAGACAACTTAGTTTTTCTATAACTTCTTGTATAGGGCTTAATAAGTTGTACTTTTTACACTTGACCTTCGCCAAAAGGCTGAGAAGCAATGATAAGTTGTGCTTTTTAAGCAATTTGTCCTTTTCATGTAAATTTTTAAAGTTTATGGATAAAGTTAAAGATAAATGTCTTCTTATGATCCTTTTAATCTTTATAGGATCTATAATGATGCCCTCTTTTTCATTCCTGATTTTGGTAATATTTTGTATTCTTTTGTTCTCTTTTGATGTGTTACTAGTAATACCAATTTTATTAGTCTTTTCCAAAAAAACAGTTTGTGGTTTTGTTGACTTTTCTTCTTTTGTGCATTTTTTTCTGTTTTGTTCATCTCTGCTCTTCTCATTATTATCTCCTTCCTTTTAATTCTTTGGATAAAATTTCCTTTCAGACTTATTCATATAGGATTCTTAAATCATTGATTTTTAGGGATTTTCCTCCTCCATACATTTGGTTTCATCTTTTTTTTTTGCTAACCACAGTATTAGCTGCACTCCACAAAAGGTAATGTGAAGTATTTTCATCATCATTCAAAGTATTGTTGACTTTTGTTGGGATTTTCTCATTGATTTAATGATAGTTCTGAAATATGGTTTAGAATTTTTTTTTTTTAAAATGTAGAAGTACATAGATTTTTTTTATGTTAATTTCGGCTTAATACCAGAGTGGTCAGAAAACACTCCAAATTATTTCAACTCTAAAACTGACATTTTTCCTGTGGCCCAGCATTTTATCAGTATTGGCAATCTTTCCAAATGCACTTGTAAAGGATGTCTATTCCTTTATTTTCAACTGTAGTGTTTCATATTTGTCATTAAGAAGGTCGAATTTGTTAGCGCTATTATTCAAACTGATTTTATCTTTACCAGTGTTTGTCTTGTTCTATCACTTTGTGAGTGAAATATCTTAAAATTTCCTTTTCAAGTCTGTGTATTTGTCTATTTCTGATTTTAATTCTATCAGGTTTTACTATAGTACAATTTACCTTATGTGTTTTGAAATTTATAATTATTACGTCTTCCCAGTGGTTTGGCCCTGTTATCATTATGAAATGGTTCTTTTTATTTCTAGAAATGCCTTTTGCTTCCTTATTTTTACAAATGCTATGACAGTTTTCTTTTGGCATCTTAAGCTAATGTTTGTGATATGTATATTTTCCTCTTTTGCCTTTATAGTATTTTTGTTGTTGTTCTTTTTAAGTAACACACAGTTTATTTTCAGGCTGACCTGAAAAATCTGTTAATCAGAACTTTTAGACCACTTACAATTGCTGTAATTCCTGGCATGTTTCTGTATGTCTGTTGCCTAATAATTTGATTTCTGCTCTCCCACCTTTACATGTTCCTTTTCTGATTCCTTTTGGACACTGCTTTTATTGCATTTTTTCTTAATTTTCCACTCTTGTTATACATTATTTTAAAATATTATTTTCGGGGGCCCTGGGTGACTCAGTGGGGTAAAGCCTTTGCTTCAGCTCAGGTCATGATCCCAGGGTCCTGGGATCAAGCCCCACATCCTGCTCTTTGCCTGCTTCCCCCTCTCTCTCTGCCTGCCTCTCTGCCTGCTTGTGACCTCTCTGTCAAATAAATAAATAAAATCTTTAAAAATAATAATAAAAATAAAATATTATTTTGCTTTACTTGTATTCTTTCTTTTTTTTTTTTTTAAAGATTTTTTATTTATTTATTTGACAGACAGAGATCACAAGTAGGCAGAGAGAGAGGAAGGCAGAGAGAGAGAGGAGGAAGCAGGCTCCCGGAGAAGTGGAGAGCCCGATGCAGGGCTCGATCTCAGGACTCCGGGATCATGACCTGAGCTGAAGGCAGAGGCTTTAACCCACTGAGCCACCCAGGCGCCCTCTTTCTTTTTTTTTATACTCAAGTTTACAACATGGATCCTTAACATTAGAATCTAATATAAACAGTTAATCTTTAACTTAACTCTAATAGAAATTAATACTTTTACCACTTCCTACATTATATTAGAGCCTCAGATCTCACTATAACCTTTTACTGCTCCTACTTTTTAAAAATTATCATTGTATGGAATTTTAGTTCTATATTCTTTTTAAATCCTACCAAATATTTTTACTGTTTTGTGTGATCAGTATTCATTTAGATTTATGCACATTGTTGCCCATTCTTTTTGGTCTTCATTTCTTCCTACAGTTTTATATTTCTCTTGGATCAGGACAAGTTTTTTTTTCATCCAGAGGAGCTCCCTTTAGTATCGCTTTTAGTATATTTCTGCTGTTGACAAATTCTCTATTTTTTTTTTCTGTCTAGAAATGCCTTCATTTCACCTCCACTTTTAAAAGATATTTCTGCTTTATACAGAAATCTGAGTTGGCAGTTTATTCTCTTTCAGAACTTTAGAGTTCCTGCCACATCCTGTGGCTTCCATCATTCCTGTTGAAGGAAATAAGTCTTTTATTCTGTGGCTAATTTTAAGACTGACTTTTATTTTTAGTGTTCACTAGTTTCTTGTGAGGTACTAGGTGGGTTTCCTTTATTGTTATATAAGCTACTGCATGAGGTCATATGGCTTCTTAAAGCTCTAACTTGATGTCTGTTTGCATTTTGGGGAAAATCTCAGACAGACTCTCTTCACTTAACTGCTTTTGCTCCACTCTTTCACTCCTCTCTAGCTGGACTTCAATTATATATTATTAAACATTTATATCCTGTACTCTGAGTGGCTCAGTCAGATAAGCATCCAACTCTTGATTTTGGCTCAGCTCATAATCTGAGGATCATGGGATCGAGCCAGGCTCCATGCTCACTCAGCAGGGAGTTTGCTTGAGATTCTCTTCCTCTCCCTCTGCCCCTCTGCCTACTCTCACATTCTCTCTCTCTCTCTGGAATAAATAAATCTTTTTTTTAAAGCTTGTATCATATTCTACATGTCTTTAGTACTCTATTTTTGCCTTTCTTTTATCTTATGCATGAATTTTGTTACTTTCTACTACCTGTCTCCCAGATCATAAAATTTTCTCTTGAGTTTTTTGTGCCATTTAACCAATTAAATTGTGTTTTAAATTTTAGTCATATAGTCATGTTTTTCTATTCTGCAGTTTCTGTTTTAAACTCTTTTCTTGTAATATATTTTCTTGAATACATTAATAATCTTTGTGGCACCTGGGTGGGTCAGTCGATTAAGCATCTGCCTTCCGCTCAGGTCCTTTTGACAGTGTCTGCTTCTCCCTCTCCCTCTCCCCCTGTTCATGCTCGCTCTCTCTCTCTCGTTCTCTCTCTCTCGTTCTCTCTCAAATAAAGAAATAAAATCTTTTTTAAAATGTTTAATATAATAATCATAATGATCCTAAAGTCAGTAACTCATAACTCCGATAGTTGAGTCAACTGTGTATACTTTTCTTTCTCCCCCCTCCCCAAAGTTGAGTATGTTTTATTGATGTAAAAAAATGCACCTCCTGGGCCACTCAACATTCAAATACACAAGGACTCTGTTAGCTCTGTTTGGCACAACCACCCCAAGGGAGGATGGAGAGGGCCATGGAGACAGTGTTAAGTACTGTATACATTATCTACCCATTAGAAGAAATCTTCTTCCCAAACTAGTTCTGAATGGCAGACTGTTATGGAACTGTAACTACTGAATTCAACCATGTAAACTAGCAATTTTACTTACAAGAAAATATTTTTTAAGCTAACTGTGTATATTTTTCTATTATCTTTTTTTTTTTTTTTTTTTTTTTTTTTTGGTCCTGCTTCTTAGGTCCTGCACTTGGTTTTAAGTTTGGGTAAATGTGGGCTCTGGATGGTGTTTTTTTCCTCCTTGGAAATGACCTCTGTCCTCCTGCTAGTAGCAGAGGGGTATGTAATCTCAACTCTAAGAACCTGAGCCAACTTGAAGTTCTTTACCAGTCTTTGTTTGGGTCTTCCTGTTTCTTTTCTGACTCCCAGGCTGAAGCCCTTTAAGTTCCAACTAAGTGCCTGAGGTGTTCCCAAGGACCTTTGCTTCTATAAGCCATGAATTCCAACTTTTATATCTCTAATACTCTGAGTTTGTCAATATTTTCACCGTGTATTTTAGCTGCTTTTAACACTCCTTATTAGCCTTTTGCCCTACACAGCTTAGTCAAAAAATGCCTTAAGAGGGCAAGTGGTACTTGATATTGGCTACACTCTTGTGTCCTTACATCCCAGGAATATTGTCTGTCTTACATCCTGGCTCACATTCTGCATCCCTTAGCAGCCTCAAACCTCCAGTTCTGTCTCTCTGTCCCTGAGCTTGCTTAAACTCTCATGACTTCTCTCTCACCATTTGTTTTGTAAGCCTGATGCATGTTTTTGAGTACTGCTGAGTCCCCCAAGAGGAAAAGTGGCAGTAAGGAAACTCTACTAATATCAACTTGCTTCTCATCTTCCTGCAGTGTAGACCCTCATGTCCTGGCTGGTTCATTATCAGTCCATTCTTCCAAATAGTTCATTTTTGTATTATGTCCAGTTTTCTAATTCAGTGGGAGTATTAGCCTTCTGCAAGCCATATCTCCAAGCCAAAAGCTGATACCTATGTGATTATCTTTTCTTTTGTATACATGCTTCAGTCAACCATTGAGTTCTGAAGATTTTATTTTTGCTTAAACACTCCAGACCTCTGGATTCCTAAATGTTTTTCTAAGAGTAAGAAACAGTATTTATTTTTTATGAAGCTAAGCCCATAATTGCAGATACTACTTGAGAGTGTACGTATGGAAATGGAAAGGGACAGAAAGAAAGAGGTGCACTGTTGCCTTGTGACACAGGCAAAGGGAGAAAGTTTGTGTTTTCAACTTCCTCTCTTTACCTTCTCTGCTTCCCTTTACCAAACTAGCACAATGTAATCCTTTCCAGATTTACCTTCCAGAGCATGACTCCAGTGTTGCATCTCAAAAGACATGTTAACATTTTAATATAGAGAGAGTTTTTCCAACAGATACCAGTTACATAGATTACATTATGAAAGGGGACTCTTGCAGTCATACAGTTGTGTTCCTGGGTCAGGGCTTTGTTCAAAGCACCTAGTTTAGGTAATCCTAGCACAGTGTTCCATGCTCCAGACTATGTTCCTTTATAATAACTCTTTCCTTCCCCTCCCTCTGTTCCTGTCTGTCCTTTGCATCTTGTTTGCTGATGACTAGAAGGTTAAATTTTATAGCTAATATATAGTGTAATCTCAACAGGTTAGTGTGTTACTCTTCTCAGAATAGTATTCATTTTTAAAGAGTTCCAGTAGTCATTAAAAAATTTCCAGTAGAAAGAAATGACTTTCACATTGTCTGATTTTAACCTGCATACTGGTGGGGATAATAGAGACTTTAGGCTGAATTTAGGTGGTAAATACTTAATCATAATGTCAACCAGTCCATCATATATATCTTAGAACTAGCAAGGAGATTGGTAATTATGTATTGCACAGTTTAGCATATGTTATTTATTTCTCTTTGGTTCCTGAACAGTCTTAAGCCTTATGTTCCGTTGGACTTAACAGAACTTAAACTTTGGAATTTTTGAGTGTATGGTAATATTTAGATCAAGTCACATTTTACTATAGTGGCTATAATAAAAATGTCTTTATTTTTTAATATTTTGCAACACATTTTTCAATGTTGGTGATACTTCAAGTCATTCCAATTAACTGTTGAATCACCTGTCCTTCCATATCCTAGTACTTAATTATTTACAGTGTCAGAAATTCAATTTAATTATTTTACAAGGTAAAATTGAATAGCCTACCTCATGAGAAACATATTATGAATGTCTTATTGCACTGAAAAAAGTGAATAACCTTGTAATAAATTTTTATGACTTCCATAAAGAACTACTTAAAAAAAATTTTAAAAAGCAAAGTACATGAATACTTTAGTTCTGTTTGTAAAGAATAAAAGCAAGAAAGCAGTGTTGAGAGGGGTATATGCACATCTTTTGGTGAATCTGGAAATGTTATGTGCCTTAATGTAGTTAAGTATGGAGTATCAGGAAAAAGCATGATGAGATCTACCCCTTTTCTGATAATTTTCTACAGAAATAGAATAGGGATATATATACTCCTTTTTAATAAAAACATTATTACTTATAAAATAATATATGTTACATATAAAATAAATATAACAAATACTAAAACATTAATACATATATATAAATATATAAATAAATATAAATAAAACATAAATAAATAAAAACATTCTTATTTATAAAATAAAGCACAGAGTAAGAAAACTACCTGTGAGAAAAAAGAAAGAAAACTACCTGTAACACAATGAATATAACACATGATTTATTACATGCAGCATAAAGAATCATTACACCATCATGAATTATTAAAAGGTAAACCATCACAAAGCTCAAGAAATAGAGTTTTACCAGCCAGTCCAGAAGCTCGCCACATTCCCTATCTCAGTCACAACCCCTTCTTTCCTTTGTAAAAGTTAACTGCTCTTCTGATTCTCATAGTAATGATTTCTTTGCATTTCTTTATTTTTTTAAATTAATTTATTTATTTGAGAGAGGCCCACAAGGTGGGGGATAGGGGGAGGAAGAGAAAATCTCAGGCAGACTCCCTGCTGAGCACAGAGCACGATGTGGGCCTCCATACCAGGACCCTGAGATCATGACCTGAGCTGAAATCAAGAGTCCAACACTTAACCGACTGAGCCACCGAGGCCCCCTCCTTTTGTTACTTTAAACATTTTCACCCAAGTGTGTATCATTAGTGTCTTTCTAAACATCGTAATCAATTTTGTCCATTTTTAAGAGGTATTTTTAAAATCTGTCTTACTCTAAATATTCCCTCACATCTCTTTTTATGTCCTTGCTCTTCATTCGTTGAATGACCCAGGTCATTTGACCTGTAGAAATCCTATACCCAGAATTTTGCTGACTGCTGATGTATCCTTGTTTTAGTGTATTAATTACTTCCTTGGGAATGGTTAGGCAATTTGGAAATCTTGTGAACCTTGGGCTAATAAGAGAAGCCATTCATCATTCACTAGTATCTGCAAATGTGATTTCCAAGGTGATAAAAGCCTTTTGTACCATCCCTGAAAAGGAGTGTATGTGTGTGTTTCAGATGGGCAGTTTGTGTGAAGCTTTTCTGTAATTCTTGAGAGATAATCATAAATGAATACAGTCAAGCTTGGTTTAATGAATGGCTAAGATCTGTGTGCTTAAGCACAAGGATGTGAGTTTCTGGCTGTCTCTCTTTCTGATTACTTCACTGTGTTAACTAGGGAGACAAAGGAAGGTCGACCAACATAGTCAATTAATATCCCTTAGGACACGATTTATCAAAATCTGTATTGAAGACTATTAACAGGCCTTGATATGTTAATGCATGCCCCCCCCCACCGAAAAGGTGTCTGTAGTTTTTAAGTTAGGAAAATGCAAAGTTAGAGTACCCATGAGCATATTAAAGCTACTGAAAAATTCTGTATTAAATAAACTTGTTTAATTTTGGTTATTCTTCAAAATATCCTTGACAAAAGAGGTGTTTTGTTTGTTTCCACTGAATATCTAACAGTATCTTGTGGTACATCTATTTACCATAGATAACCTTTGGGAAGTTCTCCTCAGGTTGCATTGAATCTGTAGATCAAATTGGAAACATAGCTGTCTTAAAAATATTGTCTTTTGACCCATGAACATAGAATGCCTTTCCATTTATTTAGATCTTCTTTATTTCACCAATGGTGTATAGTTTTCAGAGTATACATTTTATATTTCTTTTGTTAAATTTATCCCTACATGCTTTATTCTCTTTGATACTATAATAATTGGAATAATTTTCTTAATTTTCACTTTTGATTATAAATCGTAAATATATAGAATTACAATAAACTTTTTGTATGTTGGGATTATGTTCTGCAGTCTTGTTAAAGTTATTTATTAATTGCAATAATTCTTAGAATTTTCCTCAGGATATTTTAGACACATAATCATGTCATCTGATAACATTTTATTTCTTCTTTTCCAATCTAGATGTCATTGATTTCATTTTCTGGCCTAATTGTGCTAGAACCTTTAGTACAATATTGAATAGAGGTTGTAAAAGTAGACCTCCTTCTCTTGTTCCTTATACCAGGGAGAAAGCATTCAATCATGGTGTATAATCCTTTTTTTATACTGACAGATTTGGTTTGCTGGTATTCTATTGAGGAGTTTTGCTCCTGTATTCTTAAAAGATGTTGGTGTGTAGTTTCTTATGATGTCTTTATCACGTTTGTGTTATTAGAGCCTCATAGAATACATAAGGAAGTGTTCTTTCCTTTTTTTATATTTTGTGAAGAACTGGTCTTAATTTCCCTTTAAATATTAAGCAGAATTCAGCAGTGAAGACATCTGGGCTTGGGCTTTCCTTTGTGGGTAGTTTTCTTTATTACTAATTCAGTCTTTTTACTTGTTAAAAATCTATTCATTTTATCTATTTCTTCTTGAATCAGTTTGGGTAGTTTTTGTCTTTTATTTCAGTATATTATCTAATTTATTGGAATACATTGTTCATCGTATTCCTTAATAATCTTTTTTATTTCTGTAAGGTTGTTAATGATGTCCTTATCTTTCATTCCTGATTTTAATAAT
This sequence comes from Mustela nivalis, assembly GCF_964662115.1. Lineage (NCBI taxonomy): Eukaryota > Metazoa > Chordata > Mammalia > Carnivora > Mustelidae > Mustela > Mustela nivalis. The sequence continues at coordinate 112,391,688 of NC_139022.1, read as the reverse complement.
TTGAGTTTTCTCTCTTCTTTCATTGGTAAGTGTAGGTAAACCTGTGTTCCCCTTTTTTCCAGCTTTATTGAGATATAACTGACATATAGCATTGTGTAAGTTTAGGGTATACAACGTATTGATTTGATACACTTATATATTACAAAGTGATCAACAGAATAGCGTTAGCTATACCTCCATCACATCACATAATTATCATTTTCCTTTTTGTGGTAAGAACATTTAAGATCTGTTCTAGCAACTTTCAAGTATATACAATAGTATTAGAAGTAAAATCACTATCTTGTACATTAGATCTCCAGAACTTACTCATTTTAGAGCCAAAAGTTTGTACTCTTTAAAAGATTTATCATTTTTTTTGTTTGTTTAAGATTTTGTTTATTTATTTGTTAGAGAAAGAGACCACAAATAGACAGAGTGGCAAGCAGAGGGAGAGGGAAAAGCAGACTTCTGGTTGAGCAGGAAGCCAGACGTGGAGCTCAATTCCAGGACTCAGGGATCAAGACCAGAGCAGATGTTTAACTGACTGAGCCACACAGGCACCCCAAAAGATTTATCATTTTTGTTGATTTTTTTAAAGAACCAATTTTTTGTTTCATGAATATTCTCTATTGTTTTTCTGGTTTTGTTTTGTTTTTTTTTAATATCCGATCTAATCTTTATTACTTCCTTCTTTCTGTATGCTTTGGGGTGAGTGTGTCCTTTCCCTTCAGTGTGTTAAGGTGGTAGGTTATTATTTTATCAATTTGGAATCATTTTATTTTTTATTATAAGCATTTATAGCTCTAAAATTCCCTCTAAGCCCTGCTCTTATAGCTGTATTTCATAAGTTTTGGTGTTCTGTGTCTTCATTTTCATTCATCTCACAGTATTTTCTAATTCACTTCTAATTTCTTCTTTGATTCACTGATTATTTTGATGTGTTTTGTTTAATTTCCATATATTTGTGAGTTTCCCAAATTTCTCTCTCTGATTGATATCTAATTTTATTTCATTATGTTTGGAGAATATTATCAACTTTGTTTTATGGTTTAGCATGTGGCCTATCCCAGAGAATGTACCATGGAAGAGTATATACTCTGCTGCTATTGTTGGGTAGATGTCCATTAAATCTAGGTGGTTTATAGTGTTTTTGAAGTCTTTATTTTCTTGTTCTTCTGCCATTTGTTCTATCTGTTATTTAAAGTAAAATACTGATGGGGCGCCTAGGTGGCTCGGTTGGTTAAGACACTGATTCTTTTTTTTTTTTTTATAAACATATAATATATTTTAATCCCCAGGGGTACAGGTCTGTGAATTGCCAGGTTTACACACTTCACAGCATTCACCATAGCACATACCCTCCCCAATGTCCATAACCTGACCCCCCTTCTCCCAGCACCCCCTCCCCCCAGCAACCCTCAGTTTGTTTTGTGAGATTAAGAGTCACTTATGGTTTGTCTCCATCCCAATCCCATCTTGTTTCATTTATTCTTCTCTTACCCCCTTAGCCCCCCCATGTTGCATCTCCACTTCCTCATATCAGGGAGATCATATGATAGTTGTCCTTCTCCGATTGACTTATTTTGCTAAGCATGATACCCTCTAGTTCCATCCACATCGTCGCAAATGTCAAGGAGACTGATTCTTAATTTAGCTCAAGTAATGATCTCAGGGTTGTGGGGTTGAGCCCCACATGAGGCTCCATGCTCAGGGCCAAGTCTGGTTGAGGTTCTCCTTCTAATCTCTCTCTAATCCAGATGCTGTGGAGTTTTGTTGTTGTTGTTGTTGTTGTTGTTGTTTTAAGATTTTTATTTATTTGTTTGACAGACCACAAATAGGCAGAGCAGCAGGCAAAGAGAGGGGGGAAGCAGGCTCCCCACAGAGCAGAGAGCTCCATGTGGGTCTTGTTCTCAGGACTCTGAGATCATGACCTGAGCCAAAGGTAGAGGCTTAACACACTGAGCCACCCAGGCACCCCTTGTTTTTTAATCCAACTGGCAATCTTGGTTTTTTTGCTTGGTTTGTTTAATCCATTACACTTAATGTTATTATTACTATAGTTGGATTTACATTTGTTGTGTTACTTTTTGTCTTATATATGTCTTGTGTAATTTTTGTTTCTCTATTCTTCCTTTAATGCTTTCTTTTGCTTAATCATTTTCTAATGTAACATTTTAATTCCTTTAATGATTTTTCAAAATTTATTGTTGAGGAGCACCTGGGTGACTCAGTGGATTAAGCCTCTGCCTTCCGCTCAGGTTGTGATCTCAGGGTCCTGGGATCAAGCCCCAGATCGGGCTCTCTGCTCAGTGGGGAGCCTGCTTCCCCCTCTCTCTCTGCCTGCCTCTCTGCTTACTTGTGATCTCTCTCTGTGTGTCAAATAAATAAATGAATAATATCTTTTAAAAAAAATTTATTGTTGAGTCTTTTTCTTATTTTTTATTGTAGGGCTTAACATATACATCCTAACTTAGCAGAATCTACATCAGATTTATGTATTAACTTAATTCCAGTATGAGATAGAAATGTTCATCCTCTGTAGCTCTACTCCGTTTTCCTCTGTTTTGTCCTATCATGGTTATACGTGTGCATCTCTGTGTCACAAACTCAACAATGCATTGTTATAATTATTATTGTATACAATTTTTTATCTTTATGGGAAGGTAAGCGAGAAAGGAAAGCAAGTGTATATTTGTAGCACATATTATATCTTATTTATCAATAACTATCTTATTTATCATTTCTGGTTCTTTGTATTTGCTCTTGTGGATTCAAGTTACCATTTAGTGTCATTTCCTTAATTCAGTACAGTTTTATTTTCACTTTTTGTGTGTGTGTATGCTGTTTTTGGCAAATTTATTACATTTCTGTATGTAATAGGCCCAGCAATATGATTATGTACATTTGGGACTTGTTTTTAATTCTCGATTTTTAAATCTTGTAACTATGATTTGGTTAATCAGTTAAAATTATGTAAATTAAGTGGTGTTTATACTCAAAATTTTCTTTTGTTTAAAAGAAGGTTTACATTACAACAACTTCTTTTTCATCTTCAGAGAAGTATTAACCTGATGTTAGTTTCAGATGTACAACATAGTGATTCCATAATTCTATACGTTACTCATTGCTCACCATAAGTGTAGTACCATTTGTCACCATACAAAATCATTACAGTATTATTGACTATATTCCCTGTGCCATACTTTCCATCTCCATGACTTATTTATATATTATATACATATTGCTTTATACAACCACTCTGTAGGTCAATTTAGAGAAGAAAGGAGAAGAGATGCATCTAAAATGTCTTTTACAAATATATACTTACCTTTACCAGTGCTTTTGGTCTTCTTATCTTATATGTCTGAATTACTCTATAGAGTTATTGCTTTTAGGCTGAAAAACTTCTTTAGTATTTCTTGTAACACAGGTCTGCCCACAACACACATTCTTTCAGTTTTTAGTTATCTGAAATGTTTTCATTTTCTCTTATTTTTGAAATAAGATTCTTCTGCATTTATGATTCTTGGTTGACAGTTTTTCCTTTGAGCACTTTGCTGTTTTACTCTCACTTTGGCTATATCACTGTCATTTTGGCCTCCATTGTTTCTGATGGGAAATCAACTATTAATTTAATTGAAGTTCCTTTGTAAGTGACAAGGCATTTTTCCTTTATTGATTTCAAGATTTTCTTCATGTCTTTGGCTTTCTGCATTTTTATTAGGAATTGTGTCTGTGTTGATCTCTTTCTGTTTATTCTACTTGGATTTCACTGAGCTTCTCAGATTTATAGATTTTCATTAAATTGGAGACATTTACAGTCATTATTTCTTCAAATATTTTTTCTTCTCTTTTCTCTGCTCTATTTCTAATACTTGATTTTGTATATGTTGTTGAGTTTAATGATGTCCCACATTTCTTTGAGACTCTATTTCTCTTCTTTCTCTTTTCTCTCTGTTCTTTGTATTACATAATCTCTGTCAATTCATCTTAAAATTTGCTAATTCATTCTTCTGCCAGTTCAAATCTACTGTTGAGCACCTCTAGTGAATATTTCATTTCACGATTGTTATTGTTCTTTTCAGCTCCAAAATTTCCATTCTATTCTTTCTTAAAATTTCTAGCCCTGTATTGATACTCCCTATTTGATGAGACATTGTCTTCATACTCTTCGTTAATCATGGTTTACTTTAGTTCTCTGAACATATTTATAATGACTAATTTTAAGTGCTTGTCCTTTCAATCTAACTTTGGATTGCTCTTGCAGGCAGTTTGCATTGCTTGCTTTTCCCCTCTATGTATAGGTTACATTTTCCTGTGCTATGTATGTATCATAATTTAGGTTAAAAATGGGATACTTTAGGGATTCTAGGTACTTGTTCCCCTCATTCTTCTTTGGATATTGTTACTGTATTTGTTTGTTTATTTGTTTAGTGACCGGTTAGATTATTTTCATCTACTCTTCCACCCTACCGACCCCTCCCAACTTCAAGTCTCAGGTGTTGCTCCTCAGAGGGTTTAGTATTGGGTGTGCTTACAGTAAGTAGTATTAGCAATGCTCTTTCACTGCTTCTTTCCCTGACTGCACTCATCTGTGAAGCTCCAGTAATTGCTGGGTGATTGCTCCATTGTTTTCAGTAATGTTCTGTAGTATAATAAATTGTGCCATACACTGATCTAGTTAAATTCAGGTTCCCTTGCAGAAGTAGAGTTTGAGGCCAGTTTCTGAGATTTGTTCTGACCCCACAATGGCTCTTCTTAGCTTTTCTTTTCTGTGGTTCCCTCTGATAAGCTAGCTGGTCTCTGGATTAATTTATATCTGTAATGAAGCTATCATCCTACTCTTAATTGCTTTCCACCAAAGCCTCCATTATTTTTGAGTATGCTTAGTCCTGAACTTGCATTTTGTTTCAAATAAAGTTACTTCTTTTCTCTTTCAGGGATCTCATTTATGGCTGCCTCTTCCCCTGGGCAAAATCTCTGAGGCAGGGGTTTAGAGCTAGGTCTGGGAACAGTGGTATGCTTTTCTCTGAGTGACTTCTGCTTTAGCTACTGGGGAGTGGATGCGAGTGGTACCCTCTAGTCTTTTTTGCTTGCCTCTCCTAGTCTGGAATCTCAGACCTATGAATGAGCTAGAGCTAGTGCCCCAGTATTCTTAGAGTCACACACACATAAATGTAAAGATTCTTTCCACACATGGGGGCTGGGCAAAAAAAGGGAGACCACAAACTCTGGGTGGCACTTACTAGGAACATAGCTATGTAACAAGTAGTGTAGGGTGCAAGAGAAATATGGATGTTCTGCCTCTGTTGAAAAGACAGTGCAGTCTTTGATGGGGAGCTTGAGCAAAAGGGAGCCCTGTGTGCTTTGCCTTGCGGTTTCTGTCACATTAGCTAAGGACGCAGGGAGAAGGGAATGAGTTGTGCTTCAAATGGCACAGATTACTGCTCTTCTTAATTTTAGTAGATTTTCTTAAAGAAGCATTTTTTCATTTGCTATATATCTTTAGGATCATTTCCAGAGACTATAAGTGTTTTTAAAAATATGACTTCAATAATACATTAAGCTCTATGTAGAGGGAATCATAACCTCTGAATTCTATGTCCTGTATTCTTCTGTTCCATTTCCTGCTCTTTCTCTCTATATAACTATTATCTTGAATTTAGAGTTCCACATCTCTATCAAATTTGTATAATTTATTACATGTGTATGTATTCTGAAACAGGAAACGTGATTCCTTCTGGTATAGAATAAGATAAATACTAAGACAGTAAGCAGGTTTCATAAATAAAAGATATTTAGCTCTTGCTTGAAAAAACACCAATAAACACAATAATATTCACAAAAAGTAGCCTTAAAGTTCATCATTTATAAGTTAGAAAAAAAAATCACCTCATTGTTATGTAAAAATATCTGAAATGACATGAAAGCCCACAGGCACTAATTGATAATCACATCTAGATTATGAAGTGGTTCAAGGATTCTGGTTTCCTGGAGTTACAGTGCCCTGATAAAACACTGTGGAGTGTGAATGTGCACCTTTCTCCATGCAAACCTAGCAAACTCCACTCTGCATGAACACTTGAGGCCCAGACATAGTAGTACTAATGTAGGAAAGCGGTAGATGATGGTTATCTGGAATGGATAGCAGTTAAAGAGAGATGGGTAATTATTTCAAGAGGTGAAAGGAACAACAGAGAAGTGTATGATAAAGTCCAGAGTCAGTAACTTTTAAGGGACCCAAGTTGGGAACCAGAGAAAGTAGGAGGGTAGGAGAAGGATTTGAAGTCACTCTGTGACAGATTTACCTGGCTGAAAAGATGGCTGGAGGCCTCAGAAGAAAGGAGTACTGCAGTATCTTGAATTCTTGTGTTTGAGGAAGAAATCTGTGGCAAGTTTATTGGAAAGGGCCTGTCATAGACCTTAGTAAGATAACCCCAAATGACCATGTCCTATGGGGATCTCCTCCCTTTGACTATGGATGAAACCTATGTATATGATGGGTTATGTTATTTTATGTTATGTGGTTATGTTATAGTGTATGGTTATGTTAAAGTATATGGAAAAGGTGGCGGGATTTTGCAAATGAGGCTGGCTTTATCAGTTGATCTCTTTAAATGCAAGAAGCTCTCCTGCTGGCCTTAAAGAAGCCCAGCCATGTCATGAACCACCTAAGGAAGTGGTAAGTCTCTCAGAACAGAGGGCTTCAGTCTTATAGTTACAAGGAACTGACTTCTATGACTCTGAGCTCCAGATGAGAATGCATCCTAGCCAACACCTTGATTGTAGGCTTACAACACCCAGATTAAGAGACCCAGTTAGGCCATACCCAGACTCCTGACCTAAGGAAATTGAGATAGCAAATGTGTATTGTTTTAAAGGATTTGCTTGGTGGTAATTTGTTCCACAGCAACCAAAAGCTAAGTAAGACCTCTTTGAAAATATTTGCTTAGGGCATCAAAATATCTAGCCAGTTTTCTAAGGAAAAATATCACAGTGACTGGTGATGAGGGAGCAAAAGGCAAGCTGAGGGCAAAGCACAAGCTAACACCCTACAAACTGCCCCGCACCCAGAAACCTATAGACTCAGTTTTGTAGGACCCTAATATCATTCTCTCCCCTCCATAGGATAGAAAATATAATCAGTCACTCCTCAAAACCATGGTTCAGCTCTTTCTGCCCAAGGGTCCTGTCCCCATGCTATAATAAAACCACCTTTTTGCACTGAAGACATCTCAGTAATTCTTTCTTGGCCATCAGTTCTGCACCCCACCACTTCAAACCACATTCGTTTGGATCATTTGGGAAAATATTTGACCTATGTGATTATCCCATTTACCTATGTCTAGTCTGTTTTTCTAAAGAAATGAGAAGAGCTATTCTTGAACAAGTTTTTTAAGACCATTTTGTTACTGCTTAGTTTTATGGTTTTTTGCCTATAGCTTTTTGACTAGAAGGTCTTCAAACACTATAGCAATATTTTCTATTTATTAAATTTGAAACTAGTAACTTTATGCCAAACTGGTTCTTCTTTTATCAAAGACTGACATCCTCATTCCCCAAATTATATTTCCAGTAGTCTTACCTGGCTTTTTCCACTCACCATAAGTCATTGTTATTAAAGGGAACAAAAATGTCTTAATAATTTTCTAATTTGCACTTCAGCAAATCTAAGATGGTTGTTGGAAAGATGGACACAAATCCTTAGTACAGATAAAGAAAAATGAATTACATACTTTAGAAAGAACCATTCAAAACATTTGGTACCATATCGTTTCACTTTAACAGTAAGTGTTGGTTTTGTTTTGTTTTATTTTGTTGTTGTTTTTTTTAAGTAAGCTCCATTTAATCTGCACTTTTCTACTCTACTTTCCATTGAAAGGTTAGCGATTAATTATATATTTAATAAAAAGAAATATCCACTTATTTTTATTTTTAACTCATTTTGTGTGTTAAAAGAAGACAATTTCGGGACACCTGAGTGGCTCAGTCAGTTAAGCCTCTGCCTTCGGCTCAGGTCGTGATCCCAGGATCCTGGGATCAAGTCCCGCATTGGGCTCCTTGCTTGGCGGGGTGTCCTGCTTCTCCCTTTGCCAAAACCCTCCCTATCCCACCCTAGCTTGTATACTCTCTCTCTGACAAATAAATACATAAAGCCCTTTAAAAAAGAAGACGACGACGACGACGACAGTTTTTCCATTAAGAAATAGAGGAGTTCAAAGGAATCCAATTTCCTCTGACCTTTATATCCTCTTCAGTGCCAGTGAATTTCAGAAGATACAAAATTAAATAAATCTCTGTAATTAATTGGTGGAAATGGTATATTTAGATTAGTCAGGATGAATATAATGTTTTATTTTAGAAATTTATGATAATGGCATGGAGTTGAAAAGAATCTTCTCCGTCTGTTATGAGGTTGCTCATGAGAAAAGCTAGAAAATGGAGTGGCAAGGCATAATAGTTTTTATGTGGATGTCTGTTCTTCCTTTCCAGTTCCACTTCTTACGAAGAAGTGGCAAAATTCTTCCAAAATCTTGAGCCCCAAAGTGCAGTGCAGTATCACAGCAACTGCTAAGAAAATCTTTGAGGGGGGGAGGTTAGAAATAATTCCACATTGTCAGCACAAGAATTTGAGGGAGTCAATTAATGGCAAAGGAGTAGGCGGTTTGTTTCTAATATTGTAAGGATTTTTCAGTCTGTGGTTACCTGTGTTAAAACATGTGAGGACACTTTAGGAAGCATGTTTCACATTCATTCTTTGTTGGGATCTTTTAAAACGTCGCTGGCCTGAGTACATTGTGTCCTCTCATTATAAAAAAGCAACTCAAGTGTTCCTTTGACACAGTCTTTCTCTGTGAGGAGAAAAAGATACAACTCTTCCCAAAGCAGGGCATCTGATAATTCATTATACTTGTAGTCAGAAATTAAGCAGCACCTAAGAGAGCTAATGGAGCAGAACAAAATCTTTAGAAACAAGTCCCGTTTTGTTATTGGAGAGCTTTTAACAACTCACTGTTTCCTTACCAGTTTGCAGTGCATTAGCAGAGACAAAGAACTGTGTCTCCCTAGTAACCTATGGAGTAAATAGGTTGGTCACTCTGGATTAAATATAATGCAATTTACAGTAGGCAAAGTTCTTTGCCAACCTGTCCCTGTCATTTCCCTGTACTTGTTCAGCCAGAAGGAATTCATGTACTAGCATATAGCATGTCAAACCATTTGGAAAACAGTAGTATTATAATATGAATAAAAAATAAAATTTGACTGTGTGCTGGGTGGCTCAGTGGGTTAAAGCCTCTACCTTCAGGTCAGGTCATGATCCAGGGTCCTGGAATCGAGTCCCATATCGGGCTCTCTGCTCAGTGGGGAGCCTGCTTCCCCCTCTCTCTCTGCCTGCCTCTCTGCCTACTTGTGATCTCTGTCTGTCAAATAAATAAATAAAATCTTTTAAAAAAATAAATAAAATAAAATAATAAAATAAAATTTGACTAATGAATCTAAGTACCTAAATGCTAACATTTGTTATGGTCAGAGATCACATTAGAGACAGCATGATGTCAGTCAACCTGGGAAGACAAAGTTCACAAAAATACTTTATTTCAGAATTTGCATAGCAAGTAGAGAACCACCACCACAACTTTGATGTCCCCTTTTTCTGCCTCCCAGGACTGTAAAGATGCATAGAACATCTAGGTCCTAGCTTGGCTAGGCTTCTCAGTGTGCCTCCAGCATAGTGCATCTTGAGTCCCACAAGAAAGTGCCTTGATTTTTTTTTTTTAATCTATATTTCTAAGTAAGCTTTTCTTTTCTTGGCATCTTTGGCTAGTTCCATGAGCTAACACTGTTGGAAAGGACTTTGTTTAGTTATTTACTACTTTGTGACTACCTCCATTATCTTCCAATATGTCTATACTTTGAATCTCACATATAAGAAGGATGATGGTGGGGACTTTAACTGTGTTAGAGTTTTGATGATATCTAGGAAAATCCTTAACTATCTCTTTAGTAATTTTCTTGCTCTCTTTTTAAAAATTTGTGTACTTGACCCTTCCCCCTTTTTCATCTGGAGTAGGTTGTAACATATTTTATTTATAAGATATAAGGTTATATTGTTTTATTCTTTCTAAATATTTATAACTTCACCTTTATTCTTTTTTGCTTTTCTTAGATTCATAAATCTTTTTTCTCTAAAAATCGTTCATATATCTTTATTTTCTTCTTTGTATGTAAGACTATATTTTCCTTTCTGTATGCTAAACATATATAACATGTACATGTAAAATGTAAGTAATAATAATAAACGCACATGTACTTACTGCACAAGTTAAGAAATAGAATTTTACTGGTATCGTGAAAGGTGCTGAATAAGCCTCTCTGGTGCTTTTCTCCTTCCTTTCCCCCAACAAAATACACAGTCCTGAAGTTCATGTTACTCATTGCCTAGCTTTGCTTGATAGTTGTTTTTTGTTTTTTATTTTATTTTATTTTATTTTATTTTATTTTATTTTTTCAGAGAGTGCACATGCTAGGGGGAGGGGCAGAATGAGAGGGGAAGAGACTCTCAGACAGATGCCATGCTCAGTGAACCTTGCGGTTCAATCTTACCACCCGGAGATCATGCTTGAGCCAAAATCAATACTTGGTCACTTTAACCCACTGAGCCACCCAGGCTCTTCTGCTTCAGTTTTACTACCTGTGTGTTTATCTTTAAACAATATACTGTAAATTTTGCCTGTGTTTTTATATAATATGAATGAAATCATGTTGTATTTTTCTAAGATTTGCTTCTTTTGTTTAGTTTTATATTTTTGAAGTTCACTTGTTTTCACAGCTGTATGTGAAAGAGAAGAATGAGAATACCAGAATGTATTCATTTGAATAAGAACAGAATGACCCCAAAATATGCTACTCTTACATGGGGATTATTGTGAGCTGAAGGCAATCAAGATCCAGCAGACAAAAACTTCTACCTCTCTCTTAACTACCTAAAATATTTTAGGTAGGGGGCCTAGACCAGAAAGAGAACTTTTTCCAGAGATGGTTTTTTAAGCTGAAAGACATACCTGCATGGCAGGGCAAACATCAGACTACCAAATGAATGCCCTTCTTTCTTCCTATGGTTTTCCCTCTTCCCCTTTGAGCCCCAGGCTCCTGTTTCATTTCTTAGCTCAGGATGGCTTGCAAGCCTCAGTTGCCTCACTGCCTTTGGGTCTCATATTTTTATGGGGCTTCTGTGCCTGTGAAATTAAATTTATTTTTCTCTTAATAATCTGTTTTAAATCATTGTAATTATTACACCAGCCAAAGAACCTAGGAAGTTATAAGAAAAAATTTTCCGCCCTGAGATATTTAACTGTGGATGAAGTCACATTCTTTTTCTCTTGTAGCTACTATGAATACCGTTCCTAATGGACAAAAAGAAATATTTTTTGACAAATACACCAAAATGTGTCCATTCTACCGGGAATGAACAGTTGGATTAAATCCCCCCTCACACACCTTCTTTTTCTTTCTTTTTTCTTTTGGGAACAGTATTCCAGTGAGTATTCTTTTACATGTATCTTTATAAGAGTTCAAATGTTTTCATTTTTTATTTTTACTTTATATCCAGTGAGGGAATTGTTTACATGGTATATATGTTCAATTTCGATGGGCTTAATACAAAAACTATTTGGCAATGTGGCTGGATAAGTTTACATTTCCACAAGTATTAAAAGTTTCTGTTGCTTCACATATTTGAATACACTATTATACAAAATTTTAATTTTTGACAATTCGGTATGTCTGAAATGGAATAAAGTTGGTCATAATATCTCTTTACATCTCTCTGACTTCTACAGTATCTGTTTCTACAGTATCATTTCTCTTTTTTATTGTTTCTTTATGATTTTTGTCCCTTTTTTATTAATCTGGCTAGATTTCTTATACATTTTATTTGCCTTTTTTAAGGCAACCTGTAGGGGTGCCTGGGTGGCTCAGTCATTAAGCCTCTGCCTTTGGCTCAGGTCATGATCCCTGGGTCCGGGGATCAAGTCCTGAGCCCTGTATCAGGCTCCCTGCTCTGTGGGAAGTCTGCTTTTCCCTCTTCACTCCCCCTATTTGTGTTTCCTCTCTCGCTGTGTCTCTCTCTCTCTGTCAAATAAATAAACAAAATCTTTTAAAAAGACAAAAATTAAATTAAAATAAAAAGCAACCTTTATTCTTTATCTTCTGTGTCTTATTGGTTTTCTTTTTTTTTTTTAAGATTTTATTTATTTATTGTCAGAGAGAGAGGTAGCACAAGCAGGGGGAGAGGGAGACAAAGGGAGAATCAGGCTCCCCACTGAGCAAAGAGCCCAATGCAGGACTCAGTCCCAGCATTCTGGGATCATGACCTGAGCTGAAAGCAGATGTGTAACCAAGTGAGCCACCCTGACACCCCCTTGTTTTCTATTTTATTAAGTTTATATTTTACTCTATTATCTTTTTTTTTCTGCTTTATTTGCTTTATTTTTTATTTATTTCTAATTTCTTAATTTAGATAATGTTTTTATTCATGTTAAGCCTTTATTCTTTAATCATGAAAGCATTCAAAGATATATTTCACTCTAAATATTGTTTAGCCCTTTCCCATAATTTAAAGTCATTATGATCTCATTCTGAATACTTTTTACTTCCTATTATGACTTCTTTCTAATTCATGAGCTATTTAGAAATGTGTTTTAGAAACTTTTAATGTTTGGGTTCTTCTATTTGTCATTTTGCTATCGATATCTAAGTTAATTATGTATAGCCAGAGAATCTGTTGTATGTTTTACCATTCCTTTGATGTGTTTTGAGACTTGCATTATGGCCCAGGGAAAAAAAACTTAACTTTAGTAATATTAAGAGTACTTGAAAAGGTTTATTCTCTAATTGGCCCATGTAATATTTTGTATATAATCATTAAATTAAACATGTAAATCCTATCATTTAAGTATTCTATGTTTTTATGACTTTTTTATTACTCTAGCTCACACTTTCTTACCATTGACCTGGAAGACCTTAATGCATGCCTAAACCTTAGACAGGATTCTTCCTAACTCTGGGACCCTGACATCTCTTTGCCTAGAACATTTAGTTTAGAAATATTGTCATTATAATTTCTTTCTCTGCCCCTTTGAGACATAAATTTTTTTAAGCTTCTTGCCAGTTTTACAACCCAAAAATGTCTTTTTCAAGGACCTGGGAACCATCCCTTTAAAACATAATCATCAAGAAAGATAGCATCCCTCTATCTCTTAATCTCTGTGAGAGGGTACCTGCTGTTAAGATACTTATTTTTATGGTCTTAAAGTTTTAGTCATGTAATTTTAAAATCACACCCATATATTTTGATATTTTATAAACAATCCAGTCCAACATTCTTTGCATTTTAAATGAGCAGGTAGTTCATTTTTATTCAAAATGACTACTGATATATTTTGAGTTTTTTCTACTTTGTATTTATTTCACATTTTTATTTATTTTGTTGTTGTTTCATCCAATATTGAGACTGGTAGAGGAAATTTTCTTTGTTCTTTTCTGAGGATAGAGTTTATTTTTCACTTAACATTTTACAAAGGATATAACTCCAGTCCCAGAGTCATCTGGGGGACACCTATTTAATCTTAACTTGAATAGATCTTTGGAGTTATCTTCTATCCCTAAGGTCACCTAGAATTTTTTTACAGACCTCACATTTGTATTTCTCTTTATGGGCTTTAAACATGTTGGCTTTGCAGGAGGTTGGGGGGCACTTTTCCTGTATTTCAGATGGTGCTACTCATTTTCTAAATATTCTGTAATTTGTATTTGAATTTCCTCTTTAATTGAGAGTGGAATTTGAGAGGGACAGTTTTTAAAATTCTATGTGGATGGGTTCTTGAATTTCCATTTTACTTTTAGCTTTATTTCCTTATGCTCAGCTTCTACCAGATTTTCAGTGCTTCCTTCTATAAAGTTACTGTGCTTCCCAGAGTTTAATGTGTATCCAGATCACCTAGATATCTTGTTAAAATGTAGATCATTTTTCAATAGGTCTAGATAACTCTCTAGCAGGTTCTCAGATAATGCTAATATGCTATTACTTCTGGTCCATGAACCACATTTTGAGTAGAAGGTCCCATTTTATTATTTCAGTAGTTTTTTGAGTAAATTTTGACCATATCTTCACCTGTTTCTTACCTAAGTGGTCACAGCTTTTGTTTACTATAACACTGTCCAATAGTTTGGTGTCTAAAAAAGACTATCTTATTTAATCCACACTGCATCACCACTAATAGATCTGAAAAGTTGGTTTTCATGCTGAGAAAAGTGGGTCCCTGTGCACAGTGGTGGGCCCCTGTGCTCAGTGGCAGACCCCAGATAATTCCCAATCTTGATTTTTCTGTCATATATCTGTACCAGATGTTTTCCAAAAGGATTAAGGGAGTATGAAGGGCTAGGTGTCAACTTCAATTAGCTTGAGAACACTTTTTCTCTGAATCTGAATCTGTTGTGTCCTCTTTCTCAAGGGCTTATTCTGCTTACTTTGGGTGTGTTTCTCTTTCAGATTAAGGTGAAAATTGGCCTGACCTTCCTTGAAACCCTCTGTGTGACAGTTTTTCTGAGTGTTGTTTTAACATTTGGGTGTCTCTTTTCTGCTGACTGGTTGACATCTGTGAAGCTCCATGTTTTTTTAATTTTTATTACGGCTTTCTCTAGTAGGTTCCAATGCATATTAGCGTAATACAAGTTTTTAGAAATCTTCAGTAAAAAATCTGTTTCACTTGTTTAAACCTTTACTTCTCAAACTTACTCAGCCATAAAATACTTCATTTTGGTGGCAAAGGCATCCTTTTTCATTTGCCAATGTTGCTGAATTTTGTATTCAAATATATACTTACCAACCAATCACATTCTAAATTTGCACTAAGTAACAATTATTATTCTAAGTACTTTAGAGACATTATCTCAGTTTATACTTAAAATCACCCTATGAGGTATTATAAGCTCCATTTCACAGGAAGGAATTAAGCAGAGCCTTAGTAATTTATATGAAATATTTAGCTAATATTCAGGACAGAGCTCTAATTATTTTAGGTTCCCTGGCTTGAAAGTAGGCTATGTATCTTTTGAGGATGCCTTACTGCTTTGCAGGTACCCAGTATTGGGCCTTTCCTTAGTGATGTAGGAAAGACGAAGTTAAGGTTTGAAGCCGATGGCCAAAAACCAATTCTTGAGACGTTTTTGATGGAAAAAGGTGATTTTAGTAAAACATGGAGACAGGGCAGAAGGAGCTGCAATGGGGTCACGAGGAGGGGTGGCCCATTATATACTTTCAAGTTGGGGGTAGCTGCAGTTAGGGATAGCGTCAGTCTCTAAAGAATTTTGGAAGCAAGGTTTCCAGGACCTTGAGAGGGCTTGCTATTCTTGGGGAAAGGTCATTTATTACTATCTAATAAAACATTAGTATGAGACCTTTCAGATGTATATCGATGGGCCATATACTTGCGGGATTGCCAAAACATATCTTGGGGGGTTTAGAGATAAAGGGTTTCCAAAGGAATTTTTATACATTAAAGTAGACTTACAGGATCCTGGGGGTGGGGGTGGGGGGGGTCAGGTTAGGATTGCCTTTTGCCCTTAGCAAAGTATTAACATGGAGGCAGTTAAGTCCTAGAGGAATGTCCTTCTGCGTGTTTCAAGGACTTGTCAATGGTCTATAGGTAATAAGGAAATTTAATAATTTTTCCTCTGCCTTTGTTCCCCACATTACTTAGGATAGGGACCACTCAGCTAATTCTGACATTGTTTAAAATAAGATTTTAAAAAATAGGGGTGCCTGGGTGGCTCAGTGGGTTAAAGCCTCTGCCTTCGGCAGTTCATGATCCTGATGAGGGAGTAGGAGGCTGGCTGAGGACAGAGCAAAAGCTTGCGCCTTGCACCCCCTCTCCACCCGCTCCCCTCCGTAATATGTGTAGAATTCCTCAGGCACCCCTGACTGCCAGAAGACGATAAATAGTTAACTTGCAGAGCTCACAGTCCTGCAGAACAGGAATCTCCCTTGCTCTACAGATGTCCTAGATATCTAAACAGGGAGGTTACCTTATCAATAGCACAAATTTCCAGAGGCAAATAACTCTCAGTTCCTAAAGCCCTAATGTCTCCCTCCCCACCATAAACTGGAGGAGGCTGAGGTAGAAGGGAATGTAAATGATAGCAGGATCATAATACCCCACCAAGAATCTCCCTTCCCCTCACCTTCCCCCAACCGCAAGGTATATAACCTGCCATCCCTCACAACCGGGGGCAGCAGCTTTTCCTGCCCACGGGTCCTGTCCCCGTGCTTTAATAAACCACCATTTTGCACCAAAGATGTCTCAAGAATTCTTTCTTGGTCATCGGCTCCAGACCTCAGCCCACCGAACCTCAACTAGGTTCTAGAACTTCATCAATCCCAGGATCCTGGGATCGAGCCCCGCATCGGGCTCTCTGCTCCATGGGGAGCCTGCTTCCTCCTCTCTCTGCCTGCCTCTCTGCCTACTTGTGATCTGTTTATCTGTCAAATAAATAAATAAAATATTAAAAATAAAATAAAATAAAAGGCCCGGTGGCAGTTATTAAGGGTTGTGGTAGACTAGTGAGCATACTTTACCAGTAAAGTATGGCCAGAAGGGGTGTGTTTGTCACCTAATAAATGTGGCTCGGTCCCAGAGAAACACAATTCTCAGAGATTTTAATGCATTTTACAGGTGTCTGTCAGCTTTCCAAGGCTCTTCCTCCAGGGCAGCTTTGCAAAGCTGATGAATAGGAAGTGACATGGTAGGAGATTTCTGACTGGCACACCTACTGGGAAAAGATGGAGAGCCCCACTCTTAGCCAGTAGTCAAATCTAATTTCCAAAACCAAATGAGAATAATAATGACAATAAAAGACTCAGAACACTACTTTATTGTACCCCATTGTGTTTGTAGTTCTTGGCAATGACAGGGGGAAAAAATCCTGCAATCAAATTAGGACAATCTGCATAACAAAGGTATTAACAAGAAACCGCAGAGGCAGGAAATTGTTGACGGATTTCATTATCTGTAATGCTGCTGAGAGCTGTATTTGTCTTCACCTTGGAGCTTTGGAGAAAATCTAACTCTTCTTGGCAGCTTTCGCCTTTCTTGAAACATCTTGCTATTTAAATAAGCATCAAGCCCTTGAGGTTATTTTGGAATGTTTTCCTTTCCCAGGTGCCTGGGGTTTTCTGTTATGAAAAGAGGCTCCTGTGAGAAAACCTGGGGTGCTTGAGGTGCTGTTTATTATCAGATGAACATTTTTGTCATATTTGAAATTACAAGATTCCAAGGGGCTTGAATGGAGGGAAGAGTGTTAGAGTCAAATACCACTTCCCCTACTCCAGTGAATTATGTTGGGCAATTAAGTTGGTCCAGGTTTCCTCCCTGTGGTGAGGAATCATAGTACCTACCTCTTCAGTTATGGCAAGAAATCCAAGGAATTGTATTATATATAAACATATAATCAATATAATAATTATTATATTGATACAATTATGTGATAATTATAATAATGTATTTGTATGTGTGTGTATATGGATATATATAAAATCTCCAGCCATATTAGACATTTCATGATTAGGGGCTAGCCTCTTAGAATAAGTCTTGTTAAGATTTGCTGAGGGGAAGAACATTCTTTGCTCTCCTGGACCAAGCTAATATTTCAGAGATTAGGCGTGCATTAGAGATAACTTGAGTGGTTCTTTCCAGTTAGTATTTGTGGGTTTTTTAAGTCAGGGATATTTACAGCAACCGATTTGGAAGAGATTAAATGCAAGACAAATAAGCAATTATCAAGACTGGCTGAAGAACTAGATTTTTCCAATTGAGCTAGAATTGGGAGAACAGTTCTTAGACTCACTTTTTCCTCCATTTTTTTATAAGATTATCTTCACAAATGTATTTTTACATTGAAGGGGAGGAAAAATTCTTCTCTACTCTCAAGGTCTTCCACGTGTACTAAGTATTAAATTTACGTGAAACAGATTAAGAGGAGGAAAAAAAAAAAACAAGTTTTATTATGCACATATAGAAGCCCAATCATGAAATTGTGACCTAATGAAATGATGAAGATGCATGGTTTTTATACATTTAGACATAGTAATTCTGTGAGGAATTGACAGGACAGAGAAAACTTAATTTGGGATGCTTCAATTAGTAAGGAATTTTAAACAGAGTTTGGACTGTGGTAGTAAAGTAATAAAAAGTTACAAGAGTTGCTCATATATAGCCTTCTTGGCTCTAAATTTCCTTTCCCTGGTGAGAAGGATGCCCCTTTACCTCCTGGTACAGGAAGGGTACCTTTCACATGGGAGATTTATTTCCTAGGGTTTTGGGGGGAGAGGGGGGTCCTTCCACAGGCTATATCTTAAGTAACTTTCATTTTAAATCATCAGTATGCCAAAATGGTGCATTTGGGAGTGGACTGCCCTTGGCCCCTGCATAAGACAGATGTTCAGATTGCTTTTCATATCATGTGTTGGATTCTAAGTCTTTATGACTCGTGTACTAATAAATTAGTACAAAACCAGAGTTCTTTCATGATATCCCACTAACTTTAAAGTCGTTACTTTATCAAAACATCAGTTTAGATGCAACTCTAATGAAATGGTCTTTGGCTCCTCTCTGTTTTTCTGCTATCTGTGATGGAGTACACTATAATTAACAACGTGGCATTTGACAAGGAT
Organism: Mustela nivalis; assembly: GCF_964662115.1. Lineage (NCBI taxonomy): Eukaryota > Metazoa > Chordata > Mammalia > Carnivora > Mustelidae > Mustela > Mustela nivalis. The sequence goes on along the minus strand of NC_139022.1, from coordinate 112,372,976 downwards.
GGTTCTAAGTAAGATAGGTAGGCTCATTCTTCTCCCAACTTCTTTCAACATTTTGCCTTTCTGTTCTTCCATCTTCTGACCCTCGCGCAGCTCCTTTCTTGGAATCTAATTCTTTAAATGCTTTATTCTCATTTAACTGTCATTTGGAAAACTGTCTGATAAAGTCATCTTGGCTTAGCTTGATGCTAGAGAAGAATTCGTTTCTGTCAGACCCCCATCTACTGCTTCAGACAGGCCCTTCATCTAGCCAACCATAACAGAAGGGCTCACACACTTTATCATTTGAAAGCATCAGATGAGGGGTACTATCGCCCTCGCCCCGCAAGGACGACAAGAACCCTGGTTCGGATGCATCTTCTATTTCCTCAAGTCTACACACTTATATACGTTTACATGACCAATCAGCGAGCAGGGTACAGGAGCGAGCGAATCAGGCTGTGCACCTAAACGAACAACTTCGCTAGCAACCAATGCTGTTTACTTCCTCTTTGGGCGTTCCGCTTAGTCTCACGAGGGAATCCTAACCTGGCAACTAGCCAGGCGCCATCTTTTAATGGTGGAGGCCGCCCTGGCCAGGGGCCTGCCTCCGACATCTCCCCCTTTTTTCTTTTATGGCAGGGATCATGCCTGTCTTAGGTTGTCAGTGGTGAGGAATATCCTTACCCATCATCAGATGGCAGATATCAATGATCTGCGTCCTGTCTTAGGTTGGTATATTTCCCCCACCAATCTTACCCGTCGTTGACTACTGATCCAGCATACTTAGCCACACTTGGGGGGATATTCCAGCCTCGATGGCTAACAAGGCTTGCACCATGGCTTGCTGTTGCCTAGGTTGCTGTCGCCTCCAAATTTGCAGTTTCCTTACTAGAAGAATCAAGCCCACTACGAGGATTGTCATCAGACCAATTATGCTAGCCAATTGTTTCGTAAAGGTTAACACATCTTGCAATGTTTTGATTATCTCTGGGAGGGTTGCAAGCTCAACTCTGGTGTTATTTATCCTTGTTATTCCTAGTACCAGGTGCTGAGTATAGTTTTGGAATTCTGCGGACTAATTCCCCCGCAAGTTTTGGGAGAGCTCTCGGGAGACATTCTGTTAGTCACTCATATTAGTATAGGCTATGGGAGTTACACAAATTGCTGGGAAGGGTGCTATACATCCCAGTCCCAATAGGGCCCCCCATATGTCCACTTGTTCTTGAACCAAATCCACTCTCTGGTTGACTATCAGGATTCCTGCTTGCAGATGTGCATTGATCTGAGTCTATGTTTGAAGGGCAGCCGCCGTTCCTTCTGCAAGGTTGTTCACAGCTTCCGCAGTGGGTATAGTTGCAGCAAGCGAGACTGCTGCTGCCATGGCAGCTGCTGTAGATATAGCCAATGCTGTCACAACGGCGGCTGTGATACCAAAATCTCTCTTCTTTCTGGATAGCACCACCGGTAACTTGTCCTCTGGAATGGAAACTGGGATAGGAACATGGGTAGGGATACGCATAATCACAGCCAGCTTGAAGGCCGTAACATTCCAGCACTGGGAAAGATAGCAATTCTTAGTGCAATTCAACGTATCATTCAGCTCGCTAGCATTTGTTATGAGGAAAAGGAACGGTGGCGAGACGCATATGGGAGTGGGCTGATAAGTAATATTATTGGGACAAGACACATTAACTGTTGTCTCAAAAATACTAGAGTCATTTTGTTTATAAGAACAGTTGAGGAATTTGCCACCATTTAACATGGACACTGCTGAGATATCAGTACATGCTCCTAGCAAGTTACAGACCTGCCATGCATCAAAGGGAGAGGAGGGAATATGAGAGAGGAGTTAGTCACTGGTAAAGGATATAGCCATGCTTTAACCACTGCTCACAGCTCTCTGGCTTGAGTCGGCCTCAGGAGGTGTAGCATCCCCAGAGTTATCATCAGCATCTTCAGCATCATGACTGGTGTTCGGAGGCAAGGCTGCACGCACCAGCCGCTCTGGGATCCAAATTGGAGCCTCCTTTTCCTGTGGAAAAACACATACAGACCCCCTACTCCATACTAACACTGGATCTGGTCCATTCCACTTTCCTGTGAGGAGTCCATCCAAAGTACTAAAGGCTTAAGGGAAGCAGCAGCATCACTTGCATGTCTGTCTGCAGCTGATTTACCCGTTTCGTCCAACGTTAAAAAATTCAAAATAAAGAGAATGGTGTTGAGCTTATCTTTGGGGGACCTGAAGGTGTCCCCTATTCCCCCTTTTTGTTTATAAAGTGCATTTTTTATTGTAAGATGTGCATGCTCCACAACACTCTGTCCTTGTGGGTTATAGGGTATTCCATGTTATCAAGTGAACGTCAAGTTGTTGTAGGAAGGCTTTAAAGGGTTGTGAGATGTAGCCTGGACCATTATCTGTCTTTAATTGGCGTGGCTTTCCCCATGCCGCGAAAGCCTGTAGGCAATGGGCGATAACATCTCTGGATTCCCCCCCGCCCCATGCACTGAGGCGAAAATTATTCCAGAGCAGGTATCTACAGAGACATGAACATATCTTAACTTTCCAAATTCTGAAACATGTGTGACATCCATATGCCATATATGATTAGGTAACAAACCCTTAGGATTAACCCCCAAGGACAGTGCAGGTAGTAAGATCACGCAATTTCTGCAGGAGACTATGTCCCGTGCCTGTGCTTTTGTTATGTTAATTTGAGGCAAAGAGTTAAAGCATCCTGTTTCTTCAAATCCTCCCCTAAGTGGTCCCATTGAGGTATGTTTAGCAAGCCTTCATCTAGGAACCATGGAGCCGGCTTTTCCACTGTATTCAAAAAGGCCCCAGCAGTTTTTGCTTTTAATGGAGTTCCATTGGCTTTCAGCAGGTCTTCTAAAAAGACCCTTCCAACCGCACTTTAGATACTTCAGATCCCATTATGAACACACAGACAACAGATGCGGACATTAAAGACTCACCGCTAAATTCCAGCTCTAAGGTTGCCCCGCTTCTTATTGCGGACTCACTATAGCCCAGCTCTAAGGCCACCCCTCTTCTTATTGAGGACTTGTACAAGTTAATCCCGGCTCTAAGGCCGCCCCGCTGCTTACTGCGGACTTGTACAAGATTCCCACCACTTTGATCGTGGTCCCTTCCCCGCTTACCCACGGTTTTGATAAGAAAATCCCGGCTCTATGGCTGCCCCGCTTCTTGTTGCGGTCTTGTACAAGTTTCCCACCACCTTTTTCGTGGTTTTACCCCGCATACCTGCGGACTTCTCCCTTGCAAGGTTTTTCTATTTTTACTCCCCGCTTTACCACGGAATTCCCACTTTTGAACGTGGCTAATGTCCCCACTTACCTGCGGACCTTTACTCCCCGCTTCCCTGCGGATTACCTTGCAAGATTCCTTTATTTAGTTCCCGGGTGCCGGCGCCATTTATCGCCCTCGCCCCGCAAGGACGACAAGAACCCTGGTTCGGATGCATCTTCTCTCTCTTTATTTCCGCAAGTCTACACACTTATATACGTTTACATGACCAATCAGCGAGCAGGGTACAGGAGCGAGCGAATCAGGCTGTGCACCTAAACGAACAACTTCGCTAGCAACCAATGCTGTTTACTTCCTCTTTGGGCGTTCCGCTTAGTCTCACGAGGGAATCCTAATCTGGCAACTAGCCAGGCGCCATCTTTTAATGGCGGAGGCCGCCCTGGCCAGGGGCCTGCCTCCAACAGGGTACTATCACTTGACACCAGAAGTTTCCACTTAGCAGCTGTTATTATTCACATATATTCACAAATATCAGAGCTGCATGCATGTGTTCCTAGGCAAAATGCTTAGAACTATGAAGGGAAATTTAAAAAACTAAAATAAGATCCTGAGAGAATTAGAAGTAAGATTCTGCTCTTATTTATAGACATGAAAGGTTTTTTCCCCTTGAAAATCCAGATGTTTAAGTATTTGAACATGTGTTATGTGTACTTATTCCTGTAAATGTGTACATATGTGTACCTGTGTATAAAAGTATGTGATGGGGTGTATGTGTGTATATAACCCTCAACTTGTGCACATACCCACGTAACTAACCCATTATCTGGAGAGTGTCTTTTATCTAAGAAGTATCATAGATAATCCATTTATGATTGTGAGTGATTCCTTTCTCCTTCTGATAATTTACAGTAATTACAAGTATTTCTGCAGTTGTTTAGTTTAATTTTAAAGGTGATATGGGGAAGCCAAAGTCTTTTGCCTACTACCACTCTATTTAGCACCCTGTATGACTTAATGGCTGTATAATCTTGGACAGATTACTTAGTCTCATTAAATTCACTTTCCTCATTTTGCAAAGCAGAGGATATTTAACGGAAAAGCATATAATGAGTACTGCATAAAAGAAAACATGTAAAACTAACACAAGGTTAGCATATATTAGGTGTCTACTAAATATTAATCTTTGTTGCTTTTGCTATAATTATTATTACTACTACTTATTACCACAACCATCACTACTAGTGTATCACTCAGCACATGTAGTCCATACAGTTTCTGTCATTTCTTGGAGCTTCTGTGGCTGGCTATCTCCAAATAGGTTACAAATTCGGATGTTAGAAAGGGAATATATTGATGTTGGACGTTTTAAATAAGAGCTGAAATTTTATGAACTGCTATGAATGACCTCTACTCATGCCAAGTTTCTATTAGGAAGTGAAAAGTATTTGTAATATGAACAATTGCTCCTAATTTATCTGGCCATATGACTGTCAGACTTTATTAATGTGAGACTTTCCTATAAATATAATATTGAAATCCTGGCTGGGGAAAAAAGTACGCATCTTAGATTAATTTCTGTGATTGAAAAAACTTTTTTAAAAGTCAGTTTTTAAAAATTATCATTTATTAAGTATGAACTATATGTCAAACACTCTCTTAGATCATTTTGTGAAGTTTGAAAAATACCCATATTTATTAATATTATCCTGAATGCATACGTGAAGTTTCTGGTGCAGAGCATGTTATTATTTATAATAATAACCTCATGGTTCCCTTGTTTCCAGTTCTTACACCTGGGGTGATGTGGTGAGAGCCAAATTAAAACTTTATATATGTAAGAAGTCTTAAGGTTAGGGAGGAAACCTGAAAAAATAAAGGTGGTTCTTATATATGCTATCTCCCTCCCTCCTGATAAAGTCTCCCTGGAAACATAATGAAAGGGATCCTGAGTTCTTGCTCTAACCCATTGGGTATAAATAAATCGTTCCAAGGGAAAGATAAGACTAGGGTCTCCAGCTTTACAGCTCATGGGATGGCTTCAGTCTCACACTCTAGAGTTCTCTTACTATGTGAATCAGTTGTAAATTAATCTCCATGGGTGGCTTTTAGCCAAGGCGAAGTTTGAGTAAAATTTGCTCAAAAAGAGCCCTATCTGTGCTGAAACATAAAAATATTTTCTCAAAAAAAAAAATAAATAAAAAAAAAAAAAATAAAAATATTTTCTCCAAAACAAGACAGAGGATCATAGGGGAAGGGAGGGAAAAATAAAACAAGACAAAACCAGAAATGGAAACAAACCATAAGAGACTCTTAATCTCAGGAAACAAACTGAGGGTTGCTCAAGTGGGGCAGGGGGAGGCCCGAGGGTGGCTAGGTGATGGACACTGGGGAGGCTATGTGCTATGGTGAGTGCTATGAATTGTGTAAGATTGATGAATCACAGACCTGCACACCTGAAACATATAATACATTATATGTTAAAAAAAATTTTTCTCCACAACTCCAGATATATATTATTAAGTTTAAACTTACCCAACACTGTTTTATCCCCATATTTCTTTTCCAGAAGGGGAATTAAGGGTCAGAAAGTTAAAGTAAAATTTTTTAAGGCCACACAACTAGTAAGGAGAAGATTTGTGATTAAAACTGAAGTTTGTCTGATGTGAAAGCATTTCGGTGGCTAAAATGCTGGTCTAAAAGACAAACTTCAGGAGTACATATTTCACATTTTACTTTTCATCATACCTATACCTAAGTGACTCTGAGAGTATTAGCATCTTACCTCCTGTTCTAAGATTTTTTCTGAGATTATGCACAGTTAACCACCTAACATAATGGAAGAGGAAGAAGAAAATAGACAAGAAGAGTTAGGAAAGGAATAAATATTGGAATTTAAGAAGAAACATGGAGTTGGCTTTTTTTTTTTTTCCAGTTTTTTACTTCTGGGAGGCCGGAATAGTTCAGTTGGGAGAGCGTCAGACTGAAGATCCGAAGGTCCCCGGTTTCAGTTTTTTACTTCTTTTTCTACATCGTTTTCTATTAATTTGTTGCTAATGAGGTTCCCCTGATTTGGGAGAAAGTTATTTTTCTCTGCACAGACTTGGCTGTTTCGCCATTCCAGTGCAGAAACATTTTCTTCTATTTGTATTATTTTGAGATATGCTCAGAATATGCTTGCAGCCAATACCACATCAGATACTGCTCATGGATTTTACAAAGATGCAAAGAATCTAGTGCTGAGCTTTTTTTTTGAGGAACTGGCATTAAACCCTGACTTTCATAGTAGATAAATTTTATACAGGTGGAAAGGAGTTTTAGACTGTGTTTTGTAATCAGTTTCCATGAAAGAAAGAAAGCATGCCTTCTGCCAATTTTTGCTCTGTATCATCTTTCGATGACAGTATCTTTGAGTAAGGCATTATGGTTTCAGTTACTTGAACTTTATCCCTTGTCTTCCAGGTGAATATGTGTTACTAGTATGTTAAAATATTTTTCATTCTTTGTTTACAGTTTTGCTACAATAAAAAATACAAAGTTGGTGACACTGTCAAGATATTCTAGTATATAAATTATGTATTTAAAACCAGGTTTTCCCAGAACTTTAAACAAAACCAGTATTTATCAGGAACCTACAGAATCATGTTTCTCAGCAAACTCTCTGACTCTAATGGTCACATGGGACCGGGAGTATTATTGTGATTTTAAACGTTGTGGTGATACATGAGTTATCTCTCAATGTGATTTTTAGGGCTTGAAGGTCCTATGGACTGTCATCCTTGAGAAGGACTGGAAAAGGGAAGCTTAGAGCAAGGAGTTGACTTCTGGTAACTTATTTCCAGGCCCTACCAGCAAAGTCACAGCATCATCACTGGTCACTGCACATGCCTGAGTATGTCTTGGTGCAGCTGGAGCCTAGGTCCAAACCTCTGGTCAGCGCTGTCATGAGAGATCACTAGAGATCAGAATAGGCTGGGTTGCAAGGTAAATAGCTCTGCCCATTGCTGTGCTTGCTACTTCCATGTGGGGGAGAAAGTTAGGGAGGAAGAGGAAGGACTCTCTTAATTTCCTAGCATTCTCTTCTCCAACATTCCTTGGTTGCAAGTTCACTGGGAACTGAATTAAGTAGAGATTTGCCTTAAACAACTCGCTTTTTTGTTTACTTTGGTCCATTAGAGACTAGGAGGGAGGTTGTAGTGGTGGGTAGTAGAAGGTGTGGAATGGGAAGGAAATCAGTCTCTGTGATATCCCTACTAGTTGTCAGGCAGTTTGTATATCCTCTTACTTATGTCTTGTATTACCCATGCAAATTAAGCAAGCAGTCATGTAGTCCTCCATTCATTCACATGTACTGAGTACCTCTTATGTACCAGGCACCATTCTAGGGGACAATTGTTAATATTTCTAACTTAAAGATGAGGAAAAAGAACCCGAGAGAAGTTAAGTAACTTGCTCAAAATTATGTACTACTAAGTGGAAAAATAGAATCCAAATCCAAGACTGTTGTTTCAAATGATCCCTGAGGATTTCCTCTCTGTAGGGGAGAAGTAGTAATGGTTAATAAATTTAGAAAGGAATTTAATTTGTATAAAGACCCCTGTTACCTGGATCAGTTTCTCCTGAATGATAAAGCTGAAAGGTATCTCCTAGTTTGTGTGAAACTAAAATGGAAGTATGTGGATACCATGATTGTTTCATTTTCCTTCTTTGTTTTCAATTTCCCTCCATATTACCTCCATTCTCTTGACCCCAGTTACCAGGGGCTCACCTATGTCTTTAATACCTCCCTCACGCCCACCCCCAACTTTTGATCATCCATTTCTTCTTTAATGTGGGCAAGTCAAGAATTCTTGATGAATCACAGTGTTTTGCAAGCTCAGCATCAAGGACCCATTCCAACCATGTTTTTAACCCCTAACCTCTTCATAGGTAGAAATTTGGAGTTTCTACTGTCTCATCTGGCTGTTTCACTAAACCAGGTTCCATATAAAAGATTCCATTGAGAACCAAAATAACTTGTAAGTCATAATTTGTTATCCATTGAATAATCCTTATATTGACCTTTTTTATCTGTAATAATAGTACTTACGATTTGGAAATGATGTGTGGAGACATTAGAGAAGATTTTTGTGGAAGACAGCATGAGATAGTTTGTTCGGTGTTTTTAAATTTTTTAATTTAAACTCTTCATTCATTTAATTGTTTTTTGTATTACCTAGGGACTACTGCTTCTAGTTTAAAAACACTTTGCTATGATTTTTTAATGGGTTATATATTCAGGATTTAGAAAATGGACCTGTTGCTTGGGCATATTGAATGATACAATAACGAAATCAGTCCTTCAAAATGGTAACTTAAAAAAAAATTCTTTTGTGATTTAATGGGAGTTTCTTTGCAATTCTGTTATTTTAATGGACAAGCATCTCAAGAACAGCTGTGGTAATGTAATTCACTACCAGTTCTTCTGTTATGAAACGAATGAAATGTTTATTGCCTGCAGAAATCAATCCCCACCCCTGAGACACTTATATTAGTAAGAGAATGAATGAAAATTTAGTCTTTTTAAAGTAATGAAGCAATGCAGGAGTAGAACAAAACGATATAGTAGTGAAGGCGAGAGTGTTCCCTAACTTGTAACATACAAATATTCAAGGTGTTTTTACTGTTAGATATAAGAAAACGCTTATGAAAAAAGCCACTGATTTTTAGAGGCTAAAAAGGTCTCTTTGTCAACTGGAAACCTGATGAAAGTCACACTTTAAATAGTGTTTCCTAAAGATAGAAGTTATTTTCCACATGGGTTTTCCTTGTTTTTCCATATCACTGAATCTGTCGTGCTTTTGTCTCCAACTTCTGATCATAGTCCACAAGCAATGGTTATAAATTGCTAACCCATGTCTTTCTCAATGTGTTAACACATTCGTTATTTTCCCCCAAACCACCATCACTTCTATGAGAAGTAATACCTCTAACTTCTTGACTGGTGGTCATAAATATTCCACAATGGCTTCTAAACTGTTATCACTGAGACAGGTTATCGGTGTTTTCTGTCATGTCATTCTAAGAATGTTAAACCCTATGTGAATACTATTATATAAATTATTTGCACATTAAAGTAAGCCATTAGAAGATTCTGGAATGAACATCTTCCTGAACCGAAAAGAAAATATTTAAAATATAGTCTGTATTTCAGTATCATACAATTCAGATCCAAATCCTTTTGCCGTTGACATGCAAGAAATTTTGCTTTCAGTCTCTGAATACAGTAAATGAAAAAGTAAATGAAAAACCTTACAGAAGCCATTTTATTTTCTAAAGGAGTTAAGCTTATCTTTCTTACCTAAATGTCTCCATTTGGAGTATTCTCTATGGATTTTAAATTTAATCAGAAGAAGTTTTAAATTTATATAACAAGATGCTTTGGGGGAGGATTTAATCAAATGACCTAAAGGAAGAAAAGTAACAGTCAATTTTACATATTAGGTTTATCATCTTTTGGACAATGAGAATTTGGGAAAGGGAATAAAACACAGAAAGAGGTCAATCCTCACCTCACCCCCCTCTTTTTAAGTTCTTACTGCAAACAAAATGAATTTTCAAAAAGCTTGTTGAATAAACTAATGAAATACATTGTTGGTGTATTGTTTCATTACATAAGCCATTCAGATGTTCAAGCCATTCAGATGTTACCAAGTGATTTTTGAGGTGAACAGCCTGTTAGACAAGACACATCACTAAGCTAAGATAGATAGATGGATAGAAGATAGATAGAAAGATAAATAGATCTGGTTCAATATAGATCAACTAAATTACCTTTTCTATATCCCATCCTTCACTATCTACATAGAGTATTGTAGAAGAGGGTCCAGTATTGGTATGGTTGTATAAAAGCAATAATAATTAGTCCCAGACACAGTACACTGAAAAAGATACATGAGTGCAGAGGCACACATGTGCACATATGCAGGCATGGGTAAAATATGTATTCTCCCTATATAAATAAATATATATATATATATATATATATATATATATATATAATGCTTATCTGTTTTTGTTTTCTACATATATGTGAATTACTCTGTACCAACATGAGCTCTGTTCAGTTATTTGGTTGATTTAGAAGCCAGTCAGACAAAAGGGAGTGTTCACTTGGTTAATTTCAGCAGCTGCTAAGATAATACCTTCCATAGGCATGTACTGCATTTTGATGACAACTGTTCTTTCTATCCATGCTATTTTCCTAGGTCACAAAACAACATTGCAGTCACTTTATGAACTATAAAACCACTTATAATTTAGACCAGTGCTACTCAAAATATTCTTGCTGACCTGAAACTGTCACCTGTCCACCACAATAAGAATAGTGCAGGAATTGAGAGTAAACAATTATAAACTTTTAAAAAATATTTATTTATGTATATGTTTTAGAGAGGGGGAGAGCACAAGTGGGAGGAACAGAGGGAGACAAGAGAGAGAATCTCAGGCAGACTCCCTACTGCACACAGAGCCCAACATGGGACTCGACATGGGGCTACATCTCACAACCCTGAGATCATGACCCTGAGATCATGACCCTAAGATCATGACCTGAGCAGAAATCAAAAGTCAGATGCTTAACTGAGTGCACCACCCAGGCAACCCGACAATTACAAACTTTTATAACAATTTGATATTTCTGAGCTGTCCAACAAGCATTTCATGTTTCTGGTCATTTATCTCTTATTGTATTTATAAAAGTATTGGTGTACCATGGATTAGAATTTTTTTATAACGACCAAAAAGTTGAACCTTAATCATAGAAGGCTTGTGAACCACTAAGACTATGTTACTGTTACTTAAGCCTGACTGCATATCAAGGTTCTCCGGGGGAATTTTTTTTTTTAAGTTTTTATTTATTTGAGAGAGCACAAGCCGGGCTGGAGAGAGAGAGAGTGAGAGAGAAGCAGACTTCTTACAGAGCAGGGAGCCCAACACAGGGCTTGGCTCTATCCCAGGACTCTGGGATCAGGACCTGAGCCAAAGGCAGACACTTAACTAACTGAGCCACCCAGGCACCCTCTCCAGGTGACTTATTAAAAAGCATAGGATGTTTAGTGATTGGGGTCTAGAGCTCTGTATATTAAAAAATCTCCAGATTACCTGATGAATATTGAGTTTGGAACATCTTTTACACCATATCTGTTTTAACCGCTGCATCTAATTTTGTCAAGACTTATAAGTTCTTGGTGATTCCAGTAGAATACAAATGCCATGTCCACAGAGATCCAGTCTTCCACACCTAGACTGATAGTAGATATGTCAAAAATACTGGTTGAATGAATCAGTAAGTAAATGTACACTTTAGTTTCTCAACTAGATTGTAAGAAAATTTAAAACAAGGGTCATGTCTTTTATTTTGTGGCATTTAACAGATTTCTTTATATAGAAAAAAAACCTTAATAAGTAGCTTCCCATAATAACAGCAAATTAATTTCTCAACACCCCAAGATTGCAACCCCAAGTACCACTCCTGACCTTTCCAAATTAACAGGTAATCTGGGTTTTTTTGCAGGCAGATATATCTAGGAATCCCCAGGCATTTACTGGTATCCCTGAATCAGTTTGGTCAATCTCACCCATTGCTATAGAGAAAAATCTGACCACAACTACACAAGTCCACACTGCATGGCACAGCTGTTCATGGTTTGGGAAAGTGGCTGCTCTTGCTATAACTTGGCTGGTGATTTACTCTGTAACACATTTTATCTTTACATAAACACACAAAGTCCTTTTGATGTCTTTGTGCCTTGTCCCCTGCCATGTCTCATGCCTGGAATACCATTCTGTTCTTATTCACTGAACACACTCTTCCACTTCTGAGCAAACTCTTCTACCTCTGATTGAGCTGAGAAACAACCAGCTCTTTGTCAAAGCTAATTGCTCTGCTCCTGTTTTTCTACCATAGTTCGCCCTGGCAAACCTCTGCTGCATTTCAATTTCCCTGTTATGCTTTAAAGCTTCAGTCTACATTCTTTTTCCCCTACTGAGCTCCTCCTGGGCTCAGAGCATATCTCATTCATTTCTGTATTGCCTTATCTGGGTGTCAGCTTCAGAGCAGATACTCCAGGGATGCTGTATAAATGTGTGAATCCCTATGGCCATTTTTCTTCTATTGAGTATCAGAGTTAGGGAAGTTAGAAGAGAAGAGAATAAAGACTCCCTGGCATTCAGATGCTATGCCTCCCACGGAGAAATCATGAAAGGATCATTTTTAATTTTCTCTTAAAATTGAATAGCCAGCCCCTTCAGTGAGCCTTGCTTCTAAAGGGCCCCTGAATAAGAATCTGCAATCTCTGTCTTTGTTGAGGCTATTCATTAAATTAGTTTTGGTGCCTCCAGAAATGCTTATTTCTTGCCTGTCTCCTTTTGTTTTATCCACACACAAATACAAGCATCCAATACCCTGCTGCTGAACTTAGTCGCTTCAATTTTCAATAAAAGATACACGTTTTCTTTCCATATTCTTTTTTTTTAAGATTATTTTTTATTTGACAGAGAGAGAGAAATCACAAGCAGGCAGAGAGAGAGGGGGGGGGAGGAATCAGGCTCCCTGCGGAGCAGAGAGCCTGATGTGGGGCTTGATCCCAGGACCCTGGGATCATGACCTGAGCCGAAGGCAGATGCTTTAACCCACTGAGCCACCCAGGCGCCCCTTCTTTCCATATTCTTGCCTCCTCAACAATCTTGACATCCTTCCCCATATTTTGGCAAGATAATGGATTTTTTTTTTTAAACCAGCTCTAATGAAAGTTCATTACTGATATCCTCTTCAGCACTTGAATTGTAAACCATTCTGGTCAGTTTTTTGTTCATATTATCAAGGGGCATTTCTTTTTGTTCCTTTTGTCCATAAAAAATAGGCAGAGTTCATCTGCAATGTGCTTTTATGTTTGGTTCACCTTTGCACTGAGAGTGTGGCCCTCTGGAGTCCCAGCTTCCCATAGGATTTCCTCCTTGTTTCCCTTCTTGTAGGAAGTAGGATTCGTCTTTGGTCTACCATTCCTGTAATAGCAGCAAAATAGAAAATCAGGGTCACCAAGGTGAGCAGTCTGCTTCCTGGTGAAAGACAACTGGCAAATACTTATCTCTATAAATTCCCTCTTTCTCTTCATTTTTAACCTCTGTGTCTTCTTTTTGGAGGGAGTGGAATCAAACCATTTTATTGAGGGGCCTTGGGAAAGGGTCACAGGGATTGGGAGACAATGAGATCCAATGTCCTCAGGCCAGCTGGGATCTTCCCAGCTTCAGAGTCACCAAAAACTCCTATTTCTTAGTTTCTTGGCAGCTCGGGGGAGATTTTACATGGATTAGTATTTATTTTCCATAGTTTTTATTTTTGTTCAGTGGGTAAAATATGTGGAGTATCTATATAGTGTCATGCTGATAGACCCTCGAAGTCTAAGCACATTTTCTCAGTGCACAACTTTAGGTAATTTGAACAGATAATATGAATGGTGGTCCACTTTCTCGGTATGGAAGAGGGAAAAATACTTACAAATGGAATATATACTTGTATTTTAATGAATTATTTATCCTTAACAATAATTACAAAAGAGTCTACAGCCATACCACCCTGAATGCATCTGATCTCGTCTGATCTCAGAAGCTAAGCAGGGTTGGGTTAGTACTTGGATGGAAAGACATGATTATTTTAATTATAATAAAAGAAATAAGAAAATGGTACCAGAGGGTAATAAGTTTTAAATTTGAGAATTTAAAAAAAAGGAAAAAAGAAAAATTTGAGAATAGACACACTTCAACCAAAAATCAATAAATAAAGTTTAGGGATAAGAATCTCTGTTCCATGTAGGCAATGAAAATCTTTCATTAAGTCTCTTCCTTTGGGAGTGCCTGGGTGGCTCAGTTGTTAAGCATCTGCCTTTGGCTCAGGTCATTGATCCCAGGGCTCTGGTATTGAGCCCCACGTGGGGCTCTCTGCTCCGAGGGAAACCTGCTTCTCCCTCTCCCACTCCCTCTGCTGTGTTCCCTCTCTTGCTGTGTCTCTGTCAAATAAATAAATAAAATCTTTTTTTAAAAAGTCCCTTCTTTTGGTGTTTCTTTTGGCACTTCTATTCAAATGTGCTTTGAATTTGTCATATACATAAATTGCTATAATTTTTTATCTCTTTACTCTTTATCAGACTTTTTCTTTTTGGTGCCCACTCCCTTATTTTTTTCAAGTCTTCTATTTCCCTTTAGTATATTCTGCTTAAAATTAGTTTCTCAATCTGTTCCCTTCTCTGTGCCTGTCGTTCTCCTTCCAACTTCTCCTTCTCACTCTCAGACACATTAGACAGACATCTTGCTCACAGACTTACTCTTTCCCTCACCTGACCTCCAGCATTTTTGTTCCAATCCATTTCTTGATGGGGAAAAAAAAAAGTTTTTATAGAAACTTTTCTTCTCTTTTCAATTAAAAAATAAATAAATAAAACGGGCAGCATATGAAGAATCTTGGAAGCATGGTGGAAAAAAAGAATGATTAAAACCTTGCTGAATAATAGTTGTTTTTAAAATGAAGGATGCCTGATAAAATCAAAGATCTCTCTTGTTTTACCAAAATGGGTGAAATCAATAGTGTTCTGCGTGTTGTTTCAATGTGAAAGTGATAGAAACAGAGATCTAAAGCAATAGTCATGAGAAAAGAGTTCATGGAGCAGAATCGATTTTTATTGTGAACAGTCATGTAAACTGAAATAGTTACAGGCTTCTGAGAGAATCTAAAAGCATGTGGATCAATGTGAGAGCCAAATGTGGAAATGGCTGGGCCTGTGTCTTTGATCTTCTAAGAGTAAATGCATTTCTAACAGTAAAATGTAACTTTATTTTTAAAAGGGGGGGTGGGTGTTCTGTATGACCATTTGCATGTTCATGGTACTTTGCAGTGTCGTCACCTGAATTAACACATTTAATCCTCACAACCACGCTATAAGGTGAGTTCTTTTCCTCACCATTTTTCAGATGCAGAATGTGTTAGGGTCATGCAGCTGGTGGGTGGAAGTACCAATGTTCAGGCCCAGGTAGCCTGACTCGGTTCTGCTGTCCTGACCAAACTGCTGCCTCAGCCTTAAATCAGAGGTGGAAAAGTAACGTGGTGAGTGATCCTTTTGTGCCCTTTCTAATGAACAATTCATACATGCTAGTCAAGCTTAAATGGATCTTAGAAAAAATGTTGCC
The DNA here is from genome assembly GCF_964662115.1 of Mustela nivalis. Classification (NCBI taxonomy): domain Eukaryota; kingdom Metazoa; phylum Chordata; class Mammalia; order Carnivora; family Mustelidae; genus Mustela; species Mustela nivalis. The sequence continues at coordinate 112,357,513 of NC_139022.1, read as the reverse complement.
AATCCTCATTTCATAGCCAAGGAAGATAATTCTCAAAGAACAGAAAGAATTAACTCAAGAATGTCATTTTTCTTTGTGGGATTATAACCTCAGATCACGCTGATGGAGACCAGCTCTTATGTTCAATTCTCCGTCCTTTCCCACAAATTATCTTCCCAGTTGATTTCTCACAACACTAGGAAGTTGGACACTGAGAATTCTTTGTATAAAAGTCCTGTGGATTCAGAAATCTTAACTAATGCATGGATATGTCGCCCTGAGGGAATAGAACACTAGTCATATTTTTCTTCGGATTTGCAGTTTCATCAGAGGACTTTTTCTCTAAAGATTTTCCAAGAGGAAGAAGCAGAGGAGTACACTCTGGGCCCACTCTGCCCCTTTCACTCATGCATCCCCTGCCTTGGTAAAAAAAAAAAAATGTATATATAGGAGTTGCTCTCTCAGTGAAGAGATTACTTATGTTACAAAATTGTTTTTGAGCATTCAGAACACTATACTTCAGATAATGTAGCATCTTAAGTGCAGGCATTGTACAGTTTGCTGTTTACATCAAAGAGCTTTTGTTGTTGCTGATTCCTGGACCTATACAGGTCAAAGTGCAGCCTATTCAGTCTCTCTTCATGACAGCATGGAGCGCTGAAGCCTTCATGTTCAGAGAAAACTTTGAAATGAGCCCACAAAGAATTCCCTCCAAGGACACGGAGCCCTGCAAATTGAAGGTAGATACAGAAAGTTGCAAAACAAGTAACATAAATACAGTGATTGTCCCTGGCACCCTTGTGCTCCCCAAACCCTGCTGTGCCTCCAAAGCTGTCTTTTCTCCTATTGTGGCTGAGAATTGTTGCCATATGCCTAATAATAACCGATGTTCTTAGAAGGAAAACTGCTTGCTATAGATTTGAGGCTCTTTCTTGGGGCTTTTTGTATTTAAAAAAAAAAGTATTTCCTGATAAATGAAATACCTCAACAAACAATTCTGAACAATTCTGACACATACAAAGGAAAGTTTCATCAGTCAAGACTGCAATGGGAGATTCTACTTTGCTATATCTGCATTAAGGAATTTGCAAGTTATTATACCATGCCCTCTTTCCTTGAACCACTAAAGTGAAATAATTTACATAGTGAGCAAAGGACTAACTTAAACAATGCTCTCCTTAAGAACTATGAACACCAACACTCCAAAAACAACCTATATCGACTCTGTGTGTGTGTGTGTGTGTGTAAAGTTTATTTCAGGAGAGTAAGATTCCTTCAAAGATTGAAAATGTGATTGAATTGTTAACCTCACTCCACTCCTCAGATGCATGTGGATTATTTTCTGCTACTAGAAAATTGTTAAAAAGTCTTAAATTACTGTAATTTGGCACTGATCTTTCATTGTCATTTTTCAGGGAGAGCTGGATCACAGGCAAGGGGCTTCCTCTGGAGAGTAGGATGGGCAAAGACAGCCAGGCTCAGGTACTGAGTCCTGTGTTTGTGACTCTCTTGACAGCTGCCTCTGAGGCCTACAAAATTATCCTCAACTCTTCCCAGCTTAAACAGAAAAACTCTACTTTTAAATCTGCGCCATTGTTGATTTCAGATTTTTTGATAAGCTAGGGCAGGATTTTTCAGAGTGCTCTTTATTGTTCTATTTGTTGATATAGTAAAGTAGGAAGAAAGAAGGCCCCAAGAGAATAATTCCATGAAAAATTGTTCATATACTCTATAACATATAGACAACTTTTTCTAATATTTTAAAATCATTTCCAAAAAATAAAAATAAAAGATCACTTCTTTAGTTTTGTTTAGGTAGAAATCTACAGTTTAGTTCTCATCCTGTAGCTGGCATGCTTAGGGCAATCAAAGGACTTCTCTGGAAAACAGTGTACAAATTAGACACTTAGAGACAAGAAATGTATTATTTGTATGTGTGTGAGTGTGTGTGTGTGTGTGTCTGTGTGTGATATTCAAATAAAGATCAATAGCTTGCCTTTGATAAGATCCTAGTCTCACTATATAGAGTTTTCATAATATATAATTTTTTCTTCTATTATTCCTCTTTGTTTTCCTTCATTTAAAAAATGTTCAGCATTTTCCTTTGTAGTGAGTCATTGACTATAAACTATTACTTTATTATGTTATTAGACATATTCCTTAAATGGCAATAGATTAGGAGGAGGAGACAAGATGGCGGAGAAGTAGCAGGCTGAGACTACTTCAGCTAGCAGGAGATCAGCTAGATAGCTTATCTAAAGTTTGCAAACACCTGCAAATCCATCGGCAGATCGAAGAGAAGAAGAACAGCAATTCTGGAAACAGAAAAACAACCACTTTCTGAAAGGTAGGACCAGCACAGACGTGAATCCAAAGCGATGGGAAGATAGACTGCGGGGGGAGGGACCGGCTCCCGGCAAGCGGCGAAGCAACGGCGCACAAAATCAGGACTTTTAAAAGTCTGTTCCGCTGAGGGACGTCGCTCCAGAGGCTAAACCGGGGCGAAGCCCACGCGAGGACAGCGTGGCCTCAGGTCCCGCAGGGTCACAGAAGGATCGGGGGCGTCTGAGTGTCGCAAAGCTTGCAGGTATTGGAACAGGAAAGCCAGCTACAAAGACAGAGCCGACAGTAAGCTCGCAGCTCGGGGTTACCTTGAACTGGTCGCAGGCTTGGTGAGCTCAGAGCACGGCCGGAGGTCAGGGAGACGGGAGTTACTGGGCCCTGTTCTCTGAGGGCACACTGAGGAGTGGGGCCCCGGGCTCTCGGCTCCTCTGGGCCAGAAAGCAGGAGGCCGCCATTTGTATTCCCATCCTCTGGAACTCTACGGAAAGCGCTCAGGGAACAAAAGCTCCTGAAAGCAAACCCGAGCGGATTACTCACTCCGGCCCCTGTTAAGGGCGGTGCAATTCCACCTGGGGCAAAGACACTTGAGAATCACTACAACAGGCCCCTCCCCCAGAAGATCAACAAGAAATCCAGCCAAGATCAAGTTCACCTACCAAGGAGTGCGGTTTCAATACCAAGGAGAGCAGCAGAATTCCAGAGGAGGAGAAAGCAAAGCACGGAACTCATGGCTTTCTCCCTGTGATTTTTTTAGTCTTGCAGTTAATTTAACTTTTTTCTTTTTCATTTTTTTTCTCTTCTTCTGCTAAATTTTTTTTAACTTGTACCCTTTTCTTTTTTAACGTTTTTAACTAATTTATCTAATATATATTTTTTCTTTTTTATATTTTTCTTTATTCATTTTCTTTTTTTTTAATTCTTTTCTTTTATTTATTTTTCTTTTTTTTTTTCCTTATTTCTTTTTGAACCTCTTTTTATCCCCTTTCTCCCACCTCACGATTTAGGATCTCTTCTGATTTGGTTAGAGTGTATTTTCCTGGGGTTGTTGCCACCCTTTTAGTATTTTACTTGCTCCTTCATATACTCTTATCTGGACAAAATGACAAGGCTGAAAAATTCACCACAAAAAAATGAATAAGAGGCAGTACCGAAGGCTAGGGACCTAATCAATACAGACATTGGTAATATGTCAGATCTAGAGTTCAGAATGACAATTCTCAAGGTTCTAGCCAGGCTCGAAAAAGTCATGGAAGATATTAGAGAAACCCTCTCCGGAGATATAAAAGCCCTTTCTGGAGAAATAAAAGAACTAAAATCTAACCAAGTTGAAATCCAAAAAGCTATTAATGAGGTGCAAACAAAAATGGAGGCTCTCACTGCTAGGATAAATGAGGCAGAAGAAAGAATTAGTGATATAGAAGGCCAAATGACAGAGAATAAAGAAGCTGAGCAAAAGAGGGACAAAGAGCTACTGGACCACGAGGGGAGAATTTGAGAGATAAGTGAAACCATAAGACAAAACAACATTAGAATAATTGGGATTCCAGAAGAAGAAGAAAGAGAGAGGGGAGCAGAAGGTATACTGGAGAGAATTATTGGGGAGAATTTCCCCAATATGGCAAAGGGAACGAGCATCAAAATTCAGGAGGTTCAGAGAATGCCCCTCAAAATCAATAAGAATAGGCCCACACCCCGTCACCTACTAGTAAAATTTACAAGCCTTAGTGACAAAGAGAAAATCCCAAAAGCAGCCCGGGAAAAGAAGTCTGTAACATACAATGGTAAAAATATTAGATTGGCAGCTGACTTATCCACAGAGACCTGGCAGGCCAGAAAGAGCTGGCATGATATTTTCAGAGCACTAAATGAGAAAAACATGCAGCCCAGAATACTATATCCAGCTAGGCTATTATTGAAAATAGAAGGAGAGATTAAAAGCTTCCCGGACAAACAAAAACTGAAAGAATTTGCAAACACCAAACCAGCTCTACAGGAAATATTAAAAGGGGTCTTCTAAGCAAAGAGAGACCCTACAAGTGGTAGATTAGTAAGGAACAGAGACCATATACAGTAACAATCACCTTACAGGCAATACAATGGCACTAAATTCATATTTCTCAATAGTTACCCTAAATGTGAATGGGCTAAATGCCCCTGTCAAAAGACACAGGGTATCAGAATGGATAAAAAGACAAAACCCATCTATATGTTGCCTCCAAGAAACTCATTTTAAGCCCGAAGACACCTCCAGATTTAAAGTGAGGGGGTGGAAAAGAATTTACCATGCTAATGGACATCAGAAGAAAGCAGGAGTGGCAATCCTTATATCAGATCAATTAGATTATAAGCCAAAGACTATAATAAGAGATGAGGAAGACACTATATCATACTCAAAGGGTCTGTCCCATAAGAAGATTTAACAATATTAAAGATCTATGCCCCCAACGTGGGAGCAGCCAACTATAAAAACCAATTAATAACAAAATCAAAGAAACATGTCTACAATAATACAATAATAGTAGGGGACTTTAACACTCCCCACACTGAAATGGACAGATCATCCAAGCAAAAATCAGCAAGGAATTAAAGGCCTTAAACGACACTCTGGACCAGATGGACATCACAGATATATTCAGAACATTTCATCCCAAAGCATCAGAATACATATTCTTCTCTAGTGCACATGGAACATTCTCCAGAATAGATCACATCCTCGGTCCTAAATCAGGTCTCACTGGTATCAAAAGATTGGGATCATTCCCTGCATATTTTCAGACCACAATGCTCTGAAGCTAGAACTCAACCACAAGAGGAAGTTTGGAAAGAACCCAAATACATGGAGACTAAACAGCATCCTTCTAAGAATGAATGGGTCAACCGGGAAATTAAAGAAGAATTGAAAAAATCATGGAAACAAATGATAATGAAAATACAACGGTTCAAAATCTGTGGGACACAACAAAGGCAGTCCTGAGAGGAAAATATATAGCAGTACAAGCCTTTCTCAAGAAACAAGAAAGGTCTCAGGTACACAACCTAACCCTACACCTAAAGGAGCTAGAGAAAGAACAAGAAAGAAACCCTAAGACCAGCAGGAGAAGAGAAATCATAAAGATCAGAGCAGAAATCAATGTAATAGAAACCAAAAAAACAATAGAACAAATCAACGAAACTAGGAGCTGGTTCTTTGAAAGAATTAATAAAATTGATAAACCCCTGGCCAGACTTATCAAAAAGAAAAGAGAAAGGACCCAAATAAATAAAATCATGAATGAAAGAGGAGAGATCACAACTAACACCAAGGAAACACAAACTATTATAAGAACATACTATGAGCAACTCTACGCCAATAAATTTGACAATCTGGAAGAAATGGATGCATTCCTAGAAACATATAAACTACCACAACTGAACCAGGAAGAAATAGAAAGCCTGAAAAGACCCATTACCAGTAAGGAGATTGAAACAGTCATTAAAAATCTCCAAACAAACAAAAGCCCAGGGCCAGACGGCTTCCCGGGGGAATTCTACCAAACATTTAAAGAAGAACTAATTCCTATTCTCCTGAAACTGTTCCACAAAATAGAAATGGAAGGAAAACTTCCAAACTCATTTTATGAGGCCAGCATCACCTTGATCCCAAAACCATACTAGGTTCCCATCATAAAGAGAGCTATAGACCAATATCCTTAATGACACAGATGAGAAATTTCTCACCAAAATACTAGCCAATAGGACTCAACAGTGCATTAAAAGGATTATTCACCACGACCAAGTGGGATTTATTCCAGGGCTGCAAGGTTGGTTCAACATCCGCAAATCAGTCAATGTGATACAACACATCAATAAAAGAAAGAACAAGAACCATATGATACTCTCAATAGATGCTGAAAAAGCATTTGACAAAGTACAGCATCCCTTCCTGATCAAAACTCTTCAAAGTGTAGGGATAGACGACACATACCTCAATACCATCAAAGCCATCTATGAAAAACCCACCGCAAATATCATTCTCAATAGAGAAAAACTGAAAGTTTTTCCGCTAAGGTCTGGAACACAGCAGGGATGTCCATTGTCACCACTGCTATTCAACATGGTACTAGAGGTCCTAGCCTCAGCAATCAGACAACAAAAGGAAATTAAAGGCATCCAAATTGGCAAAGAAGAAGTCAAATTATCACTCTTCACAGATGATGTGATACTATATGTGGAAAACCCAAAAGACTCCTCTCCAAAACTGCTAGAACTTGTACAGGAATTCAGTAAAGTGTCAGGATATAAAATCAATGCACAGAAATCTGTTGCATTTCTCTACACCAACAACAAGACAGAAGAAAGAGAAATTAAGGAGTCCATCCCATTTACAATTGCACCCAAAACCATAAGATACCTAGGAATAAACCTAACCAAAGAGGCACAGAATCTATATTCAGAAAATCATAAAGTACTCATGAAAGAAATTGAGGAAGACACAAAGAATGGAAAAATGTTCCATGCTCATGGTTTGGAAGAATAAATATTGTGAAAATGTCTATGCTACCTAAAGCAATCTACACATTTAATGCAATTCCTATCAAAGTACCATCCATCTTTTTCAAAGAAATGGAACAAATAATTCTAAAATTTATATGGAACCAGAAAAGACCTCGAATAGCCAACGGGATATTGATAAAGAAAGCCAACGTTGGTGGCATCACAATTCTGGACTTCAAGCGCTATTACAAAGCTGTCATCATCAAGACAGCTTGGTACTGGCACAAAAACAGACACATAGATCAATGGAACAGAATAGAGAGCCCAGAAATAGACCCTCGACTCTATGGTCAACTAATCTTTGACAAAGCAGGAAAGAATGTCCAATGGAAAAAAGACAGCCTCTTCAATAAATGGTGTTGGGAAAATTGGACAGCCACATGCAGAAAAATGAAATTGGACCATTTCCTTACACCACTCACAAAAATAGACTCAAAATGGATGAAGGACCTCAATGTGCGAAAGTAATCCATCAAAATCCTTGAGGAGAACACAGGCAGCAACCTCTTCGACCTCAGCCGCAGCAACATCTTCCTAGGAACATCGCCAAAGGCAAGGGAAGCAAGGGCAAAAATGAACTATTGGGACTTCATCAAGATCAAAAGCTTTTGCACAGCAAAGGAAACAGTTAACAAAATCAAAAGACAACTGACAGAATGGGAGAAGATATTTGCAAACGACATATCAGATAAAGGACTAGTGTCCAGAATCTATAAAGAACTCAGCGAACTCAACACCCAAAGAACAAATAATCCAATGAAGAAATGGGCAGAGGACATGAACAGACATTTCTGCAAAGAAGACATCCAGATGGCCAACAGACACATGAAAAAGTGCTCCATATCACTCGGCATCAGGGAAATACAAATCAAAACCACAATGAGATATCACCTCACACCAGTCAGAATGGCTAAAATCAACAAGTCAGGAAATGACAGATGCTGGTGAGGATGCGGAGAAAGGGGGACCCTCCTACACTGTTGGTAGGAATGCAAGCTGGTGCAGCCACTCTGGAAAACAGCATGGAGGTTCCTCAAAATGTTGAAAATAGAACTGCCCTATGACCCAGCAATTGCACTATTGGGTATTTACCCTAAAGATACAAACGTAGTGATCCAAAGGGGCACATGCACCCGAATGTTTATAGCAGCAATGTCCACAATAGCCAAACTATGGAAAGAACCTAGATGTCCATCAACAGATGAATGGATAAAGAAGATGTGGTATATATACACAATGGAATACTATGCAGCCATCAAAAGAAATGAAATCTTGCCATTTGCGACAACATGGATGGAACTAGAGCGTATCATGCTTAGCGAAATAAGTCAAGCGGAGAAAGACAACTATCATATGATCTCCCTGATATGAGGAAGTGGTGATGCAACATGGGGGCTTAAGTGGGTAGGAGAAGAATCAATGAAACAAGATGGGATTGGGAGGGAGACAAACCATAAGAGACTCTTAATCTCACAAAACAAACTGAGGGTTGCTGGAGGGAGGGGGTTGTGAGAAGGGGGGTGGGGTTATGGACTTTGGGGAGGGTATGTGCCTTGGTGAGTGCTGTGAAGTGTGTAAACCTGGCGATTCACAGACCTGTACCCCTGGGGATAAAAATATATGTTTATAAAAAAAAAATAAATTAAAAAAAATAATATTTTTTTTAAATGGCAATAGATTAAAAAACCTCTATATGTATAATTAAAATACTGCTGCATGACCAAGATTCTAAAGACTTTTATTTCCAACTTAAGGCAAACATTGAATAGTTTAAAAAGTCTTGGTCTAGGGGCACCTGGGTGGCTCAGTGGGTTAAGTCGCTGCCTTCGGCTCAGGTCATGATCTCAGGGTCCTGGGATCGAGCCCCACATCGGGCTCTCTGCTCCGCAGGGAGCCTGCTTCCCTCTCTCTCTCTCTGCCTGCTTCTCTGCCTACTTGTGATCTCTGTCTGTCAAATAAATAAATAGAATCTTTAAAAAAAAAAAAAGTCTTGTTCTAAAATTCATATAACTGTAACTTTGCACTCACAATCACCGGTTTTAGAAACTTTCTGCTCTGCTCTACTTTCTTTTCATGATCTTTTGCCACTCCCTTCTTCATCAAGCTGACCTTTTTTTTAATGTTTTATTCCAGAGGGAACTTGCTATGATAGACGCAGTCTGCTGTTGGACATGCTTTCAGATGACAATTTTGAAGTCTTGGTGTACTTTATGTTGTTACTTAATTGAATAAGAATAGTCAGTTTAACGAGGCATTTCTATATTACTTCATTTTAATCTGGTAAAATTGGTGATGATTCATCACCAAGAGTTTGGGTAAATATTAAACTAAGAAGACAGGAGGAGGGTAGAAGAGGTATGGGTTCCGGTTTTGCCAAGATGGTAAAATAATAGGTTTCAGGCTCTGTCCTCCAAAATGAGCCCTGGGAGATTATAGAAGCAAAAGGGAACTATGGTTTTAAGGAACTATCAAAGGAGAAACCCCACCCCTTGCCCTCCCCAGCCCTTCTTCCAGGTAGAAGGCCATCTGAGAAGTGGTTTGCCCAGGACAGTTGAATAGTAGCAGCCCAGGGCAGAGCAAAGCCAGAGGCAGCAGCAAATGGAAGAATGGGTTACAACAGTGGTTCTCAGGTACGGTCCTCAGACCTGTAGCATTGTTAGACATCAGAACATATTAGAAATACAAATTAGTGGCTAACCCCAGATCTGCTGAGTCAAAAACTTAAAGCAGGACCCAGAAATCTATGTTCTGTAAGCTGTTCTGATAATTCTGATATATGCTAAAGTTTAAGAAGAGAAAGGTTTTTTAAGCCTCACTTGCCTTTTTTTTGCTTTGCCCTAGAACAGTCATGACCTGCAAGCATTTCTACAATACCTGCCTCTCTCCAGAAGCTCAGTGAAGCTTAACAGTGCAGTTGTTAGTGGGCGGATTATTATAGCAGTGCATAAAAAATCCTGCTTAGACAGAAAGTTACCAACATAAGTTTAAACTGACCAGCTGCTCTCCAGCATTTATTTCTCAACCAAAATACTCAGGTTACAGCCTAGGGAATAGAGTGTACTGCTTTTGTTGATTCACCTCAGGCTTTAAAGAAACGCTGAGTAGAGTAGCTGCCTGCTAGAGGGTCAGCCAAAAAGTCACCAAGGATTCTGTGGAGCCCAAGATACTATAGCCTTATCTCTGCCTCCCAAACTAACCTGGACCGATCCAAATCAGTTTTTAATCTGGTGCCATTAAACATTAGCCAGATAGAATAGCTGATACCCCCAAGAAGACATGTGTTCATCAGACATGAGAATGAGACCCCTGGAAAGTGATGTTATCAAGATGGCGACACAGGTTGTTCCGGACTTTGCTTCCCCTCACAAGAACAACAACTAACAAATTGTCAGGGAAAAGATACTACTGAGAGATTCCTAGAACACAGGGGGCGGAGGCAGCTATGTAGGAAGGAGGAGGAGGCTCCTCCTCTTAAGGCTAAGAGGAGCAGCTATGTAAGGGAGCACATTGCCCTTTCCCCAAGCCAGCACAGCAGCACACAGAAAGGTCTCTACTGAGACTCTGGTTGGTTCCTTCAATGGGAAAAGAGAGCCTAGGGGCAGAATAAGCAACCCCAGCATTGTGGGTAACTTTGTGGGAGCCCTCCTCTGATCTCATACCAGAGGGATTTCAGGGGAAACTGCGGGGCTTAACCGGACTTTGAATGACAGAGAACAAAACTCTGAGAAGGATGAATGCAGAAATCTGAAGCCTGAAAATTATATAATTTTTTTATCTTATAAAAAGGAAAAACAAAATTACAAATACAAAATTGGATACAAAGATGAATGCTTAGGATGATAGAAAAAATCACAATAAAATATACATGCTAAATACCTGACAAAGATCACTAAATCTAGGAAAATAACTTTTATTATTTACTAGCTGACATATTCTTAGAGAAGTCTTTACCTTTTTTTTTTTCTTTTTTTGTCACCTCTTCATCTTTCAATAATTGTATTTTATTTTTTTAAAAGTAGGTTCATTGCCCAGCATGGAGCCCAGTGCAAGGCTTGAACTCATGATTCTGACGTCAAGAGTCAGACCCTTAACTGAGCTGAGATCAAGAGTCAGACCCTTAACCAACTGAACCACCCAGGTGCCCCAAAATTATCAAAGATAATTGCAGTTTAAAAAAAAGGAAAGAGGGGAACCTGAGTGGCTCAGGTGGTTAAGCATCTGCCTCTGGCTCTGGTCATGATCTCCAGGTCCTGGGATCAAGCCCTGTGTCAGGCTCCCAGGATAGTATGCTTCTCTCTCTACCTCTCTCCCTGATTGTCTTCTCTCTCTCAAATAAATAAATAAATCTTTTTTTTTTTTTAAGGGAAAGATTATTTTAGATTTTCCTATATTATGATTGATTGAATTCTGTTTTTGTTACTGATATCTGTATCATTGTGCTTCACACACTGATGTATTTTCACATGTGCCTCACACACTGATGTATTTTTAATATTTCTATAGTTTTTCTGCTTTGTGCAGCTCACAGGACATCTGGTAAATCCTATTTTGTATGATTTGTAGCTAAAAGGAAAAATTTTATGTTGCATTTGAAATTTTTATATTTTCAATTTTGTATCATATTTCTAAAAGGAAAGAACTTTCATTTTGAGTATGGGTCAATGAGAAACAACTTCTTCTCTTACAGTTTTCCATATCTGATGATTGGAATCATTTTCTACATATCATTTTCTGGCTTTGTGCATTCCTTCATATTCTCAATGCTGGCCACTATAGAACGTTTTCATAATATTTCATATTATTTCATATTACAATATTACCTGTTTGATGTCATGATGCAGAATGAATTGTGTTCTATTCCTAGAAGATATTTTTACACAAGTGCAGCTAGTAATAATTTAAACATACTCAGAAGTTGCTGCAAAACATATATATTGGAATGGAAGTGGAGTAGAAAGATACAGCAGTGTTACTGATTGCATGTAAGTATCTTACTTTTGCATATGTACAAAAGTACACAACCATTTGCTAGTGAGAATCTATGACTCTCAAGCTTTATACTGTAATGGGATTTTCCAAAGAAACAAAACCAGTAGGAAATACTTCATAGATAGAGACATTTGGTTTAAGGAATTGGCTCCCTTGATAATGGAGGTTGGCACATCCATAATCTGCAGAGTAGGCTAAAGACCCAGAGAAGAGTTAGTGGTTGTAATTCTAGCCCAAAGAGAGTCTGCTGGCAGAATTCTATCTTCCTATAGAGGTCAGTGTTTTTCTAACAAGAACTTCAGCTATTTGGGTGAGGTTCATTCATACTGTGGTCTACTTTTCCACCTTTGCAGTTAAGCAGAACATGTGACTAGTAGTAGGTCTTTTTTCATGAATCAAAGTTATGATTTATTATTTCTGAATGATGCTTTTAATTACCAATACAAGATTCTCCAGAGCTTTTATCCTGCTGTGTTGCCCAAATGGATTGCATTCTCCACATGGTTTGAAAATATGATGGTAGAACCTGCAACCATGTGATTCCTGAGATACTACATATGTTGCCCTGAAGCATTGCCTGGATGTGTAGTGAACTTTGCATGAAACCACTGAGTTTAGGAGATTTCCTTTGTTTCTACATCATAATCTATTCTGACTAGTACTTGAACCAATGAAATAAACATGCTAAATTTAATGAGATAATGAATGATATTAGCAATGTGAAACACAGCTAGAGTCATAAAGAATAAACAAGTAGAAGTATTAGGTATAAAAAATTATTTGAAATATGGAACCTAATGTATAAAATGAATAATCTGTTGAATGCACCTAAAGACAAATTTAGTTGAATTGGAAAATCACACTGGGAGATCCTCCAGAGTTATCAGGAAATAATAAATAGTTTTAAAATATAAAAAGAAAAGGTAAAGAGATATGAAGGATAGGAATAGAAGACATAATGGAATGTTCAGGGGAAAAAAAAGGTAAAAATGAAGTGAAGAAAATATTTGAAGAAATAATGGAAATAAATTTCCCAGTATTAAAAAGTAAGTTTCAGATAAAATGGGTTTATAGAGCATCAAGAAAAGATATAAAGAAGAAAAATCCACACATGGAAATGTGTAGAGAAATTTAGGAATATCAGAAACAAAGAATACTATATAATTTTAAAGGAGTACCTACAGGGAAAAAACTGTAACTTTGTAGTTTTCACTAATAATACTAGAAGGAAGAAGATAATGAAGTAATATTTTTAAAGTATAAAAGGAAATGAACTTTGACCTATAATTTTATGTCCAGCTAAATTACCATTCAGAGGAGGATATAAAATGAAAATACTCTCAGTCATTAAAAAATAAATAGATAGATAGATAGATAGATATCTCAGAAGGGTTGTCACACAAAGATCAACATTAAGAGCACTTTTGAGAAACAGGAGAGAAACAATTTTATGAGATGAGGCAAGACAGATATGAAGGGTAACCAAATATCAAATATCTTGGAAAAGGTTATTTTTATTAAAAAAAGAAAAAACTAGGATTAATGGAAAGAAAATAAAAACATAGTCCATCATTGATTTCCATCTTAAATTCTAGCCAGGATGATGGGAAGGAGAAGACCACATGGACCTAGTAGGACCATTGTACTTTACTTTTGAAGGATAAGACACCAATATCCATACTTAGAGGGTTAATATTAAGTTAGGGTTGTGACCGCTCTTCCTTCTCCCTCTACAATTTGTTTTTAACCTGTTACTCTATTTATGTTTCTCAGGTTTATAGTTTTTGTTTTTTATACAGAGAATGAATGAATCATGAGTTTCTCACCACTCTTTCTGTAAGGCATGGCCTACTGTCTCTCTCTCTCCCTCTCTCTCTCTCTTTCTCTTGCTGACACACACAAATAATGAGGTATATCACTTTCATTTTCTTATCTGAAGGTTTTTTAACCATAATTGGATTGGGTTAAATTCAATCTCATGTCCCCAGAGTTAAAAGTTTTAGATCTACTTCATTTCTTTTTGTCTCATTGAGTATGTATACTTTTCATTTAATTTTTTTTAAAGATTTTATGTATTTATTTGACAGACAGAGATCACAAGTAGACAGAGAGGCAGGCAAAGAGAGAGAGGGGGAAACAGGATCCCCGCCAAGCAGAGAGCCCAATGCAGGGCTTGATCCCAGGACCCTGAGATCATGTCCTGAGCTGAAGGCAGGGGCTTAACTCACTGAGCCACCCAGGCGCCCCATTTTTTTCGTTTAATTTTTGATGCTAATTCAACAAGACACCATGAAAGCCAAAATGAATATATGTACTTTTTGGGTGAAAATATTCTAACTAGAGTAGCGAATGTAAACCTAGCACAGAAACACATATAACTACCCGAGATACTACTCTTACTACTAATATTAAAAACAAATAACATTTTATAATTTATATCTACATATTCATATAAACATAAAATAAGTAAACATAAATATATCAAATTATACTATCATGTGAAATATCATTTTTGCTATTTTATAGATAGGGAAATTGTAATTCAGAGTATTTAATTTCCTATGAGTATAGTAAGAATGTAAGACTTGCTGATTTTCTGTTTGATTCTCCTTATAATACAACATGTTGTGATTTCAAACAATGTAGATTGAATATGTTTTTACTACTACTTCACCTTTCAAACCAAACTCAGTCAATCTTTAACATTCCATTTTGAGTTTTAACCAGTTTCTCTGTGATCATATTTGTGAATACATACGAGAAGATCACAGCACGAGAAGCACATATACGAGAAGATCACAGCACACCTTCTGCCTGAATACATACTCAGAAGATGTAGAGAATGCATCTTTTTTCCTAATACTTGATTATTTCTTCTCACAGTGAAGACTATAATTTATCAAGTGATTATTTTATGTCACACACTATATACACTAAAGAATTCCATAATGCTAATATTAGAAAGTATCTACATTCTGATATGAGGCTCCATGAGGTTAGAGTCATTAGGTTGCTTAACATCTCAAAACTAGTAAATGGCAGAGCTAGGATTCAAAAATTTGAAAAGATATGTCAATTCCAAATCTTGTGTGTTTAATAACTTGGCCCTGCAGCTTGCTGAACCTGAACATAAAAGTTCCAGGGATTAATTTTGTGAGTTAGTTCAGAAACAGTATACTCAATATGTAACATATAGAAGAGTCTTAACATTGATGTCTAGGGCAAGCCTACAGATGGAGGTCCTCAGGAGGAGAATGTTACAAAAGGGGCCCAGGTCACCCCTGAAATAGAATTGGAACCATCCATACAGGAAATTTCAGGTACTGGGTACCTAGATTGTGGTAGCAAGAGGGCACAGCTGGCTTCAGGTAGCATGTCCCCTTAGCCCTATGGATTCCTTGCCGTATAGAGAAAGGTGCAGCCAGAGAAGGGCACAGGTGCTACCTAGTTCTGGTTGCCAGGGGAATAGTGGTATGTGGTAAGTATTTAACTGCCAAATTTTCACCCAATGAAAGGAAATGAGATTTCTTAAACCAAATGAAAAGGCAATTAAATGGGACTTAGTGTGTCTTAATTTGAAGAAATCTTATGTAGAAATCAGTCAGACATTGGACATTGTCCTTATACAAATAGTCATTCAGACAGGTGAATTAACTTTACTAGTAATGAAAGTGTTGTGGATTTAAAGCAATAACAATGTCATTTTCATCTTACAAATTAACAAGGTATCCTTTAAAATAAGACCAAGCTAAACAGTGGTGAGATGGAAATGAGGCTATCCCTCAAATGTGAAATTAGTGGCAGCACTTTCTGTCATCAAGTTTTTTAAAAGAGATAGGAAAATCTGAATAAAATATCTCAAAATTTCCTCATTATTTGGCCCAATAATTTTACTTATTGAATTTAGCCTAAGAAAATAATCTGGAATGCCTAAAACCATAATATGTGTAGATACGTACATGACAATCTTGTATATAATGATTTAAAATGGAGGTAGTAGAGTAAGCTTAATGATTAAGAAGTAGACATATAGGATTTAGTATATATAACTAATTGATTATTAGGTACTATTAGAATATGACTTACAGGAGTGTCTGGGTGGCTCAATCCATTAAGCACCTGTCTCTTGATCTCATCTCAGGTCTTGATTTCAGAGTTGTGAGTTTAAGTCCCACATTGGGCTCTATGCTGCCCCCGGACCCCCAGCCAAAAAAAAAAAAAAAAAAAAAGATATGACTTACAAAGGTTTTGATAGCATAGGGAAAATTTTCCACTGTAAATTTAAATTTCAAAAACTTAGCTTTTTTGTTTATAAAATATTGTATTCACTCCATAAAGATAAGTCTAGATAAAAGACTAGAAGCAATTATACTAAAATTAGAAATAAAGAAGTAATGATTAAAATAAATCCTACAGTCAGTAATCATTGAGGCAGTTGGGGGTCTTGAAGTCTGTGTTTTCCACTATTGATTCTCCATAAAATGAAGAACATACTGAGATTGTGATTTTGTGAGCAACTACAAAAAATGTGTGTATTGTTGAACATTCAAGCCACTTTAAGCAGTAAGGATAATAATCCATTGATTTGGGAAAAATGGTGTTTTTAAGAGCAATTAATGGAGGTTAATCATTGTTTTTTGCCCATTTTGACCTGCAACAAAGGAAAATGGTTTCTACTGATATCATAGATAAAAGGCTACTCTTTATTTTTATTCATGTAATATCATCATTAGGGGGCCATTTGTGAAAATCCATGTCCTTTGTGTGCCCCCCCAATTTTTTGTTGTTGTCATTAGTAATGTTTCATTAGTTTATTCAACAAATCTTAACAGAGCACACACAATATTCCAGGATTGTATTAAGTACCTGTAGTAAAAGAGAATACAAACAGAAATGGTCTATATATTTTGGAATTTTTTAGAATTGTTGGACCAAATGTAAACTTTCCTAATAAGCTCTACATTCATATTTAGTTGTTCCTCAGAAATGCTTAAGAGGGGGTGCCTGGGTGGCCCAGTTGGTTAAGCATCTGCCTTCAGCTCAGGTCATGATCCCAGGGTCCTGAGATCAAGCCCTGTGTCAGATTCCTTATCAGCAGGGAGCCTGCTTTGCCCTCTCCCTTTCCCCCTTCCCCTTCACATAAATAAATAAAATCTTTTTTTTTTTTTTTTTTTTTAATGCTTAAGAATGTCCCCCTTTGAGAAGAAAAGGTAATCAGGTCAAAACTACAGAGGCATCATGGAGGCAGGCCACAGAAGGGTAGTTTTAGTTACCTTACTTGAAGGGAGTGGTTGAAGTGTCCATGATTTGGGCTCCAAAGAGACTGCTTGTGATAGCAACAAACTGGCTGCAAAAAAAAAAAAAAAAGACAAAACTTTGATTCATTGCAGAGTTTGTAAATGACCTTCACTGTGATATTCTTTAGCCTATTGAGTACCTCCATAAATCAAATCTGAAAGAGTGGTTATTTCTCATTGAGTCAATTCTTAACATTCAGTGTAATCTCCAAACAGAAAGCCTGAATGACTGCAAATGTATTCTGAACTATGATCAGATGTGCTAAGAATTTGGTACCTTTGAGGTATCAAAAGTGAATAATTTAACATTCATTTCTTTAATATGTGTTACTTCAGCTAGCAATGAATAGGAGAGCATGCCTCACTTTTATTTTTTAATTTATTTTTTAATTTTTGATCAAATGAGGAAAACATACTTGACTTTTTTTTTCTGGTATTAGTATGTTCTGAACAACTAGTTATAAATCAAGTACTAGTTGACTCCAGAGGAGGCCCACAGATCTTTTCCCAGCAAGGCTGAACAATAAATTAAATTCAGATTCTTGACAGTTTTATAGTAAGCACATTTACTCAGTACTAATACAACACGAAGCTGTGATTGTAGAAGCAGGTATGCTACTTGTCAATTTAAGTCAGGTAATATTGGGGCGCCTGGGTGTCTCAGTGGGTTAAAACCTTTGTCTTTGGCTCAGGTCGTGATCCCAGGGTCCTTGCTCTGCTCAGCAGGGAGCCTGCTTCCCCCTCTCTCTCTCCCTGTCTCTCTGCCTACTTGTGATCTCTGTCAAATAAATAAATAAAATCTTAAAATAAATAAATAAAGTAAAAATAAACAAATACAAAACAAACAAAAAGAAAACCTCTCAGCTTTCTCCTTATTGACTTCTTAAAGAATAATGAGGAAATAGATTTTGTGCCTGGTATCTTATAACAATTACTTGGTTAAAAGTCATTATTAACTGGATAATGCAGAATGAAAGAAACACCCATTATACACACACAAAAATATAACTTGGTGAGGAACACATTTTGTTAATTGAACCAACATTTTAAAACTCCGAGTATTCATCCAACTTCACTCACTTCGTATTTCTTTTTTTGTTTACATAATAAACATTTATCTGCTACTTAAAAGAGAATTTTTTTTAAAGTAGGGAAGATCAGGGACGCCTGGGTGGCTCAGTTGGTTAAGCAGCTGCCTTCGGCTCAGGTCATGATCCCAGCGTCCTGGGATCGAGTCCCATATCGGGCTCCTTGCTCGGCGGGGAGCCTGCTTCTCCCTCTGCCTCTGCCTGCCTCTCTGTCTGCCTGTGCTCACTCTCTCTCTCTCCCTATATCTCTGACAAATAAATTTTAAAAATAAATAAAAAAATAAAAGTAGGGAAGATCAGAGGGGCAAGGGGAGCAGGAAAGAGACTCTCAACCAGGCTCCACACCCAGCACAGAGTCTGACATCTTACTCCGTCTCACAATCCTGAGATCATGACCCGATCCGTAATCAATAGTCAGATACTTAACTGCTTGAGCCACCCAGGTGCCCCATATAAGATATTTTTTAAAAGCAGTGCTGGCAATCAGTTTTCATCAGTAAAGTTCTTTGTCTTCTTTATCAGTTTCCCTAAAAAAAATTTTTGCTTTGGTATACATTGGGCTCCTTTAGAACATATAATCACTTAAAAGAATTATAAACTGTGAAACAGTTTGTTTTCAACTTCATCTGTAATAGGCATTGGTTGCAAATAATATGCCTTTGTGAAAACTTCCATTTCTTCCAATACATTATGGTAGACTTAATTATTATTCCAACTCTTCACCTAACATTACCCCCACTCCTGCTCCCAATGCCAACTCTTCCCGAGAGGATTATACCTCCACGTGTTTTGCCATATTATTTGCACTACCCCCTCCCATCATGGATGGAAGGAGTAGAATTTCCTATTCCTAGTGATGTTGAGATTGGCCATGAAACTTGTTTTGGCCGAGGAAAGCATTAAAAAGGCATCATATGTTTCTACTTGCTCTCTCATGCCTCAGTCATTACCATTGGTCATTACCATTACCAACGGACTCATGTTATTTCTTCAGTTAGTTTTCTGGTCCTGGGAAAAGGGTGAGAGAGGTGAAGCAGAGCTGCCTAGTCTATCCCAGTGACCAGAACCTGATGCAGACCCATCCTAACTGACTGCAGAACTGTGAGAATGGTGACTATTGTTTTAAGCCCCTGAATTTTGGGTAATATGTTACACATTATTTTGGCAATATCTCACTGATACATTATGACTACCCTTAGTGGTAAGTAACATTAAAGAAATTCCTGCAATGTATTCTTTCCTTTGGTAGGAGCCCAAGTGACCTTCTTCCATTAAGTATAGAAAAGAACAACTTTTAGGAGACAAGAGATTACCTGATTTCTGGTCTTTTCTTAGCAAACAAGTGAAGTGGTCTTTGACAAGTCCCTTAATCTTTCTGTGCTTCTTTTGTAAAATTGAAAATGGCAGTACTTTGACCCCTAAATATTTGATTTGTTGTTATCTAGATCGAGATTTTTTTATTACAATATACAGTTTTATGAAAAGATGCCATATCATTATTTAAGGACACTTCAACTTCGTTATTTCATGTAGTTGCATAGCAGATTAGTGACTTTTTGAACTATAGGAGTTCTGAAGCAGGAATTAGGAGTCTTGGGGATAAATTACCCAAAGGATAGGGCCAAGAGCTTACACTGAGCTGAGATTTGGGGAACCCAGATAATCAAAAGAATTTTGGTGTCTGAAATAAGATCCGAGATCAGAACTAACAAGAGATACAATTCTCTCAATATGTGTGTCTGATCCTTTTCTATATCCACATGCTTTCTTAGTTCTTTCTCCTGAGTCTCAGAGGAATATGGTTATCTTTTGTCAAGAGTGCTAAAATAGCAGAAGACCATTGTTAGAATTATGTACGTCCTTCCAGATTTGTTTGTTCCTTTTCATCTTTTGGTTTACCATAAGAAATGGGCACGTACACATATGTTCAGATCAAACAAACTTAATTACTTTGCCAACTCTCATCACCCCTCCTTCACAGGTTAGGTTAGGGAGGCGCTTAGCTGAAAGGCAAGGTTTATCATACTCCCAGGCTATTGTGACAAATAATTAACTTACTTTTTTTTTCATGTGTATTTATTCATCCCTCGTTACATTTTATAGAGGATTTGAGGCAAGGAATTGCCACACAGTCAGCGAGACCGGAGAACACAGACTTTTAGCTGGGTGGCAAACTGCACAAATAGATGAACAGAAGAGGAGAATGGGGATTGGGAAGCAATTAACCATTTCTGCCATGGTGGTAAATCTCTGTTTCACTCCTGAATTTATGGCTCTATAAAATGTTTACTTTTTCCTAACCTAAATTTCTGTTAATTCAACATGTTCATTTTTTCAGATTGTAGCAATTATTATAGGTACACATCATAAGGTGCTATATACTTGTCCAGCATAGGTACTTCTTGCCAAGTTAATCATCTGTAAGACATGCCTGTTCAAAATTCAATGATTTGGGTTTTTCCCCCAGCTTTTCTTTTTTTCAGTTTTTGTTTAAATTCCAGTTAGTTAACACACAGTGTAATGTTTCAGGTTTACAATATAGTGATTCAGCACTTACACACAGTACCCAGTGCTCATCACAACAAATGCACTCCTTAATCCCCATCACCTATTTCACCCATCCCCCCACCCATCTCCCCTTTGGTAACTATCACTTGTTTGGTTTGCCTCTCTCTCTCTCTTACTCTCTCTCTTCTTTTTTCCTTTGCTCATTCGTTCTGTTTTTTAAATCTTACATATGAATGAAATTATATGGCATTTGTCTTTCTCTGACTTATTTTTCTTAGCATAGTACTCTCTAGCTCAATCCATGTCCTTGCAAATGGCAAGATTTCATTCTCTTTTGAGAGAATTGTATATACATACCACATCTTTATCCATTTATTAGTCAAAGGACACTTGGCTGTTTCCATAGTTTGGTTATTATAGATAATGCATGCTATAAACATCAGGATGCATGTATCTCTGAATTAATATTATTGTATTCTTTGGGTAAATACCTAGTAATGCAGTTTCTGGATTGTAACTTTTTAACATTTTGAGGAATATCCGTATTGTTTTCCAGAGCCGTTGCACCAGTTTGCATTCCTACTAACTGTGCAAGAGAGGTCCCTTTTCTCCATATCCTCACCAACACGTGTTATTTCTTTTGTTGATGATTTTAGCCATTCTGACAGGTATGAAGTGATAACTCATTGTAGTTTTGATTTGTATTTCTCTGATGATAAGTGTTGTTGAGCATCTTTTCATGTGTCTGTTGGCCATTTATATGTATTCTTTGGAAAAACGTTTATTCACATATTCTGCCCATTTTTAAACTGGATTATTTATTTTTTATGTTGAGTTGTGAAAGTTCTTTATAGATTTTTAGATACTAACCCATTATCAGATATGTCATTTGCATTTATTTTCTCCCATTCCACAGGTTGCCTTTTAATTTTATTGATTCTCTCCTTCCCTGTGCAGAAGCTTTTTATTTTGATGAAATCCCAATAGTTTATTTTTGCTTTTATTTCCCTTGCCTCAGGAGACATACTAGAAAGAAGTTGCTATAGCCAGCATGAAAAAGGTTACAGCCTGTGTTCTGCTCTAGGATTTTGATGATTCGCTGTCTCCCATTTATGTCTTTAATCCATCTTAAATTTATTTTTGTGTTGTGTAAGAAGGTGTAAGAAAGCATTCCAGTTTTATTCTTTTGCATGTTGCTGTTCAGTTTTCCCAAACCCACAGCTAATATCATCCTCAGTGGGGAGAAACAGAGCTTTTCCTCTACAGTCAGTCCACTCTCACCACTATTATTTAACATAGTACTGGAAGTCCTAGCCATAGTAGCCAGACAACAAAAAGAATTTAAAAACATCCAAATCAGCAAAAGGAAGAAGCTAAACTTTCACTATTTGAAGATGACATGA
The DNA here is from genome assembly GCF_964662115.1 of Mustela nivalis. Lineage (NCBI taxonomy): Eukaryota > Metazoa > Chordata > Mammalia > Carnivora > Mustelidae > Mustela > Mustela nivalis. The sequence goes on along the minus strand of NC_139022.1, from coordinate 112,335,373 downwards.
TACTCTCTATAGAAAACACAAAAGACTTCACCAAAGCTGCTAGAACAGATAGCAAATTTAGTGAAGTAGGATACAAAATTAATGTACAGAAATTGGTTGCATTTCTGTACACCAATAATGAAGTAGCAGAAAGAGAAATTAAGGAATCAATCCCATTTACAACTTACCAAAAACAATAAGATACCTAGGAATAAACCTAACCAAAGAGATAAAGGCTCATATGCTGAAAACTGTAGAACACTGATGAAAAAAATTGAAGAGGACACAAAGAAATGGAAAGACATTCCATGTTCATGAATGGCAAGAATCAATATTGTTAAAATGTCTATATTACCCAAGGCGATCTACACATTTAATGCAAACCCTATCAAAATACCAATAACATTTTTCACACAGATAGAACAAACAATCCTAAAATATGTAGGGAAGTGCAAACGTGCCTGATTAGCCAAAGCATTCTTGAAAAAGAAAAGCGAAGCTGGAGGCATCACAATTCTGGATTTCAAGTTATATTACAAAGCTGTAGTGATCAAAAAAAGTATGGTACTGGTACAAAAATGGCCACATAGATCAATGGAGCAGAATAGAAAGCCCAGAAATTGACCACTGAATGGTCATTTAATCTCCCACAAAATAGGAAAGAATATCCAATAGCAGAAAGACGTCTCTTCAACAAATGGTGTTGGGAAAATACAGTGATTTCTATTCAGGATATTTAAGCTCTGTTTGTTGCACACCACAGACATTTAGCTATGTGTTTTTACTTAAGATCATCTGCATAATACTAGGAACAAAACGAGGTGACCTATGATAATTTAATAAATAGGCATTATGAATGCTAACAATTACCATGTACATTGGTGGAATGCAGGCAGAGCATGAGCCAGTGAACTATGGATTTTCTATCTAAATCGTGGAATAATTTTACAGTTGCACCTAGCACAGAAAATTCTGAAGAACCATTCTTTTCCCTAATTGCACAGGAACTTTTGTAAGAGAATTCTAAGATGTTACATCTATCACACATTCTCTGGGTTAGTCTTGTGAAGTTAATAGCTTAGGATAGAAAAATCAGACAATAAGCAGCAAACTTATTTCAGGAATAAGCTTGAAGGGACTCTCAACATAGGCCTGAGTTAGGAAAGTTTTCAGGACATCATGAAGCACAGCCTCAGGAAAGAAGACACCACAGTAAAATGCTGACAATCAGCAATAGACTGGATTCCACAGTTGTTCTGCGCATATGGCCATGGATTGAGTCCTGCTAACTCTTATTCTAGCTCAATGTAGTTGCCCTGAACAACAGTAGTAAATAAATTAATACTATTTTACATCTGTAAGAGTCCTTGCAAATCCATCATTTCAGATTATGTCTTTTTATTTACAGATCACGCATAAGGAAATTGATGCTTCTAGGAATGAAGCACCTTTGCCTAGATCACAGAAACACCAACCAACACCTTGGAGACAGCTTATGAAAAAGAGCCAGACTGCCTTGTCCAGAGAGCTTACCGAAAACACCAGGTACTAGAGGATCAACACTAGTTTTATCAGCCTGTATCTTTTCTCACCCAGGACCCCAATTTTTATCTTTGTTATTTCTGATTCCTACCCTATTTCTGATTCTGGACTCCCCTCCACCCATCCCCCCACCTCACCCCCAGCTGAATTTCCATGGTAACTAACTTTATTGCCCCTCAGGAATGGTGGTGCTATATCTTCTCTCCTTTCTCCCTGTGCAACCTCATTGAGCACTAAGTTTTGGACCTTTTATGTCTGTTACAGCATTGGTTATAAGACAATAAGTGAAAGAGCTGAGCACTGACCCAAATCAAAAACACCAAATCCAGTGTTTTTGCTGACTTACCATAATACTTTTCTGAGTCAACAGTATGATTGCAATTGCTATTTTAAACAAAAGTGTGATTTGAGCAGCTATTGAGTCACAGATGTAGGTGAACAACTGTACATTCATAGGTGCTTTAAGTTTCATGTTATGCCATCCATTTTAAATGTTTTTTAAATTAAGCTGTGAAGCAGAGCCAAAGACTGCATTCATTTAATCATTCATGTAGTTGCTTATCACAATTTATATTTTGGTTTTTGTTGATTTCCAAAATTTATGCCTTTTTGAGGCTTTGTTGTATTCTCTTGTGTAGATGTGCTTAGTTAATTCCACACTGTCTCCCACGGTTGACTATTTAGGTTTCTTTTCTTTTTTAACTATAAAAAGTGCTGTACTGGTGTATCTTTAGGATAAATTCCTAGAACTTATTCCTGGCATTGCTGGTCGAGAGGGTGTATGTACTTTTATTTATTTATTTATTTATTTATTTATTTATTTTAGGGACCGTATTTTATTTTATTCTTAGATGGAATACAAATTCTGCTCTCATTCTTGGATGAGATGTAAACATATATAAACGTACATAATATATAATTCAAAAGGAAAACAGTGAAAATATTACCAGTTCTCCTTTTGATAAGTAATCACAGCTTGCTGCTCCTTATAGATCCTTAACAGAGATATCCTATGCAAATACAAACATATGTGTATGTTAAGTGACAGGGGATTTCTCTTATCTGTGAGTAGTTATGTTTTCTTCTTCATTGCACTTAGGAGGGCCTAAAGACTCTAGCTATTATGTCACTGTTCATGTTAGGAACACACTTCTATATAGTTTCCTTATTTAGTACCTGCCATATATCAGAATTATGAAAGATGTTATTTTTAAAGCATGTGATTCAGCTGATTTTCATTTTGTCTTTCTATTCACTCTGTAGGGAGGGATGGCCATGGATATAGGGAGCTGCAGTGTTCTGGCCCCACAAATTTTTAAAACATGATCCAATCTGAGCTGATGGCTCTCTATGTCACAAAATCTACTTTTTTCTGTCTTCTATAATGAGAGAATTTAAGCTGGATACGATTGTATAGTTAGGAGCTGTATTACATAAGCTCCCTTCTGGTAGGTGTGATCATGTGACTAAGTTATCACTGATGGTACCAGAGTGGAAGTTCGGTGTAGAAACTACTTTAATTTTTACTCTGGATTTATGTGCATCCTTTCTCCACAGGCGTGTAGATAGATACGTCCTCAAGTTTTGAGTATGCAGAATAGTCCAATAATCCAGATGAGCAACAAGATGAAAGGAACCTGGGTCCCTGAGTGATTGTGTGAAGCACAGATGTCCCAACAACCTCCTTGCTTTCCTTGGGGGTGTTACATGAGATAAAAATAGATTTCTGCCTCTTTAAGCCACTGTATTTGTTAGACCAGTTTATTACAGAGCTTGTCCCATATATTAACTAATACAGCTCCATACCTGGTTCTCAGGAGACAACTTGCCATTCTTCTGCCTTCTGCTATGTGCCTTGTAGACTGCTTTCTCAATCTGCTTCCTCATTTTGGTTGAGCATAAAAGCGTGTGCTGGAGATCATTTCATTGTTTTCATTTGTGCTTGTTTCAAAGCGTCTCTGTTGATGGTTAGTTTGATTAGGCATGGAATTCTAGTTGGGAAATAATTTCCCTCCAGAGTTTTGAAGTTATTCCATTTTCTCTGTTATTCTACAAATAGTTCATTTTGATTTATGATTTTTATTCTCTCTCTATTCAGAGTTTTAAAGTCTTCTTTTTTTTCCTTTAAAGTTCTAAAATTTCTCATTGTTGTATTTTAGCATGAATCTGTTTTCATCCATTGTGTTTGGCACCCAGTGGAACTTTCAGTCTCCTTTTTAATGCTGGGAAGTTTCCTTGAATTATTTCATGCGTGACTTTCTTCTGTTTTCTTAAGTTTCCAAGTAAGCTGCCATTTTTTACATGTGGAACCTCCTAGATTGCTCCTTTTTTTTTTTTTTCTTAACTTTCCCTCCTTCTTTGTCTTCTTTGTATCTCTTTTTCCTTTTGCCCTATTTTCTATGACAAATTAATCTTCCAACCCCTCCATTGATATCTTTCATTTCTGCCATCATTTTTTTTTATGAACTACTTTTCTTTTTTTTTTAGTTAGATCTTGCTCATCCTTTTTTTTTTTTTTTTAAGAGTTTGTATTTATTTGTTAGAGAGATGGTGGAGAGAGCACAAGCAGGGAGAGTGGCAGGCAGAGGGACAAGCAGGCTCCCCACTGAGCAAGGAGCCTGATGCAGGACTTGATCAGAGGACCCTGGGATCATGACCCGAGCCAAAGGCAGACACTTAACAGACTGAGCCACCCAGGCGTCCCAAGAACTACTTTTCTTTAATTATTTCTTTCTTATTATTTCCTGACCTGATCATGGATATCATCCCTTCTTTTATATTTGGGAAAATATCGAAAATAGTTGTTTTCTTTTTATTTTCTTCTTTCACACAGACATTGTCTTCCAAGTGACTTTTTTCCCCCTTGTGGGTTGTGATTATTTGTGGGGTATTTTTTAAAGATTTTATTTATTTATTTGACAGACAGAGATCACAAGTAGGTAGAGAGGCAAGCAGAGAGAGAAGAAGGGAAGCAGGCCCCCTGCTGAGCAGAGATCTGGATGCGGGGCTCAATCCCAGTTCCCTAAGATCATGACCTGAGCCAAAGGCAGAGGCTTTAACCCACCAAGCCACCCAGGTGCCCCTGATTCTTTGTTTTGATTGCTACCTTCCTGTTATAGACTTTCCTTAGATGTTTATATTCAATCTTCTCTGCTTCTAGAGTGACTTAATAAAAACTGACTGAATGTTCTGAGTATGGGAATGGGGCTTGAAGATTTCACAGTAGGGTAGATCTTGACAGACCATCAGCCACCAAGCTCCAGATGTCAGTATCTGTATATATTGCTTTCTGAGCTGCTCAGGTGTCCCAAATAAAGGTTTCCCAGTCCCCAGCCTAGAGGGTAGAGATTGACTGCCAGAGTTTGGGGTATAGAGAAAGATGGGGGTTCCAGCCTTCAGGATTCACTATTTATATTCCACTTAGTGCCCCTTTTTTAGTAAGTCACCCTGGCTCACAACTTTGCTTAGAATGGCCAGCCCAGAGATCCTCCATTTAAAACTATTCTGAAGAGTAATCTTTCATTCTTCTGTTAGGGTGGAGTTGGGAGGACAGTTACTCCATGTTGTGGAGTCTAAGAGGGCATGTAGGGTTTTAAAAGATTCTCGATCAGTTTTTGCCATATAGCCTTCATTTTATTCTTTTCTCAACCTTTCATTCTCATTTCCAGGAATACCAGAAGTCCCTGGTGTTGCCAGCTTCTAAGACTTTCGAGGATTCCCCAGGGTAAGTCAGATTGTTTCCAGCTGTTCTCTACGGCTGGTTTAGGAATTTGGTTGTATTAGATCTGCTTTATCAGTGGCCATACACTTAATCTAATTTTTTAAATTAGTACATTAGCAGCTGCTTTTCTCCCATATTTGAGATAGTATATTTTTGTTGTTGTTATTTTGGTGAAAGCGTAAAATTTAGATGTGTGTTTTCAATGCTATTTTAACCTGGATCTCTGATGATTGCTTTTATAAGCCATTTATTTTTCTCTTAGATGAGCAGAGAAGGTTTAAAGTGACTTATATTCCCCTTATATACATTCTTTGGTAAAAAGGATGATGCAATTTTATTATGAAAACTGATGGACATTATTAAGAAATACTTACATTCTCTCAGGGAGTTAATTTAGGCCCAGAAGAATGCTATGAACAGAGATAATAAAATCTAGTGAATCTCCAGTAAGTCTCAGAATCTATTGTTTGATATTCCATTTATTTAAAGGACAGAACTTGTGTCAAACATGTTCTTGGGATAAAAAATAAATAAATAAAACTATAATCCTGAGAGTTAACGGGCCACATACTGAAACTCATTTACACAAAAATGATGTAAAAGAAGTTAATCGAATGAATCAAAACTCAGAAAATGTGTTTGTTTGCGGGTGACAAAATGGTAATAAACTCTGAGGATATTGAAAATCCCTTCCTGTTCATTGCTAATTGGCCTTCTTTTAGGAAGTAGTATGCCAGTAGGTACCCCAGCGAAAGAGGACTAGATCTATTTCTACTACTTTTGCCTAAATGGATTCCACATTAGTACAGGCCCCAAAGTGCTTCTCTTTTTTAATTCCATATTGAGTTCACTGAATCACTGACTGTAGAAAATAAACTTTCCATATCCCCTTGCAGCTTTCAAATGAGAGGTTTCCATGGCATTCAGACTTTCTGAAACCCATTAAAAAGCCTGAGAGGTAGAGAGGCTATAATTGTTACCACTCAGGTCCAATATAATCAGCTGTCCAACTACTCATCAGCTCCAACAGAAGGCTTATCCCACTGCTTCCTGTTTCTGATACCTCTCTAAGGATCAGTCACATCTGCCAGCACAGAGAGAGAGAGTGAATGATCTAGATTCTAGTTTGCAAGCCAACTATCCCACACAGAACAAGATCCTTTCTCACGGATGTGCTGGTGGGGTGTCTGCCATTTGCAGGGTGTACGCTGTTGGCATATTTGAAGTGGGCTCTGAGGGCATATCTCTGCATAGAGAAACCTAACATGAGGATCCATTTATAGGTTCATTCTGGGCTTATGAAGTATCAGCAAAGCATGGTTCATCATGATGAAACTCTTTTTAAAGATGCATTACGGATTCATGTGGTCCTTCAGTAGAAGCCACTAGGCTATATACTGTGTCTTATCAATCCTCCTTTTCTGTGAGTGTTGTTCCTGAAGATCTGGACAGTTGGCCCCTGAAGGGAGATAAAAGGCACTTTTGAAGGACTGTTTGCTCCCAGGAGCCACATACATTTTGATAGAGTATTTAGAATATTTAGAGCACAGGAAGATAGATTATGCCACTTGGAGACATATTTTAACCCATATCTACCACAGTATTTTGTGCTTTTATGTATATCAAGGTTGGTTGTGACAGGGGGGATTTATTTCTAACAGTCATAGAAAATTTCTGACTAATTCCAGGCTGGTGACATTTGGAAGGAAAAAGAAAACAACCTATACCTTTCATCATAGTAATCTGCTCTTCTTGGTTGTCCAGGGTTAGTTAAAGAACCTTGCTTTATCTCTTGCTCAGATTGGCTTTTCCCTCAGGCATCTCTTAAGGTTTTTATATACATAGGAAGGCCTCCAGACAGCAGAGCTGTGACTGACTGGTTTGTCTACACTGCCTCCCATCATCCTTTGTCTGGGCTTTTTTTACCTTCTGTCATTTATCCTAACATCTCCCAAATGCCCTCTGATTCTTATCTCTTCATCCCTGAGTTTCCTAAGAAATGCCCTGTGAAATGAAGGTTGCTGATGATTAAACTGACAAAGAGTCATTCTGTATTTCTTCTGAATATTAGCATGTGGCCAAGAATGAAGTAACCCTTGTGGAATTTCAGATGCCAGTGAAAAATTGGAGGAGTAATCTGAGACTGGATGACGCAGTTATCTGGAAGTTTCTGCTTAATCTGAATTTTTTAATTAGTACCTTAGTAGCTGCTTTTCTCCCATATTTGAGATAGTATTTTTTTTAAAGATTTTATTTATTTATTTGACAGAGATCACAAGTAGGCAGAGAGGGAGGCAGAGAGTGGGGGGAGGCAGGTTCCCCTCTGAGCAGAGAGCATGATGCGGGGCTCGATCCTAGGACCCTGGGATCATGACCTGAGCTAAAGGCAGAGGCTTTAACCCACTGATCCACCCAGGTGCCCCTGAGATAGTATATTTTTGTTGTTGTTATTTTGGTGAAAGAGTAAAATGTAGATGTGTGTTTTCAATGCTATTTTAACCTAGATCTCTGATGATTGCTTTTAGAAGCCATTTATTATACTGTCCTTCCATAGAAACATACCTATATGTATCAGTTGGGTTTCCTAATTGAACACTGTGAGAGAGTTGGTGACTCCTTAAAAGTGCCTAAATATGAACTCCCCACCCTCCAGCATTTCCTGCCTTGAAGAACAACTCTAGATTTTGTAGACTACATGAATTGAAAGAATAAGTGAGCCAGGCAGCTGCACTTCAAAGATTGATTGACTGATTGATTGATCTTTTATTTATTTATTTATTCGAGAGAGAAAGAGAGGGCGATACAGGGGCAGAAGGGCACAGAAGAGACTCTCAAGCAGATTCCTCCCTGAGTGCTTATCCTGACCCAGAGTTCAATCTCACCACCCTGAGACCATGACCAGAGCTAAAATCAAGAGTCAGACATTTAACCAACCAAGCCACCCAGGTGCCCCATGCACTTCAAATTAAATAAAAATCATCAGTCAGTATGATTTGTTTTCACTGTGACACTCAAAACTCCTTTCCCTGTACATTAATCACCTAGCAATTCTGAGAAGCCAACATTATATGGACAAAATACTGCTCATTAACCAGCCCTTCACAGAGAGAGAGTGCATGTGAACTATTTCCTGAAAAATATAAGCATTATCAGAATTTGCAGGTGGTCTGTTACAGTAAGACTCAGTTTGGAAAATCCTTAAGGATACAACTTGAAAACTCTCCATTATACAGATAGGGTCACAGAGTCTCAGTGATGGGAAGTAATTTGTCTGAACTGGTAAAAGACATTAACAGCAGAGCTTGGATTAGATTCTCTTTCCTAGGCCATCATTTTCCCTTGTACCATGCTGCCACTAACATTTAGCAGCGATACCATATGTGCATTTCAGTTAGTTCAATGTGAATTAGGTAGTAAATTTCATCCAGAAAAAAAAAAAAAGAGAGAGAGAGTGAGAAAAGTCTTAGAATCATTATTTAGGCAGGTCATAAAGATTCAAAATACCAAAGCATTGGAAAATTCCATGTCTTCCAACATTTTATCTTGAATCATTTCAAACCCAGAGACAGCTTGGATAAATAGTACAAAAAACACCTACAACCCCTTCATTTGGATTGCTTACTAAGAACAAAACATTTTCTTATATAGCCAAACCACATTAATGAAATCAAACGCTGATACAGTAATATCTATTAACAACATACAGCTTACATTGAAATTAGTCTAGGATAGTTCCCCTGCTGTTGTTTCTTTTCATGACTTTGACTATTATAAAGAGATTAGATTAGTGGTATGGGGTTTTTTTTTTTAAGCTTTTGGTAATTTAGATTTGTTTATTTCCTTATGATTAGATTCAGGTTAAATTTTTTTTGACAACAACACAACATGCAGAATGTTATGTCCTTTACTGTGCATTTGCTTTTTAAAGGTCACTTCTCTAGTTTATAAGCAATCTGTGCAGCCGATCTTTTGCAACTTTGTGAGTACCTGTTCTTGAACAAATTTCCATTCAGTGGTTTGAGTATTTATTAATGATGCTTCCCTGAATCAATTATTACCATATTGGTAGTTGCAAAATGGTGATTTTATAATTTATCATTTCTTATACATTTATTAGTTTATACTCTTCTGTCAAGAAGAACTTCTGTTCTTACTAAGGATTCATAATTTTTTTTAATTCAATGTGTCATAACCTATTTGTGTGTGTGTGTGTGTGTGTGTGTGTGTGATGGCCAAGTGAGAACTCTTACAGTAGAGTTACTGTGTCCTTTGGCATCTGTACATCAATTTTTTTGATGTACAGATGCCAAACTTCCTTAGTTTCTGGCACAACACATTTTTCCAGAATTGCTTTGAATATTTCCTACTTCATATCTGGCCATTAGCTCTAAGGAGTTCCTGATTCCTTGTAGTGAGGAACTGTATTTAGAAATCAATATATACATATATTTGCCCATCTTTCTTAAACAAGAGGTAGAATAAAATTTCTGATCTTCTCATATACTTTGCTTAAAAATATATTCTACCAGTTGCTTCATATCTGTTCTTAAAAGGTCTTTCTTCACCAGTCAGAATGGCTTAAAATTAACAAGTCAGCAAATGACAGATGCTGGCAAGGATGCGGAGAAAGGGAAACCCTCCTACACTGTTGGTGGGAATGCAAGCTGGTGCAACCACTCTAGAAAACAGCATGGAGTTGCCTCAAAAAGTTGAAAATAGACCTACCCTATGACCCAGCAATTGCACTACTGGGTATTTACCCTAAAGATACAAACATAGTGATCTGAAGGGGTACGTGCACCCGAATGTTTATAGCAGCAATGTCCACAATAGCCAAACTATGGTGAGAGCCTAGATGTCCATCAACAAATGAATGGAAAAAGAAGAGGTGCTATATATATATACAATGGAATACTATGCAGCCATCAAAAGAAATGAAATCTTGCCATTTGCGACAACGTGGATGGAACTAGAGGGTATTATGCTTAGCGAAATAAGTCAGTTGGAGAAAGACAACTATCATATGATCTCCCTGATATGAGGAAGTGGAGATGCAACGTGGGGGTTATGGGGGATAGGAAAAGAATAAATGAAACAAGATGGGATTCAGAGGGAGACAAACCATAAGAGACTCTTAATCTCACAAAACAAACTGAGGGTTGCCGAGGGGGAGGGGAGGAGGGAGAGGTTGCTGGGGTTATGGACATTGGGGAGGGTATGTGCTATTGTGAGTGCTGTGAAGTGTGTAAACCTGGTGATTCACAGACTTATACCCCTGGGGCTAATAATACATTATATGTTTACAAATATAAAGGTTCAAATATTACTCAAAAAAATAAAAAAGGTCTTTCTTCTTCTTTTGCACAACTGAATGGTACTTCACAAACTATGTTTCTCTTATGTTTGGGTTTTTAGGTTGTTTCCAATATTTTTCTATAGTAAATAACGCTAAATAAAAATGTACATATATATTTTTAATATTATTGGAAATGCATATTTGTGGTAGAGTCAGTAAACTATTTGGGTTAAAAGATAAATACATACATAGTTTCTCAGATATTTCCAAGTATAGCAATTGCGCAATTTTGCATTTCTCTAGCAACCTCCCTGCCTTGAGGTTTCTTCATGTTCTAACCAACAAAATGTATAGTCAAGCTTTTGAATTTTTGCAAATTTGATAAGAGAGAAGTAGTCTCAGTTTTGTTTAAATGTGTATTTCTGTTATGGGTGGGGTTCAACATTTTTTCATATATCTAAGATCTATGTTTATTGATAATTAACTGTGATTGTTTCTCGGCCTTTTGGCTGAGATCAAGTGTATTGATAATTAACCGTTAGTCTCCTTTCCTATCAAGTTTGTACCTTTCTTTCTGTATTTTTCACAGATCTATCCCGTGTATTAAAGATCTTAGTCCTTTGTAGGCAGCGTATTTTAAAATATTTTTCTCTTTTGACAATTGTCTTTTAACTTTCCTTTTAATTTTTTTCATGCAATGTATTGTTTTAAAGTTACATTCATAAGTCTTTTGAAACTGCATCTCAGTTGCTCACACCCACATTATAAAATTGAGATCATAAAGTATTTTCTTCCAAAACTTTTTTGTTTTCAATTTTTTACTCTTAGATTTCTGATCCATTTGAAGTTTATTCTGGTAGTTAGTTGAAATATGCATCTAATTTTCTCTTTTTCCAAATCACTGAACAATATTCCCCCACATAATTTATTAAAAAATCCATTTTTTCCTCCAGTAATTTAGAATAACATATTTATCATATGTTAAACTTCTATATGTTTTTGGATCCATTTCTAGACTTTCCACCAGTGTGTTCCTCTATGGAGATTTAAGTATTTTGAATATGTTTGAACTCATGTACTTAGTCCTAGCGTTTGCCTACCTATTCCCACATTTATTTTAACACATGAAATTACAATAAAACTTTCTAGCTCGGGGAGGGTGGTGTTTTTATTCAGAGAATATTAAATTCATATAAAAATTTGGAAAGAATTACAATGTTTACAATGCTGAATCTTTCTATCCAAGAACAGGGATGTATTTTTTGTATCTTTCAGATCTTTTTCCCAGTTTGCATCATGTAAGTGTTGCATATTTCTTAAGTTTATTCCTAAAGACTTTTTGTTGATATTATAAATGGGATGTTCCTTTCTATTATAACTTCTGATTATTGATATATAAGTGAAGGCTTTTAATTTTTTATCATAATCTTAAATACTTCTAACTTAGTGGAATTTATTGAGTAAAATTGTTGATTCTTTGAGTTCTTCTGTTATGGATAGCTTACTTCATTCCCCACCCTTTTCCTCTAATTGTTTTTTCCTTATTTAATTGCACTGATTAGTGTAAGGTTTTTCCGGGGAGATAAACACAACACCAGGCAAAGTGGGTGTAAGGCAAGGTTTATTAAAGGTTCTCTCCGGTGAAGTTTCAGGGCCCAGGTGAAGGGGAGCCGAGAAAGTTGCACCGGGAGGAGGTGGGCACCCTTGGGCGAGGTTCCGCAACTCTGGAAAGCAGAGTGGGGGAAGTCGCCCCCAAGGCAGGGAGGAGGGGGCTTTTAAGGGGTCTTGGGGAAAGCTCAGGGGTCTTTTGGCAAGTTTCCCTTATTTGGATATCCCTCCTGCTCATTGGGATCCCATTGGTCCACAGGAGCCCGGGGCGGGGGTCTCAGGTTCCTGCTTGTTCCTTTGTTCTCCTGTCTGAGCTCAGGTCTTGTGGCGGGAACTTTCGCCATCTTTGGTAGCCCTTCCTGCCAGCCCAACAATTAGCACCCCCAAATACATGTAAAATAAAGGTGCTGATAGTGGCTATGCTTACTTTGTTCCTTACTTTATTAAGAATGACTCCCCTGGGGCGCCTGGGTAGCTCAGTGGGTTGGGGCCTCTGCCTTCCGCTCGGGTCGTGGTCCTGGGGTCCTGGGGTCCTGGGATCGAGCCCCACGTCGGGCTCTCTGCTCGGCGGGGAGCCTGCTTCCTCCTCTCTCTCTGTCTGCCTCTCTGCCTACTTGTGATCTCTGTCTGTCAAATAAATAAATAAAATATTAAAAAAAAAAAAAGAATGACTCTCCTGTTTCCTCATTAAATAATGTACTGGCATTACATCTGACGTCCAGTTCTGTCTCTGTCTCTATCTCTATCTCTGACTTTGTGTCCACCTTCATCTCTGTCTTCAGTTTCACCTCTTTCTTTTTTTGAAAAATATTTGTTTATTTTAGAGGGACAGAGAGCAGATGGAGGGGCAGAGGAAGAGGGAGTCTGGAGAGGATTCTCAAGTTGACTCCACGGGACCCTGAGATCATGACCTGAGTTGAAATCAAGAGTTGGACGCTTAATCAACTGAACCACCCAGGGGCTCCTACCTCTTTCTTTACCTCTGTCTTTATCCCTATCTCTGCCCCTATCAATATTATCATCTTCTTCCTTAGAAATGAATAGCATCCAAAGTAGGATTATAAATCATGCTTAACCCGAATTATAGAAGCCATGCAATGCTAAACTTATTAATAACTAAAACAATGTAGACAATAGCAAAATAGAGGTTCTTTTTCTTTTTCTTTTTCTTTTTTTTGAAGTGTCCTGAGACCATCAATACACTTCCACAAATGTCCTTTCTCCCCTTCACAAGGATACCTTTTGGTCCTATTGTATGGGTCTTCTATGTTCTTACCTATTGTTTGTCCACTTGATCTGTTTTGGACTGAGATTGGTATGACAATATTTTCCCTTTGTGGTGGATTTCTCTCTATTTCCCCTTTCCTTCCTTATAATTTTTGCTTTGTGAAAGTGACTGATGTTTCTGGTACATAGATTTTCATAAATACTGTATCTTCTTTGTGAATTGTGGCTTTTAGTATCTGAAAAGAAAATTCAGAGAGCTTTACTTCATGTTAATATTTTATTGAGCAAGAAATAAACTGGGAATAGGTAGACTTCAAATCTGAAAGAGATGTAAAGCTCAGGAGTATGTCATTGCAGGATATCTTATAACGTGAAAATAGGTGAGTTGTTTTTACAGGGATTGGTCATATAAGGGGTATTTCCAGACAGTGGGACATTGGTTAAAAGTGATTTTTTTATATCATTTTAGGAAGAAGTCTTCAGTTTTATTTGTGATTATCAGAAGTATTTACAAGAAATCACCCCCACGTTAAATTTTCCTGAAATAAACTAGATTAAGTTTTGCATATATGGCTAATCTAGTTTTGTCTGTTTGTGAGATTGTCAAGCCTGGTTTCCATTTTATTTTAGCAAGTCATATAAGCTGTGGTTTTTTTGTTTTGTTTTGTTTTGTTTTGTTTACATTCAATGCGTTTGTGTATGAATTCTAGTCTGCTTGATATTGATGAGGGAGCAGGAGGCTGGCTGAGGACAAAGCAAAAGCTGGAGCCTTGCACCTCCCCCCCCTTCATCCGCTCCCCTCCATATGTGTAGCATCCCTCAGGCAGCCCTGACTGCCATGAACAATAAGCAAATAGTTAACTTGCAGAGCTCACAATCCTGCTAGACAGGAGTCTCCCTTGGCTTACAAATGTTCTAAATCTCACTAACAAAGACGATTGATAGCAGGATTGTGACACCCCACCAAAAAGTCTCCCAACTATCTTAATGTTAATGGCTGGTCTAAAGACAACACTGATCCAGCAGCAAGGGCAAGGCCTCCGGCAGGCCTGGAACATCCTGGCACCTTGTAGGCCCTCTTAGCATATGAAAACTCCACTGAAACCTCCCTTCCCCTCACCTTCCCCCAACAGCAGGGTACAGGTACCTGCCATCCCTCACAACCTGGGGCAGCAGCTCTTCCTGCCCACGGGTCCTGTCCCCGTGCTTTAATAAACCACCATTTTGCACCAATGACGTCTTAAGAATTCTTTCTTTAGTCGTCGGCTCCGAACCTCCTCACCCCACCGAACCTGACTTAGGTTCTGGGACTTCATCAATATCAGGAAATAACTCCTATTTTCTTATTGTCTTACTGTATTGTTATTGTCTATCGTGCCTTTGCCCATCCCTTTATTTTTAGGTTTTCTGAATTACTTTATCTGAGATAGTATCTCCTACATACAACATTGGATTTTGCTTTGCAAAATTCCATGTTTTATTAAATAGACATCTAGCCATTGTTATTTTGTCTTAAGGCAATGGGGTGTGAGACTTTGCAGGAGTCAAAGGATTATCAATTGTGTACAGTAGGAAGAGCACTTTATTTTACCACATTGCATTGTTTCTATCCCTAGATAGATGTTATATGGTTGGTTTTAATTATATCACTTTAAGGGCAGAGCACAGTTTTTAGTTTGCATCTTGAAGGAAAATAAGTACCAAAAGAATGTAAAAAAGGATTTGGAACACATTGTTCTAACTTTTATAAGAATATAATAAGGGGTTTAGAATAAGAGTGAATCTCAAAGGCTATAAAGTACATAAAATTTGAGAGATCAAGTCTGCCTTCCATATTCCCTCTTTACTCTCAGCAAATATTTGGGCAATCATTTTAACTCTCTAAGCCTCAACCCTCTTACAGAGAAACTGGGATAAAATTAGCCCTGCTACTGATGAGGGAGCATGAGGCTAGCTGAAGACAAAGCAAAAGCTGGCATCTTGCACCCCCTCTCCATCCGCTCCCCCTCAGTCATATGTGTAGCATCCCTCAGGCAGCCCTGACTGCCATGAACAATAAGCAAATAGTTAGATTGCAGGGATCACAATCCTGCAAGACAGGAGTCTCCCTTGGCTTGCAAATGTCCTAAATCTCACTAACAAAGACGATTGATAGCAGGATTGTGACACCCCACCAAAAAGTCTCCCAACTATCTTAATGTTAATGGCTGGTCTAAAGACAACATTAATCAATCCGCAAGGGCAAGGCATCTGGTAGGCCTCCTAGATCCTGGCACCTTGTAGGCCCTCTTTAGCATATGAAAGCTCTATTGAAACCTCCCTTCCCCTCACCTTTCCCCAACCGCAGGATACATAACCTGCCATCCCTCACAGCCCTGGGCAGCAGCTCTTCCTGCCCACGGGTCCTGTCCCCGTGCTTTAATAAACCACCATTTTGCACCAAAGATGTCTCAAGAATTCTTTCTTGGTCATCGGCTCCAGACCTCAGCCCATCGAACCTCACCTAGGTTCTAGAACTTCATCACTACCATCTCTTCAGAATTCTCATAGCCATCAAAGTGTCCATTTCCATAATTCATCCTTTATAAGGTGCCATTCTCCAGCACAACATTGGTCATGCTGCTGATCTTATGAATCTCCTATAATGGCTTTCCTTATCTTTATGTGTTTAAATAATTAAAATATTCTTATCTATTAATAAATCCATACACGTTATACTTGGCAATATTCTGCTCTGTACCTCTTGAGCTCTAGTCCTCTGTCAGTAACCACTCAAATTTTGTTTGAAGTTTTCATGTGTGCGCATTTGCCTTCCTTCCTCTAAGTACCATAAACATTTACTATTTTTTGGTTGATCAATTTGAAATGGTACATATTGCTTCTCCACAATTAAAAATGTGGATTAATTCCAGTTGAACATCATCTTTTCTTTTCTTCCCAATACTTGAGAGATAATTTTTTATTCTTCCTACTTGTAACTTTAAATCACATGCTTATACATTCAACTCTAGGCACAACCAAACTTATTCTTTGTTCCCTGTCATTCCTTCTCACCACTATTTCCTTAACTACATCCTCAACTTCTATCAGCTCCACCTCATAGATATGGTTATGGCTGAGACACTTCACAGGCTCCTCTGTTTCCATAATTGCTTGTCTATAGAAAAGTCATAGAGGGGCGCCTGGGTGGCTCAGATGGTTAAGCATCTGCCTTCAGCTCGGGTCATGATTCCGGGGTCCTCGGATCAAGTCCCACATCAGGCTCCCTGCTCAGTGGGGAGCCTGCTTCTTCCTCTGCACCTCTCTCTCTGTGTCCCTCATGAATAAACAAATAAAATCTTTAAAACAAAACAAAACAAAAGTCATAGAGAAAAATTAATTTTAAAAGATGAACTCAAGTGAACAGTATATTATTGTCTCATTTTTACATTGGCATTAAACTCCAGTTACATTTTCTTTTCTGGATTCTGATATCATTATCCTTATGCTCCTCAAAGGAGCATGTACCTAGCATCAAAGTTAAAAAGACTGTTTTCATATAAAAATTCATCTTTGTAGCTTGATTCAATTTTGGACCATTAGTTTCTTGCATGTCTGTTTCTTTGTTGAGAGAAGTAATCTTCCAGTTTCTTTTCTGAGTTGCTGTTTGACTAAATTTTACTCTTTTTGGAGATATTCTTTGAGCAGCTTCACCTTCTCCTCTAACTTGACCCCATTTAAGGCTGATATTCAACTAATATATACCAATACAGCTTCATTCATTTTTAAGACTAAAATATTTGTATATCAGAAAGAAGACATTTTAAATAATATCTGAATAAGTGATAAAATCAATTAGAACATAAGTTTGCATATAAATGCCTTATTTTGAGTAGTGTCATAGGTTGCTGTGATGACCATTGATGATGGACCTTCCTTCTGTCATAACATCTGAGAAGCTACCTGCCAGTTAGGCCAGCAAGGCAATATACCATTCTTTATAGAGTTAGACTAGTCAGTTCTCTTTCCTACTCTAAAGAATTCATACTTTGCATGTTTGCACCATAACTGTTACACAAAATTGTTAGTGAATTGCTTTGATATTTGTAAAATCAAGAATTAATAGCGAAATATTGATTAATAAATAACACTGATTTCTTGCCTCCTGGATTAGTTTCCATTTCATTTTGATGAGGGAACAGAACTCTGGCTGAAGAGAAAGCAGAAGCTGACGCCAAGCAACCTCCCCTGCCCCCCCCAACTCCTGGGTGGGATGAGTATGACATTCTTTGGAGGCTCCCAACCATTTTAATGTTAATGTCTTGCTGAAGGGGAAAAACAACCTTAATTTAACAAAGGCAAGGCTCTGGTATCCTGTGGGTCTTCTTGAGCATATGAAAGTTCTTTTGTAACCTCCCTTTTTCCTTACCTCCCCCAACCCAGTAGTATATAATCAGCCACCCCTCATAACCTCAGCGGCTGCTGTTTCTGCTCACGGGTCCTGCCCCATGCTTTAATTAGCCACCATTTTGCCCCAAAGATGTCTCAAGAATCCTGTTTTGGTCATCAGCTCCAAATCTCACCCCACCGAATCTCTCACTTATATTTTAAACTTCACCTATTTCAATGTCTCATTATCCTCTTGTTTTTACAGACTAAATCTCAAGTCTATTTTTCATTTTAAAAAGAAGTGCAGATGACAAAATTCGAGTCCTTGCAATTCTGAAAATCAATTTATTGAGTGCTCAAACTTAATTGGTAGTTGGGTTGGCATAGAATCATTGATCGAGTACCGTCTTTTCTCACACTCCGAAGGTATTACTTAATTTTTTAGAGTCCGTTGTTGCCAGTCTTCTTAATAGATATCACTGTGTACCTACTATATTTTAGGTGCTGATGCTAATCTGATACTAATTGCTTTGTTAATGATAACACTCAGTGGGCCCTTTCAAGGCAAATATTTTTACTCTGAGATACTTTCTTATACAGAAATTTAACAATTTCTTTCCCTCTATTTTCTCACTTGTTTCTTTTAGTATTCCTAATTGTTGAAAGATGAAATAGTGCTCTGTTTCTCATGATGCTATATTTCCTAATATTTTGCTTTTTTCCAGTTTTTTCCTTCCCATGCAGAGGAATATCTTCCATGTTATCTTCCCTGTTTTTTCATTTTGGGTATCATTACTTCTAATGGATAAAAATTGTTCATATTTTCAATGTTCCCTTTCTTCTGCATACTTACTTGTTTCCTGAATTTGAAATCAGGCAAAAAGTTAGGAATATTGGAAACATCCTGCGAAAATGTTTCAGGAATGCTTTTCTTATGCAAATTGCCTGCTTTTGTCTACCTTTTCATCTAGCTATTTCATTTACCTTCCTCTTCCTTTTTAGTTTTTATTTTATTCCCCATCTAAGAGCTTTAGTTTCCTTTCCCTTCTCTGTGGAATTTCCTTACCTATTTTTTGTTTCTTTCTTGTTTCTGCTTGGAGGAATAATATGAAATCTGGAATAATGGTTACTGTAAAACGATCTTATCTTTTGCTTTTTGTTTTCTAGAGTAACTTGCTAATATCTTAATCGCCTCTTCCTTTCCCTCCTGCCTCTTTAAATTTGAGTGTGAATGAAATTTTGTGTGGACTTTTAGGCTTCCAGTGTTTCGATGTTGTTTTGCAAAACACTTAGCAAAACTTTTTTAGAAAGTGACCAAGATAAGGATGATTACATTTATAATATACAGTATTTAGGTAAACTCTGGAAACTTGGAAGCACTAAAAATAAATATTGCTGATTTTATATTAATTATAGATCAAGAAAGGCATTTTCTACAGAAATCGCATTTAATTTCAGAAGTTTGAGAACTTTTTAAATTTAAATTCAATTAGCCAATGTATAGTACGTCATTAGTTTCAGAGGTAGAGTTCAGAGAGTATCAGTCTTATATAACACCTAGTGCTCATCAAATCACATGCCCTCCCTAAGGACCATCATCCAAGTTACCCTTTGATGAGGGAGCACAAGTCTGGCTGAAGACCAAGCTTTTGCTTTGCTTTTTTTTTTGCTGGCGCCTTGCACACCCCTCGCCATCCGCTCCCCCTCAGTAATATGTGTAGCATTCCTCAGGCAGCCCTGACTGCCATGAACAATAAGCAAATAGTTAACTTGCAGAGATCACAATCCTGCAAGACAGGAATCTCCCAATTATCTTAATGTTAGTGGCTTGCTAAAAGACAACCTTGGTCTTCCCACACCTTGTAGACCCTCTTTAGCATATGAAAACTCCACTGAATAAACCTAACCAAAGAGGCACAGAATCTATACTCAGAAAACTATAAAGTACTCATGAAAGAAATTGAGGAAGACACAAAGAATGGAAAAATGTTCCATGCTCCTGGATTGGAAGAATAAATATTGTGAAAATGTCTATGATACCTAAAGCAATCTACACATTTAATGCAATTCCTATCAAAGTACCATCCATCTTTTTCAAAGAAATGGGACAAATAATTCTAAAATTTATATGGAACCAGAAAAGATCTCAAATAGCCAAAGGGATATTGAAAAAGAAAGCCAAAGTTGGTGGCATCACAATTCCAGACTTCAAGCTCTATTACAAAGCTGTCATCATCAAGACAGCATGGTACTGGCACAAAAACAGACACATAGATCAATGGAACAGAATAGAGAGCCCAGAAATAGACCCTCAACTCTGTGGTCAACAAATTTTCGACAAAGCAGGAAAGAATGTCCAATGGAAAAAAGACAGGCTCTTCAATAAATGGTGTTGGGAAAATTGGACAGCCACATGCAGAAAAATGAAACTGGACCATTTCCTTACACCACTCACAAAAATAGACTCAAAATGGATGAAGGACCTCAATGTGAGAAAGGAATCCATCAAAATCCTTGAGGAGAACACAGGCAGCAACCTCTTCAACCTCAGCTGCAGCAACATCTTCCTAGGAACATCGCCAAAGGCAAGGGAAGCAAGGGCAAAAATGAACTATTGGGATTTCATCAAGATCAAAATCTTCTGCACAGCAAAGGAAAGAGTTAACAAAACCAAAAGACAACTGACAGAATGGGAGAATATATTTGCAAACGACATATCAGATAAAGGACTAGTGTCCAGGGACGCCTGGGTGGCTCAGTTGGTTAAGCGGCTGCCTTCGGCTCAGGTCATGATCCCAGCGTCCTGGGATCGAGTCCCACATCGGGCTCCTTGCTTGGCGGGGAGCCTGCTTCTCCCTCTGCCTCTGCCTGCCACTCTGTCTGCCTGTGCTTTCTCTCGCTTCTCTCTCTATGACAAATAAATAAATAAAATCTTTTAAAAAAAAATAAAAAAAAAAATTAAAAAGGACTAGTGTCCAGAATCTATAAAGAACTTAACAAACTCAATACCCAAAGAACAAATAATCCAATCAAGAAATGGGCAGAAGATATGAACAGACATTTCTGCAAAGAAGACATCCAGATGGCCAACAGACACATGAAAAAGTGCTCCATATCACTCCGCATCAGGGAAATATAAATCAAAACCACAATGAGATATCACCTCACACCAGTCAGAATGGCTAAAATCAACAAGTCAGGAAATGATAGATGCTGGTGAGGATGCGGAGAAAAGGGAACCCTCCTACACTGTTGGTGGGAATGCAAGCTGGTGCAACCATTCTGGAAAACAGCATGGAGGTTCCTCAAAATGTTGAAAATAGAACTGCCCTATGACCCAGCAATTGCACTACTGGGTATTTACCCTAAAGATACAAACGTAGTGATCCAAAGGGGCACGTGCACCTGAATATTTATAGCAGCAATGTCCACAATAGCCAAACTATGGAAAGAACCTAGGTGTCCATCAACAGATGAATGGATCAAGAAGAGGTGGTGTATATACACAATGGAATACTATGCAGCCATCATCAAAAGAAATGAAATCTTGCCATTTGCGACAACATGGATGGAACTAGAGCGTATCATGCGTAGCAAAATAAGTCAAGCGGAGAAAGACAACTATCATATGATCTCCCTGATATGAGGAAGTGGTGATGCAACATGGGGGCTTAAGTGAGTAGGAGAAGAATCAATGAAACAACTTGGGATTGGGAGGGAGACAAATCATAAGTGACTCTTAATCTCACAAAACAAACTGAGGGTTGCTGGGGGGAGGGGGGTTAGGAGAAGGGGGGTGGGGTTATGGACATTGGGGAGGGTATGTGCTTTGGTGAGTGCTGTGAAGTGTGTAAACCTGGCGATTCACAGACCTGTACCCCTGGAGATAAAAATATATGTTTATAAAAAATTAAAAATTAAAAAAAAAAAAAAAGAAAACTCCACTGAAACCTTCCTTCCCCTCACCTTCCCCCAACCGCAGGATACATAACCTGCCATCCCTCATAGCCCTGGTCAGCAGCTCTTCCTGCCCACGGGTCCTGTCCTCATGCTTTAATAAACCACCATTTTGCACCAAAGATGTCTCAAGAATTCTTTCTTGGTCATCAGCTCCAGACCTCAGCCCACCGAACCTCTCCTAGGTTCTAGAACTTCATCACCTTTCTTCCTCCCCACCTCCCCTCCCCCAACCCTCAGTTTGTTTACCAGAGTCAAGAGTCTTTCATGATTTGTCTACCTCTCTAATTTTTTCCCTTTCAGTTTTCTCTCCCTTCCCCTATAATCCTCTGTGCTATTTCTTATAATCCACATATGAGTGAAACCATATGACAACTGTCATTCTCTGATTGACTTATTTCACTTAGCATGATACCCTCCAGTTCTATCCACGTTGATGAGTTTGAAACATTTTTAACTCATAACATGATAGCTCTGACAAATCTGAAGGAAGATCTATGCTTTCTAGAAAGCAACCTTGCTAAATTGTATTTAATAATTCTACCTATAACCTTTTGATTATTCTGGAAAAGTCATAATTACTCATTAATATTTTCTCAATTAAGAGTAGTTTATCTTACCTAAAAGCTTTCTTTCTAGCTCTGTTTACATTAATCAGTATCACTATCTTATAATAAAGTATGGTCAGAGAATCACTTGGGGAAAATAATAACCTTTTCTAATATAAGTTAGCTAAAATTGCTGTAAGTCCAAGTTACATACCTCATGTATGTAAAATACAAAATGACAAATATTGTACCAGCCCTAGCTGAAGACTCAGTACAGTCCACATCTTATCATTAGTTATGTCTATTAAATTGTGGCATTCAAATACCCACCCTTTCTTTCATCTAAAGCCATTGTTCATTTGATGGTCCTACAGTAATAGGTGAAATAAGTGAACAACAACAAAAAAAATCTATTAGATAAGACACCAGCCTCCTGATTTGTCTGATTCACAGAGAATGTTAACAGAAAAATTCACAAGAAAGTAGTACATCAGTTGTGGCCTCAAGTGCCTCAGGAACCACCGTAACTTGCCAAAGGTCATCCTAAAGAACACACATTACAACGCCATCTGATAGCTCTTCATAGCCTGTTAAATAGAAGTGGTTACCTATTTCAACTGAGCCACAAATTCAATTCCCTGCAGTAATTTGAGATAAATTTCTTTAGTGCTCCCTTGTATTTTCCCCAGTCAATTTGTTATTTAGGACCAAGTGAACAGGAATAGTTTATATAGCTGAATGCCTAGACAAATTTAAAATGAGGCAATGTACATGATTATTCCTCTTACCCATTTGTGGTATTGTCTGGTCTACAAAAGATAATACTGTGCCACTTAGAACCATGAGTTCTGCCACCAGATGAAAACTGCTCTAATCAGCGCCAGCACCAAATAGTGGGCCAATCATCCAAAACTCAGAAGGGACAGAAACACTTTCAACCCCGAGATCTTTGAAATGTGGTTGAGACATTTGCTGAAGATATTGGCCCCACTGCATTATTTCAGAAGAAAGTTGTCTCTCTTAAGGACAAGGCAAGTTTGTGACACTGTGATCTTTTGCACAGCAACTGAAGAACTTACAGCTGGAACAGGGGAAAGGGGAGCAAGTAAAAAGATCCTGGAATAATCAGCATTTGTGTTTTGAAATTCAAAAACAAAATGTAATGTCTTTCTTCAGTGATAAAATGAGATATTAAACTGCTGCTGCTCCTTTTCCTGCTCATTATCTGGGTTCAAAATAATTGTGCTTTTCAGTCAGATCTGTGGTATGATGAACTTAGAATTAGATGATTCCTTCAGATCTATGGTCAGATCTGTGGTATGATGAACTTAAAATTCCCATGTCTGCAGAGTCAGACATCCTGGCTTGCGTTCTGCTGAGGAATGCTTATCCTATTTTTAAAAAGTTTGTATACTTAGAGATCTTACCCCAAGATTTTGCTGATCATGATTCATAGCTAAAACTTCAACCAATGGTTACCTAACATCCAATAATCATATGAAAACCTGGACATGTGGTCTGTTCAAACTGATGTTCTGGATACAACATCAGTCCGACACACTGACTGCATCAAGGGTTTCTGGCTCAATCACACTGACTAGGTTAGGTGCCCAAATAGGCCTGACCTGCTAGTTCATACCAAGCAACTTGTCTAAGGATACCCTTCATCCCCCTGACCAATTCAGCTCACAATTTTCATCTGCTTTCTTCTTGCAGTTATAAGAAAGTATGCTTTTCAATTATTCCAGGCTCTGAATACAAAAGCATCTAGGAGCAACAATAAAAACAATGTCCATTTTTCTTCCTTCCTTCCTTTTTTGCTTGCTTGCTTTCTTTCTTCTTTCTTTCTTTCTTTCTTTTTAATGAAGGCTGCTGCTTATAGGACTCTGGCAAGCAGTGATTGGCTTGAGACTAATTCAGAGTATTTATTGATCTTTTAAAAATCCATCTTGGATGGATCACACATCCAAAGCATCACAAAGTTGTCTCCTATTTGAAACTAAACAGTGCCAGGACACCTGAATGGCTCAGTTGGTTAAGCATTCGACTCTTGGTTTCAGCTCAGGTCATGATCTCAGGGTTGTGAGACTGAGCCCCAAGTCAGGCTCAACGCTGAGCACAACGTCTGCTTATGATTCTCTCTCTCCCTCTGCCCCTCCCCTGTTCATGCACCCCCAAATAGATAAATTCTCAAAATAAATAAATAAATTTAACAGTATGTAAAGTATAAGAATTATACATTTTGATAGAATCACCTTCTATAATTCGCAGTTAGTAATGGAAAAGTATATGAAACTATGTCAAAAATTTAATTACTGGGCTCAAATGTGATATATTAGAGGAATTTTGTTGCCACTTGTCCCCCCCCCCCCCGCACTGGAAAATAGTTTTTATTGAGATCCCACCAGCTACACAATCTGCTCCTGACATTAAGCTCCTTCTTCCTTTGCAATTCGGTCTTTCTTAAGTGGTCCCATGAACACTTTCTTCTCCTCCACCATCTGGAATCGGCCATGGCCAAACTTGGAGGTGGTGTCGATGAACTTAAGGTCGATCTTCTCCAGGGCCCGCCGTTTGGTCTGCACCAGCAAGGACTTGCGGAGCGTAAGCACTTGCTTCTTGGTTCCCACCACACAGCCCTTCAGCATGATGAAGTCATTGGTCACTTCACCATAGTGGACAAAACCACCCAGGGGGTTGATGCTCTTGTCAGACAGATCCTAGTCGGTGGAGGCATAGTTCTTAATCAGCTTGTCGTCCTTGATGAGGTAGCCCTGGCCAATCTTGTAGATCTTCTTGTTGATCTCCGTGCAGTGATGGTAGCCTTTCTGCCCAGCCTGAGCCACAGAGAAGGCCACGCAGGCAGGATGCCAAGCCCCAATACACGCAACCTTGTGCAGGCCCCAGTGGGTTTTGCGGGGTAGCTTCTTGGTGTGCCAGCGGCTGGTGACCCCTTTGTAGCCTTTGCCCTTGGTGACACCAATGACATCGATCATCTTGTCCTGCCCAAACACTTGGTTCACAGGCACCTGCTACTCCAGCCTCTCCCGGGCCCAGTCCAGCTTCTCAGCCACTGTGCCTCCGTTCACCTGGATCTCCATGAGGTGGGCCTTCTTCTGGCACAGAGGAAGCAGACGCATCTGGGTGTGGGCAATGACCCGGATCACCTGGCAGTACTTCTTCATGCTGTTGAAGTCCTTCTCGAGTTGCTTTTGGCCATCATCATCCTGCCACTTCTTACAGTACTTGGTGAAGGCCTTCTTCTTAGACTTATGCCAGTTCTTATAAAAGCGCCTTTTGCATTCATCACTGATGTGCATTCATCACTGATGTGCTCAGCAAAGATGGTCTTAAAGATACGGAGGCCTCGAGGGGTTTCCACGTAGCCCATGATGCCCACAACCACCATGGGTGGTGTCTCCACAATGGTCACAGCCTCCACAACTTCCTTCTTGTTCACCTTGGATCCTGGCCTGTCCACCTCCCGCACGATGTGAGTCATGCCGGCCTTGTAGCCCAGGAAGGCTGTGAGATGAACAGGCTTGGAAGAGTCATCCTTGGCGAAGCTCTTCACCTTCCCACAGTGCCGGCTGCTGCGTTTCCGAGGCAAGAACCCCAGGGACCCGTGCCTGGGAGCGGAGAATTTCCTGTGAGACATTTCGCCGCTGAATCCTGCCAGTAGAGGCCACTTGTTTTTATAATGACCTATATTAGTGTACTCATTTGACTAATGACTGTAATGGTCACTAGCTTGGTATAGTTTCTATTTAGTACAGGTGCTCAGGTAAATCCACTTGAGTGATAATTCCTCTGTGGTTCCTGTAGCATCTCTTCATTTCTTTTTTGTAGAAGGAAATACGGGATACTAGGCATACCTCTGTCAGCCTCACAGTGGAACACTGACTGCTTTGCATGTAGCATGTTTGATGCTACATTTAACATGTTTGATAAATTTCAGCTATGACAGTTATACTTTTACGATCCTATAAAATGGAAGGCCATTTTAGGAGGAAAGACAATTTGCTCTGAGAGAAAACAGACAAAATGCTTTTGTAAGGTCTCTTTTTTCTTTTTTCTGTTTCTGAGTGGGAATGAAAAAAGAAGGCTCCTGAACAGGTATTGTTTATATGATGCCACCACCATTAGTCTGCTGGTTCTCAGACTCAGCTGTGAGCAGGCATATATTCTTTGAATATAAGAACATGTATCACCTAGTTGAGTACTGCTTTTCACAAAATACAGAGATAAAACGACTTGTCTCCAATCTGATTTCCTAGGCAAAAGCATAAACACATGCCATAAATATTCAGAATTGACCTTCACGAAAAACCTCTATGAATTAATGCCTCTTATAGATGCTCTAAATTTAAAGATCAGGTGATTTATGGTAACACAAAAATACTAAACTCTAGTTAAACATTAGAAAGTCATTTATCAATTCTACTATACTTAATTTTCTTTCCCATCATGTTCTTATTCCAGCTTCTTTTCTACAATAGGATTTCTAGGGCATCAACTTTTTTTTTTTTTTTTCAAGATTTTATTTATTTGTCAGAGAGCGAGCGAGAGCAAGCACAGGCAGACAGAGTGGAAGGCAGAGTCAGACGGAGAAGCAGGCTCCCTGCGTAGCAAGGAGCCTGATGTGGGACTCGATCCCAGGACGCTGGGATCATGACCTGAGCCGAAGGCAGCTGTTTAACCAACTGAGCCACCCAGGCGTCCCTAGGGCATCAACTTTTATTTCCACACATAGCAAGATTGCCTCTCATAGGGAATGAGACTTAAGCACGTCAAAAGTATTTTCTATAAAGTTTTTGTGACAAACACTGTAATAGAAATTCTGTTACTATAATAAGGATAACAAACACTTTCAAGTTGACAACTCTGATATATTAATAGGTAAATGAATTGTGATTTGGAATGCATTGACTTAAATCAGCTATAGATTTGACTTCTGCCTGCTGTGTCACAGCACGTTATTTTCAAATAGTGTAAATGACTAAGAACAACTAAAAGCTTAAAAGGATTTAATATCATGCAGTGTCAGGGAAAAAAGAGAACATGCTTAATGGCACATTAATTAATGCTGAATTAAAATTGAATTCTATGAGTTACAAATGCATCAGGGAATTGGTTTTAATCTTTGCAACCACAATGGGTAACATAAATTAATGACAGAGCAGAGAATGCTGTCAACTGTGTTATTCCATCTTACAGGAAAGCAACTGCTTACAAAAAAATTTCTCTACAGGCAAAGTGGAACTCATAATTGACAGCAAAAGATAGAAAGGAGGACAGTGTCATAAGCTTTATGAAAGCATTCCAGAACTCTAAATTAGAAAAATCTTTCCTTCCACACTTTGACCGCAAAGAGCCTACTGAATCCTGATTTTTGTGTCTGAAGTTCACTAACAGAAGGGTGCTAAGAAAAAAAAAAAAAAAAAAGATGGAAATATAGACAGTAGTCCCTTTCTCCAGCAGAGAATACACACATGCACACATAGGCAAACTGAAAACTTCTTGGAGGTATACCTTTAATAGCTTTCTTTGCGTGCCATTGTGAGAAATTCTGACTTTCAGGACCCACTCTAAGGTCAAGCCCTCCCCAAGGACCAGATTCATCTCGCTGATTCCTGGAAGTCGTGACTTCTTTCATATGATCCCATCAGCTCTTTAAAGCCTAGTAGAAGCTGGCAAGGCATCTCTCCTGCCTGTGCTCAGGTTGCTGGATATAATTTGTTATCTTGTTCTCTCTTCTCCACTTCC
Organism: Mustela nivalis; assembly: GCF_964662115.1. NCBI lineage: Eukaryota > Metazoa > Chordata > Mammalia > Carnivora > Mustelidae > Mustela > Mustela nivalis. The sequence continues at coordinate 112,307,361 of NC_139022.1, read as the reverse complement.
TTTGTATTTTCTTCTGAGAAGCTTCCTTGCCCCTGACCTGCCACAGGCTCATCCCGTGCCCCCCCACCCCCATTCCTCATTTTCATACAACCTGTGGCTGTGACCAGGTTTCTGTCCCCCACTGTGTGGTTATGTCTGATGGGGGCTTCCTGTCCTCCTCCTCCGTCTCTAACTCTCTTGAACAGATTTTTTCAAGCTTAGGTTGACGTTAACCCTAATTACACAAGAGTATATCTGGAAATGAGAAGCAACTAATATGAAAATAAATGCTTGTGGGAAAGATGTGCAAATTCACTTGGAAATGTTAGGCAAATGTCAGTTTATTATTCTAAGTCGAAATGCAAATATAGCCCATCCTGATTTCACCTTCCCTTCCCATTACTAAAACTAAGTGAAATTATTGGGATGTTAATGGTTTTTCCGGCAGGTACTTCCCTCCTTCTGTGAAATAATCTAGGTCATTAAGTCTTTCAGTAACTGCCCATCACTTACACAGGTTTAAAGAAGGGGAAATATAGGCTTTTCTTCTACTAAACAAATTGCATGGAGATACATATATAATCGGGAGTATATGTATTCCAAGTGGTTCCCTAGTGAATTAGGACAGAGATAGGCATTTGAACTTTGAAATGGAAAGGAGCAAGCTTCACATTCAACCTCTGCTTTCACTGATTTGAATTTAGGGATTCATATGGTTAGCATCTTGTAAATATAAAACCAAAGTATGAGAAAAAGTCTTACAGAGAAGAAAATGTATATTCAATCTTAAAGAAATACTTGCCCCCAGTAAATTGGCTGTTCTCTAATCTGGAACAAATGTATATAGTTAAAGGAGCTTTCTCAATTTAAACTCACCACGTAAAACTTGGAAAATATCATAGAAACTGATTATTCCTGGAACATATCCCAGGATATTACTTACTAAAGACTTCCTAGGAAAATTCATTTTGATTTAGGCCTAAATCTTGGATCAGATACTTTTAAAGGCTATGAATATATGCATTATTTACCAGGGTAGGGCTTTTTAGAAGTTGTTCATACATAAAATGCCCCATCCTTAATACATAAACCTGAACTAAAACTAAACCTGCAGGGTATTCATGACAATTCATGCAAAGTAAGAATTATGCAGAAAAGTGCATCCTTGCATACTAAAAATGGAAAACACTGTCCCTACCCAAGTCTCTGCTCCCTTGTTAAGACAGTCAGCCTTCAGCAATAAAAAGCTTTCCCTCAAGAAACTTGGTATGCTTATTAAGCATCTGCACCTCATGTCCCTGAGGGCCAGTTTACTTTCCTAGTCTACCTTTCCCTTTTCCCTTCAAAGTCTCCACTCCACTTGATTACTTTCCCTTATTTTCCTTGGAATGTGACCATTTTTTCTGACTCTCCATTTTTCTCAGACCATATGGAGTGTTCCGTCATTAAAGAACTTGATTATACTTTCCCTCTACCGCAGAGCTTTGGCAGATTACCCCGGAGCTCCTTCCCTCAGCTGCATGGGTTGTCTCTTGGGTCTGCGTCAACTTCCTAGGCCTTTATACGTCAGTATCATGAGTTTTTGTTTGCTTCTTTTGTTTGTTTGCTTTGCAGTAGTTTTTCACTCCATTTAAATGGCAAACTTCAGGGACGCCTGGGTGGCTCAGTTGGTTAAGCAGCTGCCTTTGGCTCAGGTCATGATCCCAGTGTCCTGGGATCGAGTCCCACATCGGGCTCCTTGCGGAAGGAGCCTGCTTCTCCCTCTGACTCTGCCTTCCACTCTGTCTGCCTGTGCTCGCTTTCACTCGCGCTCTCTCTCTGACAAATAAATAAATAAAATCTAAAGAAAAAAAAAAAAAAGCTTTAAATGGCAAACTTCATAAAGTAGGCAATGACCCTGATTTTTTTTAATCCCCCCTCCTTCTATTATAGTGCCTTGTCCATTATGTATACTGAGTAGATACTGGTGTTTTGAATGCGCTAATGAAGTGATTAAAGATACCCTGAACAGTTCACATCAATGTTCTAATTCTTTGAGGCCAGCTTGGACTCTGCTTAAACTGAACTGTTAGGTATTTGACCCCATAGATAGAGTGCTGCTCAAAAAATGGGCTGGAGACCCTGGCTGGATCATAATGTGTTTGTTGGTGGCCCCTGCCCAGATATGAAATTAAGTCAGACTGTGAACAGACTATCCACTAAACACACTATAGAGTTCAGCTGACCTTTTTTTTTTTTTAAGCAAGTCTTTCTCAATGAAGCAAGCATCAGTACACTTAACAAATACCAAGATAGGAGTTCTATTTTTATAGGAGGATAGCAGGCACCTTCTAGTTGACAATTCTGATATGTTAATGGGAAAATGAATTATGATTCATTAGATTTACATTTTAGCAGAAGCTCTTCTTATGTCATGTTGGACCCATAAAAAATAGTTTAGACCTGCTCCTTAAGCAGCACTGGTCACAGTTCATGTATTTTGTACTTTGCTGTGTATAGACTTTATGTTCTTAAATCTGTAATTTCCTTAAGTCTCAGTTTCTTCACCTATGAAAAGAGGATAATCATGTATTCTGTCCAGGTACCTAGCGAGTCCCGGCGCAGAGGTTTAAAGACCCTTTGGGGGTTGCCCGTCCGCCTCGAGTTGGGGCAGTCGGGCCTGTTGGGAGGAGATTCCCTTCTCCCCCAGACTCCGCCACCCACCGCACCCCCGGGGCCGGAGTTGCCGCGCCGCGCCACGCCACAGTCTTTGGGTGGCCGTTGGGAGGGGGCTACCCGGCGGCCCCATGGGGCCGTGCGTGTGCTTGTGCCCCGCATCCCGGGGGGGTGGGGGGGGGGGTGGGAGGGGGCAGGTGGGAACCCCCTGGGCGCCTGTGGGAAAAAAAAAAAGAAAAAAAGAATAAAGAATTAAAAAAAAAATCACGTATTCTGCACAGAAGTTTCATAAGGATTAAAATTTTGAAATGCGTGAAAAGCTTTTAGCCAAAGACCTGGTACCTGTTAGCTCTAAGTACTAGAGCTAACAGTACTGTGACTGTTAGTTAAGTTATACCTTATGTACCACAAGCCATGGTAGCAGAAGACATAATTATAAAATCTTAACATATTTATTTATTATTATACTTAGGTATAAATATAATAAAAAGATAACATTTAAGTCCTCTGAATAAACCTTTAGGAAATCAAGAAACAGTTTCTCGTAGCAAGATACAGGCTTCAGAAGATATAAGCAGGTTCTATCAGGACTTAAAAGGTTCCTCAAGAAAGAAATTCTGCCATGTGCAACAACACAGATGAACCTTGAGTACATTCCATTAAGTGAAATAAGCCAGTCACAGAAAGACAAATACTGCATGATTCCACTTAAACGAGGTGCCTAAAGAAGCCAAACTCAGAAGCAAAGAGTAGGATGGTGGATGCCACGGGCTAAAGGAAGATGAAAATGGGAAGTTGCTATTCAAAGAGCATCAAGTTTCAGTTGTGCAAGATGATTAAGGTCTAGATATCTGCTTTATGACATAATTTAAAGCACTGTATGGAGCACTTAAAATTTTGTTTAAAGGGAAGACTTCATGTTAAGTCTCCTTGCTACAATTTTTTAAATATATAAATAACTATAGGCATGTTTATGCAGTACCTAAGGTTCAAAATAGATGAAACCATTTGATGCATTGTAGAAATTCTAAGATTGATTTCTCTTTTTTATTTACTTTAGTTTTTTATTGAGGTATAACTAATATACAACATTATATTAGTTTCAGGTGTATAACGTGATTTGCTATTTGAATGAATTGCAGATGATCAACATTAGTAAATCCGTTAACATCTGTTAACATCCGTACATAGTTACAGATTTTTTTTTCTTGTAATAGGACTTTTAAAATCTACTCTTAGCAACTTTCAAATATGCAGACAGTACTATTAATTATAGTGACCATGCTATACATTCCATCCCCATAACTTATTTATTTTATAACTGGAAATTTTTGCCTTTTAACTTCCTTCACCCATTTGGCCCACCTGTCACCCCATGTCTCTGGCAACCAACAATCTGTTTTCTGAATCTGTGAGCTCATTTGGATTTTGGGGGTGAGGGGATGGTAAACTACTTATTTATTTTAGATTACACATATTTTGCAGTATTTGTCTTTCCTAGGTGAGTTCACTTAGCAAAATACCCTCAGGGTCCATATTCCATTGTATATATACCACATTTTCCTTATCCATCCATTAATCACTGGACACTTAGGCTGTTTCCATTTTGTGGCTATTATAAACACTGCAGCAATGAATGAGGAAAGGAAACATACCTTTTTCATTTAGGGTTTCATTTTCTTTGGACAAATACCCAGAAGTGGGAATGCTGGATCATATAGTGGTTCTATTTTTTATTTGGGGTGGTGGGGGTGACTTCCACACTGTTTTCCATAGTGGCTATGCCAATTTACATTACCAACAGTGTACAGAGTTCCCTTTCTTCCACATCCTTGCCAACACATTTCTTGTCTTGTGCGAAGTGGTATCTCATTATAGTTTTGATTTGCATTTCCATAGCAATTAGTAATGTTGAGCATTTTTTCATGGATGTTGGCCATCTGTATGTCTTCTTTAGAAAAATGTCTGTTTATATGCCCTGCCCAGTTTTTAATCAGATTGTATTTTTGCTATTAAGCTATATGAGTTCTTCATATATTTTGTATATTAACCCCTTGTCAGATACATGATTTTCAACTATTTTCTCCCATTCTATAGGTTGCCTTTTCATTTTGTTAATGGTCTTCTCTGCTGAGCAGAAGCTTTTTAGTTTGATGTAGTCCCTCTTGCTTATTTTTTATTTGTTCTCCTTGGTTTGGCCATCAAATGCAGAAAGTCATTGCCAAAACCTCTGTCAAGGAGCTGACTGCCTGTATTTTCTTCTAAGAGTCTTTTGGTTTCAAGTTTGCATTCAAGTCTTTAATCTATTTTTTTTTAAGATTTTATTTATTTATTTGACAGACAGAGATCACAAGTAGGCAGAGAGGCAGGCAGAGAGAAAGAGAGGAGGAAGCAGGCTCCCCGCAGAGCAGAGAGCCTGATGCAGGGCTCCATCCCAGGACCCTGGGACCATGACCTGAGCTGAAGGCAGAGGCTATAGCCCACTGAACCACCCATGCGCCCCATCAAGTCTTTAATCTATTTAAGGGTAATTTTTTTGTATAGTATAAGATCGTGGTTCAGTTTCATTCTTTTACATGTCATTGTCCCCTTCTCCCCATGCCATTTATTGAAGAGATTGTCCTTGTCCCATTGTATTAAGATTAAAACAATTAATGAAACAGATGCCCAGTATGTCTGTATGTCTGAGATTGCTGGGTGGTCATTATGTCTCAGATTTTGTTACGTACAGAGCAAATATACTATTTATAATCCCTATCAGTGTGGCCAGATTGGTTACTATGTAGGAAGTATCAAATATTTATTGAATACCTGTTCTATACTAGGCACTATTCTACCACCTGGGAATTTAGCAATTAATGAAAGAGTCCTCAACCCCTGCACTCAAGGAAGCACACTCTTGTCATTTTTGTATGTGCAGTGGTTTACCAAGGCCACAACAACACTGTGTTGAACTCATTAGTGTCCAAAATGTTTAGTTTGGGTTAGTTGAGGTTTGACTATGCCTTTGTATTTCCACCTGAAATTTCCTAGCACCTTTGCTGCTAGGCCTGGATGAAGGGTCCTTCTTCTTGGCTGGAGAGCACAGACAGTCGCTGCTAGGATGAAGGTAGGATGCAAGGTCAGGCTCCCACAGGGTCTCACAGCCATGTCCCTGCTGGCTCAGTCACTCAGCTCAACGCAAAATAGCCCCTCACACCCAAGTCAAAAAATTTTTTTCTAATAAAATGTTTTTCTTAAATATTTCCTTTAGCCATTTCTAAACCATGTCGTCCCTCCTAAATAATATACAGTATACTTAAGGATATAACTTAGATGCTCTAGGTATCACTTGATTTCATGAAGTGTTATTTAGCTATTTATGGTGATGGATTTGTGCACTGCCTCCTGAACATTATAAGAATCCTGCTCGGCCACACAGAGTAATCTGATGGGATGTTATATCCATCAGTGAGATCAGCCTAGTTACTATGTAAAAGGGAAGATTGCTTTCTTTGCTAAAAACAGTACTTTTACGCTAATGGAATCCCTTGGATTTTTTAATCTATTCCCATGAAATCCCTAGAAAATAATATCTGGGAATATGTATTTTTATCTCCATCTTACATAACTGGAAATTTGATACACATGTATATATCTATTCCCATGAAATCCCTAGAAAATAATATCTGGGAATATGTATTTTTATCTCCATTTTACAAAACTGGAAATTTGATACACATGTATATACATACAGAATTTCTCCCTCCATGCATATTAAATGATTGTCTGGAACTACCGAAACATTTATATTACAAGTCAACTGCAAATCAGACCCTAGGATCTGAGAACTTTTTTAAATTTGCCTATGTTTCTGTTTGTTTTTAATGTTTAAAAGTATACTTTTAAAAAATATTTAGATCAACTGCTGAAATGATTTTGTATGTTTTTCCTTGTAAACTGAAATATTTTGGCTTATATGGATGTCATCTTTGCTAGTTTCCTTTTCTGTTCTTATTGAAACATATGTCACACAGGCACAGTTAGGGTCTCCTCAAAAAAGATGCATAAGTGTCTGTGGGATGCATCAAAAAGTGTGGCAAAATTAGTATTAATGGACATCTTTGGTGACAGTTCAAGGAAACAAAATAAGTAAAATATTTTCATATACGGTGTTACAGTACTGATAAATACTAATAATAATGATATTTACTTTCAGGATTCTGTGATATCAGATTAAATGTTGTAAGACAGCAGAGAAATAGCAAAGAATGAAGTCTCTACTTTTACATTGGTAATTAGAGAAAATCAAATTCAGTAAGGTTTCAGGTGGAAAATTACAGTTCAAAGGCATTAGGGCAACGTTAAAGGAACAGGCTCCCCAGTCCTTCTCCTAGACTGCACACTAACAACTTGCATCCACTAAATTTTAATGTTTCTTTACTAGTAAACAAAAGCATAAAGAAAATAGGAGGTTATTTATAGCCACCGTTAAGGATTCTTTGATGGCTAGAGACAGACTCTAAACTCCAATGCCAGGTCCCTGCCTAGGACCCTAGGTAATATCACACGTATGAGAAGTTCTGTGTGGGTATGTGTTCTAGCATCACTTCAGAAACATGTGGCATCAAGTAAATCATGACATGTGACATATATGAAGATAGCTGCAGTCTGATGTGCTCAAGGATAAAGAGGAGCAGAGTGAGTCACCCCTGGATGATGAGTGGCTGAAAGGCCATTTGGAGGAAAGAGGGAGAGTGTGAATCATCTTTGAGTGTCTTGGAAGAGTCACCACATGTCGTAGGAGACTCTAATTTTGAGACCTGGAATTTGACCGCTGCAGATGTTGGCATCTTTTAGCATTCACAGCGCACCACTGCTGGCTCTCACAAGTTGGGATTGGCTTTAGTCATCTGTTCTCAATCCTGAGACTCATGCTCAGGCACATAGGATTCAAACCAAGTCTTCCACTGGGTCCTAGGTCCCTTCTTTTTTCCACTTCTGGAAAGTGCAGGGGAAAACCTTAGAAACACTTGCATACTGCCAGGAAGGTAGTGGCAAATTTGGAGGAATAATAATTCTTTTTTTTTCCCTTAAATTTTTATTTAAATTCTAGTTAGTTTGTATAAATGCAATATTGGTTTCTGGAGTAGAATTCAGTGATTCATCACTTACAGACAACACCCAATGTTCAACACGACAAGTGCCCTCCTTAATACCCATCTTCCATGCAGCCCATCCCCTACCCACCTCCCTCCATCAACCCTCAGTTTGTTCTCTATCTTCAAGAGTCTCATGGTTTGTTTCCCTCTCTTTCTAATTTCCCCCTCCCACGTGTTCATCTGTTTTGTTTCTTAAATTCCACATGTAAGTGAAATCACATGGTATTTGTCTTTTTCTCACTTAGTGTAATACACTAAGTGTATACACTTATTTCACTTAGTGTAATACTCTCTAGCTCCATTCACCTTGCAGTGAATGGGAAGATTTCATTCTTTTTGATGGCTGAGTAATATTCCATTATATATATATATATATATATACATATATATATATATATACACACACACACACACACACACACACACACACCTTCTTTATCCATTCATCAGTTGATGGACATTTGGGCTCTTTCCATAGTTTGGCTCTTGTTGATAATGCTGCTAGAAAAAAATAATAATTCTTTCTTTTTTAAGATTTATTTATTTATTTGAGAGAGAGAGCACAGGAAGGAGGGACAGTGGGATAGGGCAATACACTCTTAAACAGACTCTATTCTGAGCACAGAGCTTGCTGTAGGGCTCAGTTTCACAACCCTGAGATCACAACCTGAGCAAAAACCGAGTCAGATGCTTAACTAACTGTATTACCCAGACACCCTGGAAAAATAATAATTCTTAAACATAATCTTATAACATACTGATCTAGCTAGATCCAATTGTAGAGTATACCACAAAATAAATTCTGACTAATATACTCAAATGTCTCAGTAATCCTACTTATGTGTGAAATGGCACATTATTATCTTTATGCTACTGGTTTGTGCCCCAATACCCCACCCCACCTCCCATCCCAACTGCAGAATATTTATCTCTATATCCCAGCTACCCACACTATCTTCTCTGTTGTTCCTGGGATCTTGAGAGTAATTTTCTTTTCTTTCTTTTTTTCCAAGAGTACTTTTTTTCCAAGAGTACTTTTCATATGCTCAAGAACAGTGGCTTCATGCATTCCTCTCAATGGCCACCCCTCTCCCTGCCTAAGGACATTTTTCTCAGTGCTCCCACTCCCCAGGTACTGATCATCTGCTACTTTATTGCTTTTTCTCTGTATATGAAGTTGTCTTGCTTTTGTTTCAGAGATGGGGGAGTAACCACTCCCTAGTTAAAGTTAAGCTTGGTCCCAGACTTTCAGAGTCACAGGTCTTGGAACCTAAGACTTTTATGAAAAATACCCTTCACTTTTTGCTTGCTGTGTTCTCTGTGGGAATGAGGCCTAGTGCCCAGGACTAGGACAGCCCATTGTTCTTCTCCGTGGTCCTGGCTTCCCTTTCTCTGATGTGTCATCCACACACTAACAGATTCTACCCAGAGGCCCTCTTACACCATGATTATCAACTAAAACCCAAGTTGGACCTAAGTATGATACCCAACTGTCAGTTCAACATAATGAGGTGACATCACTAAGTTTATAGCAGGATGCAAAAATTTTGTAGGGGTGCGTGGGTGGTGTAGTTGGTTAAGTGTCCAACTCTTGATTTCAGCTCGGGTCCTGATCTCAAGGTCATGAGATCAAACCCTGTGTGGGACTCCATGCTCAGTGAAGAGTCTGCTTAAGATTCTCTCTCCCTCTGCCTCTTCCCCCTTTAATTAATTAATTAATTTACTTTATTTTATTTTTTAAGGATGCAAAAATCTTTAGAGCTGTGGACCAATAAACTATTGATGTGGCCGGGGATTAGGCAAGGGTGGAATGAGTGGTAAAGAGAAATGATAAAATATGAGGCTAGAAAATTAATTAGTTTGGGGTAAAACCATTAAGACCTTGAACATTTCTCTGTGTTTGAATATTACTTGATAGATTTAATGGAAATCATTAGAAGTTTTTACTAACATGTTTAGTTCTATTTTTTGAAAGATGTCCTTGGCAGCAGTGTAAGATCAATTAACCTAGGGACATTCTGTTAGACTAATGCAGTAGTGCAATTAAAAAATAATGAAAGCTTGGTAAAAGACACACACTTGTATTAATAAGAATGCTAGAGTATTTATTGTTTACTACCTGGTAGGTACCAAGCTGCAACCTAGGGAGGTAAAAATGAAGTGGTTAAAAGCATGAACTCTTCAGTCAGACTATTTGGGTTTGAATCCTGACTGAACATTTACTATTCATGTGACCTTCGATGAATTATTTAACCTCTGTTTTCCAGTTTGCTTCTCTATCAAATGAAAGGAATAATGGAACCTGTCTCATAAGTTGTTGTGATAATTAAGGGTAATATATATATATAGATAGATAGATAGATATAGATATAGATATAGACATATCTAGATATATGTCTAGAATAGTGCCTGACACATAGCCTTATTCTTTATTCTTATTTTTATTAGTATCATTATTTCCCAAGATCTGTTGCTTATAAACCATGGAACTGCAGTTTAAATTTTGGTTTAAGTCCCTATTCTTAAAATACTATGCTATACAGAAGGACATATCAGAGTGAGAATTAGAGAAGTAACATAAACAAAATATAAAAGATAAGAATAATTCAAGGTTTCTTATTTAGATAGCTTTCCAGAAGAGAAGGGAAAATGAAAAAACAAGGGAAGAAAAACTTTCTTGAAGAAGGGATTATTTAACAATGTCATATGCAGTGCCATATGGCAAGCTCAATTAGTGCTAACAAGTGACTAGATTTCCAAAAGAGATAGAGGAGGAGAGAAGTAAGCATCCTTGATCAAAGAATCATGTTCATCTAACTCACAAGTTAAAACTTCCTGGCAAGGCATTGCTTTGGTCAGTGAACATGGAAATTCTTACCTAGCAAATGGAATAAAATGTTGTCCCAGTGATGATGATAGATCATTAACAGCTATCCTCTTTGCTTTGGAGGAAATACCTATCTGTCTTTAATGCTGTGAAATTCCAATTTTGTGATTCTCGTTTTTTTATGTAGAACCCCAACATTTTTGTATGCTTGGGATCTGCCCAGGCAAATAAGTGGACCTCAGAAAAACATTAGTCAACAGAGTTGATGGATTTATTTATAAGGTTTTTTAAAAAATAAACTTTAGGGCGCCTGGGTGGCTCAGTCATTAAACATCTGCCTTAGATCAGGTCATTGTCTAAGGGTCCTGAGATTGAGCCCTGCATTGGGCTCCCTGCTCAGTGGGAGGCTTGCTTCTCCCCTCTCCCACTCCTGCAGCTCACGTTCCCGCTCTCGCTATCTCTCTCTCTGTCAAATAAATAAATAAAATCTTTAAAATAATAGTAAATAAAAACAAAAAATAATCTTTAGCATCAATAGCATAAAGATGCAAAACTAGAGTTTGATTTTCTGTCTTTTAAAATGAGAACAATTTGTTTGGATTATTGGTCTACTCCTAATAAGAGACTGTAAAAGCTTTTCCTTTACCTTTTGACTAATTGACTTAGAAGACCCAACATAATCTGTGTCTTAGAATTATTTACTGTTCTTTAGGTTGATGTTATCATATCCTTGATTATTTAAGAGAACCAAATCTTCATAGTTTTGAAGGAGTTAAACTATATTTTTTATGATCATGTTACCTCTGATATTTACTTTTTAAAACTTTTATTGTCATTTGGGTTACTATGTAGTTAAATACTGTTTCTCAGTGACTCATAGTTTTATTTACCAGGTGTTCAAACTTAACAACTTTTGATATTTTTTTCCTTCATGAAGTAAAATCCTAAAGGAAATCTTTTTTTCTTTTACCTACTTAATTAAGGTATGATTGGCATATGAAAAGTGTATATTTAATGTGTACAACTTGATGAATTTGGAGATAAGTATACATTTCTGAAACCAGCACCCAATCTATGCCATAAACATAACCATCGCCCTTTGGCCCTCTTTATTTTATTTATTATTTTATTTTATCTTATTTATTTATTTTATTATGATTGTTTTGATGACAAAACACTTAACATAAGATCTGTCCTCTTAGAAAAATTCTAAGTATACAATAAAGTATTGTTAACCATGACATCATGCTATATAATAGATCTCTAGGATTTATTTGCGTAATTATAACATTGAACCCTTTGAGTAATACCTCCCATTTCCCCAATCTTTCTCCACCCCCTCCAGTAAACACTATTCTACACTCTGCTTCTATGAGTGACTATTTTAGAGTCCTCATATAAGTGGTATCATGTAGTATTTGTCCTTCTGTATCTGGCTCATTTCACTTAGCATAATGTCCTTTAGTGCATCCAACTGTTGCAAATGACAGGATTTCCTTTTTTTAATGGATGAATAATGTTCTGTTGTATGTGTACACATTTTCTTTACCCATTCATCTATTAGTGTACATTTAGGTTCCTTCCAGGTCGTGGCTATTGTGAATAATGCTGCAGTGAACATGAGAGTGCAGATTACCTCTTTGAAATCCTGTTTCAAGGGCACATGGGTGGCTAAGGCAGTTGAGCATCCAACTCTTGGTTTTAGCTCGGGTCATGATCTCGGGGTTGTGAGATTGAGCCACTCGGCAGGAAGTCTGCTTGAGATTGTCTCTCTCCCCTTCTCTGCACACCCCCAAAATAAATAAATAAATCTTAAGAAAAAGAAAGGAAAGGAAAGGAAAAAGGAAAAGGAATGGAGTCCTGGCTTTGTTTCTTTCAGTATATACTTAGAAGTGAGAATTCTGGATCATATGGTAGTTTCTATTTTTAATTTTTTCAGGAACCTCCAAAATGTTTTCCCCAGTGGCTGCACCAGTTTACATTCCCAACAACCAAACTGCCTTGCCCAATTGCACCACTTTTGTAATGAACTCTCATCAGATCTTCAGCCATAAGCATTTTAAGTCTTTTGTTATCCACAGATAGTTTGTTTTACTCTGATCCTTCTCTGAAAGCGCTCAGTTAGCTGTTGATCAGAATGCTTTGTCTTCACTGTTAAGAGACTGCTTATGAGATGCATGGAAAGGAATGTGTCAGGTACTCTGAAGCACAGATTTCTGAGGACATTGCTTAGTAACTTTAAGATGGTACCACTGGACGGAGTCAGAATTACTATAATTCTAGTGGAGATACTGATGGGTTCATGAGACTGCTAACCCATGATCAAGCCAGACAGGAAATAATTACATAGCACTGAATGGACTGATGGATGATTATGGGTTTTCTTTGGAATATTGCTGATGTTTTAATGTTCAATTTTCTGGATATAAGGAACTCCTTTCTTTTCTCTTAAGCTATCTATAACTTGTGACAACTTAGCACACAGTGTTTTTGTTTAAACAGAAATAAACAAAATAAATATTTTGTTTAAACAGAAATAAAAAAATTATCTTTTTCTCACTGCCTCACTCCTCCAGAATTCAGAAACTCTTAATGAGCATACTTAATTTCATTTCAATACAATTATTTTCATAGGTTCAGTGAGAATCTGTCTTCCTTATAACCGGACATAATTAGAAACATTGGCTAGGGCGCCTGGGTGGCTCAGTGGGTTAAGCCGCTGCCTTCGGCTCAGGTCATGATCTCAGGGTCCTGGGATCGAGTCCCACGTCGGGCTCTCTGCTCAGCAGGAGCCTGCTTCCTCCTCTCTCTCTCTCTGCCTGCCTCTCTGCCTACTCGTGATCTCTCTTTGTCAAATAAATAAATAAAATCTTTTAAAAAAAGAAAAAAAAAAAGAAACATTGGCTATATAACCAGGGCTTTAACTGGAATGTCAGATTTGAGAATGATGTGCCTGGAATCAAATATGACCAAAGAGTTTTAAGGAAGTTAAGGTTGACGTTATGGAGTACATACAAAGCTCTCTCAGGAAAACTGGCCTGGTATCTGGCCTACAGGGTTCCCAGCTTTATAGGTGAGTAAAAGGTCACTTTCTGGCAGACACAGGCATTTGAGGGTGTTTTGGGAACCTCAGGAAGAGAGGAATTCACCTAAATCTATAAATACTAAAGCTCAAATCTGGTGGCAAATTCTTGACTTGGATTTCTTTTTTTTTTTTTTTTTTTTTTTAAAGATTTTATTTATTTATTTATTTGACAGAGAGAAATCACAAGTAGATGGAGAGGCAGGCAGAGAGAGAGAGGGAAGCAGGCTCCCTGCCGAGCAGAGAGCCCGATGCGGGACTCGATCCCAGGACCCTGAGATCATGACCTGAGCCGAAGGCAGCGGCTTAACCACTGAGCCACCCAGGCGCCCAATGACTTGGATTTCTTATATGAAAACTTCGTAAAGTAAATTTTAAAAGGTCTATGTAATCTATTACCATTTTTGCCACACAAACACAAATAATCAAACCAGACTTGTTCTGTGACTGAACATAATCTTACTTTGATTATCTTTGATTGACAGAGCAAAAACTGTAGAGAGGAATCTTATGTTTCAGTAGACAACTGCAGTTCAACCTTGTGGGTTTTCAAATTTGAGTCCTGTTGATTGTCTTGGAGTGATTTTTAACCTCAGTACAAACTGCATGGTTTTGTTACCTACCTATATATTACATTCAGTCCTGTTACTGTGCACAAACTGGCAATTCTTACCAAATTTTAAATTTTTGCAACTTCCTTCAGTAGGTGACTACAACTTTATACACTTACACTTCCAACTTTTTCTGGCCCTCCTGACTTGGCACCAATGAAAACTGAAATCTGACTGACTGCCTAGATCTTTATTGGGACTCTTTATTGTTTCATAGCTGGCCTTTTCAGCTGGGCTCTGAAGAAGTCCTATAAGCTGAAGCTAGATTGCTTGAAGCTTATGCCAGAGCTAATCATGTAAAGGCATCTTTTGTACCTGGAGCTGCTGCTCTGTGGGCCAGTCATTGGAACTTCCATTCTCTGCTGCAAGAAATAGGCTACGGACAGTCTTACCAAAACCTCTCTGATGTTTGTGTCACATCAAAAACATTCAGACTGTAAGCCAGGAAATCCATTGGGTTACCACTGCCATTCTTACTCCACCATCTAAACACATTTCAAGTTCAATGTCTACGGATCTTCTCAGCAAGATTTTCTCAGCTCTGATCTTAAAAATTGAGTTTAAGTTCTGCTCCAACCACTAATCTTTGTTTTTGTTTTTCTTTTTGTTTCAATGGGAATCCCCCTCATTAAATGCCCAGTTGCTTGTACCATTCAGCACAAACTTTCTATTGCCAAATCTCAGCAGACAGTTTAGTCCTTCAGCAACAGTAATGTTCTTAAAAAACATGGACTACAGGATGCCTGGGTGGCTCAGTTACTTAATGTCTGCCTTCAGATCAGGTCATGATCCCGGGGTCCTGGGATCGAGTCCCACATTGGGCTCCTTGCTGAGCGGGGAGGCTGCTTCTCCCTCTGCCCCTCCCCCTGCTTATGCTCACGCTCTCTCTCTCTCTCTCTCTCTCTCTCTGATAAATAGATGAATAAAATCTAAAAAAAAAAAAAAAAAAAAAAAGCATGGACTAGCTTTCCTAAGTTGTTCAATGAGGAAATTGTTTACCCTGAATGAAAGAGAGAACTGATCAAGATGATCTTACTATTCCCCTCAGTTGACCAAACTTTAGGCAGGTTCCCTTCTGTCTCTCCATCTCTGACCTGTCTTCCCTCTAGTGTCAACTTCATTTAAACTATTCACTATTCCTGTAAGATGTAAATATTTTCAAAAGTTTCTTCTTGGGGGGTGTCTGGATGGCTCATTTGGTTAGGTGTCCAACTCTTGGTTTTGGCTCAAGTCATGTACTCAGGGTCATGAGATAGAGCTCTGCATCAGGCTCCACACTCACTGTAGAGTCTGCTTGGGATTCTCTCCCTCTCCCTCTACCTCTCCCTCTCTCTCTCCCCCATAAATAAATATTTTTTGAAAAATAAAAGTAAGTAAATAAATAAATAAAAGCCTCTTCTCAGTGTTGCGATCCAGGACTTTCTCAAGGACCTGGGAACCATCACTTTTGAAATGTAATCATCAGTGAAGATAGCACCTTTATCTCCCAGTTTCTGTGAGAGAATAGAAGCCTAACTTCTGTGGGTGCTTTGACCCAAGTTATAAAACTACCTCCTATGATAAGGTTAGGAAAAAGTTTATTCTTCCTTTGGGTATGGTCAGTTGGCAAAGACAGATAACCTGTGTTCTCCTTCTCGCCCCAGCATCAACCCTTCTGCCCTTTGTTTCAGTAGTGTTTAGACCAGTTTCTGTTTTTGTTTTTGTTTTTCCATATTAGTAATACCTTTGAATAAAGTTTTCCTGGCCTCTCTAACTTGGTCAGTTTTTGCTTTGACAATATGCAACCCTTGAAAACTTTCAATTGTCCTCAGGTAACTTTAGATGTTATACCAAATATATAAATTGTTTTGGATCTACACATCTAAAATTTAAAATTACACAAACTACAGGCAATAAACATGTTTAATTTAAAAAAATATGGCTCACAATGCAGGTAAATATTTTTTTATTTACCTGTGGTTCTATATTACCGGATAGATTGCTGTTTTGCAATCCTGGCAGGATTCTTTGTGATTTCACCAAAAATATTGTAAACTGCCCTGTTCCCTTAGGTAATGATGTTAGGATTTGTAAGGCACATAACTAGAGGTGCCTCCACAGGGTGCGGCCCAGAATAAAGATGGCGCCGGCTTGCCATCTCTTCCGGCCAACAAGGCGCCAATTTCACAGTTTCGGTTCCTGAAACCTATGGCACTTCCTCCTCTCCCCCGACACGCCTTACCCAGCAACTGCTACTTGGCATAATCTTATTGGCTCTTCCCCCTCTGTCCTCACTTCCCTTCTGCTGCTCTATATAAGGTGTGCCCCCACACAATAAAGTGAGATCCTGCTTCGACAGATCCCCCGAGCCCGGTGTCTTCTGTGGGTGTGTTCCAGGTTCACGACACTCGCCATCCCGCTCAGCCCCAAGGAGAGGCCTGCGGCTGGCCCGGGCACCTCCTCCCCTCGGCGGGGAGCCCAACAAGGATTTCTGAAACCCAGAATGCTGCTCCCTCATGAGCAGCAGGACCCACCTGTATCCCTGAAAGTCTTATAGAAACTTTGGCTTTGATCACCTACCCGGACCTCTATCTTGGCTAGTTACAAAGGCACATATTTTAAGCCCTGACTATTCCTTTTACTCCTTATTTTAAAACTTAACCTGGGGCACCTGGATGGCTCAGTCAGTTAACCATTACAATTTTAAATCAGGTCATGATCTTCAAATTGTGGGATTGAGCCCCAAGTCAGGCTCCATGCTCAGCGTGGTGTCTGCTCCAAATTCTCTATTCCTCCCCTCGGCCATTCCCCCTCCTCACACTCTCTCTGAAATAAATAAAAATAAAATCTTTAGAGCTTAACCTGAGGAAGATTCATGAAATCAGCTTCATGGTTCACACCAGCAAAATATAAAGGATAAGGTATAGGGTAAGTAGAATGATGCAAGAGAGAACAGTGGGGGGAATGTATACCCTATAGAGGAATAAGTTTGGTTCTAAAAACTTGTTTTTTTCCACTCCTTGGTAAAAGTTTTATGTCCCCTTCCTGTTAACACCTAGGAATAATTTCTCTTCCTTAGAGGTGAAGCCTTTGATTCTGTAAAATGTGTCATGAATAATATTTGAACTATTTTCCATAAGAAACTATTTCTAAAACTTCCATAATAATAATAATAATATTCATTGCCTGTTTTTAGTTTTTTTGCTGTTTTTCTTTTTTTTAAGATTTATTTATTTATTTGACAGAGAGAGATTACAAGTAGGCAGAGAGGCAGGCAGAGAGAGAGAGGAGGAAGCAGGCTCCCCGCTGAGCAGAGAGCCCGATGCGGGACTCGATCCCAGGACCCTGAGATCTTGACCTGAGCCG
This sequence comes from Mustela nivalis, assembly GCF_964662115.1. Taxonomy (NCBI): domain Eukaryota; kingdom Metazoa; phylum Chordata; class Mammalia; order Carnivora; family Mustelidae; genus Mustela; species Mustela nivalis. Next base: position 112,289,721 of record NC_139022.1, on the reverse strand, counting down.
AAGGCAGTGGCCTAACCCACTGAGCCACCCAGGCACCCTTTTGCTGTTCTTTAATGCTTAATTTTTCTACCCTTACTTACACCCTTTTAAATTTTTTACTTGCTCTATTCCATCTTCTGAATGCAAGATTTTTAACTTTTCTTAGTTATAGTAATTGAATCCTAAAATTTAAAATATATTTTTCTTAAATGTTACCTAGGATAAATATAAATTTAGTATTCCCACAGGTTTTCAAAGGAAAGACTACATAATGAATACTGTGAAAGAATTAGAGAATAATGAAGCCAGAAATGCCATTCTAATAAAGATAGAAAGGCAGCTGCAGTGATTCATTCCTCTGAAGCTGGACGTTTTCACAGAATTCAGCAGTTGTTGAGAGAGAATCCTGAAAGGTCTGGTTCTGTGTTCTTTGTGGCATTATTTCTTAAATTGCACAAACTACATAAGCAATTATTCATTGCTTCTTTGCAGCCATTTTCTTCACAGTTGACTTGTCTGATAATTTCATGATTCAATGCATTTTTTAAATTTTTTTAAAGATTTTATTTATTCATTTGACAGAGAGAGAGAGAGAGGAAAAGCAGGGAGAGCAACAGGCAGATTAAGAGGGAGAAGCAGGCTGTCTGCCAAGCAAGGAGCTGGATGCGGGACTCGATCCCAGAACCCTGGAATTATGACCTGAGCTGGAGGCAGCTATTTAATGAACTGAGCCACCCAGGTGTCCCAGACTCAAAACGTTTTAATGGCTTTTCATGGTTTATACTCTAAAAAGTAAAGCTATGCATTTCCATTTTGAAATAAAGGACATGCTTTGAGAAATATTTAAAGGAAGAAGCAAAACCAAATGATTTTTCATTAATTAGTACACTACTTTTTTTCCTAAACTCATTTTATCTCAATCTCTCCATACCTCCTCTCCTATTTTCTTGTAATACTCATTTATACCCTGCAGTGAAGTTATTCTAAAGAACACACTTCTGGAATGGCTAAAATCAAAAGCTTAAGAAACAACAAGTGTTGACAAGGATGTGGAGAAAAAGGAACCCTCATACACATTCCATTGGTGGGAATGCAAACTGCAACCCTATAAAACAGTATAGAGTTTCCTCAAAAAATTAAAAATAGAAATACCCTTTGATCCAGTAATCACACTACTGGGTATTTACCCAAAGAACTGAAAAATGCTAATTTGAAGGGATATATGTATATACCACTCTGTTTATTGAAGCACGATTTACAATAACCAAACTATGGAAGCAGTCCAAGTGTCCATCAACAAATGAATGGAAAAGAAGTGGTATATATATATATATATACAATAGAATATTATTCAGCCATAAAAAAGAATGAAATCTTGCCATTTGCAACAACATGGATGGATTAATGCTAAGGTAAATAAGTCAGTCAGAGAAAGGTAAATACCACATGATTTCACTCATATGTGGAATTTAAGAAACAAAACAAAGGGAAAAAAAGAGAAGGACAAACCAAGAAACAGACTGTTAACTCTAGAGAACAATCTGATGGTTACCGGAGGAGAGGTGGGTGGGCAGATTGAAATAGGTGATGGGAATTCGTGCACTTCTCTCTTTTTTTTACTTTTATTGACATATAATGTATTATTTGTCTCAAGGGTATAGGTCTGTGATTCATCAGTTTTACACAATTCGCAGCACTCACCATAGCACATATCCTCCCCAGTGTCCACCACCCAGCCACCCCAACCCTCCCCACCCCTCCATTCCAGCAACCCTCAGTTTGTTTCCTGAGTCTCTTATGGTTAGTCATCCTCTCTGGTTTTGTCTTGTTTCATTTCTCCCTCCTTTCCCCTATGATCCTCTGTCTTGCTTCTCAAATTCCTTATATCAGTAAGATCATATGATAATTGTCTTTCTCTGATTGACTAATTTCACTTAGCATAATACCCGCTAATTCCATCCAGGTCCTTGCAAATGGCAAGATTTCCCTTTTTGATGGCTGCATAATATTCATATATATATATATATATATATATATATATATATATATATTTCAGTCTTCTTTATTCAGTCACCTGTTGATGGAAAGAGTCTAGGCTCTTTCCATAGTTTGGCTATTGTGAACATTGCTGCTATAAACATTCAGGTGCATGTGCCCCTTCAGATCACTACATTTCTATCTTTCGCATAAATACCCAGTAGTGCAATTGCTGGGTCTTAGGATAGCTCTATTTTCAACCTTCTGAGGAACCTCCACGCTGTTTTCCAGAGTAGCTGTACCAGCTTGCATTCCAAACAACAGTGTAAGAGGGTTGCCCTTTCTCCCCATCCTCAACAACATCTGTCATTTCCTGACTGGTTAATTTCAGCCCTTCTGACTGGTGTGAGGTGGTATCTCACTGTGGTTTTGATATGTATTTCCCTGATAGTGCACTTCCCTTGATCAGCACTGAGCAATGTACAGAACTGTTGAATCACTATATTGTGTACCTGAAACTAATACAGCACTGTATTTAGCAACACTGGAACTAACATAAATAGATAAATAAATAAGCAAACACAACAATAAAAAAAAATAAAAAGTTTTTGGAAAGAGTGAATTAGATAGACTCGGTCAAAAAATAAAATGGCCTTTAAAAATATGTTAAAATATGTAATTTAAGTTTAAAATTGTATGCCACATGACAACATTTCAGCAGAGGTAGTAAAGAGAGGTAAACACACTGCATTTGTTCTCTAGCTCTGACTGAATCTTCAGGGCATCCGTACTTCACTGGGTGACTGAAAATTCAGAATTAGGTCCTCAACTTTGTATGTTAAGTTGTTTAATTTCATCGGTTGTATTCCTGCTCTGTGAAAATGAGTCACTTGGCCAAACTAGTGAGATCTCAGTTTATAAAAGATTTATTAATCTTAACTGATGATACATCTTTCTACGTTACAGAAGTCTTTCATATAATACATTTCTGGCAATGTTTCTTTTATCCTTGATAGGAGAATTTTTCTGTTGAAGGATCTGTCAGAGATTTCGATTTCATTGATTGTACTGTGAATTTCCAGGAGAAAGAGCATTTAATGATAGGAGTTTTACAGGATAGACTAGAAAATGTCTTCTGACAACACTTGGCAGTTAAAGAAGGCACCAAAGCAGACCTTTCTTCTCATCTTTGACAACGGAATAGAACCTGAAGTCAGAGACCTAATTAGAAAACAGAAAGGAGAATGGGAATCAGTCCTACAACACCTGGCAAGATATCTTGAAAGAGCTCCAGAATAAAACAAGCCTTTAGCAAATAAACTTACATGGCCCACAGATACAGAAGGTGGGTAGCCCACTTTCTAACAGACCACTTACTAACAAGAACATTTGTAAATATTATAATTAAAAAGAATACTAGCAAAAAGCATTAATCTGTCTCACAGAAGAAACTGGAGACAAAAAAAAAAAAAAATCCCTCAATTCAGATCAACAAGAATACTCTGAACATGGATAAAACACCCAGGTCACTGCCTTCACCTTAAATACTCAAAGTGAAATAACTATAAATATAGATGGTAATTTTCATCAGTCTGAGGTAGATACCACCAGTATTCTTTCTACATTTAAACCTGCCATCTTTATTCAATCTCATCCTTGGACTAAATATGCTACAGAGATTGTAGGCGTTTTTAAATGATCCACAGACTCCCTTTTCCTAGTCCTTGACTGTAATTCCTGGGCCCTTGACTAAAAACTATTTCTTCCATCTCTGCAACACCACTCCTTTAGAGACTTGCTTTGCAAAAAAATGGGATCGTACCGTTTAATGTCCACCAAAGAGAATATATCTAGAGGTTTGTAGGGACTCTTGTATTCATAATCAAGGGTAGGTGCTCTGGATCTTCCTTTATCTTCTCAATTCTATTTGAGCGCTGTTGTTGTCCATCCATAATGACCCTATTTCTCTTTTCTTTCCTCTCTGTGACAATTGTTAGGTTAGAGCAAACTTATTGTGATGCTATTTTTAGATTGTCCCAAACAGTAGCCAGTACCCTTAATCTTTTTTTTTTTTTTTAGATTTTATTTATTTATTTGACAGAGAAGGAGAGAGAGAGCATGCACATGAGCAGGGGCAGAGGGAGAGGGAGAAGTAGGCTCCCCACCCAGCAAGGAGCCTGATGTGGGACTTGATCCGATGACCCTGGGATCATGACCTGAGCCAAAAGCAGTTGCTGAACCAACTGAACCACCCAGGCGTCCCCAGTACCCTTAATCTTACCAACTGCTGGCTATGCCATCCATTGCCAGATCTCCGTGATAAAAACCTCTAGGCAGGGTCACCTGGGTGGCTCGGTGGGTGAGCTTGGGTCTGCTTCTGCTTGGGTCATGATCTTGGGGTCCTGGGATGGAGCCCTGCATCCGGCTCTCTGCTCAGTGGGGAGCCTGCTTCCCCCCTCTCTCTGCCTGCTGCTCTTCCTACTTGTGATCTCTCCTGTGTGTCAAATAAATAAATAAAATCTTTTTTTAAAAAATCCTCTAGGCAATTCAGGTCTCATCATATGAGACACAGGGAATTACAGCCGATGGCATTTCTGCCATACCTATATGGACAAATGACCTTAAAAATCAACCTGTGACTTTGGTGGCTCTCCCTTTCCCGGGGAAAAAAAAACTAATTACAATTGATCAATTAGAGGTGATTTTAAATCTGAATTCCACAACATTCATTAGATAAGGGGTCAAAAAACTGCCACTTAGAAGACACTAACAGAGATCCAAATACATAACCAAGCTAATGCAAGGTGTTGGTGCTGGCTTTCTTTTAAACAACTTCTTTTTTCCTGTGCCCTTACCAGCTACCTACTTCTTTTACAACCAGAACCTGTGGTCTATTTTGCTATAAGATGCCATGCACTTTAAGAATAGTATTCTGAAATATCATTCTATAAATCATGCAAGCTGGAACTTCCAACTTATACAAACCTCCAAAATGTGGCTGCCTTTGATTACTTAGGTACTCAACCTGGAAGCATCACTGGCTGAGTGTTTATACAGTCTCACCCAATGGTGAGAATGTTACAAATAAAAAAGACTAAAAGAGGAGCACTTGGGTGGTTCAGATGGTTGAGCCTTCGACTCTTGGTTTTGGCTCAGGTCGTGGTCTTGGGGTCCAAAGAATGAGCCCCATTTCAGGCTCCCAGCTAAATTTGGAGTCTGCTTCTCTCCCTTTCCCCCTTCCCCAACTCGTGCTCTTTCTCTCTCAAATAAGTGAATCTTTAAAAAAAAAGAGAGAGAGAGAGAGAGAGAGAGAGAGAGAGACTGAAAGGAACTTATCACTAACTCTAATAGAAGTTATTAATGGTACCACCTCTTTCTTAGGTGGGCTACAGATCATTCTCAATTTACTCTAAGTTTCTCATTGACTAGTCATGGTGGCATCTCTGAAATTGCTAATATTTCTCTGACAGTTCCTCAGTTAGGAGCTTACTTTGCCATGCCAAAGGAAGACACTGCTGGTAGATACGATATGGATTTGAGTGGTCTAGATTGAAAATTTTTCTATATGGCTGTCAATTATATACCTGAAATTTGGGGGAAAGAGTATTCTTTCCTCACTGCACAAGAATGACACCCCATACAGACTAAATAACTCTGTATGTGTTTGTCTATATCTAAGGTTTTTATTTGGCTTCTTATTGTCTTCCATTGATCTATTTATCAATCCTTATTTAATATCACACAGTCCTATTTTCTGTATCTTTGCAATAAGTCTTGATATCTTGAAGCAAATTATCACAAGTCATCCCCCTTTAGCGTTATCTTACTTATTTTTGGCCCTTTACATTTCCATATACATTTTTGGAAAGAGCTTACTAATTTCTGTTTTCAAAAATCTTGCCTTGATTTCTTTTGGGAACTACACTTAATCTGTAGATCAAATTGGGGTTATTGACATTTTCTATTATTGTATCTCTCAATTCGTATTCAGCTAAGTCTTCTATAGTTTTGTTCTGTCTTTAACTATATAGCTTTTGTCTCCAACAAGTTGTTTTTATTTTCTTTCTCATTTACTTGTTTTTGTATGTCTCCCATTAAGCATTTAAAAAGCTGACTGGAAGTTCTGAACAAGCGGGTTAATTCATTGAGTTTAAATTTCTCTGGTAGAGGGATCGGGTGGGTTATTTACTGAGAAACTCTGATATACAGTATTTTTAGATATTTTCTTCAGATCCTCAGTTTTCTAAATAGAAGACTTTTATTTTCTCTTTGGAGGGTAAAGTTTTATCTACCAGTGTCCTAGGAAGTAAGTGAAGAAAGTTGGGAAACTCAGTGTACTGTCTGCACAAGACCCTAAACTCACCTATTTTTGTTTCTGTACTCATACCTTTAACTTTGCCTATGTTCTGCAGACTAAATGCCCTGTGTTTCACTTTCTACAGTCCTGAATTATTATCATGGGTAGAATAGAATCAATTGCCTAGAAACATAATTGTATGAGTGGGTTTAGAAATAATCATTTTTATGCAGTTTTCATCAGATCAATATGATTTAGTATTTTCTTTGGCATCCATTTTAGAGTTATTTGGTACTGCCAGTTGCTAGGTCTTTAAATATTCTTCAGTGAAAATCGGGTTATTTCTCAGTTCTTGCCAATTATTGACTTCATATTCAGCTGTATTCTGCTCAGTTGCTTACCATGTATGCATCCCTTTTCTAGCTTCCAAAATTTCATGTATGTTTTCCCTTTTTCTGTTCTCAACTGCCCTTGTGGGTTAATATTTTAAGTCCCTTACTCTAGATTTAGTTACATTTAGAAGGAATGAAATTTGGTACCTTTGTTCAGTTAGTCATCTTAATTTGGAATTTGATATCTCTGTTTTCAGGGATGTTCCTAATTCTTACTGAGATGTATTTAATACCCTAGTTATACCAACCTCATGCTTACAAAGACATTTAAATTTGCTCTATCCTAATACTGTGTGTTACACATCTTCTATATTATAATGTTCCCTATGCTATTTTTTTTAATTTTATTTATTTACTTGAGAGAGAGTGAGAAAGAGACAGCATGAATGGGAGGAAAGGCAGAGGGAGAGGGAGAAGCAGACTTCCCACTGAACAGGGAGCCTGATGTAGGACTTGATCCCAAGACCCTTGGTTCATGACCTGAGCCAAAGGCAGATGTTTAACCCAATGAACCACCCAGGCACCCCCAACCCTATGCTATTTTAAAGGGGACAATTTCTGACCTTTTTATAAAAAAATTTCAGATATTGTCATTTTTGGCTACCATTTACTTTTTAGTTTTTATTTATATTATTAGAATCATTTGGAATTACATATGCTTACCACAAGTGTAGCTACCATCTGTCACCATGCAATGCCATTACACTATATGACTACATTTCCTGTATTTTACCTTTCATGCCCATGATTTACTCATTCCATAACTGGAAGCCTGTATCTACCACCCGCCTTCTCCCATTTTACCTCTGGCATCCATCCGTTTGTTCTCTATATTTATAGGTCTGATTCTGCTTTTGTTTGTCTGTTTATTCATTTGTTTTGTTTTTCAGATTCCACATATAAGTGAAATCATATAGTATATTTCTTTCTCGGTCTGACCTATTTCTCTTAGCACAATACTGTCTAGGTGCGCTGGTATCACAAACGGCAAGATCATGTCCTTTTTTTATGGCTGGGTAACAGCCCGTATATACATATATATATGTTTATAGAACCACATCTTCTTCATCTATTCATCTGTCCACAGACAATTAGGTTGCTTCCATTTCTTGGCTATTGTAAATATTGCTTCAATGATATTGAAAGACCCCTGCCCTGAAAAGTCCCCTCCCCTGGAAGATAGGATAACTAACCGCTTGTTTGCTTTTCTGTGAACCGCTGGCTTTTAGGTGTAGATTAGGTTATTAATTGCGTGACTAATTGCTCTTTTGCCCTTCTGTAACTGTTTGGCTTATAGAAATAATAGAAGACGCCATGATGGCATTCCTACCTTCCCCCTTCTTGTTCCCCTCTCCCGCCTCTCCCTTCGCGCGCGCAGGCCCTCATAACCAATCAGCTTGTTCCCCCTTCGCGCCGCTCTCTTCGCGCGCGCGGGTCCCCAAAGCCAATCAGCAAACTCCACATATGCCTTTTTCAAAAGTTCAAACTGTCAACCAATCAGTTGTGCCCCACCCAAAACTTGTTTGTACCTGTCTATAAAAACCCTGCACCACCCCAGCCAGGTGTGCTCAGCTAGCAGGAGCTGCTGACCACCCGCAGGCGCGCGCTGACCACCCGCAGGCGCCTGCGTAACAATAAAGAACCTCTTGCTGATTGCATCCAGTGGCAGTGTTGGATTCTTGGGTAAGGGGATCCGCGGGTCTTTCAATATATGGGTGCATATATCTTTTTGAATTAATGTTTTCATTTTCTTTGGGTAAATACCCAGTAATGGTATTACTGGATCATATGGTATTTTCATTTTTAATTCTTTCTGTAAACTCCATACTGTTTTTCATAGTGATTGCATCAGTTTACACTCCCACCAGCCCACAAGGGTTCTTCTTCTCCACATTATCAACCACACTTGTTATTTCTTGTCTTTTTTATTTTAGCCGTTCTGAAAGATATAAGGTGATATCTCATTGATGTTTTGACTTGAATTTCCCTAATGATGAGTAATGTTGAGAATCTTTTCATATGTCTATTGGCCATCTGTCTGTCTTCTGTGGAAAATGTTTGTTAAGTTCCTCTGCCTATTTTTTTATTAAATTACCTGAAAAACAGGTATTTTTGAAGTAAACCAGCAATTGATTAAATTCTGATTACTTATATTATTTATACCTATATACAAAATATATAGGTATAAATATACAAAAGTATATTTATCATTTTGTCCAGCTATAATTGTCCAGTAGTGATACTGTCTTACTTAATAAGGCAATTTTATTTTTGTTGTAAATGCAAAAATTGATGTTCTATTTACAGAATGGAATCCTTTCACCTTTTCAATCAGTAATTCTCTACCTATAGTCCCCATACCTTCAGCTTAGAATCGTCAATAGCATCATTATAGGATCTCTTTTAACATGATGACATAGAGGTCTGAATAGGTGTTATGAACTAAGCCAGGTTGAATGTTGATTTGCTAAGTAGCAGGAAGCCTTGATTTTTATGTCTTACAGTTCAGGACTTGCTTTCAAAATCAGTTCCTCTAAATCAGCTTCGTGAGAGTTTCATACATATAATTTTGAGTTTCCATTTCTATGGAGAAGGATAAGTATAGTATATAAAAAGCTTCTGCCTGTCTGAGACAGAACTTACACTCACTCAGGAGATTATTCATTCAGTTCAATTATTTGCCTACCAAACACTTTTCTGGGTACCGTGGCAATAGTATTGAAGAGATAACCAACATCCCTGTTTTTCTAACGAGTACCTACTGTTTGTATAGTCAGAAAGAACAGAAGTAACAAATAGGTAAGATAGTTTTCCATGGCAATAAGAGGTGGGTGTTGTCAGTTTTAGAATGGTCATGAACATCCTCTCTGAGAAGCAAAAGAAAGCCTTGAAGCTGTAGTGGTTTCCATGGAGCACCACCTTGATCCCCCCCCCCCCCCCCCCCCGCCCAAGAAATGAATCATTCATCTCTCAGCTCCTGGGAGCCTTGCCTCATGACAGCCCTCAGCTGAGTCCCTCTCAAGGGAATATTCACATTCCCTTAAGACTGTTTCCCTTAAGATTCTGCCCTTTTCCCACAGCAGCTCTCACCCCAGGACTGGGTGATACAAGACTAGAAGGATTCAGCCACCTTGTCGCAATTCAGGGCCCAATTCCAGAGCTCTTTTTTATAATTTGGCCAATTTTTTAGAAGGGGGTGAGGCCTGTGTTGCAACTATATTGTAGTTCAACTTCTCCCTCTGCCTAATGCTGCTTGTTTTACTCCTCCCACATGTTTTGATCACAAGTGCTCCCAGTATATTTTGTGCACATAAATCTCCATCTCAGAGTCAGTGTCCCAGGAAAACTGAAACCTGTCAAATTGTGGACCATTGTTCCATCAGTAAGAAAGTAAAGCACCATTAGAAAACACCGTGAATATAAATGTCCAGAAATGGGAATAAACTTGTCATGGCTAGAGCATGGTGAGGGTTACAGTGCCAGGAGTTGAGATCAG